>NC_058377.1:60225128-60893461 GCF_018350175.1 Felis catus | reverse complement strand
CTGTTAAATTTCTTTCTGGTGCCCTACTTACAAACTCAAAGGACCAAAATTGTGTTTATTTTTTACTGATTTTGCCTAGTTTAGTTAACACAGCCTTTGTTGTTTTTTTCCTTCCAGTTCAAGTTGAGCCTGCACTCCAGCAGCACAGCTCTTCATTTTTTAAAAAGCCAACTAGAACCAGGTAAAACTACTTAAAAAAAAAAAAAAAGTCAGTGGTGAGAGAATGGTGTCCTTATCTGAAGCTGTAAAAGTTTTTCCAGTATAAATGAGTGTTTCTAAATTTATTGCATGGCTTTAGTCAAATCCCAGATTCTGAAAATGTTTCTGTTGTTATATTTTTTTTAAATAATTTATCCAGAGAGGAAGTGCCTCATATGTCATATGAAGTAGGCAGAAATTCCTCTTTTCCTGACAACATTTTTCCTGCTTTAGAGTGTTTTACATTAAAAGGAATAACAAACTGAGACTACTATTGGCTTAAACATCTTTTTCTGACAGAAAACATGACTTCATGTTTGATGCTCATACAGATAATCAAGAGGGTAAAGACATTATGGTAAGGAAGAGTGGTAAAATAAACAAGCAAACAAACAAACAAACAAAAAAACTGCTGAACTGATGTTCCTGGGTAAACACAGGAAAGGATTTAGTGCAAATTTGAAAGAATTGTGTGTGTGTGTGTGTTTTAAAGTTTATTCATTTTTGAGAGAGAGAGGGAGGGAGAGCGCATGGGAGAAACAGAGAGGGAGACAGAGAATCTGAAGCAGGCTCCATTGTTCTGTCAGTGTAAAGTCTGACATGGGGCTCAGACCCATAAACTGTGAGATCACAACCTGCGTGGAAGTCAGATGTGTAACCCACAGAGCCACCCAGGGGCCCCTGGAAGAATTGGTTTTAGAAAGGATTATGCATATTTCATCTAATTTACATAAGGTAACCAAGAAATCAGCATATATTTGAATCTCTTAGGTGAACAAATGTAATTTAGGGCACTGGATATTGTTTTCTGATTGTTTCATTTTTCTCAATGAAGTAGGAAGTGAAGTCAGCAACAAAGAATAAAGATTTGGGTAAGATGTAAGGGAATGGGAGAAGAGTCACTAAGTACGATTGTTTGAAAGCACAGAGTGTGTGAGCTATTTGGTAATGAGTCAACATGGTTGTACGATTTCTTCTAGCACTTTGGGCTGTACAAATACAGATGGAAAGGTGAGGGAATAGCTAGGCTTAACCAGGAGAAGTGTTATAATATAGGACAAGGAAATGTTGAATGAAAAGGAGGTCTAATGACTTTCTCTAGGATAAAACAGATGAAAAATTAAAACTGGTTTCAAGTAAAATTAAAACTGGTATATCATACTTCACAGACTACTCTTTCTGCTAAACTGTGCCATTTTGTGTCTGGAGAAGCAGATCCTTGATAAAATAGAGCTCCCGACAATAGGAAATTGATTGTTAGGATAATCTGGGAGTCTTCCTGGAAGAGGTTAGGCTACAGGTAGCATTGGTTTCTGTAGCTATATGACTGAGGCAAGTCATGATATCCTCAGAATAGTCCAAACCGCCAGCTGAAAGCCTCAGACAGTTTGTATCAAATACTTCGTGTGTGTGTGTGTGTGTGTATTGCTGTCTCTAACAGTACTTCAAAGAGAGTGGGGAGCATTAAACACTCTCATAAACTTGAAACTCCTTAAGGGCAAAGACTTTGTCTTTTAACTCCTTACCCTTAATGATTTGGGGTACTTAAAGACAGTTGAAAAAGAATAAAAACTCATCTATAGAAATTACACACACACACACACACACACCTCACATGTAGGATTATATAAAACTATAAATATACAAATAATCATAGATTCCTAAACATAATCACAAACTCTTTGTAAAAATATACAGACACACTTATTATAAAGCACTAGTTGAATAGGTGGTCTTCTATAGGTTGTAATACACACTGGAAAAGAAATGAGTTTAGAAATTTAAAATACATAGACTTCTACAATACATTCTCTAATGTGCCAATAAAAAGCATCATCATAAGAATTATTTATATCTGGTTTTTGTTTTCTGCTTTTATAATGTAACTATGCTTCTGAAGGAAAATAATGAGATGAGAAGGAGCATGAAGAGGTGGTGGATAGGGCCTGTGGACACTTGAAGGACTGACAACACAAGGGCACATACTGATGGAACAATGAATGAGCTATTTCTGTAACTTTAAGAATTACCTAACTGATGAAAAAAATTACAGAAAAAATAATTAAAAGAAATGAAAGAAATTATATATGATAGATTGAACTAATAGCCCAGGAAATCAGAGACCGCAACAAATTCGGAAAACTTTGTTCTTGGTGTTCCTGATGGAGAGTCCAACCAAACCTTCTCTCCAATCCAAAACAACAGTAAATCCCAGCTCTATTTCAGGGTAAATCACAACACTATGTCATCACTGAGACTGAGACTGGTTTTGGAGTCAGAGACCTGGACCAACATTTGGCTGGAATCCTAGAACTTATTTAGTGATTCAACATGAGACAAATCTTTATATATATGTGTGTATGTGTGTATGTGTGTGTGTGTGTATGTATATACATATATGTATTATTACATATATATACATATAATATATATGTATATATAATATATATGTAATAACACATAGTACATATATGTACATATATGTATACATATATATCATAAGTGCACATATGTGTGTAAGGGAGAAGTGGATCCTTCTTCAAACTTGTCTGACAGAGTGAAAATAAAATGAAGAAAAATTTAAATTTTTTTGGCAAAACAAAGGACAGTTTGACAGATGGGTTCGGACTCCTTAGGGGAATCATGATGGAATAGCCTAGAGGCTAACAACACTCCTCTGGGATGTTTACAGAGGAGTTGTGAAATTGTTATAGAGTCGTGATGGCTCCAAACACCACCAGAGGTTTGAGAAGTCTTCGTAAGTGTCCTGTTTGCTAATCTCAGGAAAGGAAAGAAGCCAAATCAATTCTGAACTGGAGCATAGAGATTGATACAGGTAATAAATTAATCTTAAAATAGTTTTTACATGTCCTATACATAGTGAGTGCTGTGTGGAATTATTTATGTACATTATTTCACTAAATCCTCATAGAAATTCTAGCAAGGGAAATGATAAGAGCAGATGACAAGAGTCTAGACAAGAAAAGATGGAAGAAAATATGTGTATGTGTGGGTATTAAGGACTATATGTACTATAGGGGAGAGCCTAGTTCATGGGGAAGAATGAAATAAAGACTGGATGGAAGAGTATATGAATTGAACTAAGAGGTAGAAAAAGAGGGGGCTGAACATTTAGAGAGAATGTAAAAGGGAAAGAATAGAGATAGGAATGAGGGGGAAATAAGATGAGGTAAAACACATTTGGATAAAGAAAAACAGTCAAAAGCATTAGAAACAAGAATCTGTGAAAACAAGAATCACCATTTCCATAGAACAACAGTGCTTCCATAGGTCCTGGGGATTTCAAGAATATCAAAGATTTTTCAAGTCTTTCCACGTAAAGCATCCAGCAGGAATGAGCCAACTGATTCATCCCAAATGAAAGCCATCAGAATTGCTTGCATCAGCAGGCCCAAACAAGTGAAGGACTCTCACTTACCATGTAAAGTATAAAAAGCCCTTCTTCAGGGAGCAGCCAAAGGGTTAGACAGACACCACAAAGTGTTTTGTTTAAATTTGAGCATAGTGATTTATTGGGAGAGATAAATCCCAACTATGTGTTATGTGTTGTAGATTCTGAATCCAGATTCTGTTTGCAACACATAACACAACCTTTGTAAGTGGACTACACTGTCTCTTGATGATTCCTCTGTGTCTAAGAGATCAGATTCTGCAAAGTAACTTCTTCATAGTGCTGTCTCCAAAACAGTAATTCCTCAACTCACAGCAGAAGAACAGGAAGCAGATGGAGTAGAGAAGCCTACCTGACTGGTCACCTTGTTGGCTCTTGAGATTTTTCTTTCTCCTTTCCCATATCAGGCACCTAGGTGAGAATAAAGACACTATGATATCTTTCAAAGTCTCCTCATTTAAGTTTTTTTATCTGTTCCATTTTAGAAAAAGAGATGCTTTTCTTGGTTAATGATTCCCAACCTACATATAGAAGATCAGGGAGGAGTTTGAGGATTTGTAAGACTTCTGAAAAAAATAATGACATTCAATCATTCACATTAATTAATTTATTATTTAATTCCTTCATTTCACACATTTGGAAACACTAATATATGCTTAACATGTGTTTTATTAAGTGATGAACATATAAATATTCCTTCCTTTAGGAAGTTTAACTTCTAGCAGGAGAGAGGGACATGAAACAAATAATCATACAATATTTAACTGTACTCACTTATGATAAGGACATGCCCAGAATATGAAAACAGCATACTAAGAAATCTTAACCACTATGAGCATTTGGAAAAGGCTTACTTGGGATGGATATATAGGCTTTGACTCGGCAAAGAAGAGTCGTATGGGAGTCGTATGTCTCTAGAGAGGCATAAAGAACAGGGAAGAACATATGTGGAAATCCTGTATCAGGAAGTATCTCACTCGGATCCAGGAACTGAAACACTGAAAATTTGGCTGGATTAAAGAGACCAAAGGGGAGAGAAATAATGTAAGTTGGTGTGGGAGCAGATGATAGGCATAGGAGCTGAATCCTGCTGTATCTGGAGGGTAAGATAAAGATTTGAGGGGTGCCTGAGTAGCTTAGTTGGTTGAGTGTCCAACTTCGGCTCACGTCATCGTGGTTTGGGCCCACATCTGGCTCTGTGTTGACAGCTCAGAGCCTGGAGCCTGCCTCACATGCTGTGTCTCCCTCTATCAGCCCCTCCTCTGCTCTCTATCTCTCTCTCTGTCTCTCTCTTCCTGTCTCTCTCTCTCTTTTTCAAAAATAAGTACACATAAAATTTTTTAAGATAAATATTTGAGACTCCGTTCTAGGTACAATAGAAGCCCTTAAAGGAGCTTTTGCTGGTGATGAATAAAATCATATCCCAAATCCAAAAAGTTTGTTCAGACTTCAGAATGAATAATTGTTGGCAGAGGCACTAGTAGATGGAGGATGGTCTGTTGGGAAGTCCGGGAGAAATGGGTTATCTTATTTATTGACTGTACAAAAGACAGAAAAGGAATACTTATTTCATATGTTCTGAAGCAAGTGTGAACTTGGTTAAATGTTGGTTTGATGAAAGAAGAAGTTTTAAGAATGACCCCAAGTTTCTGGTATGTTAGGAGATTCTCAAAATAAAAATTTTGTAACTGGCAACTCTCATATCCTATGTGTGGTTGTTTCTCGGGCACCTTTATTCCCGGCTGGTTTAAAATGAGATTATGGAAAATTATAAATTGTTAAAATTTGTGAAGGTTAAATATTAATTTTAACAGTTTTATCCACTAATGCTTCTATTTACAAATGTAGGCCATCATAAATACAGTGAAGTAAATGCCTAAACATGTGGAAGAACACACACACATATGTGTATGTATGAGACTGTATGTGTTTGTGTGAATGTGGGTTTGTGATGGCAGTGGAGCTGTGGGTAGGTGTTTGTGTGGTAGTGGTGTTGTGAGTTTATAGTGGGTTTTTTTATTATTATTATTTAGCAAAATGCTCTACGCTATCAAGCCCTTGGGTGCTGCTGCTTCATTTCATGTGATTGTCTAGGAAGCAAAAGGACATAGTGATACAAAAACCTCCTAGATGCTGTTTTTAACATAACTGCCCCCTCTGTTGTTCTTCTTCTCTATTTATAAAGCCATTTACCTGTCTTCTATGAAAATATATTTTCAATTTTAGGAGCTGCAAGCTAAGTGGGAGAGTCCAGCCTCCCCCAACAGTGAGACCATGACAATGAATTCAACTGCATCACATGCCAACCACCACAGTTTCATTTTGACAGGTATCCCTGGGATGTCAGATAAAAACCCATGGATGGCCTTTCCCTTGGGATTTCTCTACACACTAACTCTCCTGGGAAATGGAACCATCTTAGCTGTCATCAAGGTAGATGAGAGTCTCCATGAGCCTATGTACTACTTCCTCTCTATCTTGGCTGTCACCGATGTTAGTCTCTCCATGTCCACCTCGCCCTCCATGCTCAGCATCTTCTGGTTTAATGTCCCTGAGATTCCCTTTGATGCATGCATTACACAGATGTTTTTCATCCATGGATTTGGAGTGGTAGAATCAGGAGTATTAGTGTCCATGGCCTTTGACCGTTTTGTGGCCATCCGAGACCCATTACGCTATGCTTCCATCCTCACCCATGACATCATTGGAAAGATCGGAATAGCTGTCCTCATCCGGGCAGTCTGTGTGGTTTTGCCTGTGCCATTCCTTATAAAGCGGCTACCTTTTTGCCGTTCCAACGTCTTGTCTCATTCATATTGTCTCCACCAAGATGCAATGCGGCTAGCCTGTGCCAGCACCCGCATCAACAGTCTCTATGGCCTCATCATAGTCATCTTCACATTGGGGCTGGATGCTCTCATCATTCTCTTTTCTTACATGCTCATCCTGAAGACTGTGCTGGGCATTGCTTCCAGAACTGAAAGGGTCAAAGCCCTCAACACCTGCCTTTCTCACATCTGTGCTGTGCTCCTCTTCTATGTTCCTCTCATTGGTGTCACCATGATCCACAGATTTGGGAAGCATCTATCACCAGTAGTACACACACTCATGGCCAATATCTATCTGTTACTCCCCCCTGTACTAAACCCCATTGTCTATAGTGTGAAGACTAAGCAGATACGAAGGCGGATCTTACACATGTTCCAGGGGAGAAAAGACAGGGCCTAGGGAAGTGGAGTCAAGTATAAGGTGTGGCCATTTCAGCAGTTCCAATGCAGTCAGATTATGCACATCTAGTGAAATTCAAGGGTGGGCAAGGATCGTGGGTGACGAAATAACATGGGTCATTCTTGTCCTGTATGCACTCCATTTTGAAATCTGGTGTCACATACAAAATCTAATTTAATTACACCTTTTTTTTAAAGTTTATTTATTTATTTATTTATTTTGAGAGAGAAAGAGAGCATGTGCACATGCATGAGCAGGGGAGGGGCAGAGAGAGAGAAAGAGGGCCAATCCCAAGAAGGCTCTGCGCTTCTTGAGCAGAGTCTGATGCAGGGCTGGAATTCACAAACAGTGAGATCACGACCTGAGCCAAAACCAAGAGTTGGCCGCTTAACCGATTGAGCCACCTAGGTGCCCCTACACCTTTTCTTTTAGGGAATATCACTTCTTTACGGAGTTATAATAGTCTTAGTTTTCTGCCACATGCTTAGTAGTATAATAGACGTTCTACCTTTACTCTTTTGACACAGTAAGAGTGAAGACTACTTTACTGTGTACTCGATGATCCAACTAAAATTACTCCTGGGCTTTTTATGAGGACAAGTGAAAACTTTCAGCACTGGGAAGAAGTTTAAGAAAGCAGTGAACGCATGTGTGAGGATGAGTATGTCAAATGCAATGTGCCTTTGCATTGATGCTAATACCTGTTTTAAGTATTTTATTAATCATTACACAATGAAATTGCTAGGATAATTATTTGTTCATTCAATAAATATGCATTTAGCCCTAATGAAATGCCATTCATAATGCTAGACCATGAAGATATATTCACCAATTTGCTGCTCAATCCCTGGCATATTTCTCTGCAAGGAAATACATATACCATTACAAGCCAAGTAGGTTATTACATTACAACATCACATTTAATTTATTAATACTAATAAATAATGCTATCTGTCTTTATATATCTTAATTAATATCGTCCCAACAATCTTTCAGATTTGGTGTGAGCAATATTTGACACCTGGGAGAAATAAGATTTAGAGCACTTAAGGAACTTGCTTGTTAAACAGTTTCTAAGTGTCAGAAGAGATTAAAATTTAGATGTAAATTTTAAAGCCTATGAATTGAGACTTGATCCATATCTCGGGGTTCCCTAGGCTGGCAGGCAAATTCCATGGGGAGGAAGCAAACCTAAGACACAGATGCATGGTAGCTAAACTAGGAATCAATATTGTCAAAACCTTAAGAAGAAGTTCAACTGCCAGGATGAAAGTTAATAGTGGCAGTTACTTGAAATGGTTGGTGGCTGCAGAAATATTGATGCTATCTAAATGGAAAACATGTGGGGCGCCTGGGTGGCGCAGTCGGTTAAGCCTCCGACTTCAGCCAGGTCACGATCTCGCGGTCCGGGAGTTCGAGCCCCGCGTCAGGCTCTGGGCTGATGGCTCAGAGCCTGGAGCCTGCTTCCCATTCTGTGTCTCCCTCTCTCTCTGCCCCTCCCCCGTTCATGCTCTGTCTCTCTCTGTCCCAAAAATACATAAACGTTGAAAAAAAAAATTTAAAAAAAATAAATAAATGGAAAACATGAGTCCCAAAAAGGACACATTAAAATCAGTTGGCCTACAAAGAGAAAAAATAGAACTTTATTTGTATTTAAGTTTATCTCAGCCTTCAAAAATGTTTATTTTTCTTAATGTGTTACCATATACAATTTTTGAATAAATGAATATAAAATATAAACATATTGGGGAGTGTCCTTTTTTTCCTATATAGATACATAACTCAAATCTTGAAAACTACCACTCTAGACTAAGGATAAAAGACAACCACCAGGGGATATCTTCACAGTGCTCACATACTGTAGTGACAGAGGAAATGAGCTGAAAGTGCCCTTTGCACACCATTATTCTCTGATTCTCTGGTGGGGCCATGAGGTAGCAAGATCAAAAGTCTAATTTCTTTAGCAGCAATCTATACACATACTCCACATCTTTACTGTGCAGTCCCTCCTGTGACTTCTGCAGTCTGGCTTTTGTCTCCATTAATATATGATAGCTATGTTTTGCATGGCTCAGATCTCTTTGTAATTAACAAACCAAGTATTATCCTCTCAATCCTCCTTCAGCTTAATTTATTTGGGCAAATTACAAATATTTGCAGTCCCCTTTTCTTTGCTGATTTCATGGCACTCGATTACATCTACTTCTTCTACCTTCTTTTGTCACCTGCCTTTACTTCTTCCTTTCCCACAGGATGTGGGTATTTCTCAAAGTTTCCCCCTTGTCACTCTGCTACCTCAGTAACTCTCTTCTGCCAAAATGCCATTCATGGTAATGGCTTTAAAATACAGCCCAATGGCTATAGGTAATGGTGCCTCAGTGGCTCAGTTGTTTAAGCGTCCGACTTCAGCTCAGATCATGATCTCATGGTCTGTGAGTTAGAGCCCTATGTCAGGCTCCATGCTGCCTGCTTTGGATTCTGTGTCTCTCTTTCTATGCCCCTTTCCTGCTCTCTCTCTCTCTCTCTCAAAAATAAATACACATTAAAATATAGCCCAATGGATCTCTCCCCTTCTTTTCTCCTTCATGATCTAATTTTTCATTTGTAATTGCCCTTGCATTATCTCTATGTGGAATTTTTTATATACTTCAATTACCACACAAGCTTTATTTAACCCTTGCTCTTCCCTACAGTAATCACTTTCTAGTTCTTTCTTTAAAGGTATAAACATGCTTCATTTATACAACATTCAAAAACATACTGAAACATATTCAGAAACTCAGTCCTTGATTCTTTGATTTGCCTGTGTCATCCACACCCATGGTAATCAGTATTGTTTGGTCCTCTTGCAAATGTAAGATACATTTTTTTTTTTTTTTGGTCAGAATTATGGAATGGAATGAGGAGAGAACCTCTCTAAGTAGGAAGACAACAGCACAGGAATAATATGTCAAACTACATGTTTAACTATGTCTTAAAATAAGATGTTTAGGAAAATTTAATTTGATACATGACTAAATTTACTACTTGTTAAGGAAGGATTTATCAGATGGAGTATGTCTGTTGAAAACAATTTGGGGAAAACAGATTTATATATCCTAGATATGGGAATGTTCACATAAAAACCTAGGCTGCTAGATTCATCTCTTGGTTTATTTCATAGAGTGGCCAATTTGTCACAGCCACAAAATGCCACATGTTCATCAGTCATCACCTGTTAATACTTAGGGCACAATTCAAGTCTACCTTCAGACATGAACCATTGAACAGAAATAGCATGCTATAAATTTAAAAATCAAATGAAAATTAAATTAGCTTATGACTAGTAACCATACATACAAAACAACAAGATTATATCCTCAAAACAACAAAACAAATAAAAGCCATGTTGTATATGGCCACGTTGACAGAAACACAAAGACTTAAGTTCCTCTGGCGTGCACACATTCTGAAAACAACTTGTTTAATTCTCAGTGTGGGAACAAAACTTTTCCTTCTCGTATACTTACACTTCAGGACAGCTGCACCTGGCTGGGAAGGAGGAAGTGAGCGGGAAGCTAAGTTTCATGAGAGGACTACGTGAAGACAGAGAACAGAAAAATAGACTATTAGCAGCCTCCATGAGAAGACAGAGAAAAATGCTCAAAGAGTATTTCATGAAGTATTGTTATGGCTTTTGCTCTGCAAACTCCCTTCATCACTTTTTTTAAAGAAACCTACAATAAACACCTACATTACTTTCCAAAAATGTGAATTAGAGATCTAGTTCACTGTAACAACAGTGTGGAGACTGGGCCACAGAGGTCCCTGATATGGAAAGATAATAGAACATAATCTCTCACCCAGATCTATTCTCTTCAAGATTTCCTTTTCTCATTTAAAAATTAGCATTTCAAAACAATCTTAAAATACAATAGATAAGCAACTCCTCCACACTCAGCACACAGCCCAACACAGGGCTTGATCCCACAATCCTGGGATCAAGACCTGAGTGGAAATCAAGAATCAGTTTCTCAACTGACTGAGCCACCCAGGATCCTCCACCCCCCCTTTTTAATTCAGTTCATCTCAGCCCATCCTCTCCCTGCCTCTCCAAATCGACCTGCACTTAACTCCCCTCATCACACCAGAAACCACAATCATGCCCTATGGCTCAAACTGCACCCTGTTTGTCTTCCTGGGAAACCCCACACCCCATCTACTCAGACCAGGAAAAAAAGTGGCATCCACACAATTTTATTGTATTGTATAGAAATTTGTGTGCTTTGGTGTCACTGCAGTCAAACTGCTGTAAAAAATTTCAAATTTCTCACTTCCTGTATTTGCCTCATCACATATAGTTAATAGTCTATAACACTCTCCCTCACAGAGATGCCATAATTACCGAATAAAATAACATGTAAAAGGCTCTGGCACTGTGTCTTTTGCTTAGTGGATAGTCTACAAATACAAGTTCTCTTATTCTCTTACATTTGATATTCTTGAACACTCCTTATAATCGCATAGAATCTCATAGTTTACAAATTGTACTCATATGATTAAACTTACTTTCATAACAACACTAGATGCCAAGGTAAGAAAATAAGGAGTGTCACATGTGGAAAAGCAAAACCTCACTCTTAATCTTTTGATCTCAAGTTATGCAACATAGTTGGCCCCTGATCAACTGTATACATTTATATTCTTTTTTTTTCTTAGTTTATTTACTCATTTTGAGAGAGTGTGTGTATGTGTGAGAAGGGAAGGGACAGAGAGAGAGGGAGGGAGAGAATCCCAAGCATTCTCCACACTGCCAGAACAGAGCCCAATACAGAGCTTGACCCCATGAACCATGAGCTCATGACATGAGCTGAGATCAACAGACATTTAACCGACTGAGCCACCCAGGCACCCCTACATTTATAACCTTAATCCTAAAATTTGATCATTTTTCTGATTCATATTTTATTTTAATAATGTATTATCCCCAGGTGTTTTCTTATTATTTAATGAGTATAGTTCATTTCTCCCCTTTTAAACTAATGGAGACCTTTCTTAATTCTTGAGTTAGAATGTGAAATTGATTTGGCAAGCTTCAATTTAAATGGCATTAAACTCATGACCTATTTGTGTTCAAAACAGTTATTTAAAAACGGAATTAATAATATGCCCTACCTTTAGCTATTACATGCCAACTCATAAATATAGGGCTATAGGATAGTACATTGAACAGTTCCTAAAGATGTCACTCTTTCTATACTAGGCAAAGAACAATTTGGCACAGGAAAAGGAAAGTATACTTTGAGTGCAGGGAAATCCCTCTTTGCCCAATTCAAATCACACAGAAAACATGAAAAATATAAACCTTTATTTCTCATAGTCATAATTGAGCCTTTACAGAATAGATTCTTCTTCTTTCAAACTGGTTGACCCTAACCCTCTGCAGTGATCTTGGTTTGAACAAATATTTGAATTATTTTCTTTCTCATCTCCTTGGTCTTCATGGTATAGACTATAGGGTTTAGCACAGGGGGTACAAGAAGGTAGGCATTAGCCATGAGGACATGAGTCAGTGGTGAAAGATGCTTTCCAAAACGATGGATGACAGACAGCCCAATGAGTGGAACATAGAAGATGAGTACAGCACAGATATGTGAAACACAGGTGTTGAGTGCTTTCAGCCGGCCCTCCCCTGAGGCAATGGCCAT
This sequence comes from Felis catus, assembly GCF_018350175.1. Taxonomy (NCBI): domain Eukaryota; kingdom Metazoa; phylum Chordata; class Mammalia; order Carnivora; family Felidae; genus Felis; species Felis catus. The sequence goes on along the minus strand of NC_058377.1, from coordinate 60,880,936 downwards.
TACCGCTCGGAGTATGAACACATAGGAGAGGAGGATAGAGAGGGAGTCAGAACCCTTGGTGAAGATGACAGCAATAAGGCCATAGAGACTGTTGATACGAGTGCTGGCACAGGCAAGGCGCATGACATCTTGGTGAAGGCAGAAGGAGTGGGAGAGGATGTTGGAGTGGTAGAAGGGAAGTCGCTTGATGAGGAAAGGCACAGGGAAGACCACACAGACTGCCCTTGTCAAGATGACTGTCCCAGCTCTGCAGACCACACCATTGGTTATGATGGTCCCATACCTGAGGGGGTTCCAGATGGCTACAACCCGATCAAAGGCCATGGCCACCAGTACACCAGATTCAATGGCTGAGAAGGTGTGAATGAAGTACATCTGAACAAGGCAGGAATCAAAGGCAATGGACTTATAGTTAAACCAGAATATGCCTAGCATAGAGGGCAGAGTACAGAGGGTAAGTCCCATGTCTGCCAGTGCCAACATGCAGAGAAAATAGTACATGGGGATATGCAGGGATGATTCAGACTTGATGGTAGAGATGATAACACCATTGCCAAAGAGGGCAATGACATATATAGCACCCAGTGGGAATGCTATCCAGTAATACTTTTGTTCAAGCCCTGGAATTCCCGTTAAGACAAAGTAAGGGTGTTGGAAGTGAGAGTGGTTATTATCTGCCATGAAGCCAGTGTGACACAGGCATGAGGAGAGAGCTTGCAGGATCCTGATGGGTGACCTCCTAAAAATACAGTGACAGGGATTAATAATATAGTAGAATCTGACTTTCCTTAGAGTGAAACAATGTTATTTTCACATTAGTAGGGAGGGTATAAGAGAGAAATGAACCCCTGAAATTACTACTCCTCCATATATCCTGTTGAGAAAGCATCTCCTGGCCCAGGAGAAAAAGACTCACCCAACTACAAATAAGTCACATTCAGTTTGAAGCACACACTGTAATGCTAATGCATTAGGTAAAATGTCCTTCCTCTCCTGTCCTTTCTTCCCTCTTTCTAACCAATATATTGCAAGCAGTTGAGCAAGGCTAAGGACATAATAACTAAGACAGAATCAATGCAAAATATGAATTATTTGATTCCCCATAAAGGATGTTATCCCTACCCATCATACTCCTTCTGCCAAGATCTCCCATGAAGGCAATGGACCTTGTATCTAGGATAGGGATGGAAATACCCAGTGTACATGCCTATGCTTCTATTTGAGCACAACACTCCTTCATTTACCCTGAACCTGGATGTGGCCTCAGAATCATTCTCAACCCAGGAACCTCAGGCAGCCACCTACCATTACAGAAAATGAAATGTAATATCATCTCCAATCTGGTAAAATCTTAGTCGAATGGGTACTAAATCATACTTAGGAAAGCAACAACAGTATTTCTTTTTTTTCTTTTTTTTTTTTTTAGCATAACTCTCTTTGTCTAAAAGGAAGTGAGACCCTCAGGGTTCACTTGAAGCCTTTTTCAGGATTGGGATCATCTGATAATGACCTATTGCTAAGGCACAGTGATCATGCATAACACATGTAACACTCTGAGTCTTTACAGAGGCCTTAATAGACATCTGGGAGACACCCTTATGTTGCTAGAATCAATAACTATATTTATGCCACAGGACCCCCTGATGGGACATTTGACTTCAGACATGAATGCTAGCTAGATGTAGAACACACTCTCTGAGAGGCTCTCATGCTTAAGACACTCCTCAGTTGCCTTCATCAGTTGATTGGGATCAAGTTGACTATGAGGCAATGTAGTGTCAAGAACGTGGACTCTGGACTGGCACATCTTGGATTCAGATTCCAGTTTCTCTGCTTCTCAACATACAGTCCTGTATGTGTAACATGTGGCAATCATAGTACCTACCCCATAGGGGCAGTGTAAGTATTAAAAATGTAAAAATGTAGAGACATTAGAAAGCATGATGTGTGCTTTTTATTATGATTACTTGGAATAAAAAGTTCCTTTCTTCATATGTTTTCTGTACTGACATTGAGTTTTTCATTTGTTTCCTTCCATTTTTTGTTCTGTTTGTTTTGAGTTTTTTGGTCAGAGTTTTTTACAGTTAGTGGAAGTGAAAACTAATAGGTTCTCCTCTATCAGCAAAGAATCACATTTACTTTGTATATCTTGTAATTTTTGAATAATTTATCCTCTTTTATTCAATTATTGAATATCTCACCTCTAGGCTACGTATACATTTCTGGCTGACCCATGCTCATGATGAATCAAAAACCATATTATTACCTTTTTTTTGACATTTCCCAAAAGATCCTCTTTGAAAGATTTCTGATTCATATTTCCCCAGTCTTAGCCACGACATTTTCTGTCTTTTTATGAAATATTCATTTCTTTCCATTACTCTTATGAAAAAGAGCTAGCCGTTGGTTCAAATATCTGGCCTATTAGATGTCAGCATACATTTCTTTCCTATTACTTTAGTTTTTGCCTCTTTTAGTGATTTTTGAGAAATAAAGTGCTTATGTTTTTCAAATGATTATAATAAAAAGTAGAAATGAGAGAAAAGTTTAAGAGGTAGACAAATGAGAGTGAAAAGGTAAATAAGGTAGGGGGAGGGAAGAAGAGAAGAGAAAATGAATAAAAAGAAAAACAGAGATCCAAAGACCAGCAGAAGTAAAAGTTGATCTATTTCACATTTTATTAATAAAGAAACTGAAACCCAGAAAAAGAAAATAACTTGCCCTGAGTCAAACACCTAATTAGTAGCAAAGCAGGTAAGAGAGGGACAAAGGCAGGGGTGCCTGGGTGGCTCAGTCGGTTAAGCATCCAACTTCAGCTCAGGTCAGGATCTCACAGTTCATGGGTAGAAGCCCTGCATCTGGCTCTGTGCTGACAGCTCAGAGCCTGGAGCCTGCTTAGGATTCTGTGTGTGTCTCTCTCTGCCCCTCCCCTGCGCTCTCTCTCTCTTTCTCTCAAAAATAAATAAACATTAAATTTTTTTTTTTTAAAAAGAGAGGGACAAAGGCACAGCCTTGTTGAGGAAAATTACAGCTAAATGCAATGGGAGCTTAAGGGTGCAATTAGAGAAGACCAAGTTAAAACTGCATCTCTTGGCCAAAGACCCTTACTCCCTAATACAGGTCCTTAGATTTTATTCTGTATCTATATTGCCCAGGATCTAGAAAACAGGAGGAGTTCAAGTCTACCTTCTGATGATTAGGCTTTTAGATCCCAAGTTCTTCCTTTGAAAGTTTCATCTAGCCCTGACCCTCTGCTGTCCATACTGCAAAATTTATGGAAAAACTGATTGTCTAAGTGTTCTGCATCTGCCCAGGTTACCACAAGCTATATGGCCTCATTATAGATCCTAGATTGTAGGAGCAGGTGAACAATGAAATAAAACTACAAAATTTCTCTATTATATAAGTAGCAGCAAACAAACAAACACAAAACACACTTGAATCTGTTCTAAGTACTAGGAAGTTTCTAGGCAATCTAGGATATTTGTAGCTGATAGAATAAGATTGGAACTGGCCTTTAAAACAGAGGTTGACTCTTCATTATTACCAGGATATATGATGGGCAGAGATAACCTGAGGAAATAGAAAGAAAAACCCTCCTGAGGAAGAGTTTAATGATAACCATACCTCACCTGACAGTAGAGCCACAAACTGCCATATCAAGGGGAATATTCCCAAACTCCAATCATTCTAAGGTTCTAAATGAAAGGAATTTTAAAAGTACAATGTGTAAACAATATAGAAACAGTTATTCAGTATTCTATAGGTGACATTTATCTTCTGCTTACATTGAGTAGGGAGTGAGTAGGGAGGGCGTTCCTTACATTTTAAGATAATGGGATCAGATGTTTATCCACCTCTTAGAAAAAGGTGACCTATTCATTCTGAGGTTAAAGAAGTTGTCTTCACATCTTTCCCTTAATGATGTGAATGAGAAAGAGAGCAAGAACATAGGACATGGAGTGTTTGGGTTGGAGAATAAAGGACAAAGGAAAGATAAGGGGACAGGAAAGAAGTGGTTGGGAGATAATTAGAACTTTAGTGATAGTATCTTAAAATCTTAAAATACTCTGTTGGTAGGCCAACTTTTTTTTTTTTTTTTTTTTTTTTTGCTCTAAAACTTACCTGGTTGCTGAGAATATCCCTAGCTGGAAGAGGATCTTAAGCAGCCTGAAGCTTGCCTGACAAAACCATTGCCACTACCCACATGAGGACTTTTATTTCTTGCACTGCTCCAAAAGTCCTCCTCCTATCACACCATGGAGAGTTTCACAGATCAATCAGCAGAGTTACTCCCTGGAGCTTCTGAGATTTGAGGAGGTCTCCCCAGAGCTGTAAAATCACCTCCTAGATATTCATGTCTGGGGTATAAAAGAGTATTGAGGAGGCTAGTAGAAAAAGGCATTTTTTGTGTGCATGTGTGTGCAGGGGGTTAGTTTCAGAGGCTGCTTAGAGCTCAATTAGGATCTCTCAGGGCCATCTTAGCCTCTTTCCATGTCCTAAAATGAATGACAGTTGCCTTTATTTTTCTCAAAACACAGCAAAACTAATAAAAATATCCCAAGGAAAAGTGACTCCAAGATTTTCCCATTCTATTTTCCCACAAAATCTACAGTTGAAATGACTCCCTAGTAAATGAATTTTTCCTGATGTTTCATTGCTCAGTTTTCAGTATCAACCGAAGAAGTCTAGCCATGCCCTGTAAAAGGAAAGCAAGAGACCCTACAGGGGGTCATCAATTGTACCAACCAATCAAGAAACAATTAATTTTCCATAATATCCAATTATTACCTTCAGATAATGCTACCATTCCTAACTGCCCCCCTGAATACTAATAACATCAGCAACAGCATTAATAAAAAAAAATCTAATATTAATTCTGAGTTTCATCAGTTATATGATTTATCACATTTGCTTTACACCTTCATTATAATAATCCTCATGACTTTAAACCTCTTGTGAAGTTGATATGGTAAGTATTATCATCTTCATGCTTCCAAAGAGAAAAGAGGATCATATTGGGAATTAGTCTAGATTGCCAACGTAACTTCAAGAATTTTTATTGCAGAAATTACTTATGCTAGAAATAATAGAGCAGGGGTTCCTCACTGCCCCAGGTGTGTTCCAGACTTACTAGATCTTGAAGGCCAACATTACTAGATAAGGAAGAAATGCTCATGTAAACTAAGCTCTCTTAATCAATTACCATTTATCTACATGATGGTCCTACAGTAATTTAATATTAATTCAGATTCTCTTCAACACCATAGAATCTCAAAGTGTTCAGTTTCTTAACTAGAAATAATTCATCTCTACATTATATAATCATTCTTTTAAACTGTTTGGAGTAAGTAAGCTGTGGAATTGCTCTACTTGCAATAATTTAACCTCTATATTCTACTGCTCATTATAAATGAATCTTACAGCTCAGTAACACTCTTACTCAAATTTTTCATCTGTATTGACGAATAAGGGCTTTGAGTAACTGAATCGCTGTAATTTTATTCTAATCTCTCAGTTGACACTTTTTATTGTTTGTTGGTTCGTTGGTTGTGTGTGTATACGTGTGTGTGTTTAGTTTTGGTTTGTTTGGGTTTTTTACTTGTACAGGTTGATCATTTGCATCTCACATGGATTCTGATTTCTTTTCACTTTCTGTCTATACATCAACACAAATATAAAACTAGACAAATATTACTATCTCTCTTTTTAAATTTCAACATCTTCAAAGCTGAAAACAGAGGACACTGTGCAATAGGTCAGATTGTACGGTCCTATAGATTTAGAGTATCCATCTTTCATTAATTAATTTTCTTTGATTGGATACTAATCCCATTCCTATCAAAAGCAATTTCAAATATTCACATTTCTAACCCCCCTCCCACTCAGTCTTTTTCCCATCACATTCCATAGCAAAACCCTTTCCCTACTCATTCAAAAGAATTGTGATGATTTGCTCCAATCTTTTTCAATATCCCACCCTCTCTTAGCTACTTCTTGAAATACATTCACACCCAAACTTTCCTTCTCAGAGTTTAAATAAATTGCCTCTTCCCAGGTTCAATATTAACCCTACTCCAATCCCAGTTTCTCTGATTCCATTTCCTACTGTAACTCTTGCTTTTCTCATTCAACTTTACATACAAACAGATTCCTTCCAAATCTGTATCTCTGATCCTCATCCTTGTGTTGACTTTCAGGCAGTTCTATGTATCTGCCTGGTGGCCATTATCTTTACCTCTGCATCACACATATTCATCAAAATCAATAAATCCATAACTTTAAAATGCAACTTTATGCTTTCCCCTCTATACTTTAACTGGCTATTTCTTTACTTTTATATCTCAGTTCATAGTTCAATCCATCTAGTCATGTAAATAAAAAAATATGTCACCCTATAAATAGTACATCCTGACATTTTTACCTTTTAAATATTTCTAATATTGCTCCTTTCTTTCTATATCAAATGTAATACAATTCCACACACTCTATTTCTCCTACATGGACTTCTTCAGTAACATTCTAACTTTTTTTATTCACACAAAAATAAATTGCTTTGTTTATTCTTGTTTTTCCCTGTTCCTTCTTTCTCTAAGTTATGAGTAAGTAATGAGGTTTCTTTTATTATCAATTTCTTTAGAAAATATTACTCTAATAATATTTGGCGCTAACCAAATTTGAACTGGACAGATGTCTTATTACATGTAGTTAAATGATTTCATTGCCACATAAATTTTATTTTTTATGAAAGCCTTATGAAAAAAATCATAATCATGAGAGGCTGAAAATGCATTTGCAAATAATCTGTAAGCCTATATATCTTGTTTATCCTTAAGCAGTTTTCATAACATCAAGACAACTGTTCATATTCATGCAAGTGTATATTTTTCCCAAAATGTATTTTTTCTTGCTGACTCATTCCTACTACATTTCTGAAGTATTTAAAAAACCAAATTACTAGAATTTTTGAAGCACAAATGCTTCAATTCATTATCCAGAGCAATACATTGTGTGATCAAAGTGACCAAAACATATTTGTTGCATTTTTTTAAAAAATGGAAGAGTAGAAGAACAGAAGAAAGGAAAAAAGGGAAAAAGCAGGAAACCAAGGGAAGGTAATATAATGAGAAAATGGGCAAGAGAGAGGGAGGACATAAGAAAAGATGGATGAGGCTTGAAAGGTAAATTTTATCAAACTTAAACTGCCAAATGCTCTTAATGAGAGTTTACATTTTTAAAATGATTTTAAAATTTATAGCCAATGAAATTTACATCTTTTTGTGCAATTCTGTCATAGAGTCATGCAACCACCCCCTTAATCCAAATATGGAAGAGTTCCATCAACCCAAAACATTCCATCATGTTACCCCTTGTAGTTGACCCCTTCAACCCACCACAAGCCCTTGGCAACTGCTAATCTGTTGTCTGACCCTATAACTTTGGTATGTAATCTTTCAAACCTGAATTTTTCCATTTAACATAGTGCATTTGAGATTTATCCACAATATTGCTAAACAGAGTTTCATTGTATGCATATCCATTGTACGGATATAGTTGATATTATGTTTATCCATTTGGTAGTTGAAGGAAGTTTATAAGTAAAGTTGTTATAAGCATTCACACATAGGTTTTTATATGTGCCTAAGTTTTAATTTCTCTTGTTTAAATACATAAAAGTCGATGGCCCAGGCATATGTTAACTATGTGTCTAACTTTATTTAAAAAATACCAAATTAGGGGCGCCTGGGTGGCTCAGTCGGTTAAGCGTCCGACTTCAGCCAGGTCACGATCCGTGAGTTCGAGCCCTGCGTCAGGCTCTGGGCTGATGGCTCGGAGCCTGGAGCCTGTTTCCGATTCTGTGTCTCCCTCTCTCTCTGCCCCTCCCCCGTTCATGCTCTGTCTCTCTCTGTCCCAAAAATAAATTAAAACGTTTAAAAAAAATAAAAAAATAAATACCAAATTATTTTTCAAAGTGGTTGTGCTATTTTGTATTCTATCACCAATGTATAACAGTCCTACCTACTTTTGTTCCAACTAGCACCTTAAGTTATCATTTTTTTGTCATTCTTACAGGTTTATAGTGACAACTTATCATGGTGGTTTTAATTTTTATTTCCTTAGTGACTAATAATGTTGGGCCTTTTTTTTATGTGTTTATTGCCATACATAATGTCTTCTCTGATGAAATGTCTATTCAAATATTTGGCCCATTATTTGCTATTGGGTTACTTTTTTTTCGTGTTGAATTTATAGCTTAATATATTATATATTTTGATTAAAAAACCTTTGTTGTTTATATGATTTTTTACTTTTTCCCCTAGTCTGTGTTTTGTCTTTTCTTTTTCATTATCTTAACACTGTCTTTTGTTAAGCATTTTTATTTTGAAAAATCTTATAAAATATATTTTTAAAGTTTATTTATTTTGAGAGAGAGAGAGCAAACATGAGAGTGAGTGGGGGAGGAGCAGAGAGAGAGACAGAGACGGACAGAGAATCTCAAGCAGGCTCTGCACTGTCAGTGCAGAACCTGACATGGGGCTTGAACCCATGAACTGTGAGATCATGACCTGAGCTGAAATCCAGAGTTGGATGCTTAACTGACTGAGCCACTCAGGTGCCCCTCTTATAAAATATTTTTGATTATATATATATATATATATATATATATATATATATACATATCTATATATATATACATATGTATACCTATGTATACATATATACATACAAATGTATATACATATATATTTTTGAGTTGTGCTTTTGGTGTCTAATTTAAGAAATAATTGCATAACAAAAAGTCTCAAAGATTTTCTCATATTTTCTTTTCTAGAAATTTTATAGTATTATGATTTACATTTATGTTTATGATTTTTTTGTTCAAAAATCAATTGACTATATTTCTGTAGGTCTTTTTGTAGATTCTCTATACTATTTCACTGATTTATGTGTCTATCCCTTTGCCAAAACAATAGACCTCTAGAAGTCAGGTATTAAGGGTCTTCAAACTTTCTCTTCTTTTTCAAAATTGTTTCGTCTATACTAGTTCTTTTGACTTCTTATATGCATTTTAGAATCAGCTTGTCTATCTCTACCAAAAACATTGCTAGGCTTTTGATTGGAATTTCATTAAACCTTTAGAATAATTTAGGCAGAACTGACATCTTAAAAAATGTTGAGTCCTGTAATTCATTTTCACCATTTATTTAGGCCATCTCATTTCTTTTAACAATGCTCTGTATTTTTCAACATGATAATCTTGTACAAATTTTATTAGCTACATAGCTTGGTGTGTCATTTTGGTGCTATTATAAATGGTGCTTAAAAAAATCCATTTCTGGGGCGCTTGGGTGACTCAGTCAGTTAAGTGTCTTGACTTCAGCTCAGGTCATGATCTCACGGTTCATGAGTTCGAGCCCTGTGTCGGGCTCTGTGCTAACAGCTCTGAGCCTGGACTTGCTTAGGATTCTGTGTCTCCCTCTCTCTCTCTCTCTCTCTCTCTGCCCCTCCCCTGCTCACACTCTGTATCTCTCTCAAAAATAAATAAACATTAAAGAATTTTTTATTCCATTTCGAATTACTCATTGCTAATATGTAGAAATATCACTGATTTTTTTTTTAATATTGACTCTAATCCTGTGATCTTGCCAAACTGATCTTCAAGTTCTAGGAACTTTTTGTAAATTTCTTGTGGTTTTTTTTTTTCAACGTTTATTTATTTTTGGGACAGAGAGAGACAGAGCATGAACGGGGGAGGGGCAGAGAGAGAGGGAGACACAGAATCAGAAACAGGCTCCAGGCTCTGAGCCATCAGCCCAGAGCCCGACGCGGGGCTCCAACTCCCGGACCGCGAGATCGTGACCTGGCTGAAGTCGGACGCTTAACCGACTGCGCCACCCAGGCGCCCCTCTTGTGTTTTTTTTATATAGACTGTCATGCTATCTATGAATACACAGTGGTGTATTTCTTCTTTTCTAATATATATCTGTACGCCTTCTACATTTTCCCCTCATTGTACTGGGTAGAATTCTAGTACAATTCTGTACAAGAACGGTGAGGACATACACTCTTGCCTTTTCTCCCAATCTTAGGGAGAAAGCATTAAGTCTTTCATCATTAATTATAATATTAGTTAGCAGCATTTTTGTAGATGTCCTTTATAAAATCATGGAAGTTCCCTTTGTATTTCTAATTTGCTGAGAGTTTGGGCCATGAACATGCGTTGGCTTCAACATGTCAAGGTAGAGGAGACTACATACAAGGATAAGAGCAGCCTCTAGGATACGGCAGTGACCCCTAACTGACAGCCAACAATAAGTTAGAGAGCCTACAGACTGAGTCCAATTTGTCTTTTCTATTATGCCACTCTCTTGGGCTTAAGACATGTATTTTCTTGGCAGAAATATTGTATTCCATTGTCACATATATTTTGGGGAATACTAGCTAATTTGGGAGCAATTAAGTTACCTATATAGATTATGAAGGGGAGGAAGAAATTTTCCTTTGTCCAAGGTTCTTCTTACTGGACTAAGAATTAAATTTACATGGAACAGATTAACAGGAGAAAAATCCAAGGTTTCAATATGTGCACACAGAGGTCTAATAATGAAATTGAGACCCAAACACATGAATAAGGCAGGCAGTGTTTATACATTTTAGACAAAGAGATAATAAATGTGTAAGAAATTGTCAGAATAAAGAAAACAGACGTTTGGGAGCTTTTATTAGTAAATGAAATTTGGGCTGAGGTAGTAAGTTAGTAAAAAAGTAGCAAGTTTTCGGGTGCCTGGGTAGCTCAGTCAGTTAAGTGCCTGACTTTGACTCAGGTCATGATTACACAGTTCATGGTTTAAGCCCTGTGAGTTTGAGCCCGTGTCGGGCTCTGTACTGACAGCTCGGAGCCTGGAGCCTGCTTCAGATTCTGTGTCTCCCTCTATCTCTGTCCCTCCTCTGTGCTCTCTCTCTCTCTTTCTCTCTCTCTCAAAAATAAACATTAAAAAATTTTTTTTTAAGTAACAAGGTTTGTTTCTGCAGCTTTCTCAGCTTTAAAGCTTCTATCTCTGGTGATTGAGATGTCTTTTTTTTACTTCTTAGTACAGGCAAGGTAACTTTCATATGGGAGATTTATTGTCTGCTTTCAGGGGTGACAAAAAAGCACCTGGGTGTCCTTGTACTGGCTGTTTCCCAGGTTCAATTCAAAATAATCAATATGCCATTTGGGGCAGCCTGCCATCAGCCCCTGCAAACACTAGCAATGGGAGGTAGGCATTGTTCTGGACACTTCACTCACATTTCATCCAAATTCTTTTTACTGATGAGGAAACTGAAGTCCAAAGATGTGAAGTAGCTTGTCCACAGCCTTATAGCTGGAAAATGGCAAAGCAAGGATTTTTACCTAGATGGTCTAACTATGAAAGCCACAGCACCACACAGTGTGCTCCTAAAACATCATATCGAATGACACACATGTTGACCTGAGAAAAGAAGGGACCCAAGAATGGTTTAATTCTGTCCCTCCCTCCAACCTATTAGGCCAGATTCATTTATCACATGAATAAATGGCTATCCTGAACATCCAGGAAAGCAGGCTGCAGATAGATATGGGGCCCTTCCTGTGGTTTAGACGTCCGAGGAGAGGCATCCCCAGATCCCAAGTGGATATAGATCGATGGATATAGAATGTTTCACTGAACTTATCAGGGAGCCTGAGACAGCCCTTGTTTATGGGGTTGTGCGTGTTTGAGGTGCTAGACGAATGTAGTCAGTGTCCTCAGCTCCATTCACCATGGGGTTAAACTTTAGTTGCAGACTTTGAGGCAGCTTCCAGATCCAACAGATCACACCTGCTGGAATTGCTGGAAGGAGTGTGAGGAGGGTAACCTGAGTCAGGAGACGGGTAGCTGTGCCCTGGGGATAGAGAGATTAAAGTACCATCTCCTGAAAGGGAGTAGAAGTGACAGGGATGAGCCCGGTAAAACCCCCAAGCTGGGATCTGGTTACCCAGGTCTGCTGCAGGGATTACAGGAACAAAAGCACCCTGAAAATTCTCCGGGAGGGGAGGAGCAGTGGACGGCATGGCACACAATGAGCATTTATGGAGATTTGGGTTGATTGTGTCCAGGGTGTGAAGGAAAAGCTACAAGCTGGTGTGGGGAGTAGGGTGTCTGGTGATACCTGATCCATCAGAAAACAAGGCATCTATAGGGAACAAGAAATGGCAGGGAGAATAAGAAAGTGCAAAGTACAGGGGAGAGAGAGACAGAGAGTAAGCCAAAATGACTGGGCTAGAGGAGTGAAGGGATCCAGTCGAGCTAGCTGTTGTATTTCGGAGAGAGCTGACTTTATGGATAGCAGTGTGCATGTGGCCAGGGATGGGGATGAAACCATAACAAAGGTAAGAGGCCATTTTATAGTCCCAGCAAGTTTTTTAATTGATTTAGGCCTTAGCCTGAGGTTGCAAAGCAAGTGACTAAGTGATCTCTGCAGAGGTGGAACCTGTGACCTTAGAGCCATTAGCACCACGTGGTACTCCACTGAGCTAAGGATAATTAGTCAAAACAGACAGGCAACAAAACCAGAAGGTATCCCTGCAGACTGAGCCTGAGGCACTCTCTAGGGCTCATTATCCGCTCTCTGAATTAAAGGCTGGGAAGAGGTGGTGGTAATGGTCAAAGAGCAGACAGGCCAGGGTGAGACAGGACACAGGGACCTATCAGGACTATGAGCTCAGGATTAGTATAGGGTGGAGGAGAACCTGCTTCATGGGCTAGGAGAACAAGACTGGATCCTAGGGATGGAGAGACTCTTCATTCCTGCTGCAGTTTAAAGGTCATTATTGTGCTTCCTCTGGGCTGAACAACAAGCCCTTAACTAACCACAACATTCTCATCGAGGTTCCCCATGGGGTTCTGGCAACAAGAGGCTGGACACCTGTGCTCGCCTTTCGTGTATCCCACACCCCACCCACTCCCCCAGATGAGGTACATCAAGGGTTGCATAAAGAATATACCCGAGACAGTCCACTAGAACACCAAAGTGTGTGAGGGTCGCTGAGAGAACCAAGTGTGGTGAGTGAACTGCACAAAGGGAGAAGTAGGTATGGGGAGGGACAGTAAGACTTATGGTGAGAGTGATGAAATAAATGGGAGAGAAAACAAGAAAGAAAGGAAAGAGGAGGGAGAAATAGGTATGGGAGTTCCTGTTTCTGAACATGGAAGGATAAAAATGAGATGGGGCAAAGAATGGGACCACTCTCAGAAAGTTTCTTCAATTTTTGAAGAGTTGGAAGGTAGATTGGGCTGGGGGTTGGGATAGAGCAGATGGAGAGATCAGAAAAGCACAGTGTCCTTTGTAGAAGGGAGGGACTCATGGAGTTCAGAATTTGGGCAGTGAGGCAAAGTTTTGTCTAAGCTGACTCGTTAAAACAGCTCATGGAATTCAACAAACTTATTTCATGTCTAATGGAAATATGTGATTATAGGAATAAAAAATCCAAAATAGTCCTTGTCTTCAAAGAGCTCACAGAGCAGCAGGAAGGTATGGGAAGAGCTCCAGTAGTACACTAACTTATGCATAGAATTGTAGAAGGGGGGAGTGATTCATTTGGAGGGAGAAATACATTAGAAGGCCTATGGGAGCTGGTAGCATCTGAGTTCCAGTAAGGAAAAGTGGTTTCCTGAGATGGAAAATGCAGAGAAGTTAGAGGTAGCTATAGGTGCAAAGGCAAGGATATGACTTAGCATATAGTATTAGGAATTGGGACTGAATATTTAACATCATACGTTAGAACTAGGAAGTCATGTGGAGCAGACTTTGCTGACCAAATCTATCACTGAGGGATGTCTTCAAATTGCATAGTGCAGTTCTGAGTTTACTGGTGGCCAGAACCTCTGCATGGTAGAATCTGGGGAACCTTGAGAATTCAGTGGTGGTATCTTCTATCCCCCATATATGGGCTGGCTTTCTGCTTACCTTGTCCGATTATAACCTGCTAGGGTCCTTTGGTCCCCAGGTTCTTCAGAGAAAAGCTAAATCTCCCTAGTAAAGACATAGCATGAAAAAGAATCTGAATACAGGCAGTAGTAGAACAGATCATTGCCTTACCTTCCAACTATCCACACAGATTTGAGACTAAGAACATGGGAAATTATTTTCTAAGTTTGGGCCCTATAATTTATCTAAACCTTTCTCTTCCCTAGATTGTTGTATTCCTCCACCCCATCTGCTATGCTTGTTTCCCTTATCCTCCCTATATACATAGGTCTCCTACCATATCAACATTTTATAATGTGCCAGCTTTGATCTCATACTTTGTTAAGTGGTTATCCATGGGATATACTGCCTGTTTCCAAAGGATTGCTTGGTGCTTGGCACTCAACATAGCTCTTTCAGTCAGGGTTAATCTGGAGATAAAAGGGGGCCTCTCAAGAGGTGGAGGAGCAATCATTGTCTTGGAGAGAAATCTACCCTCTTAGCCATTTCTTCCTACTCCATTTTATCGCCTATGGCTCAACTCCTGTGACGCTGATGCTATACCTCTCCTCACACTGGCCACTTCTTAAAGCCATCCTAATGCTGCAGCATTCGCCCACAACCAGAGACCCTGTCTGACATACACTTTTCAGTGCTGGCCTCATAAATAGCAGGGAGAGTTGTGGTGAGGCCTTAATTGCCAGGACTAGGTCTGGACAGAAATGTAAAGTGAGAAAAACTGTTCATAATACTCTGCCATCTCTATATGCTGCTCACAGCTTTCCATGAAGCCACCATCAGATCTCCCTTCTAACCAAATATCCAATGTTCCATTTGTCCTTCAGATGGAAGGGAGCTAGTCTGGTAATGAATGAAACTTCTGTTCTGTCCCAAAAAACATTCTCCAGTATGTATAAACATGTTTTGGTGACAATGTCCCCACTTTTAGTTTTGAACCATAGAGTTAAATCTGTAGAGAGCAAGGTTTCAGTGTGAGAAAAAAGAAGCTTTCTTATCCTTATAGCAACATACCAGATACTTGAAGTGAAATAAGGATGCCTAATGGAGCAATGTGAGATGTGTTTCAAGATGCATGTTTATGACCTCCTGTATTTCTGATATATATAGATGTATATACATAGCTGCATATTGCAGGGATGTTTGTGAACATCTGATGAGTATGTGTGTATGTAAGGAGATAAGAGCTACTCATTGGCTGCATACATGTGTTTTGAAGAATGACTGAATCTTTAAATTTACCTGGCTATGATTGTGTGAGGTGGCAAAAGATTGATTAGGAACACTTGTCATTCACAATCTGTGGACGTGAGTGTATATATGATAACATATGTCCACCAACACAAACTTAGGCTTCCACATGCCTTTTTGTTCATACATGCATTTATATCAGTGTGTATTCAGAAGTGCTTCTATCTGAGGGAATGAGCATTTGTATATTTCTGCACCCTTGAATGTATAAGTTACACTTTTGTTTGAGTACCTGTTAATTTGATATGCATAAGTTTCAAAAATACTTCTGCCCATGAATATAAACCTTCCTTGCATGAGTGTTTCTGTGTATCAGTGTGGATAAGTATGCGTCTGTGTGTGCATGCATGTGTGTAAGGGCATGCATATATGTCTATGTTGTGTGTAGAAATAGATATTGGCCACAAAATGTATATTTTTGTGTTTGAATAGTGTAAATGGCAGAAAGTACATGTGCTTTTTGTATGCTAGTTAGGTATGTATGACAGCACTTTCAAAATTCTGGGAAGGAGTGAACCTGTCAAATACGAAGGTCGCATGTAAAGATTTAAATATCCCCACAAAAGCCTCACAGGGGGCACCTAGGTGGCTAAGTCGATTAAGTGCCTGACTCTTGGTTTCGGCTCAGGTCATGATCTCATGATTGGTGAGATTGAGCCCCATGTTGGGAACAGTACTGAATGCAGAGCCTGCTTGAGATTCTCTCTCTCTCCTTCACTCTCAATCCCCCACCCCCAAAATTAAAAAAAAAAAAAAGGCTCACAGGCTTTTTTTCAACAGGAATCTATCCTAAATCTCTTTCTGCTTTACCTTTCTAGCATGTCTACCCACCACCTGATCTGTTTTTAATGAGCAGGAATGTTCGGTCAAATGTATGAGATACATTAGGAGTCTCTGTTCTTGGGACTGTAAGCCCAGATACTCAGAAGAAGCTCCATCTAGAAAACACTTCAAGCTGAGGCAGAGACTCCAAGATGGTGGGGACTAGAAATATGTTGACTCCACTGAAGAAAAAGATTAACATTTTGGAGAAACTTATATGAGGTGTGCAAGAGGGGTGGCTGGGAAGATTTTGAGAATAGTGACAGTTTATGGAATAAAACTGAGCATTTCAGGAGAAGGGATCAAATCCAGCAGAAAAATTGGAGAAACAGAATTGAGAGTGTGTAAAATAGAAGTGTAAAGGTTTTATGAAGCACATTTATTTGAAGTATAATATAAACCAGGAGCTGGATTCATAACAATGAATAAAATGAAGAACCATCTCTTGAGGAAGTTAACAGTTCATTGAGGAAAACACAGGAAGACAGATTAAGAATTGAGAATGATCAGGATTATATTAGAGAATGTGCTATAGTGTGATAGGAGAGGGTAAATAGGGGCATCTGGGTAGCTCAGTTGGTTAAGCATCTGACTCTTGATTTCTGCCCAGGTCATGATCTCACAGTTTGTGGGTTTGAGCCCCACATTGGGCTCTGTGCTGACAGTACAGACCCTGCTTGGGATTCTCTATCCTTCTCTCGCTGCCTCTCCCCTGCTCACACTGCCTCTGTCTCTCTCAAAAATGAATAATTAAAATAAACTTAAGAAAAAAAGGAGAGGATAAATAAGCTATCCCAGAGTCTGTTAGAGAAAAGGTGGTCAGCAGTTTTCAGGAAAGAGAGGAACAATGTTTGAGTTGGAACATCATGCTATACATGAGAGAGGAGGACATTCCACCTATAAAATGTATTTTTCAAAGTGCAAAAATTAATGACATATCTGAGGAATCACAGTAGTTCTGCCAGGCTAAGATGAATGTAGAAGTAGACTAGAAACGAGTTAAGCAGTAGGGATGTTGGGGCCAGATGGTGAAGAGGTTTCTATGACAAATAAAGGTGTGGTCTTTATTTTAAAGCAGTGGAAAATCAGATGGTTCAAAAGAAAGATGCCACAGCCACATTATCAGATTGCAAATTATAAAATAACACTGTGAAATCTATATGCAGGGAGGATTGGGAGGCAGAAGAACTGGCAGCACAGAAACCAATCGGGATAATACAAACAAAAGCCTCAGCAAAACCCAAAACACCTTTGATGAGTAAAAGTGGATGTGGAAGAAAAATCTGAGATGAGACGATGGAGTTTACTAAGCATAGTTACTCATTTAATATTAGAATATATCTTTCCAAGAAAAAATAAAGTGTTGGGGTTAAGGCCAAAGTCATCTTTAAAAAATTTTTTTAATGTTTATTATTTTTGAGAGACAGAGAGACAGAGTGCAAGCAGGGAAGGGGCAGAGACAGAGGGAAACACAGAATCAGAAGCAGGGTCCAGGCTCTGAGCTGTCAGCACAGAGCCCGATGCAGGGCTCAAACTCACAGACCACAAGATCATGACCTGAGCTGTAGTCAGCCGCCCAACCGACTGAGCCACCCAGGCACCCCAAGGCCAAAGTCATCTTTTAATCCTATCCTCAATTCACTGTTAGTCCCTTACCCCAGTCATTATTACTTTAATCAAATCAAGTAATGCAAATCTGTCCAGGACTTCTAGGCACTTATGTACAAATGTAGCTGTCTGGGGTATAGTGCTAGGAGGCTTTTAAAACATATATAATACTATAATGGATCAATCATTATGCATATTTTTAACTCAACAATATATCTTTACTCTTAACTGTTGAGACTGCTATGCACCATGACTGTTTTTCTGATTAATTAGTTATCAGAATTAATATGAGAATTATGCAGAACTCTGCTTTTGTCCTCTTGCAAACAAAAATATTTTATGCCTCTTCATGCATATGGGTCTTTCTTTCTGATAGATATATCAAGAACTAGAGGGGCGCCTGGGTGGCTCAGTCGGTTGAGCTTCCGAGTTCAGCTCAGGTCACGATCTCACGGTTCGTGAGTTCGAGCCCCGCGTCAGGCTCTGGGCTGATGGCTCAGAGCCTGGAGCCTGCTTCCGATTCTGTGTCTCCCTCTCTGCCCCTCCCCCATTCATGCTCTGTCTCTCTCTGTCTCAAAAATAAATAAACATTAAAAAAAATTTTTTTTAAAGAACTAGAATTGCCAAATTAAGTAAATGTCTTACTTTTTTTAAGTTAGTTTATTTTGAGAGAGAGAGCATGAGCAGGGGAAGGGCAGAGAGAGAGGGAGAGAGAGAATCCCAAGTAGGCTCCACACTGTCAGTGCAGAGCCCGATGTGGGGCTTGAACTCACAAATCTGTGAGATCATGACCTGAGCCAAAATCAAGAGTCTGACGCTTAACTGATTGAGCCACCAAGCCTCCCCTAAATTTCTTATCTTAATGAAAAGAGCTACAACATTTTACAGTGTTGACAGCCTTGATTAAGGCTTAAGTCATTTAAGGAGCCCCTGGGTGGCCCAGTTGGTTGAGTGCCTGACTTTGGCTCAGTTCATAATCTTGGGGTTCTAGGGTTCAGGCTCCCCATCCTGCTTCAGATTCTTTGTCTCCTTCTCTCTCTCTCTCTGCCCCTCCCCTGATTGTTCCTCCATCTCCCTTAAAAATAAATAAACTTAAAAGTAGTCTTTTAATATTTTTCCAGCATATAATTTTATCAAATTTTATGATTTTATCCCACATGACAGGTAAAAAATGTTTTTTTAAAGTTTATTTATGTATTGAGAGAGAGAGAGCAGGAGAGGGGCAGAGAGACAGGGAGGTTCCACACTAACAGCTAACAGTGTGGAGCCCAACGTGAGGCTCGTACTCACAAACCTCATCATGACCTGAGATAAAACCAAGAGTCAGACGCTTAACTGACTGAACCACCCAGGCATCCCTGTTTTATCATTTATAAAATATGTCTTATCTTAGTAACCAATGAGATTGCTTTTATTATACATTTGTTTAGCATTTCTATAGTCTTATAAAATCACACCTCATATTTTGCTAGATTTTACATTAGATCACCCATCTCTTTCTTATTTATTTGTTTCTTTATTCCAAATTTAAACTTCTTTCAGTAATACAAGTTGCAAATACTGTCCCATTCTGGGACACTCTGTCCCATTCTTTCTTTTATCTTTCAACCCCTATAGGGTACTATTGTTATGAGATGTTGTTGTTGTTGTTGTGATGATTTGTTGTTGTTGTTGTTGTTGTAAGAACACTTAACATGAAATCTGGCCTCTCAACAAAATGTTAAGTTGTTAACTATAGGCACAATGTTGTACAGAAGATCTCTAAAACTTATTCATCTTACATAACTGAAACTTTATACTCATTGAACAGTAATTCCTTGTCTCCCCCCACCCCAGATCCTGGAAGCCGCCATTCTCTTCTCTGTTTCTATAAGTTTGACTATTATACACCTCATACAAATGGAATCATGCAGTATTTGTCCTTCTATAACAACAAGGTTTATTTTACTTTGCATATTATCCTCCAGATCCATCCATGTTGCAGCATATGGCAGGATTTCCTTCATTTTTAAGGCTGAATAATATTCCATGGTATGTATATACCATAATTTCTTTATCCATTCATCCACTGATGGACCTTTAGGTTGCTTTCATATCTTAGCTATTGTGGATAATGCTGCAGTGAACACAGGAGTGCAGATATCCTTCAACATCCTAATTTCAATTCTTTTGAATATACACTCAAAAGCAGCATGGCTGGATCATATGATAATTCTCTCTCTTTTTTTTAATGTTCCCTTATTTTTGAGAGACAGAGCATGTGTGGGGGAAGAGCAGAGAGAGAGGGAGACACAGAATCTGAAGCAAGGTCCAGGCTCTGAGCTGTCAGCACAGAGGCCAACGCGAGGCTCGAACTCATGAACTGTGAGATCATGACCTGAGCCAAAGTCGGACACTTAACTGCTGAGCCACCCAGGTGCCCCTGATAATTCTCTTTTTAATTTTCTGAGGAAGCACCATACTGTTTTCCATAGTGGCTGCATCCTCACCAACTCTTATTATCTTTTTTTTTTTTTTTTTTTTTGGCTAATATCCATCCTAACAGGTGTGAGGTGGTATCTAATTATGGTTTTGATTTGCATTTCCCTGATGATTAGTGATTTTGAGCATTTTACCATATACCTATCAGCCATTTGTATATATTCTTTAGAAAAATGTCTATTTAGTTCTTTTGCCTGTTTAAAATTGAGTTGTTTTTTGTTATTGACTTGTAGGAGTTTCTCATATATTTTGGAATATTAAACACTTGTCAAATACAATTTGTAAATATTTTCTCCTATTCTGTAGGTTGGCTTCTCACTTTGTTGGCTATTTCTTTCCTGTGCAGAAGTTTTAAGGTTGATGTAGCCTATTTGTCTAATTTTGTTTTTGTTATTTGTGCTTTTATGGTCATATATAAGAACTTACTGTCAATTCCAATGTCATAAAGCTTTGCCCTTACGTTTTCTTATGTTTCCAGGTCTGGGTGATGGGCATTGAGGAGGGCACTTGTTGGGATGAGCACTGGGTGCTGTATGTAAACTATGAATCACAGGAATTTACCCCCAAAACCAAGAGCACACTTTACACACTGTATGTTAGCCAACTTAACAATAAATTATATTAAATGAATGAATGAATGAATGAATAAATATCTTTAATCCATTTTTAATTGATTTTTATGTATGGTACAAGATATGCATACAATTTAATTTTATTGCATATGGATATCAGTTTTCCCAATACCATTTGTTAAGGAGACTTTCCTTTTTTCATTGCACATTCCTGGCATCCTTGTTGAAGATCAGTTGACCATATACGCTTGAGTTCATTTCCAGGCTCTCTAGTCTATTCCATAGGTCTGTACATCTGTTTTCATGCCCTGTCTTGACTAGTAAGTTTTGAAGTTGGGTAGTGTAACTTTCCCAACTTTGTTTTTTCTCTTTCAAAATCATTTTGGCTCTTCTAGTCCCATAGCATTTCCAAAAAAATTTTAGGATAAGCTTATCAGTTTATACAAAAAGGCCTCTGGCCCTTTATCAGGAATACTGTTGAAGGTTCAGGTAATTTGGGGGTAATTGAGAGATACCTAAACTTTCCATATTTATAAATATTTTAACTATATTGGAGCTTCTTTAATTTCTTTCAGCATTGTTTCAAAGTTTTCAGTGTATGATAGTATGTTTTTGTTAAATTTAATCCTAGTAAAATTTTTGATGCATTGTGAATAAAATTATTTTCTCAATTTTATTCTCAGATTGCTCATTGCTATTTATCAACATACAATTGATATTTGTATCTTGAATTTGCATGCAATGACCTTGTAAAATTCATTGATTAGTTTTAGGTTTTTTTCGATGGATTCCTTAGAATTTTCTATGTATAGATTCATGTCATCTCTAAATAAAGATCATTTTATAACTTCCTTACCAAACTGGACACTTTAATTTGTTTTCTTTAATGTATTACCTAGAATCTTCAGTGCAATGTTGAACAGAAGTGACCAAAGCAGATAACTTTGCCTCATTCTAAATCTTAGTCAAGTATGATGTTAGCTATAAGTTTATTCACAGATGCCCTTTATCAGATTGAGGAAGTTCCTTTCTATTTCTATTCTGTGAAGTTTTTACCATGAATGAGGTTTTTGATGGATTCCTTTTCTGTGTCTATTCAGATGACTATGAAGTTTTGGTCTTTATTTTATTAATATGGCATATTATAGTAACTGATTTTAAAATGTAAAACCAACCTTGCCCTTATGGGATAAATCTCACTTAATCAAAGTATATAATTCTTTTTATATGTTGTTGAGTTTGATTTGCTATTATGTTAATAATTTGTATGTCTTCAGAGATATTTGTCTATAGTTTGGTTTGTTTTTGTTTTTGTTTTTCCTGTGGTATCTTTGTCTGGCTTTGGAATTAAGGTCACACCATACTCCTAGCATGAGTTTTTTTTTTTTTTTTTTCTTTTTTCCACTTTTGACAACATATATTGGTTCCTCACAACCTGAAATTTAAGGTGTCCAAATTTTAGGTTCCAGCTCATTTTTTCCTGGTCAGAACTCTTTCTTGTCCCTCAGAAGGACAATTTCTTATTCTATCCTCATCAGGCAAAGAGAACTCTGGTCCTTCATTTCTTTATAAAATCACTAATCTCACCATGGGGACTACAATGAGTTGGATTTTATAAAACTATCCCCTGTTAAAAAAAAGTTTGAGAAACATTTAGTATTTGTTCTTATGCTGAATTTTCCTGTGATTTACCAAGGAAGCCATCTGAACCTGGGATTTCTTTGTAGAAAAATTTTAAATTAGTATTTGAATTTCTTTATGTTGTTATAGGTCTGTTCAGATTTCCTATTTTTCCTTGAGTCAGTTTGGCAATTTATGTCTTCCTTGGATTTTTTTTTTTAATTTAACCTATTTGCTGGCATATAGTTGTTTATAATATACCCTTATTATCATTTGGGTTTCTGTAAGGTCAGTAATCATGTTCCTTATTATATTCCTGATCTTGATAATTTATGTCTTTTATTTTTTTGTAAGGCTTATTAAGAGGTTTTTTTTTCAATATATGAAGTTTATTGTCAAATTGGCTTCCATACAACACCCAGTGCTCATCCCAAAAGGTGCCCTCCTCAATACCCATCACCCACCCTCCCCTCCCTCCCACCCCCCATCAACCCTCAGTTTGTTCTCAGTTTTTAAGAGTCTCTTATGCTTTGGCTCTCTCCCACTCTAACCTCTTTTTTTTTCCTTCCCCTCCCCCATGGGTTTCTGTTAAGTTTCTCAGGATCTACATAAGAGTGAACACATATGGTATCTGTCTTTCTCTGTATGGCTTATTTCACTTAGCATCACACTCTCCATTTCCATCCATGTTGCCACAAAGGGCCATATTTCATTCTTTCTCATTGCCATGTAGTCCTCCATTGTGTATATAAACCACAATTTCTTTATCCATGCTTATTAACAGTTTTCAATTTTGTCCATCTTTTCAAAGAACAAATTTTGGTTTTACTGATTTTCTCTGTTGTTTTCAATTTTCCATTTTGCTGCTCTTTACTTGAATTACTTTACCTGTACTTACTTTGAGTTTTGATTGTTCTTTGTTTTACAAATACTTAAGGTAGAATCTCATGTTATTGATTTGAGAACTTCTTTTCTGATATAGGAATACCAACTTAGTAGAGCCTTGGGCCATCCCTACTTGCTGGCCACCAAGATGACCACACTAACCGACAAGCTCCAAATCAAGGAAGCTAGCTCAGGCAACTGGAACGAAGCCCTCAGCTTTCCCTGTCTCCTGCCTCTGACAGAACTGGAGACAGTGGGGATAACGAGGGCAGCCCTAGGCCAGAATGTCTTTACCATAGGAGTTATTTCCCAAAGTTCTGTAGCTTTGATGAATGGGCTTCATTCAGGAATGAATGGTATTAAAGTGGTGTTATTGACCATTTTACCAGTTTTACACTTGCTTTTTGTGAGAGAGGATTTTTCAACCTCCTCACTCAATCACACTACAAATAAATATCTGTTCCTATTCGTTCCTCTTTAAATGTTTTCTGTTAGATTAAGATCTTTGTTTCATTTATTTTCCCTTATACTTTGAAAGTTTTACATTTAATTTTAAAATGTTTAATTTCATATTTTAAGATATATACATTTAGAATTTTTAAATGTGTTTGGAGTTAATTTACATCCATATTATTCCCCTAAGAACATAACTCAACATGTCTTTATTTTTTCTTTTCCCCAGATCACAATTTCATGGTACTTTTGTCTGGAATTTCAGTTCTAACTTTTCTGGGCATTTGACTGAGGGAAAGAGATAGGACTACAGTGTGTGCTCAGTGTTTCTTGTTGAAATTATGAATAATATTTGGATATTATATGTGAAGTAAGGCTAATTGTAAGGCTTTTATTGCAGGAAATTGGTGTGTGGTCTTGCCACAAACTGATGTAGGGAACCAATGTATGTTCCCTTTTTTTCTTTCTTTCTTCCTTCTTTTTTTTCCCCTTTTGTCATTGTGATTTTCCCACCACTGTCTCCTAACTGAGGAAGCTGGAAGAACTTTTAAGATGCATTTGTGAAGATCTTTTTGGGATTATTTGAATTTAAAATAAATGGGACATAAGAGTAGAGATTTCCAGGATAAGATGAATATAGAATGAGCTAGAAGATATATTTGTAATTCATTAGTCCACAGAGTTAAAAGTCATAAGACTAGATACTACCACTGAAGAAAAAGAAGAGGTCCAAATTAAGATCTGTCAAAAATGTCAATATAGGGGTGCCTGGGTGGCTCAGTTGGTTAAGCATCCTACTTCGGCTCAGGTCATGATCTCACAGTTGGTGAGTTTGAGCCCCACGTTGGGCTCTGTGCTGACAGCTCAGAGCCTGGAGCCTGCTTCAAATTCAGTGTGTCCCCCACTCTCTGCCCCTCCCATGCTCATGCTCTATCTCTCTCTGTCTCTCAATAATAAATAAACATTAAAAAAAATTTTAATGTCAGTATATACCCTGAATGGGACACAGCAAGGTGAACTAAGTAATTAACTTCAAAAGGTAAACTTAGAAAGAACAGGAGAAACTGGATTTGCAGCAAAGTTCATTGAGAAATACATCAGTTTAGGAAATATGAGTGCCCCTTGATTTAATACTAAAGGTGTAAAGGGTGACTTTATTAAGAGCACTTAAAGGGAACTGAAGTCAGAATGCCTGGAGTTGAGGGGAGCAGAAAAAGTGTTTATAAGAGTATAGACCCTCTCACAGATGTTTGCCATTAAGGGAGGGCTATGAGTTAGGAAAAAGCTGTAAGAAAAGCAGGGTTAAAGGAAAGTGGAAAAACAATTTAGGGAGAGAAACAGATTTGAGGACAGCTTTAGAAAAATTGCCAAGACATGGGATGACTTTGGCATAGATATTAGAATGTCTGTGTGTTCTGGGAGGGAATGTGAAAGCCAGTGTGTGCTGGGGGCTGGGGAAGGAGGCAGGCTGCTTTAGATAGCATTATGCAAATGTGTCAAAAGATTAAGTAAATCTTTCTAATCAGTTTTCAGGTTCCAGACTTCAAAGTGGGATCCTGAACTATGTCAACATTCCCCAATCAGGCAGCCCCCAATAACACTTCAATGGCCCCCACCTTCTTGTTGGTGGGCATGCCGGGTCTGTCAGCTGCACCCTCCTGGTGGACAATACCACTCATCACAATGTACCTTCTCTCTGCCCTGGGCAATGGTACTATTCTCTGGATCATTGCCTTGGATTCCACCCTGCACCGTCCAATGTACTTCTTCCTCTTCTTGCTTAGCGTGTCTGATGTTGGCTTGGCCACAGCCCTGATGCCCACCCTGCTGGGTCTTGCCTTTGCTGGCGTTCATGCTGTCCCTGCTTCGGCTTGCCTCCTACAGATGTTCTTTGTCCACATCTTTTCTGTCATGGAGTCCTCTGTGTTGCTCGCCATGGCCTTAGATCGAGCACTAGCCATCTGCCGCCCTCTCCACTACCCAACGCTCCTCACCAATGATGTCATTAGCAAGATTTGCCTGGCTATTGCTTTCCGATGCCTGGGTCTCCATCTGCCCCTGCCATTCCTCCTGGCCCACATGCCCTACTGCCTCCCACAGGTCCTGACCCATTCTTACTGCTTGCACCCAGATATAGCCCATTTGGCCTGCCCTGGAGCTTGGGGTGCAATCTATAGCCTCTTTGTGGTTCTGTCAGTTATGGGATTAGACCCTCTGCTTATTTTTTTCTCCTATGGCTTAATTGGCAGAGTCTTGCAAGGTTTGGGATCCAGTGAGGATCGCTGGAAGGCTGGCCAAACCTGTGCTGCCCACCTCTCTGCTGTGCTCCTCTTCTACATGCCCATGATCCTTCTTGCCCTCATTGACCATCTTAGAGTGCCAATACCTCAGCCTGCCCATACTCTTCTCTCCTATGTCCACTTCCTGTTTCCTCCATTGATAAATCCTATTCTCTACAGTGTCAAGATGAAGGAGATTAGAGAGAGAATAGTCAAGAGACTACAGCCCAGGAAGGTGGGTTGTGCTCAATGAAGAGGATGCCCCTCCACAGTTGGTGGCTTAAAACTACCTGATACAAAAGTAGTTTTTCCATGATGAAGAACTCAGTTCAAAATGCATGAAATGGTCACTCAGGCACACATAAGCACATATACATGGATGTATCTGCCTGTCCTTGCAAGTGTGAATGTGTCTATTAAGGTAAACTTACAAGCTCCAGAGAGTGACAGTGGTCTACCCACTGTTACACTACAGATCGTGGCATAGAACGTCCAGGATCTAGGTCATGTCACAACCACCCAAGGGTGTGTCTGTTGTTGTTTTGTTTTTGTTAATTTCCCCACCACATCTGTACCCTAGTGCCTGAGGAAACTGGAGGAGTTAAACAGTTACACAGCAGAGAAATGAGAACACAGAAACCTTCCATGGCACTCTACGTGTGTGTGTGTGTGTGTGTGTGTGTGTGTGTGTGTGTGTGTGTGTTTGTACATTGCTTTACGGATCTTTTTATGGATTTTGATATATGTGTCATGGATATAATCACATATCACTGATCTGTTAGTGTAGGCTCATAGTCTGACTTGTTAATATGTGGTATAAAGTGATCCCCCTCTCATGAAACAAACAAGAGCTTTGGAATCCTAACAAGAATTACATTATTTTTATAGATTAAGTGTAAGCTAACATTTATGATGATAAACTTTCACACCCAAAAATATATGATAGATGTTTCACTTATTAATACCTTTTTAAATTTTTCAATAAAATTATTTGTTTAATTAAATTTATTTCTATAGTTTTTAATTATATGATTTTGTTGCTCTTATAAATAAAATAATTCTCTATTCTATTTCCACATCCATAATGCTAGATTGGGGAAAATCATTTTTTACCTTGCATTAATACATATTTTACCAAATTATCATATGAATTATATAGCTTTTTATTTTTGGATTTTACTTATATTTATCATATATAAGTAAAAATAGGTGACTGGTAGGTTTTTCCTACTATTCATACAACTTATTTCATTTTACTTTATTTAACTCATTGGAATCTCCAGCCTGTTATGAAAGAATAACAGTGAAAGTGAACGCTCAAATCTTGTTATTGATTTTAACAGAAGTGGCATTAGTGGTTCACTTATTAGAACAATGGTTGGCTGCAAGATCTTTGGGTAATTTGTAAATATTCAAATAACTTATGTGTATTCCAATTGTATTAATTTTTAATAAGCTTACTCAATAAACCCTATTAAGTGCTTTTTCAGCATCCACTAATATAACTATAATTGTCTGCTTTAATGTGTTGTTCAATTTTCTGATATAGAAACATCTTTTTTCTATTGTGATTATAGAAAAATGCATTCTAAATGAAAGTAGCAAATTGGATCCACTTAGTGCCAAAACAAGAACCCATACTAATCTATCAGGATACATTCCAGCAAGGCAGAACAGTTATATCCTCATCTGATACCAAGTTTCTCTGCAAGGTATATTATATATCCTCTTACTAAATTAGTATTTCCATTTCACAAATGAGAATACTGCGACTGAGGATTTCAGAATGTTTAAAGTATATAAAATTAGTTGCAAAGGCAGCATTTATTTTCAGATTTGCTTAATAAAAAGCCCCTGCTATAAAATACTTTTTTTTTAAATTGTTGAACAGAGAAACAGCTTGGTCTTGAGGCAACAGTAATGGGGTCTCTGAGAAACCCTGCTTTTCCCAAAGTTTACCATTTCCTCCTCCCTGCTGCACCCACCCCCAGAGTCTCATTTATTTACTGACAGCAGAATGATGTAAACAGTTTGAAGTCCCACAAGCCTGGTTTTGAATTCTCACTTCACTACTTCCTGTGTCATTTGGCAACAGCTGTTCTTATGTTTACAAAATACGTATAATAAGGATTGCATGAAATCACGTCCCTTTATCATAGTGTCTGAACATAAGAGATATTCAATAAATCATAGTTACTTGGAATTAATGAAGTCAAAAATAACTGTAGTTACACCTTGTATGTATATTCAATGTGAATAAAGAACTTTACAGGTGGAAGATTCTTTCGGCTGATACAACCTCATTTTAGAGAAGGAAAACTGCAACTTGGGATTTGCTGAAAGCACTTTTGCATGGACCTGTGTAAGTCAGGGAAGATGAACTAAACCTCTGTGTTTAGTAGTTCAGGGAACACAGAACTCTTTCACGGCAGGGGCTCCACTGCTCTCTCCTGGTCAGGGACCACATCCACTCAATTCTGTCAGTTTTCAAGTGCCAAGTGCTTGGTATTACCACTCTTGGCCAGTCAGGGGCACTGTTGTCTCTGCAAATCACCTGACAGATTTGAAGGAAAATCTTTCTCCTCTAACAGCACACAGGGGCATAAGAGGTATTAGCAGGAATGTTTACAATTGTAAATAAAATGTAACAGTGATACAGAGGAGCTGATTGAAACTGAAAACCAGGAAAAGCTTTGCAAAATCCAGATTTCTGGGTTGGTCCCACTGCTAAACAAAGCTTAAACAAAGACTCCAGACCTGTAACCTGTGAGAGAGAGAGAGAGAAAGAGAGAGAGAGAGAGAGAGAGAGAGAGAGAGAGAGAGAGAGAGAGGTGGGGATGAGGATGAGAAAGCAATTAATAATTCATTAATGGGAGTGTGCCTGGGTGGCTCAGTCAGTTGAGCATATGTCTCTTGATTTTAGCTCAGGTCATGATCTCAGGGTTCATGGGTTCAAGTCCTGCGCTGACAGTGTTGATCATGCTTTGAGTTCTCTGTGTCCCTTTCTCTCTGCCCCTCCCCTTCTCACACTCTCTTATGTGCGTTCTCTCTCTCTCTTTCCCTCTCTCTCAAAAATAAATAAACATAAAAAAAAGAATTTGTAACAGGGATCTTAAGTTCAAATACCTAGAAGAACAAGGTCATAATAGCAGTAAGTGGAGCAAACACATACTCAGACTGTGAGTAGTGGGGACTGTATAAGGGCCAACACTTCTCAGTGTGTTCCTACTGAGTTTTTCCATGTGGGAATGTAGGCCTAGTGTTGCCATATCTTCCTACTTTTAAGATAACTCATAAATCTCTATTTTTTTATATGAACTCATCTAAACACCATCTTGTCTAAACAAATCCGTCTGAAGACCATATTTGGATTGTATGGCTCTTAAAAAGATTAACATATTAATTCAGACAATGAAGAAAGAAGGAATTATCTTCTTTAATTTAAAAGTAAATATGAAATGTAATACACAACACATAGAAAGTAATTTTCTCAAGGTCACATAGCCAGGAAATGGCAGAGCTGAAACCAGAGGACTGAGTCTTGACCTCAGTCTTGAGCTTTTTTAGTCATCTTGCCACCTCCCTTGCAGGACTAAGTTATCACACTAAATGGTTTAGAGGACATGTTATCCCTGATAGGGTCTTTTTACCCTTTCTTCTATGGGTTGGCTTCTAAATCCCCTGTCTGGAGTTATGTTATTTCTCATTGATTAACAGTAACCCTGGACTCTGATCCCCTAAATCAAGGTGGCATCGTCCTTGTAGCTCCTAAAGCTTCTTTGTTGACACTTTCTTAATAGGATGTCTTTAAAGGGCTCTAATCTGGCTCCATTTACAGGGCCAGGAGATGATAGGTGGATACAGGGAGGCTTGGATAAGAAACTTGTTTCAAGGTCTGTTTGGCCACAGTGGTGCAGATTCTGTGTTGTGGCTTGACAGCTATTATTTTACCTAAAGGCATTATGGGCTGCCCTAAATTCTGTCTCTCACAAAGGACCCTTATATCTCTTGACAATGTTAACTCCCTGGTAAGAGGTGCAGAAAGTGCAGAGGTGAGTTGAGTCTAGGTTACGACTTCCCTGATTCACCCCTGAATTCCCACCCCAGCAAAACTTTGAACTATTCTTCAGTTCAAATTGATATACATCTACCAAGTGCATACTATAAACAAGGAATTTTATTGTGAGGAGACTTCTAAAGTTGAATAACTCACAACTCTTTCGTTGTAGAAATTCACAATGTAGTCCATAAGAAAGACATATGTATGATGTTGGAGATGTCTCTGGGTCTCCGTCCACTGTGCTCCAAGGACTCAGCCCCTTGCTTTTACTACAAATGTTGCCAAATGCCAATGACCACCTATAATTTCCTCCTACAATTTCCCCAATTTGGCTTCAGCAGAAGACATACTCTCTAGGTTCCCTTTTCACATTGCCCCAAAAAGGTTTTTTTTTCAACTCAAACATTAATGTTCATACAAATCATCTAAGATCTTGCTAAAATGCAGATTCTGACTTAATAGGCTTGCAGCTAGTTACTTTCCAGGTGAAACTGCTGCCACTGAACATTCGACCACACTTTAAGTAGCAAGGAAAAAAACATACTTAAGCCAACTTAGACACATTATAAAGGGCTTAATGTAAATCACAAAAAAGGAATTAAATAAGGGAAGCAAATATGAAGATGCTAAGTTGCTCCAAAACCTTCCAGAGTTCCACCCACCACAGTTTAGGGCCACTGATCATACTTCCTCCTTAGAAGCTCCTCTGGATTCTTGCTCATAATTCATACCTGAGGATAGATGCCATCAATCCCCCAAGCAATAACAAAAGCATTCCTACATACTCTATGAAATGCAGGCCTCCTCTTCCCTAAAAGCAGATTTGCTGTGGTATATCAGGTCCCCTTTAGGGATTGATTAATTGATTGATTAACTAATTAATTAATATCATTTAAGGGCTATGAAGTAAAAGGAAATATCTCCTCTTTGGAAGAAATATTGCCCTGCTCCTAAGACAATTTATTGTAGAGAAAATGGAACTTCTACCTCTGCCCCATCATTTAGACTTTAGACTCAGTTTTTCCAGGACTTTTACTCTAATCTGCCAACTTTTTACACAATACACAATGGGATTCATCAAAGATGGTACCAACAAGAATGCATCAGCTATCAGAATCATAGCCAAAGGGGATTTATGCTTGGCAAAGTGATGTATGGTAGCCAAGGTGATGATGGGCACAAAGAAGATGAGCACAGCACAGATGTGGGACACACAGGTATTAAGAGCTTTAAGTTGCTCCCCATGGGATGCAATACCCAATACAGTCTTCAGGTTGAACACATAGGAAACAGCAATGAAAACACTGTCTGACATCATGCAGAGTGCGACAAACAGACCATAGTAAAAGTTAACCCTATTGTCAGAGCAGGCCAGTTTCATGACATCCTGGTGGAGACAGTAGGAGTGTGAGAGCAGGTGTTTATTACAGTATCTGAGTCTATTTAAAGTGAAAGGAAGAGGAAGAACTAGTAGAATGCTTTTAATATCAAATATCAGTCCACGATGCAAAATTCTGGAGCTGGTAAGAATGGAATTATACCTCAGAGGGTTGCAAATGGCTGGAAAGCAATCAAAGGATATGATCAAGAGCATTGAGGATTCCATGCCTGTGAATCCATGGATGAAAAATTCCTGGGCAATACATGCATCAGCAGAAATCTCCATGGCATTGAACAAGAAGATCCTCAGCATAGAGGGAAGAGAAGAGAAAGACAAGCCCAGGTCAGATAGGGCCAGCATGGAGAGGAAATAGTACATAGGCTCATGCAGGGAAGACTCTGTCCTGATGACAAACAGGGGGGTGCAGTTGCCCAGGATGGCCAGGAGGTACATAAAGCAGATGGGGATGGAGATCCAAATGTGTACACTCTCAAACCCTGGGATCCCAACCAACAGGAAGGTGGAGATTTCAACTTCCGAGGTATTAAGAGAAAACATCACAAATAGGTCTTTCATTTATATGCTCCTGGTAGATAAATAACATCAACAACAAATTCTCTTAGTTGTGTGTACTGAACACAATTAAGTTCAGTTGTCAGTTAAATTAAGTATAGCTCATCCTTAGGTATCAAGCAATAATGTAACTTTTTCTATATAAAGAAAAATACAGAGTCGATTTAAATAGTTTCTTCATAATATTCATTTGAGACCTTCAAGTCTACCTTTGTTCCTTATAGCTTGGAAGCAACAAGGTGTTTGATAACCTTTTTAAAAAAACACCACTTTTTAAGATTTATGCATCAAGTAAACTAAGTTGGAATATATTGCAATCTGGAAAATCTATAACATCTTGGATGTGGTCACTGCTCATATATTCATACAAATCACAGATGCTATAGTAGCAGGAGTTAAAGGAGGCCTAACATATTATTGTTCATGATACATGTGTGTGAAAATATAAAATTGACCTACCACAGAGTTTGGGAAACTAATTTGCAGAGCCAAATTCAACCTGTGAGAATTTAAAAAATATTTTAAAGTGTTGTATCAAAAGGAAAAAAAGAAGAAAAAACACATAGGACAGAGACAAATACGTGGCCTGAAAAGTCTAAAATATTTACTTCCTGGCCATTTACAGAAAAAGTTTGTTGACCCTGGTACTAGAAAATTATGCATACAAGCACACATGTGTGTGCACATGTGTGTACACACAAAAAAAATCACAGTAGAATGAGTATGGTGGAAATGGAGTATGTGTCAAAGGGAACTTCAAATTTAAGAGTAATGTTTTATTTTTCATTTTTAAGAAGCCAATAACACATGAAGCAAATATAAAAAAATGTTTTAAATTTTCCCATCAGAACTTTGGAAATGGAGGGTGATGCTCAGTACTTTCTTATATTCTTTTAATTCTACCCCCTCCTAATTGTCTTATACAACACCACTTCCAGAACCATAAATCACCAAGAGATCTCCAGGTTGAAACACTATATGCCAGCACATTACTGTAGCCTGAAGCAGTCTGAGTGAGCACAGCACCGCAGGGAGCAGAGGAAGGACTCCTCGGACACCAGCTATCATCCCCTAAGTGGTGAGCTTCCAGCTAGAAGACCACAAGAAGCGGTGAGAAGGGAATGGCCAGGCCACAAGTATTTGTCCTTTCATGGAGGGTTTATGAGCATTTCCTGGCAAGGGTAGAGAAAGAATGAATTGTATCCAGATGGAAGAAATTACAAGGTGAGGGGTGGAAATAGCACTGAAGAAGGGGAGGACACTTACTAGTCTTTTTCTCTGCTACTAAAATTTTAAAGGACCTTTGCCTCCACTTGACTCAAGATAGGGACTGTAAGGTTTGTGGTGTGTAGGGTGTGTCATATGGAGAAGTGATGAGAACATATTTCAGTACTGAGTGTCCATTTCACCTCAGTCTTTCAAATGTGGTGGGTTTCCTTGTAGTGAATAACATATGACAGCTGTCATCTGTAGGTGTTTGAAACACTCACATTGGTTCCATTCAATCGCTAGTGGCCCCGTTCAGAATGGCCATGGTTCTTGTCCTTCTTTCCTTGTTCTTGGATTTCTTTTGGCTTACCATTTCTCTTGGCTATTCAATGTCTACCTTTTAGATTGCTGACCAATTCAGGTTCTTACCTCTGGTATTTGGACTTGATCCTGCTCATGTTCTTGGTGTCAGCATCACTCACACCTTGGGTAACCCTCCTTTTAGCAGCTCTAAACCAGAAAAACCCCAATAGTGCATGTGACACTCGGCTCTTGTCAGGGGAATGGGATTCACAGGGAGAAAGGTGATAATACACTATCCATTCTTGTTCAAAAGGTGACCTTAAAATGGTCATTTCTAAGATTCCATGTCTGAGTTATTTTTTGAAAATCTGCCAGCCTAAATCAAGTAACTAAACAAATTAGTTACTACTGGCATCATTGTCTTTTCAACTGTGTCCATCATGCCAATATAAAGATGTACCCCATCCCACATATGTTCTCTAATCTTTTCAGCTTTCAATGCTGTCCCAAATGCAGCTTGATCTCTTAGGCTGAAGAAGCCATGAAGCATTTTACCTACAACCATTTCAAAGCCATAAGGTTGAACTCTATAAATTTCAGAGTTTTCATTGGGAAACATAAAATAAACTGAGGGAAATTCAATTTGAGTCTCTAGGACACCTACTAGGCTCCTGGGTTCCTTACCCCAGAGCAAGGGTGAAAAGCTTTCAAATTCTTCCAGGTTCTATAACTTCTCTGCTCCAGCACCATGTTGGGAATCCATATCCTTATATATACCCTCGTACTCTTCCCTAGCATAGGCACATCCTCCTGAGAATTAACAGACACCTACTCCCCTAGGAACAATGACTCTCTAGCTTCATTACATCTATCTATAACCTGCTCTCCCAAGAAATGCAGAGAGCAGGCTCAGACTCACAGTTGTAGATTTAATTAATGCTTGAGATGTTGTTCCTACATCAGGTGTAGACTTTGAGGACAGTTTGTCTCAGACATTGGTAAGGTCACCTATATCCAGTTATGGCTCCAAGATTAAGTGTAGGCCTTAGTAAACTCAATCTAAGACTATCACAGACCTTATGTGGAATTGTACCAACAGATATTTTCTGTTTGGTCATCACAATGTCTACTTTTATTTTAAATGTGAGTGGATTTAGGTAGGTCACAAGCTCTCAAATTTATCATTGACTCCTTTCTTCACTGTCTTATATCCAGTCCCTTCATATTTATCAGCCATTGAAGGCATTTAATCTCACATAAGAGAAAGAAAAGCCCAGAATCACAAGCATTCTGGTATCTTAGGCCCTCAATTTCAGAAGAACTATCAATTTTTATTCAGCCTCAACTTTGAAAATTGGAAATAAATAAAAAGTATAATTCTGGTGCACGTTGTAGGAGGACATGTGGTTCTCAGAGAGAGAACAGAAAATTAGATCTAGCAAACACCTTTGACTTGAAACAAAGTAACGACAGATAAATGAACCAATTTGCATAGACCAGCAATGATCACATTGGTCTTCAGGTTAATATAAAAGAGGATGTGCTAGAGGTAAGAGCTATAGTCATCAGAGTAGGTCAGGCAGAAAAGTGGAGAAAAGAGGGCTCTAACCTATTCATATTGATTTTCCACATTTCAAAATATATATTATAGTCAGAACATTAGATGAAGTAAAATAAATTCTTATGCTTAATCCAGCATCTATCTAGGATCATAATGGAGTTACATGGTTCAATTATGTCTACATCCTCCCATTGTTCCTTGACATATATCTGCATCATTCTGAGTTGAACACTCTTTGATCTGTAGGTCCAGAAAGATTTAAGATCACCAGGAAGAAAAGCAGCTGGAACTAGAAAAAAATTAGTGCTTTGTTCTTTTCAGGATGCATGGCATTGAGAACTCTGTCCTTAGAAGGGCTAAATTTAGGTAAAAGGCAAATTTACCTAAGAAAATATAGGTGAAAAATTAAATAAAATGTATTATCTTCCTCCTGCTTTTCATTCTCCAATTCAAATTGCTGCCCCAGCCCCTCCTTCTCCATTTCTTCCCTTCTTTTTTCCTCTTTTTATTGTTAATATGACAATTTTAATGTAAAAAGCTATGAATTATAGGGAATTTATATTCCCTATAAAAGGAGTTGCTCTTGAGGTGCCTGGGTAGCTGAGTTGGTTAAGTGTCCAATTCTTGATCTCAGCTCAGGTCTTGATCGCAGGGTCATGAGCTCAAGCTCCACAGCCCAACTTAAAAAAAATAAAAGGAGTTTCTCTCAGTGGCCCTCTCTGAGACCACTTCTATGTGCTTAATATGCTTGTAGAAATTTCCCTATTGTCCTGGATCTGACTCCATCCTTTCTAAAACATTTAGCCCATGAAAACCCTTTTCTGAACCATTTCCCTTCTCTACCTGAGGTTAAAAAAGGTAAAGAAATAGAAGTTGGTAAGTATGACACCAACTGATTTATAGAATTAAATGGAGAGT
Organism: Felis catus; assembly: GCF_018350175.1. Classification (NCBI taxonomy): domain Eukaryota; kingdom Metazoa; phylum Chordata; class Mammalia; order Carnivora; family Felidae; genus Felis; species Felis catus. The sequence goes on along the minus strand of NC_058377.1, from coordinate 60,844,971 downwards.
AGATCTTGTACCAGAAAAGAACAAGGGGACTTTTCAACAGGAGAGATGGCTCAAAGCTCACTCAGAGGCAACCAATCTCCTGTCAGTCTACAAGCTCTCCAGGCCAGAACATCAGGATTTGAGTTTATGTAGTGAATCAGCTTCTTATAGTGAACCACTTCAAATCCTTTGACCTCATTGTCCTGTCACTGTTGCAACAACTGGGCTCACCAATCATTGGCTGGCTTCACACAGGGAGAACATGATAATCCCTTGCCTTAGGCCTGCACTGTGCACCTCTTTATTCTTGTCCCAGGACTGACACCAAGTCATGACACATTCTCAGATACTCACTTGGTGTTCATACATGTGAGAAAGTATGATGGAATTAACAGCTCATAGGATAAACTTTGACCAATGGTAAATGTGATCCAATGGATAAATGTTCCCCTCCTTATTTTCCTGGATTGACTGTCATGAGACATATTTGATAAGGCTTCAGAGATGGGTCTGCAGGAATGGTCAATAGTCGTCCATAATGATGTCTGGCTCATTCTTGATTTACCATCTCTCAGCTCCAAAGTGACTTTTGCCTACTCTATGATGATGGTGTTGGACTCTGTAAATATTTCTCTTTTGTCAGCTGGCACATTATTAAGACTGGTTAGTGGAAAGTAGTGGAGGAACACTGTAGGGAGAAGGGGTTTTCTCTTCTTGGTTTCTGTGTGGCTTGTTGGCTGGATTCCCACAGAACATGTTGTTTTTCCATTGCTTGGCACTGTGTGATTGCTTCAGTGCTTGGTTTCAGTGGTGCACGGTTTCTTCCAGGATTAGCCACTGAGCTTGTTCTCCAGCTATTCACTGGGAGAACAGTGACATAACCAGAGGCCCAGACAGTATGGAGCAGCACTCTAGCTGAAGGAGAATCTCCTACATCTTCTCTTTAGCCCTGGGTATGTGTATATAAATTAGGGCAACATAGGGCTATCTAGTTAGCAAGCTGGCCACCCAACCCTCATCCCAAAAGCGCAGCCTGGAGCTACCCCAGCCTGAGCCTCACATGGAAATGTATTATAATCTTATAAAGGGTACTCTATCCATATCCCAGTTCCAGCAGTGTCCAGCAGTCATAAGCTTGTCTGGCACCTAGAGTTCAGAGAGTTGGCACCTTCCTTGGAACTCCCAGAGGGAAGATTTTTTGCAAGCTTCATCAATAGACACCTTATAACTTCACAAGCTTACAGCAAAGAAAAGAGGGCTCTTTCTTGAATGTTCCATCTCTACCCTAGGAGGGGTGGTTACTCCTTATATCCTCTTCTCATCTTTTAACTCTTACTAGCCAACTTCCCTGCTAATCTACTTCCCTGTTAATCTACTTCTTTATTAAACTTTTTCTTCTCAAATAATTGTGTGGTCTCTGTCTCTTGATTGGATTCTGGATAATACAGTGTCCAAGTCAATAATAAATTTTTGTATCATCTCATTGTCTTTCCTTTTTTGACATCAGCTATCCCTCACTCATGCTCCCTGGAATCACATTATAATAGCATGGTCAACTGACAACTAAGGCTCTATTGCCAGTGGTCAGTGGGCTTACAATGATTCCTGAGATGCAATGGCATCAAAATTACTATGACTGTCACTTGTGGTTGGTTGGATGAGATTCAGGTGTAAGGGAGATGTTAGGTTACATGGTGACTATGGACATTGAATCCAATCTCTCATTTTTACCTAAAAAACATTAACTATAAAGATTATGAGATGGGATAACTGCTGTGTATCTGCATTAGAAACCTTAAATAGAAAATGATTAGATTAGGACAGCCAATTGAGAACTCAGGACTTGCTGTGAAAGTCAGAATGCCCCCTATAGGAACATTTAAGGAAATCTTTATCTCCTTCAGCCAAAGATCATATACTTCTAAAAATCCAGCACATGATTTAACTGAAAGAGTAACAGAACTGCAAGGCAAATTGAATGCTCAGTTTTGATAAATCTTCTTTTATAAAGTTGTAACACTGAAAAATACTGGGAATAAAAAAATGGGGAAGTGGTATGATCCTCACTGCTGGGATATTAACATTTGAGTGTATAAGCCTAAAAATCTTGGAAATTTTGAATATCCCATGTTAGCCAAAGGAGTTCCCTTCTCATGAGAAGATTTACAGATGATATTTATTTTACCTTATACAGAAACCTTACAAAAACCAAACCTGAGGACAATGCTTTACAATGCTTTTCCTATGCAAGATCTTGCCCCATCTCTTCTCACTGTACCAAAGACAATAACCAGTCTGATTTCAGTAAAGCTTGAGCAGGGAAATGTTATTAACATTTGGGGAGAAAATAGTTTAACCAGTGACATCATTGCAAAGCCTACCTGATTGTACTAACTAGAATCAAATGAATACCTATAGGAGTATATCTCGAAGGTATTAGATGTAAGTCAGCAGAGGAAGTGGCTAGTGACATAAATATTAATTAAGATAGAGAAGAATTTGACACAAACAATTTGACATTATTGACAGAGGATACTCATCTATGATTTGAGGTTTAACATTATATCAAGGATACCTAGCAACTGTGATAATGCACTGCTGGGATGGTTGATTGAAATTTGAACATGATGATTACCTATAGCAAATTAGATAGAGATGTCAGATCTTCTTGGCAAAATATAGACTATAGAAATCTCAAAGAGGTAGACATGTTAGAACGGATTTATCACGTAGGACCAGAGAATTTATTACATGATTATTTTCTCTGGGAGAAAAGAGAGGACACTCCTTCACTAAGGCAATAAAGAATGCATTTGTAAGAGGGTATTTGGTATCTTTGAATAGTTCAGTGATTGCTATGCTCTGCAGCCTAGACTTGGCAATGAAATCTGCCCCTGTGGAACTGGCCTCCCTACTGACAATGAAGATGAAGTGATCCTGAGACACATGGAAGGACTTAAAATCATAAGGTAAATATAATTACTGTAAAGAATAGCAAAGGTAAAATATAATTACTGTAAAGAATAGCAAAGGTAAAATGGGTGACAGGACCCATAGTGACCTATTGCAATAGATGATAATATTTCTGAAGATGAGCGCAATGGACAGTAACTGGGTGCTAATTGACATGCATTTAAAATAAAGAGCTTCTGAGCATCGGGCTGACATCAACCACCCTAATAGGAAATTTAAAGATTTAAGTTGCTTCTCCTATTTAAAGATTTAAGTTGCTGCACATATCCAGAGCCCATTAACTGAACATGAATCTTGGTGTCCCTGATGAAATAACCTGCTATGCTACTGGAAACATGCAATACAAATTATCCATATCTTTTCCAAAATGGACCTATGTCCATTTACAAATGTTCATTAAGGAAAGGAGAATACCCAAAAACTTTGAGAACTATTGGATATAGGATACAGTCTCTCACTGATAATAAGCAACCAAACATACCATTATGCTCTTTTTTGATTAAAGTATGAGATTATTGGGGTAAGATGATTAATGGAATTCTGGGCAAATTTTGTCTCCAAGTGAGCCCAGTGATTTTCATACCTGTGCTTATTCTCCAGGTTCCTAAGTATATAATTGGTTATATTACATTTATGAGCTGGGAAAACTCTCATCTGTGAAGTTTGCACCATTATTGTAGGGAAGACAAAGTACAAAGTCAAAACAAGCACAAGTAAAGTTTATGAATAGTTGTCCCAGGATCCCATGACACTTATCACTGATATATAGATGCTCTCCATTAATTCACATTCATGGCCTCACTGAAGGTTTCTGATACGTTAATGGAAAAGAAGGAAAATATTCAGGCTCGGTTCATGGATGGATTAGTGGGCAAGTTGGCACTAACCAGAAGTAGAATACAGTAGCACAATAGCTTCACATATGGGAGGCCACAAAAAAAAAAAAAAAAAAAAAAAAAAAAAAAAAAAAAGAGTGCTGAAGGAAAATCCCCTTAATGGACAGTGCCCTTAGTTCTTAACTTCATGTAAAAAGAGAGGTTGTCTGAGGTATGTGGATATACATGGACTTCTGTACTTTGCTGAAGGGCTTGGATAGCTGGCCAGTGAATGGAACTAGCAAACTTAAAAGAAAAGAGATAAGGTAGTCTGTAGAAGATGTATATGAAATACATATTGAAGTAGACATATTGCATCTCATGCTAATATCCACAAAACAGTACCCATCTCAGAGGAGGAACTCAACAATCAGAAAGAAAGAACCTATGTGTAAATATCAGCAAGATTTGGCTATATACTTCTGATTCAGAGGGCCCACAGATAGAGTAATAATGGCAGAGATAAGGATAAAGAAAGAGCCAAGAGTATGAGTTCCCTCTTACCAACGCTAATCTTAGGAGAACTGTATAATCCTCACTCCTGGGTTTAGTAACGTTATTACCAACTTTTAATGTTCAGCTAACAGCAGTAGGAACTGATCCTGAGCACTTGATATGACATTTTGTATGTGCATTAGATATACTCCTACACATAATAGAGGGTAAAAGAGCTACCTATATATTATCCAATGTTGAATTACATTGATATGTTTATAAGATTCACTCTATAGAATGGCTATTTTTGTAGTTAATCAAGAATTTTAAGAAGAAAAACATCAAATTATAAATTGTCTTTTTTATATCATTTAGAAAAGAACAATTGGTTTATTAACAAAGTTTCCTACATTAAATCTGGACTTATCGTATGCAGCTGAATGAACATTTTATTCAGGACACATAGTACTTGCACATATGAATAGTTGTTTACATACATATCTCACTTTACATTGAAAATGAAACAAAATTTAGGCAACATTAATGTGGAATTACTGACAAGGAAACTAAGCAAATATCACACAACCTGTAAGTTGCATAGTTTAGGTTGTTGAAAGCACATGTAGGCCATTTGGGGATAATTACACCATTCTACCAAGGCATTCATTCATAAATGGCTTTGTCTCTACTCTGAGATTACTAATGATTAGATTTGTTGCTTCTGAATTAAGACCTTGACAATAGCCTTTCGAATCTGCTTAGTCTTCACACTGTAGATGATAGGGTTGAGCACAGGAGGGATGAGAAGGAAGACATTGGCCATGATGGTGTGGACAAACAGAGGTGCTGAATGGCCATAGCGATGGACAAGAGACAAGCTGATGAGAGGGATGTAGAAGATGGCAACAGCGCTGATGTGGGATATGCAGGTGTTGAAGGCTTTTTGCCGCCCCTCAGAGGAGGCAATGTTGAGAACAGATCGAATGATCAGGACATAGGAGATCAAGATGCAAGGACAATCAAACCCCGTCGTGGAAAAAAGTGCAAACAGACCAAGGATGCTGTTGATTCTGTTGTCTGTGCATGAGAGTTGAATGAGATCGACATGGTAGCAGTAAGAATGTGAGAGGGCCACAGCACGGCAGAAGGACAGCCTCTTGACAAAGAGCACCACTGGTAACATTACAGCAACGTTCCTTATCAACATGCTTATCCCAATCTGGGCAATCCTGGCATTGGTGAGGATGGTGGCATATCTCAGTGGATCACAGATGGCTACAAAACGGTCAAAGGCCATGGCCAATAGAACCCCAGACTCCATGAAAGTAAATCCATGGAGAAAGAACATCTGGGCAATGCAGGCATTTAAGGTGATTTCGCGAGCTTCAAACCAGAAAACACCAAGGGTAGTAGGAAGTGTGCACAGGGATAAGCTCAGGTCGATGGCTGAAAGCATAGAGAGGAAATAATACATGGGCTCATGGAGGTTCTGCTCACGGAGGACCACAAATAGGATCATGCTGTTCCCAGAGAGGGCGATGACATACAGGAGACAAAAAGGGATGGAGACCCAGACCTGGGCTGCTCTCAGGCCTGGGATACCCGTCAGGAAGAAGGTCAGAAGTTGAGCATTGGTATTATTGAGGACCAACATAATTAGGGACTGAGAAGACAGGGATATTTGAATAACTGAACATAATATAAATAATAAATATATAGCTCATCACTTAGAACATCTTTCTGGCACTCTCACATTCACTGAGTTACTATTGCTGTACTTTAGGTTTTTTATGAGCTTGCTAGTACTGGAAGCCTCTCTCCATGCTTCTCCTCATTTATTGAAGAGAGAAGATTTCCTGAATTATTCCACATCTAATTTTTCTTAAATCTATAGTTCTCTTTGATGACAACAAACATCACAATGAAGTCATCCCTTCCTCTCAACGTTCCCAGTAGAACACTTAAACAATATGATGAGAAAATTGGTTTCTAATATTTTTTACTGAAGTATAATTAACATACAGTGTTATAGTAGTGTCAGCTGTACAATACAATAATATAATGGTTTGAAGTATTTTTTGAAAATAAATTACTAATCCTGAAATAAAGCACTGAAAAATCAAGTCACATTTGAAATGTGGATATTATTTTTTTTCCTGGGAAATATACAGAAGAATGCCAAAGACAACCCCAAGACACACATGTTTATATATGTGATTACAAGGTGGTCCAAAGAACCATCCTAACAAAAAAATTGTAACTCCCATTTGTTGAAAGTTCTATGTGTTATTTGACATTTTATATGCATCATGTAATTTCATCCATACACCAACTCTAGGAGGTAGAACATAAACTAAGACTCAAAAATAAATCTCCTAAGGTTATCTTTATAAAGTACTAATTGTTGAGAGAAACCATATACATAATTAAGGTAGATGAAGAAGGAAGGAAGGAAGGAAGGAAGGAAGGAAGGAAGGAAGGAAGGAAAGAAAGAAAGAAAGAAAGAAAGAAAGAAAGAAAGAAAGAAAGAAAGAAAGAAAAGGAAGGAGGAAAAATTAAGAGATAGAGGACAGGAAGGGAGGAAAGGAGGAAGAAAGACAGAGGGAGAGAGAAAGATAAACCTTGCCATTATTTTAACATAGTGCAGTAAGCACTACATTTTGATAAATAGCACAGGCTGCTCCTAAAACACAAAGAACCTTAATAGCCATCATTTCTTGAACACATACTATGTGCCAAATGCAATCATCTTCATATCCATAATCTCATCCAATCATCACAACTATCCAATGAGGTATAAAAAGTTTTCATTCCTAATATTTTTATTAGGATACCGATGTTTAAAGTGATTAAGTAATTTTCCCCAAATAATACAGTTAGACAGTAGAAAAGCTGAAGTCAGAATCTGCATATAAGACTCCAATTCCTTCATTCAATAAGGCTGAGGAATGCATAGGAGGAATCTCTAAACCAGTCTGACAAATGTCCCTGGCAAAAATTTTTCAAATTTGTACCTCCCAGAGACACATTTTGGTCAATGTAGCATCTCTGGAGTAGAGTCTTAAGTTTCAGGTGTTAATTCTCTATGAATTATGTAAATACAAAGCTCTTCAGACTTCTGGGGAAAAGAATCTCATTGATGGTCTGTGTGCACAAAGGGCCAGAGAATCAGGTGTTGAGGCTACACCCACTATGGAAAACAACAGTAAAATAGAATTGCCAGATTTGGTTACTAATTTTTTTTAAAGCTTATTTATTTATTTTCAGAGAGACAGTGAGAGTGAATGGGGGTAGGGGCAGAGACACATGGAGAGAGAATCCCAAGCAGTCTCCACACCATCAGCACAGAACCAGATGCAGGGCTCAAACTCACAAACCGTAAGATCATGACCTGAGCAGAAATCAAGAGTCAGATACTTAACTGATTAAGCCACCCAGGAGCCCTTGATTGACTCATTTTTGTGATCCTTTCATTTATCCTTTCATTTACCTATTATGCTAAGGATACTTTCTTTCTGGGAATTGTCTCTCCTCACGTACTGGCACTAATCTCTATTACTTTTCTCCCACCACTCAGCAATTTCTCTCTCCAGCTTCCCACTCCCCACCCAAAGAACCTTAACTTTGAAATCCTTCAGGAATCTGCATTTTGCCCATTCTCAAGTCATTTAAATTATCTTGCCCATTCTCACAGTTTCATCTTTCATTTATTTAATGAAAAATTTCAAATAATATCTGATGGCAGCTGTGGTTTCCAAGTTCTTGAAGATAGATGTTCCTTCTGAACATTGCCATATGGATTGCTCATGCGTAAATCAAATTCAGTATGTTCAAAACCAAACTGACCATTTTCCCCTATTCTTAATCCTTTATATTCTGAATAAAGCTTATAATTTTCACAAAATTAACCAATTCTCTAAATCATAACTCTGGGAGTTGCCCTGTATGTTTACATCTTTCCCAATCACCAAGTCCCTTCTGCTCAAACTCTAAAGACTTTCTCCTTCCACCTCTTCTTTATTTAAGCACAAAATAATCTCTTTCAGATCTTCATGCTGTCTAACCATGCGTATTAAATTAACCTACAAATAATAATAACGTATTATAAATATAAAATGACAAGGGCTCCAAAGCAATAACAACATCCATTTATTAAGCATCTTCTCTATGCCAGAAAAATAAAAACAAGAAAACAATCCTTTAGACTGAATAAAAATGAGAAAGGCACATATGAGAATCTATAAAAGAAGTCACTGGAGTGTAATGTGTAGTCTGAATAACATCAATTTATTAGAAAACAAGGGTGTAAACTATTATTTTTAAAATTTTTTCAATATTAGATGCTAGGAAAATATTTAAATAAATGTGAAAGAAGAAGAAATTAATAAAGATTAAGAGCACAAATGAATGAGTTAACTATAAAACCAAAGTTGATTACTTAAAAAGAAAATATATGGGGCATCTGGGTGGCTCAGTCAGTTAAGCATCCGACTTTGGATGTCATGATCTCACAGTTTGTGGGTTTGAGCCCTGCATCAGATTTTGTGCTGACAGATCAGAGCCTGGAGTCTGTTTCAGATTCTGTGTCTCCCTCTCTCCCTGCCCCTCCCCTGATTGTGTTCTCTCTCTCTCTCTCTTTCAAAAATAAATAAACATTTAAAAAAAGCCAAAAAGAAAATATATGAACTTATTTAAAAGTGGTCAAGAAAATTTTAGAGAAAGCATGATTAACAGCATAAGAAATGGAAAAGAAAACAAAAGGATAGAGAAATAAAATTTTAAATATAATGGTTTAAGGATGCATAAGTATAACAATATATTGGGTAACAGATATAAAATTGACTTTATATAAAAACATCAATCACCAATTTAGCCCAAGAAATCAAATCCAACAGAAATGGCAATGATGGAGGTAGGGAAGATGGCGGCTTAGGAGGACGCTGGGCTCACTGCGCATCCTGCTGATCACTTAGATTCCACTTACACCTGCCTAACTAACCCAGAAAACCACCAGAAGACTAGCAGAATGGAGTCTCTGGAGCCAAGCACAGATGACAGGCCCACGAAAGAGGGTAGGAAGGGTGGAGAGGTAGTGCGCCCTGCACGGACTGGCGGGAAGGGAGCCAGGGTGGAAGGGCACCTGCCACCAAGCAGAGCCCCGGAGTCTGGCTTGCAAAAGCAGACGGGCCGGACAGAGTGTGTTCCAACAGCAAGCTTGACTTAGCAACTGGGAGGTCACAAGTAAACAGCTCTGCTCGGAAAGCAGGAAGGCTGGAGGATAAAGGGAGGGAGAGTTGCTGAGCCCCTGGACAACAGAGCTCAGTTTGGCGGGGAACAGAGGGGTTCACCAGAGCCATCTCCCTCGCCAATCCCCCAGCCAAAATCCCAAGGGAACCGGTTCCTGCCAGGGAACTTGCTTGCTCCACACAAACACCCAACGCTGTGCTTCTGCGGAGCCACCCCTCTGGCAGCAGGTCTGCCACAGGGCCCTCCTGAAGTGGATCACCTAAGGAGAAGCGATCTAAGCCTGCCCCTCCTGCCCCTGTGCACCTTGCCGATCCACCCCAGCTAATATGCCAGATCCCCAGCACCACAAGCCTAGCAGTGTGCAAGTAGCCCAGACGGGCCACGCCACCCCACAGTGAATCCCGCCCCTAGGAGAGGGGAAGAGAAGGCACACACCAATCTGACTGTGGCCCCAGCGGTGGGCTGGGGGTAGACATCAGGTCTGACTGCAGCCCCGCCCACCAAAGCAGTTATTCAAGACAGCACGGGGGAAGTGCCCCCCAGTCCCGCACCACTCCAGGGACTATCCAAAATGACCAAACAGAAGAATTCCCCTCAAAAGAATCTCCAGGAAATAACAACAGCCAATGAATGATCAAAAAGGGTTTAAATAATATAACAGAAAGTGAATTTAGAATAATAGTCATAAAATTAATCACTGGGCTTGAAAACAGTATAGAGGACAGCAGAGAATCTCTTGCTACAGAGATCAAGGGACTAAGGAACAGTCACGAGGAGCTGAAAACGCTTTAAACAAAATGCAAAATAAAATGGAAACGACAACGGCTCGGATTGAAGAAGCAGAGGAGAGAATAGGTGAACTATAAGATAAAGTTATGGAAAAAGAGGAAGCTAAAAAAAGAGAAATACAAAAATCCAGGAGTATGAGGGGAAAATTAGAGAACTAAGTGATACACTAAAAAGAAATAATATACGCATAATTGGTATCCCAGAGGAGGAAGAGAGAGGGAAAGGTGCTGAAGGTGTACTTGAAGAAATAATAGCTGAGAACTTCCCTGAACTGAGGAAGGAAAAGGGCATTGAAATCCAAGAGGCACAGAGAACTCCCTTCAGACGTAACTTGAATCGATCTTCTGCACGACATATCATAGTCAAACTGGCAAAATACAAGGATAAAGAGAAAATTCTGAAAGCAACAGGGATAAACGTGCCCTAACTTATAAAGGGAGACCTATAAGACTCGTGACTGATCTCTCTTTTGAAACTTGGCAGGCCAGAAAGGATTGGCACAAGATCTTCCATGTATTGAACAGAAAAAATATGCAGCCGAGAATCCTTTATCCAGCAAGTCTGTCATTTAGAATAGAAGGAGAGATAAAGGTCTTCCCAAACAAACAAAAACTGAAGGAATTTGTCACCACTAAACCATCCCTACAAGAGATCCTAAGGGGGATCCTGTGAGACAAAGTACCAGAGAAATCACTACAAACATAAAACATACAGACATCACAATGACTCTAAACCCGTATCTTTCTATAATAACACTGAATGTAAATGGATTAAATGCGCCAACCAAAAGACATAGGGTATCAGAATGGATAAAAAAACAAGACCCATCTATTTGCTGTCTACAAGAGACTCATTTTAGATATGAGGACACTTTTAGATTGAGAGCGAGGGCATGGAGAACTATTTATCATGCTACTGGAAGCCAAAAGAAAGCTGGAGTAGCCATACTTAGATCAGACAAACTAGACTTTAAATTAAAGGCTGTAACAAGAGATGAAGAAGGGCATTATATAATAATTACAGGGTCTATCCATCAAGAAGAGCTAACAATTATAAATGTCTATGCACTGAATACCGGAGCCCCCAAATATATAAAACAATTACTCACAAACACAAGCAACCTTATTGATAAGAATGTGGTAATTGCAGGGGACTTAAACACCCCACTTACAGAAATGGATACATCATCTAGACACACGGTCAATAAAGAAACAAGGGCCCTGAATGACACATTGGATCAGATGGACTTGACAGATATATTTAGAACTCTGCATCCCAAAGCAACAGAATATACTTTCTTCTCGAGTGCACATGGAACATTCTCCAAGATAGATCATATACTGGGTCACAAAACAGCCCTTCATAAGTTTACAAGAATTGAACCACAATGCCATGAAGCTTGAAATCAACCACAGGAAAAAGTCTGGAAAACCTCCAAAAGCATGGAGGCTAAAGAACACCCGACTAAAGAATGAATTGGTCAACCAGGAAATTAGACAAGAAATTTAAAAATATATGGAAACAAACGAAAATGAAAATACAACAATCCAAACGCTTTGGGACGCAGCGAAGGCAGTCCTGAGAGGAAAATGCATTGGAATCCAGGCCTATCTCAGGAAACAAGAAAAATCCCAAATACAAAATCTAACAGCACACCTAAAGGAACTAGAAGCAGAACAGCAAAGGCAGCCTAAACCCAGCAGAAGAAGAGAAATAATAAAGATCAGAGCAGAAATAAACAATATAGAATCTAAAAACACTGTAGAGCAGATCAACGAAACCAAGAGTTGGTTTTTTGAAAAAATAAACAAAATTGACAAACCTCTAGCCAGGCTTCTCAAAAAGAAAAGGGAGATGACCCAAATAGATAAAATCATGAATGAAAATGGAATTATTACAACCAATCCCTCAGAGATCCAAACAATTATCAGGGAATACTATGAAAAATTATATGCCAACAAATTGGACAACCTGGAAGAAATGGACAAATTCCTGAACACGCACATTCTTCCAAAACTCAATCAGGAGGAAATAGAAAGCTTGAACAGACCCATAACCAGCGAAGAAATTGAATTGGTTATCAAAAATCTCCCAACAAATAAGAGTGCAGGACCAGATGGCTTCCCAGGGGAGTTCTACCAGACGTTTAAAGCAGAGATAATACCTATCCTTCTCAAGCTATTCCAAGCAATAGAAAGGGAAGGAAAACTTCCAGACTCATTCTATGAAGCCAGTATTACTTTGATTCTTAAACCAGACAGAGACCCAGTAAAAAAAGAGAACTACAGGCCAATATCCCTGATGAATATGGATGCAAAAATTCTCAATAAGATACTAGCAAATCGAATTCAACGGCATATAAAAAGAATTATTCACCATGATCAAGTGGGATTCATTCCTGGGATGCAGGGCTGGTTCAACATTCGCAAATCAATCAACGTGATACATCACATGAATAAAAGAAAAGAGAAGAACCATATGATCCTGTCAATCGATGCAGGAAAGGCCTTTGACAAAATCCAGCACCCTTTCTTAATAAAAACCCTTGAGAAAGTCGGGATAGAAGGAACATACTTAAAGACCATAAAAGCCATTTATGAAAAGCCCACAGCTAACATCATCCTCAACGGGGAAAAACTGAGAGCTTTTTCCCTGAGATCAGGAACATGACAGGGATGCCCACTCTCACCGCTGCTGTTTAACATAGTGCTGGAAGTTCTAGCATCAGCAATCAGACAACAAAAGGAAATCAAAGGCATCCAAATTGGCAAAGATGAAGTCAAGCTTTCGCTTTTTGCAGATGACATGATATTATACATGGAAAATCCGATAGACTCCACCAAAAGTCTGCTAGAACTGATACAGGAATTCAGTAAAGTTGCAGGATACAAAATCAATGTACAGAAATAAGTTGCATTCTTATACACTAACAATGAAGCAACAGAAAGACAAAGAAAGAAACTGATCCCATTCACAATTACACCAAGAAGCATAAAATACCTAGGAATAAAACTAACCAAAGATGTAAAAGATCTGTATGCTGAAAACTATAGAAATCTTATGAAGGTAATTGAAGAAGATGTAAAGAAATGGAAAAACATTCCCTGCTCATGGATTGGAAGAATAAATATTGTCAAAATGTCAATACTACCCAAAGCTATCTACACATTCAATGCAACCCCAATCAAAATTGCACCAGCATTCTTCTCGAAACTAGAACAAGGAATTCTAAAATTCATATGGAAACACAAAAGGCCCCGAATAGCCAAAGTAATTTTGAAGAAGAAGACCAAAGCAGGAGGCATCACAATCCCAGACTTTAGCCTCTACTACAAAGCTGTCATCATCAAGACAGCGTGGTATTGGCACAAAAACAGACACATAGACCAATGGAATAGAATAGAAACCCCACAACTAGACCCACAAACGTATGGCCAACTAATCTTTGACAAAGCAGGAAAGAACATCCAATGGAAAAAACACAGTCTCTTTAACAAATGGTGTGGGGAGAACTGGACAGCAACATGCAGAAGGTTGAAACTAGACCACTTTCTCACACCATTCACAAAAATAAACTCAAAATGGATAAAGGACCTGAATGTGAGACAGGAAACCATCAAAACCCTAGAGGAGAAAGCAGGAAAAGACCTCTCTGACCTCAGCCATAGCAATCTCTTACTCGACACATCCCCAAAGGCAAGGGAATTAAAAGCAAAAGTGAATTACTGGGACCTTATGAAGATAAAAAGCTTCTGCACAGCAAAGGAAACAACCAACAAAACTAAAAGGCAACCAACGGAATGGGAAAAGATATTTGAAAATGACATATCGGACAAAGGGCTAGTATTCAAAATCTATAAAGAGCTCACCAAACTCCACACCCAAAAAACAAATAACCCAGTGAAGAAATGGGCAGAAAACATGAATAGACACTTCTCTAAAGAAGACATCCGGATGGCCAACAGGCACATGAAAAGATGTTCAACGTCGCTCCTTATCAGGGAAATACAAATCAAAACCACACTCAGGTATCACCTCACGCCAGTCAGAGTGGCCAAAATGAACAAATCAGGAGACTATAGATGCTGGAGAGGATGTGGAGAAACGGGAACCCTCTTGCACTGTTGGTGGGAATGCAAACTGGTGCAGCTGCTCTGGAAAGCAGTGTGGAGGTTCCTCAGAAAATTAAAAATAGACCTACCCTATGACCCAGCAATAGCACTGCTAGGAACTTATCCAAGGGATACAGGAGTACTGATGCATAGGGGCACTTGTACCCCAATGTTTATAGCAGGACTCTCAACAATAGCCAAATTATGGAAAGAGCCTAAATGTCCATCAACTGATGAATGGATAAAGAAATTGTGGTTTATATACACAATGGAATACTACGTGGCAATGAGAAAGAATGAGATCTGGCCTTTTGTAGCAACATGGATGGAACAGGAGAGTGTGTTGCTAAATGAAATAAGCCATACAGAGAAAGACAGATACCATATGGTTTCACTCTTATGTGGATCCTGAGAAACTTAACAGAAACCCATGGGGGGAGGGGAAGAAAAAAAAAAAGAGGTTAGAGTGGGAGACAGCCAAAGCATAAGAGACTCTTAAAAACTGAGAACAAACTGAGGGTTGATGGGGGGTGGGAGAGAGGGGAGGGTGGGTGATGGGTATTGAGGAGGGCACCTTTTGGGATGAGCACTGGGTGTTGTATGGAACCAATTTGACAATAAATTTCATATATTAAAAAAATAAATAAATAAAATAAAATAAAATAAAATATTCAGTATCAGATAAAAAAAAGATTAAAAGCTTCTGCACAGCAAAGGAAACAACCTACAAAACTAAAAGGCAACCAACAGAATGGGGAAAGATATTCGCAAATGACATATCAGACAAAGGGCTAGTATCCAAAATCTATAAAGAGCTCACCAAACTCCACGCCCGAAAAACAAATAATCCAGTGAAGAAATGGGCAGAAAATGAATAGACACTTCTCTAAAGAAGACATCTGGATGGCACATGAAAAGATGCTCAACGTCGCTCCTTATCAGGCAAATACAAATCAAAACCACACTCAGATATCACCTCACGCCAGTCAGTGGCCAAAATGAACAAATCAGGAAACTATAGATGCTGGAGAGGATGTGGAGAAACGGGAACCCTCTTGCACTGTTGGTGGGAATGCAAACTGGTGCAGCCACTCTGGAAAACAGTGTGGAGGTTCCTCAGAAAATTAAAAATAGACCTACCCTATGACCCAGCAATAGCACTGCTAGGAATTTATCCAAGGGATACAGGAGTACTGATGCATAGGGGCACTTGTACCCCAATGTTCTACAGCACTCTCAACAATAGCCAAATTATGGAAAGAGCCTAAATGTCCATCAACTGATGAATGGATAAAGAAATTGTGTTTATATACACAATGGAGTACTACAGGGCAATGAGAAAGAATGAAATATGGGCCTTTGTAGCAACGTGGATGGAACTGGATAGTGTTATGCTAAGTGAAATAAGCCATACAGAGAAAGACAGATACCCTATGTTTTCACTCTTATGTGGATCCTGAGAAACTTAATAGAAACCCATGGGGGAGGGGAAGGAAAAAAAAAAGGAGGTTAGAGTGGGAGAGAGCCAAATCATAAGAGACTCTTAAAAACTGAGAACAAACTGAGGGTTGATGGGGGGTAGGAGGGAGGGGATTGTGGGTGATGGGTATTGAGGAGGGCACCTTTTGGGATGAGCACTGGGTGTTGTATGGAAACTAATTTGACAATAAATTTCATATACTGAAAAGAAGAAAGAAAGAAAGAAAGAAAGAAAGAAAGAAAGAAAGAAAGAAAGAAAGAAAGAGAGAGAGAGAGAGAGAGAGAGAGAGAGAAAGAAAGAAAGAAAGAAAGAAAGAAAGAAAGAAAGAAAGAAAGAAAGAAAAAGAAAAAAAGAAATGGCAATGATGAGGATATTTGAAGAAACCAAATTTGAAGAAAAAAAAAGTAGAGTATTTCTAAAATTCTAGTAGAGTGAAAAAGAGGGAATTTTGCACTACCATCCCCTCCAGCAAGGATCATTTGGCAATGCCTGGGGACGGTTTTGGTTGTCACGACTGGGGAGGGAGTGCTACTGGCATCTAGTGGGTCCACGTCAGGGATGCTTATATCCTCAAATGCACAAGACAACAAAGGACTATCCATCCCAGATTGTTAACAGGGCTGAGGTTGAGAAATCCTATTCTTGAGCGTATAAATAGATGAAAAGCTATTCATCTAATTACTTATGATGGCACATGCAAACATTATAAATAACCTTTTAGCAAGTCAGATGTAACTGTTCCTTTAAAGAATATTGCACTTTGAAACACTACACTTTGTCTTACAAATGAAAAAAATATTCAGCTCAAGAAATCTATTAATGATGTGGCTATACTAACAGGTTACTGGTGGAAAACCTGATCAAGACTTGAGGGAAAAATCAGAAAATGTAATGGCAATTCAAGATAAAATTATTAATATTTAGGAAGAAAATAGCTCCCTGAATGAAAGACATCTAGAACTTTGGAACAAAACATATTTACTGGTGACCAATTAAAAGCGTTTCTTTTTTTTTATTTTTTTTTTATTATTATGTTTATTTCTGAGACAGAGAGAGACAGAGCATGAGGTGGGGAGGGGCAGAGAGAGAGGGAGACACAGAATCAGAAGCAGGCTCCAGACTCTGAGCTGTCAGCACAGAGCCTGACGTGGGGCTCGAACTCACAAGCTGTGAGATCATGACCTGAGCCGAAGTCAGTCGCTCAACCGACTGAGCCACCCAGGCGCCCCTAAAAGCATTTCTATTAAGGTCAGTACAAGATAAAGATATTTACTATCACAACTAGTATTCAACATTCTATGGAAAAATCTTAGTAAATGAAAAAAGATAAGTAAATAAAAGGAGAGTGTTACTCTTAAAAAGAAATTTTTAAAAGACTTTAGGTTTTAATCGATTCTTTACTTAAAAATCTAAAAGAAAAGACTGCAAACTCTTAAAATAGAGTTCACTAATGTGACCACACAGAATATAAATAAATAAATAGCTATTCCTGTTCATAAAAATTAACCATTGAGGGAATTTTATAAAAATAAGGATTTATTTACAATAGCCACCAAACTATAAAAGTATTGGTATAACACAATGTCTGTATTGTTAGAGAGAAGAGGCCTCTAAAAATTTAGTGAACATAAAAAAGTCCTTTATTTCTTTCCTGAAGATAGAAATATCCAATAGTGAAACAATGTGAATTCTTGCCTTAATATTCTCATAAATTAAAGCATTATCAATCAATAACACACAAGATTGTTTAATGGACAGTGATAGATGGATCCTAAAGTGTATTAGATACAATAAATGTATAAATATATTCAGTATAATATTGAAAATGACAGAGAGGGGATTTGTCCTTTGATATATCAAAATGTAATATGAAGTTATTATAATAACAAAATATAATATTGTCAAAGTTTAAAAATATATGTCCCCAGGAAAGAATAGCATTTCAAAAAAATGTGTGATGAGGATAAAGAATATGATGACAATGGCATTTTATATCACTAGAAAAAGTAACTGATAGGTGATAAATGATATTTGGTCAATTGGCTAACAATTTATAAAAATATTCATCTATCCCTATTTTACACAGACCCCTGCATTTGAATTTAAAAATTCAAGGTAAAACCAACCCCTATAATATTAAGAGTAAATAAAAGAAAATGCATTTGTGACTTTTTTAGGGAACGCCTTCTACTTAAGATGAAAATAAAACCATTAAATAAAATACTAATAGAAAACACTGCACCAAACTTAAATACTATTGATTACAAAAAATGCCTGTGAACAAAATTAAAAGTACAGCATATCATAATGCATTAGAAGGCTAAGACCAAAGACTGCTGCTGCATGCCCTTCCAAATAGATTGTGTGTCTGTTTCTTGAGGACAGTCTGTGGTTTGATCGATGGTGAGGGAGTTGGGAATGGGAAACATAACACTAAGCAGATTTCTGTTTCCAGAGGCTTTGGTCATGAAGGACATAGTGGACATTGGAATGTATTATTCTGATCCAGTAGCATAACAAAGATGAAGGCAGGTGTCTTTACTACTACATTGATGGGAGGTAGGACCTTGGTGACCCATTCCCATTTAAGATTCCTCATCTGTAAACCTTGAACTTAAAAAAATATCCCTGCCTATTTCCAGTTTGTCTGTGATAACTGGTCAAATACCTAGATGCATTTGAAGTACTTCTTTCTTTTTTTTTTTAATTTTTAATGTTTATTTATTTTTGAGAGAGAGGGAGAGACAGAGCACAAGTGGAGGAGGGGCAGAGAGAGAGGGAGACACAGAATCTTAGCAGGTTCCAGGCTCTGAGCTATCAGTGCAGAGCCCAGTGCAGGGCTCTAACTCATAAACTGCAAGATCATGACCTGAGCCGAAGTCCGACGCTTAACCGACTGAGCCACCCAGATGTCCCTGAATTACTTCTTTCTAAATATAAATGGCTTGTGTGAAGACACTTGTTAGAAAGCTCAGACTACCAGGATCCTGTAAAAAGGTGGAGCTGATGCCAAGTGAAAGAACTCAAAAAACTTATTTCCTAGCAAATGAGGATATGGAAATCAGTCAAATTTAAAAGCTGAGTGAAGCAATAAACTATACAATACATGTCAAATTTGGACCACACAGAATTACAACAATTCACTCCACTTCCTTGACATAACTGAATTCAGTGTTTTTCTCCTTGGAATATATATTCGTTTGCAAACTTCTGGCTGATATCTCACTTAATTCCCACAACATTCAGCTTGTGCCTGCCGCTCTGAATGCCTCTTCCCATTATCTGTACTCTTCTACTTCTGATTTGCAGTCCTGTGTTTCTCAGTACCTACCCTGCTCCATGCCTCCCACTGGTTCATCCAACCTCACCCTCCACATTGGCTCTCACAGTCCCTCTCCTTGGTCTGCTCTTTCTGCTCCTGCCATCTTACCTGGCTCCCAACAGAGGCAGAGCTGCCTTTCCCACTCACCGACCAGCCACCTATGCATGTGGGTGCCTCTATAAGGAGCCCAGCATGTAACCCAGCCCTGCTGCCAAGAGACCCTTGGGGCTTAGAAATAATATAATCAGATGAGCAGCATGATTCTAGGTGTGAGGACTAGGCTTTCCCTAAGAGGCTCATCACTAGACTGAAGCAGATCAGTAATATGTTTACCATTCTCTTTTAATTATTTTTAAAATTATTGTTAATATTTAATTACTTAAATTTTAACTATTTAAATATTTGTAATATTTTTCAATAAATATAAAACATTCTTTTTTCTCTCCATTAACTTTAGATCCTATTTATTGCCATATAAGCTGCAGGCAAGAAATACCCTCACACTTCCTCCTTCTTTCCCTTCTCCATTCCCAAATTTAGTCACCTACACTGTAATATTTGTCTGGATAAGATATATAAATTTATGTAAAGTGTTAAAGCTATGATTAAATATTGCATATTTGTGTTTCAGTTGTTTGAGCCTTAAAGGAAATAAATTTTGACTGAAATTTTTTTTGATTTGATTTTTATTTGATTAAATACACATTATTCAACACAGAATCTAGAATACATGGTGTTACTAATATAACATCAATTCTTTCCTTTTCTACTGATTCTATTGCCCATAATTATGTCAAGTTTCTATTTAATTTACATTGGACCATGGTTTTCTTGGACAACTTTCTGTTTTCTGAAATTCAAATTACCTTCTATTTTCCTTGCTTACAGGATAAAGACAAGCTTTCTTCATCATCTCCCTAATGCTTTACTGCTATTTATTCATAATGATAATTAAATGCTTGCAAAATCAAATGACCATACAAATATTCTCAAGATCTTATTAAAATGAAAATTCTGATTCATTAGGTCTGAGATGGAGCATGATTTCTGAATTTCTGACACCCCTTCTTCTCTGAGGATTTATTTTGTGCAAGGCTTTAAAACATTCTGCATTTTCTTAAGGTTATTTCTTTATTTGGAGAGAGAGACAGCATGAGTGGGGGAGGGGCAGAGGGAGAGAATCCCAACCATGGTCTTTGCTGCCAGCACAGAGCCCAATGTGGGGCTTGAACTCAGAAAACTGTGATATCATAACCTGAACCAAAACCAGACACTCAACCTACTGAACCACCAAGGCGCTCCTATATTCTGCATTTTTTAAAGTATATCAAAATGCTGCTTTCCTGGGATTACTTTACAATGATATCCTTGAATAATTTCCACTCATACTTGGTTGGTGATTGGATATCCATTTTATTTTGCTGAAGCACACACTCTAGTTTTATTAAGAAAAAAAAAAGCGGCAGAAAATGATAAATATTCTGTGTTCCTGCCTGTCAAAAAAACTGTTTTTGCTCTTACACTTTATTGATGGATTTGGATGTATATAGAATTGTTAGGCTATAATAATTTCTCTGAACATTTTCAAGGTTTAGTTTAATATAATGAATAAGACTAGAGATAAAAATTCTGGTTCTGTATGTCTACACTGTAAAACTTAACTCCTTGCTGCCTTAGTTTCTCTACCTGTAAAATGTTGATACCTATTTCATTGAGTTGTTGTACAGAATCAGTAAATCTGTAGTTTTTAAACTGTTAGAATACAAATTGGCATATAGAAACTATCAAGCAAATCTCCCCTATTCATAGCTAGGTTTGTATAAACCAAAATTAAACTTTCTGGTCTTTCTTTACAGGTCTTTACTCTAAAGCATTAGGTTCTACTTTTCTTATCCTTGGTACTTTGAAATTTCACAATATTGTTTTTATATATGCTTTTTTTTTTCCAGTTCTTTATTCTTTTTTCCTTCTTTGCTCAGTAGTATTCAATTGGATAAATGTAGCAAATTTGTTTAATCTCCAATTGACAGATTTGAGTTGTTTTCACATCTTAGCTGTTTATACATACAGCTATTATAAACATTCTTTGACACTTTTGGTACATATATAAAACACTTATTTGGGGTATGAACTATAAGCGGAATTGCTTGGTCAAAAAGATACTTACCTTGGGGGCACCTGGGTGACTCAGATGGTTGAGCATTTAATTTCAGCTCAGGCCATGATCTCACAGTTCATGCGTTCAAGCCCCGCATCAGGCTCTGTGCTGACAGCTCAGATTCTGTGTGCTTTGGATTCTGTGTGTCTCTCTCTGTCCCTTTCCCACTCATGCTGTCTCTCTCTGTTTCTCAAAAATAAACATTAAAAAAATTTTTTTAAGAGAGATGCTCACCTTTATTAGAAATTGCCAAAAAGTTTCCTGATGTGGCTGTACTTAGAACCTGAGTGTGTCAATTGACCCATATTTTTGCCAATACTTAGTGTTGTCAATGTATTTAATTTTTGTTATGCTAAAAAGTTTATATTGGTATCTCACTGTGATTTGGTATTTTATTTCCTATGAATAACAATGCTGAGCACTTTCCACGTGTGTATTCATCTACTGTCTTTTGTGAAGTGCCTATTTAAATCATTTGCTTAAATCGCTTCTCGGCCTTTTGGCTAAGATCAAGTGTAGAATCTGTTCTTATCAGTTTAATAAATCATTTGCTTAAAATTTTAATAAGCTGCTTGTTTTTTCATTAATTGATTATGGAACTTTATTTTTCAGTTATAGGCATTGTGAATATTTTCTCCATCTGTGACTTGCCTTTTCTTTTTTCTTTAATGTCTATTTATTTTTGAGAGAAAGACAGAAACAGAGAGAGCGTGAGGGAGACACAGAATCCGAAGCAGGATCTAGGCTCTGAGCTGTCAGAACAGAGCCCCACACGGGGCTTGAACTTACAAACTGTGAGATCATGACCCCCAAGTCAGACACTCAACTGACCAATCCCCCCAGGCACCCCATGTTTGCCTTTTCAAATTTATAATGCCACCTTTTGAGATTGATTTTTTAAAATTTTGATGAAGCTCAACTGTATTTTTTTCTTTCATAGCTAGTGCTTTTTGCAGGCTAAGAAATCTTTGCTTTCCTAAAGTTCATGACAATATTATTCTATTTTTTCTTTTAGAATATTATAGTTCTAGCTTTCAAATCTAGGTTTATATTATAATTCAATAAAGATTTTTTTGAGGTAGGAGTTAAGGTTCATTTTTCTTTTATACAGACAATTAGTTTAGTGCCATAAAGACATTTTTCTGTCCCTGAAGTGCATTACTTTCTCTGCTGAAAATTAATTCTGCTTGAAGCTATTTCTGGTTTCTTTATCATTTTTTTCAATAATGTATTGATCTATCCTTACATGCATACAAGGCCACCCCTAAGTTATGTGGGATACAGTAGGATCACTGCCTAAATAGAAAACAATTTAATTAGATAAATAATTGAATTAAATTACATTTAGCAATTAATTAGATAAACTAATAAAAACTATGTTTAAAATCCACTGGCTGCTGATCTTGAATGGCTCAGTTAGTTAACTGCCCAACTCTTAATCTCAGCTCAGGTCTTGATCTAAGGATCACAAGTTCAGCCCCACATTGGACTCTATGCTGGGCATGAAGCCTAGTTAAAAAAAAAAAAAAATCCACTGGCTCATGTGGACTATAATTATTTATAGATGAAGATTTAAAATTAAGGATAAAATGGATTTATTGCTGTATTAGTTTGTTAGGCTGCCATAATAAAGTGCCACAAACTGAATAGCTTAACTGACAGAAATGTATTGCGTTATAGTTCTGGAGCTTAGAAGTCTAGGATTAAGGTATCAGACATGTTGGTTTCTTCTGTTGGCTATGAAAGTGAATCTGTTCAATGCTTCTCTCCTGGCTTCTGGTGGTTTGCTATAAAACTGGCTTATAACACATCATCTTGATTTCTGCCTTCATGTCCACATGGTATTCTCTATCTATTTATATGTCTCTGGGTCCAAATTTCAATTTTTATAAGGACATCAGTCATATTGGACCAAGACCCACCCTACTCCAGTGTAAGTTCATCTTAGCTAACTATGTCTTTAATGACTCTATTTCAAAATAAGATATATTCTGAGGTACTGGGGGTTAGAAATTCAACATATAAATTGGGGTGGGGGGACACAATTCAACCCACAATTGTCCAAGCAGTGCACATACATTTTCTTGTCTTTTTCGGTCTCCAGGGCCTTCACTACAGTGTTAACATCAGCAAGCTTCTCCCTGAACTTTGAGAAAGCAGAGCATAGCCCTGATTATTTCCCCTCTAACCATATTTGATTTCCTTCCTGAATGTGGTAATGAACCCTGCATGGTGGAGCAACTGGCAGTGAGAGCACTTTCTTCAGGAGAGTAAGAAATGAGGACAAAAAACCATCGTTATACACCTTCTGAGGTCAGATAACAGACAGTTTAACCTTCTACATTATGGTTGGAAGTTCTGCCTCTTGAGAAGATGCACAAAGTAACAAAAGATATTCATTGTAATTAGTGGACAGAGTCTGAACAATAAACTTAGTCAAGGAGGTCAGTTATTACAGTTTCCAAACACAATGTCTCTGCACAATTAAGGGGAGAGAAATGTGAAAATAGTTTGGGCTGCTTTGAGAGCCCAGGTAAAGTCAGTTGCCATGAACTTGCAATGGTCCCAATCTGATCATTGGTGCTATTGCTTCTAGCAGTTGCTCAGTGGTACAGGGGTAGCAGGAGACAATGACATAATGGTAGCTGTGATGGATAGATAGTGTTGAGGTTATTCACACAAGTATGGTTGAAATGATGAACTATGAGGACTATATTTCATAGAAAAGAACTTGAAAAGAAAAGAGGACTGAAAAGATTGGGAAAATATACATAGGGTATGTTCAAGGATTCAGAGACTGAGTATCTCTGAGCTTTGGCAAGGTTCAGGCCATGTCCATTCATGATTGACTGAGTATCCACTGTGGAGATAGAGGACAACACAAGTGAGGATAGAAGAGCTATGGGGCTATGGATGGGGACAAGCTTTTGACATAATTACATGCAAGTATCTCAGTATTCTCAGGTCAATATCCTCAACAGCTTTTTCATCCATCAAAACTTCCTTTCCAAACATTTTTCTCTGTCTCTGCCCTCACAACCCCACAAAACCTAACTCACAGATTGGTGTGGCTACAAGTTCGTGGTAACCAACCTTAACTAGACTCTCAATATTGCCCACAAATCTTTTCACTGTCTACTGGAGACTGAGGTTTAGAGGTCTGCAAGCCAAGTGCACAAGTCCTCTGTGCATCCTGCAGAGACACCAGCTTTTGAAACACACAAACCATGAGGAGAACTTTACGAGACCAAATCAGGAAAGTACTGACCTGCCTGCTACACACTCATTTCAGCAAGTCATGCCCCGCTAGAGTTGAAAAACACTGTGGTGGGGCGCCTGGGTGGCGCAGTTGGTTAAGCGTCCGACTTCAGCCAGGTCACGATCTCGCGGTCCGGGAGTTCGAGCCCCGCGTCGGGCTCTGGGCTGATGGCTCAGAGCCTGGAGCCTGCTTCCGATTCTGTGTTTCCCTCTCTCTCTGCCCCTCCCCCATTCATGCTCTGTCTCTCTCTGTCTCAAAAATAAATAAACATTAAAAAAAAAAAAAGAAAAACACTGTGGATGGTCTAACAAGTTACTTCAATAAGAGCTTGGATATCATGTCTGCTTGGAGCCACCATAGCATTGGGGATCATGGGAAGATTCATGAGATGAGGAAACTCAGGTCCTATCCCGAGATGTTTCATGTTATTTGGGAGAAAATTCCTCTAGTTAAGAAAGAAGGAGAAAGAGAAGCATGTGGCACTCTCTTCTACTTTCATTACACCAAGTGTTTAATCCACAACTGCTAACAGAAGCAGACACAGAAAAAGTTACAACCAGAGATAACTCCAAAATTACAATGTGACCCTGATCCCAAGAATAATAAAACCTTGAATATTTCCTGTAAACTGGGACTCCCTAACAAAAACAGTTGTACCCTAGATTTTTGTTATGCTGATATCTTAAACCATGACCTTTGTGAACTTGATGATGGCAATTCACCATAAACAGATTACTATAACCCTGATAATGTTGGTAACATTTTGTGTGATTTATTTCCCTATAAATGAATGTTGGGCTTAAATGGCAGAGCGGGGGCGCCTGGGTGGCTCAGTCGGTTAAGCTTCCGACTTCAGCTCAGGTCACCATCTCACAGACCTTGAGTTCGAGCCCTGCGTCGGGCTCTGGGCTGATGGCTCAGAGCCTGGAGCCTGCTTCCCATTCTGTGTCTCCCTCTCTCTCTGCCCCTCCCCCATTCATGCTCTGTCTCTCTCTGTCCCCAAAATAAATAAACATTAAAAAAAAAAAATTTAAATGGCAGAGCGTATCTTCTGAGTCTGACAACTCTGAACTCTGCAAAAAAATTATTAGTCTCTGTTTTTAAACACATTTTTGTCAAATCTTCATTTATGACATATCCTTCACATTAGGGAATGTTGAGAAAAAAATATATGAGGGGCGCCTGGGTGGTTCAGTCGGTTAAGTGTCTGACTTCAGCTCAGGTCATGATCTCACAGTTTGTGGGTTCGAGTCCCACATCGGCCTCTGTGCTGACAACTCAGATCCCTAGAGCCTGCTTCAGATTCTGTGTCTCCCTCACTCTCTGCCCCTCCCCCACTCATGCTCTCTCCCTCTCTCCTTCAAAAATAAACAAACATTAAAACAACGTTTTTTTAAGAGAAAAGAAATAAGAGAATACCAGCAAGGGCCTACACAGGGAGTGACAGGAAGCTCTGCACAGACTTAACTGTTCAGGCTGAGCTAGGAGGGCTTTCCAGCTTCACAACTTTCCACAAACAACTATGGCAAGACCTCCATCTGGAATTTGTTTTCCCTCTCCTAATAAGAAGTGAAAGGGCTTAGACCATTGTACCTTGGGACACACAGAAGCACCAACAGATTGTCAACACCCTCATCAAACCCACAATATTGCCTATACATACTCGTATAGACACACAGTGATGTGTAATCACAGTGTCGGGTTTGGAGCTCAGTGTATGCCTTCATAAAACATGTGTATTTAGTGGCTTTGTACTCACAAAGCCACACTATCCCACTAAATATGTATACCAACAGCAAATGATTATTTATACCTACACAAACACAGCTTATACACATACATTCACATGCAAATCCAATCCTTACACGTGTTCATTAACACATCTCCCAGATACACATCAACAAACATATCAACACACTTTCGCATTCCACATTCACATTTTGTTTCACTAACAAAAAATGCATGCATACAGATAAGCTCACACTCCTGTAATCTCAACAACACACATTCTTGCACATGCATTCAAATCCCCTGCTTCAGCTATGTGTATACAGAGGAAAGAGGGCAAGTTAGGGGTTAATGCTTCCAGCTTACCCTCCAGTCTCAGAGGAAGCCAGAGTATGAGGCAGTGGGGCCCAAGAGGAAGGAAAGAATTAATGCTGGCGAAGGGAAAGGCCAGACTTAAACAGGTCTTTAAATAGGTCCAAACTCATAGTCTCTGTAAAAAGCTAAATCACAGGAGCCAGTTAGAGCTGCTTATGGTCAGAGATAAAGCACAGCTCAAGGTGAGTGGTCCCCTATGCCCCAGTCATCTCTGCCCTTCCCAGAGAACAGTAGGACTCACAGGGTCTCTAAGAATCTGAAATGCAAGGCAATGCACTGTGCGGAATGACCTGACTTATGCGGGCTCCAGGTCCAGCGATCCATGACTGGTGAATTTCCTTCTGAGATGGGGAGACAATTCGCTGCTCACACTGTGTCCTCCAGGGAAATTCTAGACAAGTAGGCAGCCTGCCTCCACACTCAATCCCTCCACAAAGGACGCAGGATCTGAACCCTACCCCACTTCGGCAATCTTGCTACATGCCTTAGTTTTAGATACCCCAAAGTGAGAGAACAGACTAAATTTCTCTGAAGCCATTCCTTAGCAAAATCTCAGCCCATTTTATCCTTTACCCTTTCAGACTTGAACAACTCGATTAAACTGATGAACATAACTATTTCTACATAATGAGTGGGGTAATTGAAGTCAACAGAGGTAGTGGTATCAGCACTGGATTCAAACCCATACTCACAGATGAAAACTGAGCTCCAGCAGTGTGAGAACATTTTTCTTGCAACCATATTCCCTGAAACAAAAGTTATGCCAAGTTCTCACAAATCATATTGTACTTTGGAGAACAGCAACATTGAATCTGAAGTTCAATGTGTGATCACCCTGGCTGTAACATAGAAAAAAAGATGGCTTAATTTCTTCTGCCAATAAGCACTATGCTCACGTGAGGTCTAGCATATGGTAGGCAAGGACAGGGACATATTTATAAGCAGGGAAAGGGGGAAGGAATTTTGGGCAAGAAGGGAAATTATATTGCCCTTCTTTTTCCTACTTTTTAGGGAATGTACATCTCTTTCCCCCAACTCAGCAGCAAGTTGATGACTTGTGTCTCCCCTCAGAATTACTATTGAAAACCTCACACACTGTATAAAAAAAAAATGACCTAAGATTGGTTATTCTTGGCTAATGGTTAATTGGTTAAGTCCTTGTCCACTCCACATTAGTTGCAGACTTAACTCCTTGCAAGTCTGAGGAGGGAAAAAGACAAAGGAAATGCTGATAGTGAGGACATCAGATTCCATGGGAATGTAAATGTAGAGAAGAAAGAGAGGCACCAGTCAAGAGCCCCATCTCCTACCTCAGACTTGGGTTCCTGGTCCCCACCTAAGAAGAGTCACCACTCCAAAAAGAGTATGTAGAACAGGTAAATTGCCCATGAAGGCTGATGGGCAGAAGTGTGTAAGTGTGTATTGAAAACAATAACATGTAAAAGCAAATAGTGTTATATTTACAAAAATAGCAACATTTTCTATGAGTAATTAGATTATTATGCACTTTGAGACATTGTAGGTTTACCCAGCACCTTTATCAGTGTTCAGTGCAGGAACAAAAATGGCCTTATTATGCTCTCCCAGGTGCCCATGTGACCCAGTGAGTATGTCTTCACAAATGGAGGGTGACTTACAGGGGGCAGAAGGGAAGGAGAAAAGAAGATTCTGGTTCAAACAGAAGATAAACTGAAAGCCAGGCAGAAGCGCATGAAAAAGAATGTTAAACACCAGATAACGTGTGTGTTTCTGAATTTTCACTATGCCCTGGAGAGGAGTATTTGTTCTGAGCAAAGCCCTAGCTATTATCTAGGTAGGATAGTAAAGTTTCCAAATTAAAGCAAAATTTTTAAGTTCTGACCCACATTTCTCTTATAATGCTATAAATATAGGGAAAGTCAGAAAGAGATTAAGTTTATTTGGGATCTCGGACAAAACCTTTTTAGGAACCATTACATCAGGTTGAATGAAATTTTGTTAGTCTCCAGAGGCTGGTTAAGGGAGATTTGAAAAGATACTCTTCTTATCTGGGTGTTTCCGTTAGGGAGGACATTCAAACAAAGGCTCTGGTCAATTGAGATTAAATTGGTCATTGACTCTACATAGGTAACAGTCAGCAGAGGGATCAGCCAGGGTCAACCATTGTAATGCAAGTATTGGCACAGGAAGACATTCATGCCTGTCAACAGACAGCAGCTCAGACTCCAGCATGAAAAATACATATAGCTGTCTTGTGACCTGGCATCAAAGTAGTGTTTAGAAGGTTCTATTAGGACATTTTTAAGATATGGCTAACCAGGTAAAAAGTCCATTGCCCCTGAACAATGACATTTATTTGTTGTTTGCTTCAGCAAACATTTATTAAAACCCTGTTCTGTGCCAAGTAGAAAAGTGCTCAGGTTGGTGTACTCGTTGGGGCCGACCTCATGAAAATTCATCATGCAGGACAGGAGTTAGTAAACTATCACCTGCAGACCAAATCCAGCTTGCAGCCTGTTTTTGAAAATAAAATTGTATTGGAATGTAGCCACACTCACACATTTCCATATTGACTGTGGCTGCTTTCATGCTACCATGCCCAAGCTGACTAATACCAACAAGACTGTATGGCCCACAAAGACTAAAATATGCGTGATCTGGCCTTTTACAGAAAACAGTTGCTGGCCCCTAATCTAGGAGGAGACATTCACTATACATAACAGGTTTAACGGCAGGTGTACAATCTGTCACTCAGTTACCCTCCAGCCCAAATTCTCCCGGTAACTCCTAGAATCAAAAATAACTCATCAGCACTACGTACAATGCCATTAAGACAAAGTGCTTTCCTGTCCTGAAAAGTTCCCAAGTGGCTTAAATAAATGGCTGAAAACAACCTGTTGGAAAGGTTAAACAAATCATTTTGTCCTAAAGAATAGAAGGACGAGAATTACTATTAATGACATTATTTGTTAAGATAGTTTTCTCTTAACAGATTCTACTTTCATGGATAATATTGATACTTATACAGAAACTACACTTGCAGCTAGTATGTTCTGACACTACTTTGAGTGACATAAATATGAATGAAGGCTAAGGAATGACATCACTTTATGTTCCAAAATTTAATTTATTAAAACATTCGAAATTATTCCAGTTTACTTTTAAAGCCAATCAACCTATTATTCAATGGCTTCTTCTAAAATATTATAAAAAATACTAACAACTTATTTCATTCAACTTATTCAACTTATTTCATTGTTATTTCATTGTTATCACTTGTAGAGCATAGATTACCTTCCCAAGGAAACCAAATTAACCATCCTGTGATGCTGGCTTTAGAGAACAGCTCTTCACATCCTGCATACTTCATCCTACTTGGGATCCCAGGACTCGAGAATTCCCAATTTTGGATTGCCTTTCCTCTCTGTGCCATGTATATTGTGGCTATAATTGGCAATACCACTGTCCTTCATATAGTCCGAATTGACCACACTCTGCATGAGCCCATGTACCTCTTTCTAGCCATGCTGGCTATCACTGACCTGGTCCTCTCATCTTCCACCCAACCTAAAATGCTGGCTATACTCTGGTTTCATGCTCATGAGACTGAATACCACGCCTGCCTCATCCAGATGTTCTTCATCCATGCCTTTTCCTCTGTGGAGTCTGGGGTGCTCATGGCTATGGCCTTGGACCGTTATGTGGCCATCTGCTTCCCACTCCGTCACTCAAGTGTCCTGACCCCAGCTGTAGTGGGTAAATTGGGAGCAGCTGTGATGATGAGAGCATTGCTTTTGGTGAGCCCCTTCTGCATTATGGTCTCCAGGATGCCCTTCTGCCCCAACCAGATCATTCCCCAGTCATACTGTGAGCACATGGCTGTGCTAAAGCTGGTGTGTGCAGATACTAGAGTAAATCGTGCATATGGGCTCTTTGGGGCCTTCTCTGTGGTTGGCTTTGATATGATTGTCATCAGTGTATCCTATGTGATGATTTTGAGAACTGTTCTGGGGTTGCCTTCTGGTGAAGCCCAGCTCAAGGCTTTTGGAACATGTGCATCCCATATCTGTGTCATCTTGGCTTTTTATATCCCAGCGCTCTTTACGTTCCTCACCCACCGCTTTGGACATCATGTACCCCGAGCAGTACATATCATGTTTGCCAATCTCTATCTCCTGGTTCCTCCCATGCTCAACCCCATCATCTATGGAGTTAGAACCAAGCAGATCAGGAACAGGGTCATTCAAGGTTGTTGTTGAAAAGATCCCTGAGCCAAAAGTCATAGTATAACAACCAACCCAATCACCTCACTGATCTAGGAACACAAATGCAGATAATTTGTCATGCCATCACATATCAGCACAAAGTCATCTCTGTGAACAAAAGGCCCAGAGTTTAGTAACCCTCCAGAGTAGGACCAATTTTCGGGATGCCCACAAGAGCTCTCAACAAGAGCCCACAACAAGAGATGTGATTAACCATAAATGCTGAGTTGACCAATGTTCATCATCATAAGAAAACAGTGAAAAATATGTCAACCTACCAAATTAGTGAAGATTTTAAAAGAATGCCATTTCCTGTCCATCAACTGATGAATGGATAAAGAAATTGTGGTTTTGATACACAATGGAGTACTACAGGGCAATGAGAAAGAACGGAATATGGCCCTTTGTAGCAACGTGGATGGAACTGGAGAGTGTGATGCTAAGTGAAATAAGCCATACAGAGAAAGACAGATACCATATGTTTTCACTCTTATGTGGATCCTGAAAAACTTAACAGAAACCCATGGGGGAGAGGAAGGAAAAAAAAAAAAAAGAGGTTAAAGTGGGAGAGAGCCAGAGCATAAGAGACTCTTAAAAACTGAGAACAAACTGAGGGTTGATGGGGGGTGGGAGGGAGGGGAGGGTGGGTGATGGGTATTGAGGAGGGCACCTTTTGGGAAGAGCACTGGGTGTTGTATGGAAACCAATTTGACAATAAATTTCATATATTGAAAAAATAAATAAATAAATAAATAAAAGAATGCCATTTCCACAGACCACCAAGGTGAAAATTATTTTTACACTATCACTAGAAGTACAAGTTGGTAAACCTTGTTAAAAAGGATACTTGAAATTTCTACCAGAACAATTAGAAAACACATGTATTCCCCATCTTGGGATCTCTTTATAAAAATAGAATTTGAAAAAGAAATTCAAAGGCACATACAGATTCATTACTTATAAAAACAAAAACTGGAAAACATTCTAATAATAACCTATAAGACCCAGATGAAGAATAAACAATTGAATATCATGTAACATTTAACTAATGTATTTGCAAAGAGTATGGAAAGGTATGTAAAATGACCAAGATAGAACATTAAAGAAAAAAGAAAAAAACATTTGCCCATAAGGCTATGGCCAATTCAAAAAGAAATAGAAGGCATAGAAAAATACTCTGGAAAGACATCCAAAATCTAATAATAGCAACTCAGAGGAGTGATATTTGTGGTTTCTTAATTTTATTTCTTCATTTTTATGTATTCTTTAAAATTATCCTTGATTGAGGAAGCTTAATTTTAGTGTGAGCAAATGTAATTGAAACAAAAAAAGTGTACAAAGAGGTTATTTGAGTGCCAAAGCCTAGGGGAAGGCAGTGGGCAATCTGAAAGATGAAGGACTCTAGAATAACTTCCAGAAAATCTTGAAACTCCAGATGTGAAATTAAACCAGAATCACAACCTTTTGAGACTGGTAAGAATGAGGATTAGGTATGCTGAGCATTGAATTCTCCTTCCAAAATTTCCTAAATCCCTGATTCAATGGATTTCAGAATGACAGAGTGTGGGAAAAGAATGAAGGAGAATTTCCCTTCTGAAGATAACTATACTGTATCGTTAAAGGTAGTGAGAAAATCACTAGAAGTTTTAGTATTTGTTAATATTTAATTTCCTTTTATATTAAAATTTCAACTATTATTAGAAACTGCATTTTTTACTTTCATTTTTTCTTTATGAGGTATACTTCTACAAAAAGTTGTACTTATTTAATGTATATATTTTGATGGTTTGAACATATGCTACAGACATAATACCATCACCACAAACAAGGTACAATCACCCACCACAATTATTGAATTGGTCTTTTTATCATCCTGCACCATTCTCCTGTTAAAGCCAATACTGAAAAGGTTCTAGGCACTGAGGCTTTTATGTTACTAAAACCAACATCAGTTGAAGGTACTTTAAGAAGAATCAGGAACATGTTTGCTTCTCCCAGAAGAAACACTATTAGAGACTAAAAGTGTCCCCAAAAATGAATAGGTATTCTGAAGGAGCATTTTCATGATCCTCAAATTTTAGAGTTATCAAGGGACTGTTATACTGTTATCAGCAAATCAGTTAGTGATTGTGAGCCCCTCTCCCTCTTTTTAAAATCAACTTTATTTCTGTATAACTTGTGACAATAAAATGTAAGTATTTTAATGCACAGTTTGAAGAGTTCTAACACATATAAATGCCTCTGTAGCTCCCACCCCAGTTAAGACATAGAACATTTTCAACACTTTGGAAAGTTTCTCTTGCCTCTCTGGAGCCAGTCGCCACCTCTGTACCCAAACCAGGCAAAGCCTGATCTGATTTCTTTCAATATATATTTATTTTCTCTCACTAAAACTTTCATAAATCTAAGAACAAATAATATATTCTTTTAATTCTGGTGTCTTTCACTCAGTATAGAGATTTTCAGATTCAGCCATGCTGTTGTATGTATGATAAGTAGTTATTTACTATTATTTCTGAGCAGTATATTCTATTTTTTCAACATACCAGTTGTCACCATTTTCCTTTACTTCAGCCCTTCTATTCTTCTTCCAAACATATTCTCTTCTTATCTGTGTTAGGGTTTTGCTCTAAATCGTTCCACGTCCCCCAGTTGTTATTTTCTAGAATATTCTATCTTCCTCTCAACATCCTTTAGATATCAACTAATACAACCTTATCAGTGAAGTGTGCTTAACTCATATATGTCAACTAATTCTTGCCCCCCCACCGTAATTTTCTTTCAACATAAATATTTTATTTCCTCCTTATCCTAACAGAATATGTAAATATTCAAATACTTATTCACCAACCTATTCATTTTTGGGGACACTTTTAGTCTCCAATCGTGTTTCTTCTGGGAGAAGCAAACATGTTCCTGATTCTTCTTAAAGTACCTTCAACTGATGTTGGTTTTAGTAACATAAAAGCCTCAGTGCCTAGAACCTTTTCAGTATTGGCTTTAATAGGAGGTTAGTATGACTTGAATATAACTTCCATAAGTATAGCATACTTGTTCACTATTCTATCCCAAACCTAGCTCACCAGAAAAAACTACTTACATGAATGAATGATTAAATTTTTACATGTGCCTGCTACCATTGTCACAACAATTCCACTCCTGACCACAAGATGGCATTGGCAGGTCCATTTTTGCCTCCTTCCTCCAAAATGGGATACCAGACATTTCAGTCCTAAGGCCTCCTTTCATTATTCCCATGGAAACTTTGAAGGTTGTTATCTGTCTGATAAGATACCTTTGACAGATAAATAACAGTTTGTCCCTCACTCACTTCTTTTTATTTACAAATATAAAATATGTGGAACCTTTTACATTTCTCTTCAAGAAATACCTATGAAGGGATTATGTTGCACCAAATATTATTCTATGAGAGGATGGGACTACCACAGAGACAGGAGAGAATGGCAATCAGAGAACCTAGTTAGTATGAAACGATCAAATGAAGCACACTGAATTCCAGCTCCAGTAGAAAACCTACTTACTTAAACTGTGCAGCTCTATCATGACTAGAAGTACCCTTAAGTATCATGAATCAGTGAAAATAGAAGACTGCCTTCATTACAACCTGAAGAACTAGTGGGTCCAGGACATCAAATCTTTAACTAACTCCAGGCACCTGTACTCATTTCCAAAAACTATCAAGTGAGTACTTTGAGCAAGAGACTTGATTTCCCATTTGTACTGGGCAGAGTCATCCCAGTGCCTCTCTTCTCTCAGCACACAACTCTAAGGTGACCTAATGGCTAAGAGAAGCCAGTCAGAACTTAACAAAAGCAGGTCAGCTTCTCCTGGTTTTTAAACATTATTCGGGGCTGAGATCTGCTGTCTGAGCTCAGTTCTACAGTAACTTCAAGAGGGGAATAATGCACCATCAGTATTGTCTACTCTGCACACAGCCAAACACAGTGTTATTAGTATGATGTATTTCATGCTCAAAGTCAACAAGCATTTCTTCACCACTTACTCTGTGCCAGTACTGTGTTTGGTGCTGGGGTTATGAACATAACAAGTTCATAGTTCATCCTAAAATCCCCTCCTCCAACCTCTTCCAGCACCTGCTACAATCTACAGTCATCACCCTCACCCACTTATACCCTGATGACCTGATTATGTATTTATTATTGATTCTCTGCTACGTCTGTTATGCCTGAGGTCACTAACTAATCTTACTCTATCTTTGAGGCTAGAGGTCAGAAAGCAGCAGAAGAAGAAAGGCCCAAGGAGGTATGATGCCTCACTTAGCAGAGCCTTGGCCTCATCCCCATCCCAGATAAACCTGGAGTCTCAGTCTTTGATTTCCAGTTCTGAATGTGCATATTTTAGGTATGGACCATCACAGAAGTGTTTGGGATTCACTACTTTCTAGAAGCCCTAGAGTTACCAGCCATGTTATTTCTTTTGTTTTCTAAACTTTATCTATTTGTTTTGGGAGAGAGAGAGAGAGAGAGAGAGAGAGAGAGAGAGAGAGAGAGAGAGCATTGGAGGGGCAGAAAGAGGAGAGAGAGAATACCAAGGAGGCTCCATGCTGTCAGTGTGGGAACTTTTTTCCCGGAAACTTTGGCTTATAGACACATCATCTTGATAACTACCTTCGTGGCCAAATGGCAATTTCTCTCTACCTGTACATCTGTGTTTCCAAATTTCCCCTTGTATGAAGACAGCAGTCAATTGGATTAGGGCCCACCCTACTCCAACGTGACCTCATTTTATCCACCTACACTCTGATGACAAAGTCACATTCTGAGGTACAGTGGAGTAGAAATTCAACATATAAATTGGGGTGGGGGGGACACAATTCAACCCGCAACAATTGTCCAAGCAGTGCACATACATTTTCTTGTCTTTTTCGGTCTCCAGGGCCTTCACTACAGTGTTAACATCAGCAAGCTTCTCCCTGAACTTTGAGAAAGCAGAGCATAGCCCTGATTATTTCCCCTCTAACCATATTTGATTTCCTTCCTGAATGTGGTAATGAACCCTGCATGGTGGAGCAACTGGCAGTGAGAGCACTTTCTTCAGGAGAGTAAGAAATGAGGACAAAAAACCATCGTTATACACCTTCTGAGGTCAGATAACAGACAGTTTAACCTTCTACATTATGGTTGGAAGTTCTGCCTCTTGAGAAGATGCACAAAGTAACAAAAGATATTCATTGTAATTAGTGGACAGAGTCTGAACAATAAACTTAGTCAAGGAGGTCAGTTATTACAGTTTCCAAACACAATGTCTCTGCACAATTAAGGGGAGAGAAATGTGAAAATAGTTTGGGCTGCTTTGAGAGCCCAGGTAAAGTCAGTTGCCATGAACTTGCAATGGTCCCAATCTGATCATTGGT
This sequence comes from Felis catus, assembly GCF_018350175.1. NCBI lineage: Eukaryota > Metazoa > Chordata > Mammalia > Carnivora > Felidae > Felis > Felis catus. The sequence continues at coordinate 60,808,600 of NC_058377.1, read as the reverse complement.
GCTATTGCTTCTAGCAGTTGCTCAGTGGTACAGGGGTAGCAGGAGACAATGACATAATAGTAGCTGTGATGGATAGATAGTGTTGAGGTTATTCACACAAGTATGGTTGAAATGATGAACTATGAGGACTATATTTCATAGAAAAGAACTTGAAAAGAGTACTGAAAAGATTGGCTATAAATATATAAGTTTTGAAGGAATTGATGATGTGAAAAACAAGAAATGAGGGGCACCTGGATGGCTCAGTCAGTTAAGCATCCAACTTCAGCTCAGGTCATGATCTCACGGTGTGTGAGTTTGAGCCCCGTTAGGACCTGTGCTGACAGCTCAGAGCCTGGAGCCTGCTTTGGATTCTATTTCTCTCTCTCTCTCTCTCTCTCTCTCTCTCTCTCTCTCTCTCTGCCCCTCCCCCACTCAAGCTCACTCACTCTTGCTCTCTCTCTCAAAAATAAATAAACATTAAAAAATATATTAAATTTTAAAACAGGAAACACAAAATGAGTAAAAAAAAGTAGAAAGATACAATGGTGTCATTAGAATAACATGCTCAAGGATTCAGAGATTGACTGATATGCTGTGGCAAGGTTCAGGACATGTCCATTCGATATTGACTAAGTATCTATATGGAGACAGAGGAAAACACAAGTGAGGATCAAAAAGCTATGAGGCTCTGGATGGGGATCTTTTGACATAGTTACACTGAAGTGTCCCAGGATTCTTAGGTCAATATTCTCAACAACATCTTCTTCCATCAAAACTTCCTTTCCAAACGTTTTTCTCTGACTCTGCCATCATAACCCCACAAAACCTAACTTAAAGATTAGTGTGGCTACAAGTTCATAGTAAAACACCCTAACTAGGCTCTCAATACTTCCCACAAATCTGTACATTCTACCAAAGACTGAGATTTAGAGCACGGGTGTGAGCCTGGTTCACAAGTCCTCCATGGATCCTGCAGAAACACCACCTTTTGAAACACACAAACCATGAAAAGAACTTTACAAGAGTAAATCAGGAAAGTACTGACCTGCCTACTACACATTGATTTCAGCAAGCAATACCGAACTAAACTTGAAAAACAGTGTGGCTGACCTCACGAGTTACTTCTATAAGAACTTGGGTACCATGTCTGCTTGGAAGCACCATGGCACTGAGAATCTTGGGAAGATTCATGAGATGAGGAAACTCAGTTCCTACCCTTAGATGTGACATTTTATTGAAGGAGAAAAGCTCCTCTCATTACAAAAGAAAAAGGGGGGGGGAGAGTTGAAGGACGGAAGAGGAGGAGGAGGAGAATAAGAAGAGAAGAAGGAAGAAGGGGAAGAGGAGGGAGGAGGAGGAAGAGGAAAAAAACAACAACAACATCATCAACAACAAGGCACTTTCTTCTACTTTTTTTTTTTTAATTTTTTTTCAATGTTTATTTATTTTTGGGACAGAGAGAGACACAGCATGAATGGGGGAGGGGCAGAGAGAGAGGGAGACACAGAATCGGAAACAGGCTCCAGGCTCTGAGCCATCAGCCCAGAGCCTGATGCGGGGCTCGAACTCACGGACCGCGAGATCGTGACCTGGCTGAAGTCGGATGCTTAACCGACTGCGCCACCCAGGCGCCCCGGCACTTTCTTCTACTTTCATTACACCAAGTGTTTAATCTATGACAGCTAAAAGAAGCAAAGAAAACTAATTTGCAACCAGAGATAACTCCAAAATTACAATGTCCCCTGCTCCCTAGAATAATAAAACCTTGAATATTTCCTATAAACCTGGACTCCCTAACAAAACCAGTTGTATCCCAGATTTTTTCTTCTGCTGATAGTCTAAACTAAAATATGACCTTTGTGAACGTAATGATGGCAATTCACCATAAACAGGTTATTGTCATCCTGATAATGGTGGTAATATTACGTGTGATTTGTTTCCCTATAATTATATGTTGGGTTTTAGATTTTGCAAAGCATGGTTTCTGAAGTCTGACAGATTTCATCTGTGCAAATAAATCCTTACTTTCTTTTTTTTTTATTTTTTTTCAATGTTTATTTTTTTATTTTTGGGACAGAGAGAGACAGAGCATGAACGGGGGAGGGGCAGAGAGAGAGGGAGACACAGAATCGGAAACAGGCTCCAGGCTCTGCGCTGTCAGCCCAGAGCCTGACGCGGGGCTCGAACTCACGGACTGCGAGATCGTGACCTGGCTGAAGTCGGACGCTTAACCGACTGCGCCACCCAGGCGCCCCTAAATCCTTACTTTCTATTTTTAGTTATTTATTTGTCAAATATTCCTTTGACATATCCTATATCAAGGAATGCTGAGAAAAATAAATATGAGAATACCAGCTAGGCCTACACAGGGAGTGACAGGAAGCTCTGCACAGACTTAACTGTTCAGGCTGAGCTAGGAGGGCTTTCCAGCTTCACAACTTTCCACAAACAACTATGGCAAGACCTCCATCTGGAATTTGTTTTCCCTCTCCTAATAAGAAGTGAAAGGGCTTAGACCATTGTACCTTGGGACACACAGAAGCACCAACAGATTGTCAACACCCTCATCAAACCCACAATATTGCCTATACATACTCGTATAGACACACAGTGATGTGTAATCACAGTGTCGGGTTTGGAGCTCAGTGTATGCCTTCATAAAACATGTGTATTTAGTGGCTTTGTACTCACAAAGCCACACTATCCCACTAAATATGTATACCAACAGCAAATGATTATTTATACCTACACAAACACAGCTTATACACATACATTCACATGCAAATCCAATCCTTACACGTGTTCATTAACACATCTCCCAGATACACATCAACAAACATATCAACACACTTTCGCATTCCACATTCCACATTTTGTTTCACTAACAAAAAATGCATGCATACAGATAAGCTCACACTCCTGTAATCTCAACAACACACATTCTTGCACATGCATTCAAATCCCCTGCTTCAGCTATGTGTATACAGAGGAAAGAGGGCAAGTTAGGGGTTAATGTTTCCAGCTTACCCTCCAGTCTCAGAGGAAGCCAGAGTATGAGGCAGTGGGGCCCAAGAGGAAGGAAAGAATTAATGCTGGCGAAGGGAAAGGCCAGACTTAAACAGGTCTTTAAATAGGTCCAAACTCATAGTCTCTGTAAAAAGCTAAATCACAGGAGCCAGTTAGAGCTGCTTATGGTCAGAGATAAAGCACAGCTCAAGGTGAGTGGTCCCCTATGCCCCAGTCATCTCTGCCCTTCCCAGAGAACAGTAGGACTCACAGGGTCTCTAAGAATCTGAAATGCAAGGCAATGCACTGTGCGGAATGACCTGACTTATGCGGGCTCCAGGTCCAGCGATCCATGACTGGTGAATTTCCTTCTGAGATGGGGAGACAATTCGCTGCTCACACTGTGTCCTCCAGGGAAATTCTAGACAAGTAGGCAGCCTGCCTCCACACTCAATCCCTCCACAAAGGACGCAGGATCTGAACCCTACCCCACTTCGGCAATCTTGCTACATGCCTTAGTTTTAGATACCCCAAAGTGAGAGAACAGACTAAATTTCTCTGAAGCCATTCCTTAGCAAAATCTCAACCCATTTTATCCTTTACCCTTTCAGACTTGAGCAACTCGATTAAACTGATGAACATAACTATTTCTACATAATGAGTGGGGTAATTGAAGTCAACAGAGGTAGTGGTATCAGCACTGGATTCAAACCCATACTCACAGATGAAAACTGAGCTCCAGCAGTGTGAGAACATTTTTCTTGCAACCATATTCCCTGAAACAAAAGTTACGCCAAGTTCTCACAAATTATTTTGTACTTTGGAGAACAGCAACATTGAATCTGAAGTTCAATGTGTGATCACCCTGGCTGTAACATAGAAAAAAAGATGGCTTAATTTCTTCTGCCAATAAGCACTATGCTCACATGAGGTCTAGCATATGGTAGGCAAGGACAGGGACATATTTATAAGCAGGGAAAGGGGGAAGGAATTTTGGGCAAGAAGGGAAATTATATTGCCCTTCTTTTTCCTACTTTTTAGGGAATGTACATCTCTTTCCCCCAACTCAGCAGCAAGTTGATGACCTGTGTCTCCCCTCAGAATTACTACTGAAAACCTCACACACTGCACAAAAATGACCCAAGATTGGTTAACTCCCTGTCTACTCCACATGACTTGTAACCTTAATTCTTCATGTGTTGAGTTCATACGTCTGAGGAGGAAAAAAAGACAAAAGAATTTCTTGTAGTGATGACACCATATTTCATGGGATTGTTAAGTGTAGATAAGAAAGAAAGGCACCTGTCAAGAGCCCCCATTTCCCTCTTCAGACTGGGTCACCCTCTAAGAAGAGTCACTACTCCAAAAACAGTATGTAAAACAAACAGGTAATTTCCCTGTTAAGGCTAACAGGCAGAAGTTTGTGGGAGTTAAAACCAATAACATGTAAAAGCTTATAGTGTTATATTTACAAAAATAGCAATGTCTTACATATTATTAAAGAGATTGTTATGCAGTTTGAGAAATTGAAGGTTTAGCCACTTTACTCACCAGTGCCTAATGCAGAAACGAATATGGTCTAAGTGCTTTTCCAGGTGCCTATGAGCCTCAGTGACTTTGTCCTCACAAATGGAAGGTGACTTACAGGGGGGAGAAAGGAGGGAGAAAGGAAGACTCTGATTCAAACAGAATGTATAACTGGAAGACCAAGCCAGCAGAAGGGAATGAAACAAGAGCCTTACACATCAGATCATGTGTATGCTTCTGAATTTTCACTATGCCCTGGAGAGGAGTATTTCTTTTCAGCAAACCTACAGCTATTATCTAGGTAGGATAGTAAAGTTTCCAATTTAGAGCCAGATTTACCAACTCTGAGCCACATTTCTCTCATAATGTTATAAATCTAGGGAAAATCCAAAATAGATTAAGTGTATTTGGGATCTCAAAGAAACCCTTTTATAAAACTATTGTATCTGTAGACTGAAACAATTGTTAATCCCCATAGGTGATTGGTTAAGGGAGATTTGAAAAGATACTCTTCTTAACTTGGTGTTTCTGTTATGGAGGAGGTAAGAATGAATGAATTCAAGGAAAGTCTCAGGTCAAGTGAAATTAAATAGTGGGAAGGTGTTGAGTAAGACCCAGGTAAGCTTTTGTGTCATTGACTCTCAGATAGGTAATAGTCTCCAGAGGGATCAGACAAGATCAACAATGTATGCAAGTATCAGCAGAAGATGACATTCACGTCTTTCAATGGACAGGAGGTCAGACTTTACTATGAGAAATATATGTAGCTGTCCTGTGGCACGGCATCAAAGTAATGTTTAGAGGATTCTATCAGGACATTGTAAGATATGGCTAATCAGTTAAAAAAGCAATTACCCCTGAACAATGATATTTATTCATTATTTGCTTTGAAAATGGTAATTAAACCCCTGTTTTGTGCCATGCACAGAGGTACTAGGGATGGTGCACAATTCAGGGCTGACCTCATGAAAATTTGTCGTATAAAATGGAATTAGCAAACTATCACCTGCCGACCAAATCCAGCTAGTAGCCTGATTTTGAAAATAAATTTGTATTGGAATGTAGCCACATTCACACATTTCTATACTGACTATGGTTGCATTCATGCTACAATGGCTAAGCTGACTAGTTGCAACAAAACTATATGGTCCACAAAGTCTAAAATATGTGTGATGTGACCTTTTACAGAAAACATTTGCTGGCCCCTAATCTAGGAGGAGACATCCACTGTGGATAACAGGTTTAACTGCAGGTGTACAATCTGTCATCAGTCATCCTCCAGCCCAAATACTCCTGGTAACTCCTAAATCAAAGGTAACTCATCATCACTATATACAATGCTATGAGCCATTAAGACAAAGTGGTTTTTCCAAATTGGTTTCCTATCCTGAAAAGTTGCCTAGGTGGCTTAAACAGAGGGTGAAAAGAACCTATGGGAGAGGTTAAACAAATAAAATATTCTAAAGAATAGAAGAGCAAAAATTACTATCAGTGACATTATTTGTTAAGATACTTTTCCCTTAGCAGGTTTGACTTTCATGGAAAATACTGATTCTTATACAGAAATTACACTTGCAGCTAGCATGTTCTGACCCCATTTTGAATGACACAAACATGAATGAAGAAGAGAGTAGCATCACATTATGTTGAAAAAATGTATTTATTAAAACAATTGAAATTATTCCATTTTACCATTAAACTCAATGGTCCTATCATTAAGTGGCCCCTACAAAAGATTAAAAATAATACTAATTTATTGATTATAATCATACATTATCTTCTCAGGGGAGAACAATTTAACCGTCCTGTGATGCTGGCTTCAGGGAACAGCTCTGCTCATCCTGAATACTTTATCCTACTTGGGATCCCAGGACTCAAGAATTCCCAATTTTGGATTGCCTTTCCTCTCTGTGCCATGTATGTTGTGGCTATAATTGGCAATACCACTGTCCTCCATATAATCCGAATTGACCACACTCTGCATGAGCCCATGTACCTCTTTCTAGCCATGCTGGCTATCACTGACCTGGTCCTCTCGTCTTCCACCCAACCTAAAATGCTGGCTATACTCTGGTTTCATGCTCATGAGACTCAATACCATGCCTGCCTCATCCAGGTGTTCTTCATCCATGCCTTTTCCTCTGTGGAGTCTGGGGTGCTCATGGCTATGGCCTTGGACCGTTATGTGGCCATCTGCTTCCCACTCCGTCACTCAAGTGTCCTGACCCCAGCTGTAGTGGGTAAATTGGGAGCAGCTGTGATGATGAGAGCATTGCTTTTGGTGAGCCCCTTCTGCATTATGGTCTCCAGGATGCCCTTCTGCCCCAACCAGATCATTCCCCAGCCATACTGTGAACACATGGCTGTGCTAAAGCTGGTGTGTGCAGATACTAGAGTAAATCGTGCATATGGGCTCTTTGTGGCCTTCTCTGTGGTTGGCTTTGATATGAGTGTCATCAGTGTCTCCTATGTGATGATTTTGAGAACTGTTCTGGGGTTGCCTTCTGGTGAAGCCCAGCTCAAGGCTTTTGGCACATGTGCGTCCCATATCTGTGTCATCTTGGCTTTTTATATTCCAGCGCTCTTTACGTTCCTCACCCACCGCTTTGGACATCATGTGCCCGGAGCAGTACATATCATGTTCGCTAATCTCTATCTCCTGGTACCTCCTATGCTCAACCCCATCATCTATGGAGTTAGAACCAAGCAGATAAAGGACAGGGTTATTCAGGGTTGTTGTGGAAAAGGTCCCTGAGTCAAGGATGACAGCATCACAATCAAGCCAATCACCCACTGTGATCTGGGAACATAAACACAAAAAGAAAGTCTTCCAAGCCATCACATATCAGTACAGAGGTTAGTAAACCTCCAGAAGAAAAGAATCAATTTTCAGGATGCCCAGAATAGGAGCTCTCTGAGAGATGTGATTGGTGATCATAAATAATGAGATGATGAATGTTCATCAGCACAAGAAACCAGTAAGAACTATGTCGACCTATCAAATTAGTGAAGATTTGAAAACAATGCCATTTGCCACAGACTAATGTGAAAATTACTTTGACACTGTCACTAGAAGTATAAGTTGGTATACCTTGTTAAAAAGGAGATTAGAAATTTCCACCAAAACAGTTAACAAGTATGTGTACTTTGGAGCATCTTGGTGGCCCAGTTGAGTTCAGTGTCCAACTTTGGCTCAGGTTATGATCTCACAGCTGGTGAATTCGAGCCCCACGTGGGGTCACTCCTCACAGAACAGAGCCTGCTTTGGATCCTCTGTTTCCCTCTCTCTATGCCTTTCCCTCTCTCTCTATCTCTCAAAAATAAACATTTAAAATAAAGAGTAGGTATACTTTCCCCATCTCATATCTCTATAAAAATAGAATTTGAGAAAAAAAAAAGTACAATGACATGTATAGATTATTTATAAAAACAAAAACAGAAAACATTCAAATATTGATCCATAAGACACAGATGAAGAATGAGCAATTGAATATCATGTATCATTTAATTAATGTGTTTGCACAAAGTATGTAAAGATGTAAAAAATGATCAAGATAGAATATTAAAGAAAAAAGAAAAATAACATTTTCCCATAGGCTGATGCCAATTCTAAATAGAAATACATATGCATAGAAAAAGATTCTAGAGGCCTCAGAGCTCAGAGATCTCCCAGTCCGTCAGGCAACACAAGGAGAGAGATGGACAAACTCCTGATGAAATTAGGTCTCACTTTCTGTCTCTCCCCCTCCCTCTAAATGACTATTCTGAGACCAAATCACAGTTTGTATGGTGGTACTCCACACCAGCAAGCAATTCTCTGGACACCAACTGGGTATCCTACAATTCAGTTCAGGAGACAGCATCAGATTCTGCAACTTCAAGGTTCAATCTTGCAAGACTGCACCTCCCACCTGACCTCTCACACTAATCATAAGAACAGTTGTTACCTGTGCTTCTAACCTACTGAGTATAAATCAGTGTCCCTTGGCCTGCGTCTTGTGCACAATTAATTTGCTAGGGCAACCTATAGCACTCAGAGAAACATATTACTTACTAGATTACCAGTGTATTATAAGGACATAACTCAGGAGCAACCAGAGGGAGGAGATGCATAGCACAAAGGATGGGGAAAGGGCATTGAACCCATATGCCTTTGCCAGGGGTACTATTGTGAGAAGTAAGGGAGATTATTCATTTTCAGAAATACCAAATAAAAGCTGTGCTGTATAGTTAACAGTAGGTTTACAACCTATTGGAAATATGTTCGAACTCCCTCCACAGTGGAGTCTGAAACTCTTGGACACTCTACTTCCTGGTTCTTCTTCCCCTCTCCTTTTCAAGGGCTTATTTTTGTAGGCTTTGCAATGAGCATACACCAAAAAACACAAGGAGGAGTGACTAAAAGTCTCTGCCTCACTTCAGGGAATGTACATTTGTTCCAATCACACTAGTTTTTGCCTTACATGGGCATAGGCAACACCTGGGTAGGGCTGAAACCTTTGTAGTACTTAGCCAATGAGGAACTAGGGGAGGGACTTGCACACTAGGAAATAAATTGTTTGCTATAACTGTCCCTAGTGTGCCTGTCCATCAGACAGCTGCTCTTGCAAGAATGTTGATTAAAACCTGGCTTCACTGTGTTCTAAGTCTCCACATCCCTCCTTTGTTTGGGTCGGTGGGCTTTTTCTCACACAATTCTCTCCACTCTTCAAGTGTTCACCAACATTGAAGCTCTCAGAACCTGTCCTTCTGGGTTTTTATGGAGGCTCCATTACATAGGCATGATTGATAGATGCAATCATTGGCCATTGGCAATTGGTTCAAACTCCAGCCCCTCTCTCCTCCCTGGAGGTCTATTGGAACTGAAAGTTCCCACTCTCCAATCACGTGGCTGGTTCCTCTGGCAAGTGGGCCCTATCCTTGTGTGGGGTCAGAATGTCATGTCATTGACATAATAAAAGACACCTTAATGGCTTTTATCACTTAGGAAAGTCCAAGAGTTTTGGGAGCTCTCTGCCAGAAAAGTAGACAAAGACCAAATATATATTTATTATTAATCATAACTGATCACACCCTCCTTTCTTCTATCCATTTTTTTGATTTTTCAAATTTATCTTAAGTAATGTTTCTAAAACAGAAGAGTATTCAGATATGCCCATAGGCATCATGAAAACATAGTATCTTTCTTTAGATGCAATTGACTTTTATGAGCAGAAAAGGACAGGGGTTAACATAGCATTTACTGTGATTCATTTCCATTTGGAAATTTAATATTTGAAGTGTTTATTATTCATTCTATATCTGGGCATGTGATTTATAAACACAGCCATCAGGAGAAACAGGATAACTCAATTTTTCTTTAATTTAGTTTAGGAAAAATATGTGTATTTATAACATATAATTAGTGTTTCTTGTTCAGACAATTTTCTGGTCACTCAGCTCTCATAGTTCCCAGCCTTCTCAAAAACAGCATGTTTATTACTTGCTTAGTCTCTTTAGAGGATAGTTTCCTTCCCCATCAGCAGTGATCCTCTAATGCCACCACCAGGGACTGGCACCAACCCACTTCCTGTGTCTTTCCAAGATGGGAGGATTCTCAATTCTGGATCTGCTTCCTGTTCTAGATCAACTATGCTATGGTTGTGGTGAAACAACTCCCTTCTTTGATGTGGCCTGCACTGGCTACCTCTATGAACTATGTATTTCTTCCTAGCCCTTACAGCTTTCATAATAGAGGTCCTCTTGATGTGGTTTTGGAGTTGGGGGGGGGGGATGGGGTGAGCAGGGATCTGGAGTGGAGGCCAGGAAAGAATTCTTGAGATATCTTTGGTTCAAAACATTGAGTTTTTAAAAAATTACTTATTTAAGTTCAAGTTACTTACTATACAGTGTAGTACTGGTTTTAGGAGCAGAACCCAGTGATTCACCACTCATGTATAACACCCAGTGCTCATCCCAACAAGTGTCTTCCTTAATGCCCATCACCCATTAGCCCATCCCCCCCACCTACCTCCCCTCCAGCAACCCTCAGTTTGTTCTCTGTATTTTAGAATCTCTTATGATTTGCCTCCCTCTCTGTTTTTATCTTATTGTTCCTTCCCTTCCCTTATGTTCATCTGCTTTGTTTCTTAAATTCCACATATGAGTGAAATCATATGATATTCGTCTTTCTCTGATTGACTTATTTTTGCTTAGCATAATACATTACTTCCATCCACGTTGTTGCAAATGACAAGATTTCATTCTTTTTAATCACCAAATATTATTCCATTAAATATATATACCACATCTCTTTTTCCATTCATCAGTGGATGGACATTTGGGCTCTTTCCCTAATTTGGCTATTGTTGATAGAGCTGCTATAAACATTGGGTGCATGTGCTCCTTCGAATCAGTATTTTTGTAGCCTCTGGATAAATGCCTACTTGTGCAATTGTTGGGTCATAGGGTAAATTCTATGCAAAATGGTGATTTTCTTAAAGCACATGAATAGGACCCATGGACTGAAAGAGCTGCACTGGGATTGTGATTTTAGGTTTGGGAGTTGGGAGAGTTAAGGAAAAAGAAAGGCTTCCAAAAGGACTTTCATGTGCCAATTTGGACTCATAAGATCCTGGAGGCCTTACTATTGTTGAGCTAAAGATATTTTTCTCTCTTGTAAGGCATTAACATTAAGACAAGACAGTTGGGAGTTTTTTGGAGGAATGTTATACTCTATCTCAAGTATTTGTCAAAGGGCTGCAGGTTATAAATAAATTTAATTTAGTCTACATTTTCTCCTTGCCTATGTTCCCCACATCATTATGGAGGAGAGGGTGATACTAGGGCTCTAGGAAATTGAGTCTGTGGGGTTCTGGAGATTGCTCTTTTCCTTGTAAATTATTAAGACAGTCATTTCTGTCTTAATTCCTCTGTCCTGAGGAATGTCACACATAACCCACCCTGGAAGGGTCACGGGTGGGGGGAGCAGCTCTTTCTGCTCATGGGTCCTGTCAGCAGGCTATAATGAAAACACCCTTTTGCACGAAAAACATCTCAAGAATTCTTTCTTGACCATTCACTCTCAGACCCCACTGCAACTCACTTCATTTTGGCATCCTGCATGGGGCCTGAGTCTTCTCATCTGGACTCCAAGGCTCAATGAAAATTGGTGAGTAATCCCTCCTCTCTTCCTTTATTTTCATTTCAGAGGCTTTTGCAAGGAGTTGGTCTTCTTTGTTCTCACTTCTCTTCTCTCTGATAGAGTCCTGTGAGGGCAAAGTCATATCTCCCTCCCACGAACAGCAGGTAAAGATACAAATAAAGGAGCAGGAGAAGAGGTGAAGAAGAACCAAGGAGACAGAGAGGTGGAGAAACTGGAGTAGAAATTTGAAAGAGGAAATACTATCTCTTTTCTTCCTCTCTAGGCTTTGCAGAGTAAAGGGAGAGAGATGGAAATGAGAATGAATGAAGGGACAAAATATCCTGCAAAAACTCTCTAGAAGTTTGAAACACATATGAGTGTTTCAAACTTTCCCCTGAAACTCAGAATCATGAAAGTGCTCATGGCCTTATTCATATTAAGATGGAGATACACCAAGGACAATTGCTAATAGCCAACAATACTTTGAGGAGAGTAAAATTACAGGGATTCAATAATTCAGTAACTAGGGGTGCCTGGGTGGTTAACTCAGTTAAGTGTCAACCTCGATTTCATTTCAGGTCATGACCTCAGGGTCATGAGATCAAGCCCCACATCAGAATCTTAGATGGACATTGAGCCTGCTTGGGATCCTCTCTCTCCATCTTCCTGTGTGTCTCCCCCAGGACTTGCACGCGCGCGCTCTCTCTCTCTTAAAAAGAAATTCAGTAATTATGTTTAAAATTTTTTAATGCAATATTTTTATAAAATAAATTATTTGGGGGGTGGGCAGTGGTGCCTGAATGGCTCAGTTAGTAAGCTACAGACTCAGGATTTTGGCTCAGGTCATGATCTCATGGTTTGTGAGTTCAAATCCCATGTGGTCTCTGCACTGACAGAACAGAGCCTCTTGGGATTCTCTGTCCTTCCCTCTCTCTCTCTCCCTCTCTCTCTCAAAATAAATAAATCAAGTTTAAAAAACATAAATAAAATAAAATAATTTTTATTCCATGATTCATAAAATATCAAAATTTTAAATAAATAACAGTGCCATGCCAAGCTGTATTAGAGCAAAAGGAAAAAAAAAATGTGCACTAGTACTTTAGATAAATTATTGTTACTATTTTAAATATGTACTTGGGGCCTGGGTGGCTCAGTTGGTTAAGTGACTGTCTACTCTTGGTTTCAGCTCAGGACATGATCTAACTGTTCATGAGTTCAAGCCCCACATTGGGCTCTGCAGTGGCAGTGTGGAGCCTGCTTGGTATTCTCTCTCTCTCCCTCTGTCTCTACCCCTACCCCACTCTCTCTCTCTCTCTCTCTCTCTCTATCTCACTCAAAATAAATAAATAAACTTTAAAAATAAATAAATAAAGTAAGTAAGTACGTAAGTACTTCTTTGCTTATGTCATTTCAAAAAGTCACCATGTTGGAAGTTTTCTTGTAAGTAAATGAGGATTCTAAATAATTTTTATTTGACTTTAGATGAAATATAAATTTTAATTTATTCTATTTTGGTATTAATAAAATACTTAAATTGAAAATAATGGCGTGGTATTTAATATAATTACTTTTCAATGTCTCAAATATTTTAATGTTCAAGAAAACATTATTAAAAATACATAAAAATATGTACATAGGGGTGCATAGTTTGCATTTTGCTACAGGACACTGTTGCTTGGTACAGCTCTGGTCTTTAATGAGAATTTTGATATTCTGTTCATTAAGATTTTTGCATCAATTTTTACTTTTTAACACACTGCATAAAATGTTATTTATCTGATTGGTGGATGAGTTTTTTATAGCACCCTTCTTTCATGCCCAAGAGAAATATGTTCCTTACCTCACCTTAGTTTCAGCCCTAATACTCATAACATGTGCAAAGTATGATATAGTAGGAAAAGTGACATCTTTGAGTCAGAAAGATTTGCCCTTTACTTGTATTTAATGAAGTAACTTAACCTAGCTAAACCTCGATTTATTTATATGTAAAATGCAGAAGATAGAACTACCTCTAAAGTAGCTGTTAAGACTACATGATGTAGAATAATTAAAACAAGTATTATGTCTCTGCCTGACAGAGAGTAGTTTTGACTCAGTGAAATGTATCATCGCAGGAACTTGCTGAAGTTGAGATGGAGACAAAGACAAAGGAGAAGGAGAAAGAGAGGACAATCGGAACAAGAATAAGAGCAGAAAAAAGAACAAGAACAAAAGAAGGAAGAAGAAAAACCTGGCACTTCTTTCTCTTCCATTACACCAAGTGTTTAATCTCTGACAGCTAAAAGAAATAGACAAAGAGAAAAATCTGCAAACAGAGATAACTCCAAAATTACAATGTCAGCCTGATCCCCAGGATAATAAAACCTTGACTATTTCCTCTAAACCTGGACTCTCTAACAAAAACAGTTGTAGTCAGATTTTTGTTATACTAATGTATTAAAATAAACCATGACCTTTGTGAATATAATGATTGCAATTCACCATAAACAGATTGCTGTAAACTTGATACTCTTGGTGAATTTTTGTGTGATTTGTTTCCCTGTAAATGTATGTTGGATTTTGATTTGGTGAGGCATAGCTTCTGAAGTCTGACAGCTTTGAACTCTGCAAATAAAGCCTTACCCTCTGTTTTTAAATAATTGCTGTCAAGTCTTCATTTGACCTATCCTATACCAGGGAATGCTAAGAAATAATAAATAAGAGAATACCAGCAAGGCTCTACACAGGGAGTGAGAGGAAGTTCTGCATAGGCTTAACTGTTTGGGCTAAGTGAGAAGGACTTTCCAGCTTCACAAAGGAGAATTTACTAACAAAAAATACATGCATACTGATAAGCTCATACTCCTGTAATCTCAACAACACACACTTTTGTGCATCCATTCAAATACGCTGCCTTTGCTTATGTGTATACAGAGGAGAGAGGCAAGTTAGGGGTTAATGTTTCCAGTTTTATTCTCTAATCTCAGAGGAAGCCAGTGTATGAGGCAGTGGGTTCCAAGAGGAGGCAAAGAATTAATGCTTGGGGAAGAGAGGGGCCATACTTTACAGGTCTTTAAATAGGTCTTAATCTACAGTCTCTGTGAAAAGCTGAGTCACAGAGGAGTCAGTTAAGCTGCTTATGGTCAGAGATAAAGCAGAGCTCAAGGTGAGTGGTTGGTCCCCTGTGCCTCAGTCATCTCTGCCCTTCCCAAAGAACAGCAGGACTCACAGAGGCTCTAAGAAGCTGAAAGATAAGGCAATACACTTTGAAGGATGGCATGACTCATGGAGGCTCCAGGTCAAGAGATCCATGACTGTTGGATTTCTTTCTGAGATGGGGAGATAATTCGCTGCTCACACTGTGTCCTCCAGGAAAATTCTAGAAAAGTAGGAAGCTTGCCTCATACACAATCCCTCCACAAAGGACGCTGGATCTGAACTCTGCCTTCCTCTAGCATTCTTGCTCCATGCCTTAGTTTTAGATACCCCAAAGTGACAGAATAGTCTAAATTTCCCTGCAGCTATTCCTTAGCAAGATCTCAGCCCATTTTTCCTCTACCCTTTCAGCCTTGAGCAACTTGGTTAAACTGATGGACATAACTATTTCCACATAATGAGTGGAGTAATGGAAGCCAACAGAGGTAATGGTATCAGCACTGGATTCAAACCTATACTCACAGATGAAAGCTGAGCTCCATTAGTGTCAGAACAGAATCCTTGAACCAAAAGCTATGCCAAGTTCTTACAAATTAGATTGTATTCTGGAGAAAAGAAAAATTGAATCTGAAGTTCGTTGTATGATCATCTTAGGTATTATGTTGGAAAAGATGACTTAATTTCTTCTTTCAGTATGCACTATGCTCACAAGAGGTGTAGCACATAAGGGCAGGGACAGGGACATATTTAAAAGCAGGGAAAGGGGGAGGAATGTTGAGCAAGAAGGGAAATTACATTGCTCTTCCTTTTCCTACTCTTTAGGAAATGCAAATTTCCATCCCTCAACCCAGCAGCAAATTGATAACCTGTGTCTCCCCCTCGGAATTACTATTGAAAACCTCACACACTGCACAAACTGATACAAGACTAGTTAACTCCCTGTCCTCTCCATATGACTTGTAACCTTCACTCTGCACATGTTGGGTTCATAAGTCTGAGGGGGAAAAAAGACTAAGGAAATGCTGATAGTGAGGACACCAGATTCCATGGGAATGTAAGTGCAGAAAAGAACGAGAGACACCTGTCAAGAGGCCCCATCTGCTATCTCAGACTTGGGTCCCTGGTCACCACCAAGAAGAGTCACCACTCCAAATGGAGTATGTAAAATAGGTATGTTCTCCATGAAGGATGATGGGCAGAAATGTGTGAGAGTTAAAAACAATAACATGTAAAGGCATATAGTGTTATATTTATAAAAACAGCAATGTCTATCATAATTAATTAGAATAGCATACCTTTTGTTAAAGTGTAGTTTTAGCCAGTATCTTTACTAGTGCCCAGTGCAGGAATGAAGATGGTCTAAGTGCTTTTCCAGGTGCCTATGAGCCTCGGTGACTTCATCCTCACAAATGGAGGCTGACTTACAGAGCACAGAAAAGGAGAAAGGAAGACTCTGATTCAAACAGAATATTTCACTGGAAGACCAAACCAGGCTGAAAGGGATGAAACAGAGCCTTAGACACTAGACAATGTGTGTGTTTCTTAATTTTTTACTGTGGCTTGGATAGGAGCATTTGGTTTGAGCAAACCTATAGCTATTGTCTAGGTAGAATAGTAAAGTTTCCAATTTAGAGTAAGATTTATAAGTTCTGAGTCCCATTTCTCTCATAATGTTATAAATCTAGTGAAAATCAGAGAGTTTAGTCTATCTGGGATCTCAAAGAAACCCTTGTTAGGAACCACTAAGTCTGGTTGAATGAAACATTTCTTAGTCCCCAGATATAAATGATTAAGGGAAATCTCAAAAGATATTCTTCATCTCTGGGTGTTACTGTTATGGAGGAGAAAGAATGAATGTGTTCCAGGAAAGGCTCAGGTCAAGTGAGATTAAAAAGTGGAAAGGTGTTAAGAACCAGGTAAGCTTTTGTGTCATTGACTCTCAGGTAGGTCATAGTCACCAGAGAGACCAGACAAGATCAACCATGTATGCAAGTATCAGCAGAAGATGACATTCACGTCTTTCAATGGACAGGAGTTCAGACTCTAGTGTGAGAAATAGATATAGCTGTCTTGTGACATGGCATCAAAGTAGTGTTTAGAAGGTTCTGTCAAGACATTTTAAGAATGGCTAATCGGTTGAAAAGTCCATTGCCCTTGAACAATGACACATATTTCTTGTTTGCTTCAGCAAATATTTATTAAATCCCTGTTCTATGCCAAATGCAGAGGTGCTCATGTTGGTGCACTCTTCAGGGCTGATATCATGAAAATTTATGATATAGGAGAGGAATTAGTAAACTATCACCTGAAGACCAAATCCAGCTTCTAGTCTGTTTTAAAAATGAAATTGTATTGGAATGTAGCCACACTCACAAATGTCTGTATTGACTGTGGCTGCTTTCATGCTTCAATCGCTAAACTGACTAGTTGCAACAGAGAATGTATGGCCCATGAAGACTAAAATATGTGTGATCTATCTGACCTTTTACAGAAAACAGTTGCTGGCCCCTAATCTAGGAGGAAACATCCACTATAGATAACAGGTTTAATTTCAGGTGTACAATCTGTCAGCCTGTCATCCTCCAGCCCAAATTCTCCTGGTAACTCCTAGAGTCAAAGATAAGTCATCATCACTACATACATTGTTATGAGCCCTCAGCCAAAATGTTTTCCAAATTGGTTTCCAACCCTGAAAAGTTGCCTAACTGGCTTAAACAAAGGGCTGAAAAGGACCTTGGGAAAGGTAAAACATATCAGTTCATTCTAAAGAATAGAAGTGCAAGAATTACTATTAGTGACGTTATTTGTCAAGATAGTCTTCCCTTGGCAGATTCTACTTTCAAGAAAAATATTAATTCGTATACAGAAATTACAATTGCAGCTAGCATGTTCTGACCCCATTTGAATGACATAAACATGAATGAAGAATAAAGAGTGGCATTACTTTAAGTTGCAAAAATGTACTTATTAAAATAGTTGAAATTATTCCAGCTTACCATTAAACATTATTGCCCTATTATTTAACTGCCTCTTCCAAAAGATTATAAATAATAATGATAATTTATTATTATCATCTATAGATAGTACCTTACCTTCTCAGGGGAGAACAAATTAACCGTCCTGTGATGTTGGCTTCAGGGAACCACTCATCTTATCCTGTGTCCTTCATCCTACTTGGGATCCCAGGACTCGAGAATTCCCAATTTTGGATTGCCTTTCCTCTCTGTGCCATGTATGTTGTGGCTATAATTGGCAATACCACTGTCCTCCATATAATCCGAATTGACCACACTCTGCATGAGCCCATGTACCTCTTTCTAGCCATGCTGGCTATCACTGACCTGGTCCTCTCGTCTTCCACCCAACCTAAAATGCTGGCTATACTCTGGTTTCATGCTCATGAGACTCAATACCATGCCTGCCTCATCCAGGTGTTCTTCATCCATGCCTTTTCCTCTGTGGAGTCTGGGGTACTCATGGCTATGGCCTTGGACCGTTATGTGGCCATCTGCTTCCCACTCCGTCACTCAAGTGTCCTGACCCCAGCTGTAGTGGGTAAATTGGGAGCAGCTGTGATGATGAGAGCATTGCTTTTGGTGAGCCCCTTCTGCATTATGGTCTCCAGGATGCCCTTCTGCCCCAACCAGATCATTCCCCAGCCATACTGTGAACACATGGCTGTGCTAAAGCTGGTGTGTGCAGACACTAGAGTAAATCGTGCATATGGGCTCTTTGTGGCCTTCTCTGTGGTTGGCTTTGATATGATTGTTATCAGTGTCTCCTATGTGATGATTTTGAGAACTGTTCTGGGGTTGCCTTCTGGTCAAGCCCAGCTCAAGGCTTTTGGCACATGTGCATCCCATATCTGTGTCATCTTGGCTTTATATATCCCTGCCCTCTTCACTTTTCTCACCCACCGCTTTGGACATCATGTGCCCCGAGCAGTACATATCATGTTTGCCAATCTCTATCTCCTGGTTCCTCCCATGCTCAACCCCATCATCTATGGAGTTAGAACCAAGCAGATCAGAAACAGGGTTATTCAAGGTTTTTGTGGAAAAGATCCCTGAGCCAAGGGTCATGGCAACATAGCCAACCCACGCCCCACCCCCCACACTGATCCAGGAACATATAGATGCAGATAGTTTGTCAGGCCAGTACAAAGTCTTTTCTGTGAACAAAAGGTCCAGAGGTTAGCAACCTTCTAGAGGAAAAGGACCAATTTTTAGAATGCCCATAAAAGCTCTCTGGGAAATGTGATTGATCATTAATCCTGAGTTGACCAATGCCCATCAACACAATAAAATATTAAAATAATAAAAAATATGTCCACCTATCAAATTAGTGAAGATTTAAAAAGAACACCATCTTCCACAGATCACAAAGTTGAAAATACTTTTAAACTGTCAGTAGAAGTATAACTTGGTATACCTTGTTAAAAAGGTGATTACAAACTTCCACCAAAACAGGGGCACATGCGGGTTCAGTCAGTTGAGCATTCACCTCTTGAATTTGGCTCAGGTCATAATTTCATGATTCCTAGGATCCAGTCCCATGTACGGCTCCATGCTGACAGTGCAGAGCCTGTTTGGAATTCTCTCTCTCCCTCTCTGTGCCCTTACCCCCCTCACACATGTGCTCTCTCTTTCTCTCTCTCTCAAAAATAAATAAATAAATAAATAAATAAATAAATAAATAAATAAATAAACAAACTTAAAAATTGTTTTCCCACCAAAACAGTTAAAAAGTACATATTTTTCCTCACATGGAATCTCTTTTATAAAAATAGAATTTGAGGATCACCTGGGTGGCTCAGCTGGTTAAGCCTCCAGCTTTTGATTTCAGCTCAGGTCGTGATCTCACAGTTCATGAGATAGAGCCCACATCAGGCTCTGCACTCACAGCACAGAGCCTGCTTGGGATTCTCTCTCTCCCTGCTCTTTCTCTGTCCCTCCCTGCTCTCTCTCTCTCCCTGTCAGAATAAATGAATAAACATTTTTTTAAAAATTAGGATTTTATTTTATAAGTAAAAAAAATGTATAGATTCATTCTTTATAAAACAAAAAAAGAGGAAAACATTCATATATTGATCTATAAGACCCAGATGAAGACTGAGCAATTGAATATCATATATCATTTAACTAATGTATTTGCAAAGAGTATGTAAAGATGTAAAAAAAATGGACAAGATAGAATATTAAAGAAAAAAGAAAAATAACATTTGCCCATAGGGGTGATACCAGTTCTGAAAAGAAATACATAAGCATAGAAAAAGACTCTGGAAATTAATCCAAATACTAATAATAGCAACTCAGAGGAGTGAGAGATTTATGACATTCTAATTTTCTTTCTGCATTTTAATGTATTTAAAAAAATTTTAATGTTTATTTATTTTTGAGAGACACAGAGACAGAGAGACAGAGTGTGAGCAGAGAAGGGGCAGACAGAAAGGGAGACACAGAATCTGAAGCAGGCTCCAGGTTCTGAGCTGTCAGCACAGAGCCCTACGTGGGGCTCGAATTCACCAACTGCGAGATCATGACCTGAGCCAAAGTCAGACGCTTAACCAACTGAACCACCTAAGTGCCCCAAATTATTTTTTAAAATTATCCTTGGTTGATGAGATTTAATTTAGTATGAGAAAAAGGTAATTGAAACAACAACAGAAGTGTACAGAAAAGGTTAATTCAGTGCCAAACCCTAGGGGAATGGAGGGGACAATCTAAAAAGATGAAGGACTCCTGAATAGGATAACTTCCCGAAAAGCTTGAAAATCCAGATATGAAATTGGTGCCAGAATCACAACTTTCAGAGACCAGAAACCATGAGTATTAGGTATGCTGAGTGTTGGTCTTTCCTTACAAAAATTTCCTATTCCCAGATGACAATGGATTTTCAGAATGAAGAAGTTGTGGAAAAGAATGAAAAAGATTTTCTTCTGAGGATAACTATATTTATGGTTAAGGGAATGAGAAAGTCACAAAGAGTTTTAGTATTTGTAAATATTTAATTTCCTTTTAAACTAAAATTTCAAGTTATTTTAGAAAAATGTATTTTGCTTACTTTTTCTTAGTCTTTCAACTTTATAGAGTATACTTATAAAATAGGTATACATATTTATTTATACATCAATATATACATTTATATGAGTTTGGATATATGCATGCATACATAATACCATCACACAAACAAGGTAAAAAACATCCAATACAATTGTTGCATTGGTCTTTTTATCATCCTGCACACTCTCCCATCAAAGCCAACAGTGAAGAGGGTCTAGGAACTCAGGCTTTTATGATACGAAAACCAACATCAGTTGAAAGTACTTTAAGAAGAATCAGAAACATGTTTGCTTCCCCCAGAAGAAACACTATTGGAGACTAAAAGTGTCCCCAGAAATGAATAAGTATTCTGAAGGAGCATTTTCATGATTCCCAAATTTTAGGGTTGTCAAGGGACTGTGATACTGTTATCAGCAAATCAGTTAGTGATTGTGAGTGCCTCTTCCTCTTTTTAAAATCAGCTTTGTTGTTGTATAACTTGTGACAATAAAATGTAAGTATTTTAACACACAGTTTGAAGAGTACTGACACATATAAATGCCTCTGTAGCTACCAGCCCAATTAACACATAGAACATTTCCATCACTTCAGAAAAGTTTCTCTTGCCTCTCTGGAGTCAATCACCACCTCTGTACCCAAACCAGGAAAACCCTGATCTGATTTCATTCACTATAGATTAATTTCTCTCTCACTAAAACTTTCATAAATGAAATAATAAATAATACATTCTTTCGAGTCTGGTATCTTTCATTCAGTATAAATATTTTCAGATTCAGTCATACTGTTGCATTTTTTATAAGTAATCCATTTCCTATTATTGTTAAGTAGTATATTCTGTTTTTTCAACATACCAGTTTTTACCTTTTTCCAATGCTTCTGCCCTTTCTATTCTTCCTCGAAATACATTCACTTCTATTTTTTTTAACTTTTTTTTTTACTTGTATTAAGTTTTCAGAGACAGAAAGAGCGCGTGAATGGGGGAAGGGCAGAGAGAGAGGGAGACACAGAATCCGAAGCAGGCTCCAGGCTCTGAGCTATCAGCACAGAGCCTGACGTGGGGCTTGAACTCATGAATCGTGAGATGATAACCTGAGTTGAAGTCTGACGCTTAACTGACTGAGCCACCCAGGTACCCCTCACTTCTTTTTTTTTAAATATTTTTAAATTTATTTTTATACAAAAATATCTCGTTTTGAGAGAGAGAGAGGAGAGGGGCAGAGAGAGAGGAAGACAGAGGATCCAAAGCAGGCTCTGTGCAGACAGCAGAGACTGATGCAAGATTCGAACTCACTAACCGTGAGATCATGACCTGACCCAAAGTCGGATACTGAACCTCCTGAGCTACTCAGGCACTCCTCAAATATATTCACTTCTTATCTGTTTTAGTGCTTTGACCTAAATCTTCCCACTTCCTCCAGCTGTCATTTTCTAGAATATTCTATCTTCCTCTCAACACCGTTTAGATCTCAACTAATACCACTTTCTCAGTGAGGTATTTCTTAACTCACATACCTCAACATATCTTACGTATCAACTTACATATCATCAATTTTCTTTCAACACAAATATTTTATATCCAACTTATTCACCATCTGTTCCTCTTACTTGAATATAAAATTATACATAATTATTCACTATTCTTGCCCAAACTTAGCTGACTATTAAAAAAAAAAAAAAAAAACACAACCTACTTGCATGAATGAATGATTAAATTTTTACATGTGCCTGCTACCATCGTCACAACAATTCCACTCCTGACCACAAGATGGCATTGGCAGGTCCATTTTTGCCTCCTTCCTCCAAAATGGGATACCAGACATTTCAGTGCTAAGGCCTTCTTTCATTATTCCCATGGAAACTTTGAAGGTTGTTATCTGTCTGATAAGATACCTTTGACAGATAAATAACAATTTGTCCCTCACTCACTTCTTTTTATTTACAAATATAAAATATGTGGAACATTTTACATTTCTCTTCAAGAAATACCTATAAAGTGATTATGTTACACCAAATATTATTCTATAAGAGGATGGGACTACCATAGAGACAGGAGAAAATGGCAATCAGAGAACCTAGTTAGTATGAAATGATCAAATGAAGCACACTGAATTCCAGCTCCAGTAGAAAACCTACTTACTTAAACTGTGCAGCTCTATCATGACTAGAAGTACCCTTAAGTATCATGAATCAGTGAAAATAGAAGATTGCCTTCATTATAACCTGAAGAACCAGTGGGTCCAGGACATCAAATCTGTAACTAACTCCAGGCACCTGTACTCATTTCCAAAAACTATCAAGTGAGTACTTTGAGCAAGAGACTTGATTTCCCATTTGTACTGGGCAGAGTCATCCCAGTGCCTCTCTTCTTTCAGCACACACCTCTAAGGTGACCTAATGGCTAAGAGAAGCCAGTCAGAACTTAACAAAAGCAGGTCAGCTTCTCCTGGTTTTTAAACATTATTCGGGGCTGAGATCTGCTGTCTGAGCTCAGTTCTACAGTAACTTCAAGAGGAGAATAATGCACCATCAGTATTGTCTACTCTGCACGGAGCCAAACACAGTGTTATTAGTATGATGTATTTCATGCTCAAAGTCAACAAGCATTTCTTCACCACTTACTATGTGCCAGTACTGTGTTTGGTGCTGGGGTTATGAACATAACAAGTTCATAGTTCATCCTAAAATCCCCTCCTCCAACCTCTTCCAGCACCTGCTACAATCTACAGTCATCACCCTCACCCACTTATACCCTGATGACCTGATTATGTATTTATTATTGATTCTCTGCTACATCTGTTATGCCTGAGGTCACTAACTAATCTTACTTTATCTTTGAGGCTAGAGGTCAGAAAGCAGAAGAAGAAGAAAGGCCCAAGGAGGTATGATGCCTCACTTAGCAGAGCCTTGTCCTTATCCCCAATCCCAGATAAACCTGGAGTCTCACTCAGTCTTTGATTTCCAGTTCTCAATGTGTGTATCTTAGGTATGGACCATCATGGAAGAGTTTTGGGATTCATTAATTTCTAGAAGCCCTAGAGTTACCAGCCATGTTATTTCTTTTTTTTTTTTTAAGTTTATTTATTTTGAGAGAGAGAGAGAGAGAACTTGAGAGGGGAAGAAAGAGAGGAAGAGAAATAATCCCAAGCAGGTTCTATGCTGCCAGTACAGAGCTCCATGTGGGACTAGATATTGACCTGAGCTGAAATCAAGAGTCAGTCTTTTCATGTGCCTGTTGGCCATCTGGATGTCTTCTTTAGAGAAGTGTCTATTCATATATTCTGCCCATTTCTTCACTGGATTATTTGTTTTTCAGATGTGGAGTTTGGTGAGTTCTTTATAGAGTTTATATACTAGCCCTTCGTCTGATATGTCATTTGCAAATATCTTTTCCCATTCTGTCAGTTGCCTTTTCATTTTGTTGATTGTTTCCTTTGCAGTGCAGAAGATTTTTACCTTCATGAGGTCCCAATAGTTTATTTTTACTTTTAATTCCCTTGCCTTTGGAGATGTGTCAAGTAACAAATTGCCGTGGCTGGGTCGGAGAGGTTTTTGCTGCTTTCTTCTCTAGGGTTTTCATGGTGTCCTGTCTCACATGCAGGTCCTTCATCCATTTTGAGTTCATTTTTGTGAATGGTGTAAGAAAGTGGTCTAGTTTCATTCTTCTGCATGTTGCCATCCAGTTCTCCCAGCACCATTTGTTAAAGAGACTGTCTTTTCCATTGGATGTTCTTTCCTGCTTTGTCAAAGATTAGTTGGCCATACTTTTGTGGGTCCAATTCTGGAGTCTCTATTCTTTTCCATTGGTCTATGCGTCTGTTTTTGTGCCAATATCATGATGATTACAGTTTTGTAGTAGAGGCTAAAGTCTATGACCCAGCAATAGCACTGCTAGGAATTTACCTAAGGGATACAGGAGTGTTGAAGCATAGGGGCACTTGTACCCTAATGTTTATAGCAGCACTTTCAACAATAGCCAAATTATGGAAAGAGCCTAAATGTCCATCAACTGATGAATGGATAAAGAAATTGTGGTTTATATACACAATGGAATACTGCATGGCAATGAGAAACAATGAAATATGGCCTTTTGTAGCAACATGGATGGAACTGGAGAGTGTTATGCTAAGTGAAATAAGTCATACAGAGAAACACAGATACCATACGTTTTCACACTTATGTGGATCCTGAGAAACTTATCAGAAGACCATGGGGGAGAGGAAGAAAAAAGAAAAGAGGTTAGAGAGGGAAGGAGCCAAAGCATAAGAGACTCTTAAAAACTGAGAACAAACTGAGGGTTGATGGGGGATGGGAGGGAGGAGGGGGTGGGTAATGGGTATTGAGGAGAGCACCTGTTGGGATGAGCACTGGGTGTTGTATGGAACCAATTTGACAATAAATTTCATATTAAAAAAAAAAAAACTGGAAATCTATTCATCACAGACATTTTCCAGAAAGTGAATATTAAAAAGAGAATTCCTGTCCTGTATATACATGGAATTCTATAACATTCTAAAGAAAAATCAAGGGGCGCCTGGGTGGCGCAGTCGTTAAGCGTCCGACTTCAGCCAGGTCACGATCTCGCGGTCTGTGAGTTCAAGCCCCGTGTCAGGCTCTGGGCTGATGGCTCAGAGCCTGGAGCCTGCTTCCGATTCTGTGTCTCCCTCTCTCTCTGCCCCTCCCCCATTCATGCTCTGTCTCTCCCTGTCCCAAAAATAAATAAACGTTGAAAAAAAAAATTAAAAAAAAAAAAAAAAAAAAAAGAAAAAT
The DNA here is from genome assembly GCF_018350175.1 of Felis catus. Classification (NCBI taxonomy): domain Eukaryota; kingdom Metazoa; phylum Chordata; class Mammalia; order Carnivora; family Felidae; genus Felis; species Felis catus. The sequence continues at coordinate 60,782,998 of NC_058377.1, read as the reverse complement.
CAAACAAGCCAATGAAAAATGGGGAAAAGTCTGCAACAGTCATAAGAAACTATATTCAAAGTGCCATTAAACATTTGAAAAGGTATACAATATCATTAGTTAGGAAAATGGTAATTAATGCTAAAATCAGACTACAAACCCATAGGAATGATTAACTTTAAAAATATGATAACATCAAATACTGGTAAAGGTATGAATCAACAGAAACTCTCACATACTGCTGGTCTGAGTGTAAACTGGTACAAATTCTTTCAAAATACATTTGAGAGAAGCGCCTGAGTGGCTCAGTAGGTTAAGCCTCTGACTGGCTCAGGTCATGATCCTGTGGTTCGTGGCCCCACTTCGGGTTCTGTGCTGACAGCTCAGAGCCTGGAGCCTGCTTTGAATTCTGTGTTTCCCTCTCTCTCTCTGCCCCCCTGCACACACTCTGTCTCTCTTTCTCTCAAAAATATATAAACATTGAAATTAGATGGGGCGCCTGGGTGGCTCAGTCGGTTAAGCGTCCGACTTCAGCTCAGGTCACGATCTTGCGGTCGGTGAGTTCGAGCCCCGCGTGGGGCTCTGGGCTGATGGCTCAGAGCCTGGAGCCTGCTTCCGATTCTGTGTCTCCCTCTCTCTCTGCCCCTCCCCCACTCATGCTCTCTCTCTGTCTCAAAAATAAATAAACGTTAAAAAAAATTTTTTTAAAGAAATTAGAAAAAAATACAAAAAAGCAAAAAACATTTGAGAGTATCTCAAAGTTGACCCAGCAATTTAGTTCCTAGTATATTAACCAGCAGATATGTATATATGTGTGCTCTGAAAGGCATAATAATGTTTATAGAAGCATAATTATTTATAACGAAAACCTGAAAACAAAGAAAGTATCTAAGAAAGGAAAAATTGATTAACTTTTGCTATGTTCATATAATTAAAAGAAAAAAAAACAATTAACAACTGTCATACACAATGTGAAAAAATCTCATATGATAATGTCAAAGGAGCCAAAAACAGAAGTATACATACTGTATTATTCAATTTATATATTTTATTATATTATAAATGGAAATTATAGGGAAAACCAATTTAGGATGTTGAAGGTCAGGATGGTAGTTACTTTGGTTGTAAGAGGAGAGGACAGTTATCAGGATGGGCTAGAAGAGAATATGTAGTAAGGATCAGAATTAACAAACTACAGCCTAAAAGCCAAATCTGGCCTACCACCTGTTTTTATAAATGAAGTTCAATTTGAAGAGAGTTACACCAAATAAGAATGGACTATAGATATTTCCATGCTACAGCATCAAAATTGCATAGTTAAGACAGAATACTATATGGCCTGAAAAAGCCTAAAATATTTACTATCCATTCCTTATAGAAAAGAAAAAAACTTGCTGGCCTCTATTCTATACCATTACCTGGCCTGCAATTATATGTGATGAATCAGTGAGCAGTACACTCACATGCATACCTTGCTGAATGCATGTTACTATCTTTATAACAAGTTTATTTACATCAGAAAGCCATTATTTGCTTCCTATGATGTATCCAGATGTGTTCTGGGTGTTTTGTGTAATGCATAAAGCATAAAAAGCACAATCATTTTCCTCAATAACCTCAAAACTTCCATAGTCATGACATATCACTCAGGGAATAAGTAAATGTCACTTGGTATGTTAGTGTTTTCATGCTCATTAGCAACCCCAAGATAGCAGAGCAGTGGAAAAACAACTGAAACAGATTGCTTTAGACCTTCAATAGAAATTACCTATTGCTACATAACAATTACCACAAATGTTGTGTCTTTAAAAAGCTCAAAACATTTATCTCACAACTTCAGTAAATCAGGACTCTGGGTACAGCTTAGCTGAGTCTGCAAGACTGTAATCAAGGTATAATCAGGGCCATGATCTCACTTGATGCTCAAATGGGGAAGGATATGCATTCAAGATCACATGGGTGTTGGCAGGATTCCATTAGTTCCCTGTGGCCTATTAGATTGAGGGATTCAGTTTCTTGCTGGCTGTTGCTAAAGGAAGCCATATTTGGTTCCTAGCTGATTGGTGGCTACAGATGGCCCTCAGTTCTTTGCCATGTGCCAAAGCACCATGCTGTCATTTCATCAGAGCCACATTTTAGGTAACATAACCATGAAAGTAATATCCTATCACCTCTGCTATTACTCCATTGGTTAGAAGCAAGTCACAGATCCTACCCATATTCAAGGGCAAAGGATTACACTAGAGTTCAAGGAGGCAGGGATAATCAGGATTGATTTTATTATTTTATAGTCTGGCCACCACAGAAAGATTTGGATGGAAACTGTAGTTATATTGTAACCTCTATGAAGGCAACAATGGTAAAACTTTGAATTTTTTCTCACTGACTCATAAAATTTTGTGCTATGATTTGCTCATATTTCATTTTTTGTGTTTGAAGTATCAGTCCAGACACTTGAGGGGTTCCACATAGAGTTATAGCACTTGAATTGAACTCCTCAGACTTCCTGGCATTAAGAGTTCTTAAACAAGGAAGCATAGAAATAATAGCCAAATGGAAATTAAAGAAAAATAGCTAAATATAGAAGAGATTACTGATTTTATTGATGTCTAGGTAAACGTAAGACTGTTCTTGCCTGTGTGGGACTTCTCTATAAAGGAGAAACATACTGTTCATATCTGGGTCTTCTTTTTTCCCAGGAATCTAGAATTGCTGGGCCTACAGGTACCTGGATGGCTCAGTCGGTTAAGCATCTGACTTTGGCTCAGTTCATGAACTCACAGTTCGTGAGTTCAAGCCTCGCATCAGGCTCTGTATTGACAGCTCAGAGCCTGGAGCCTGCTTCAGATTCTGTGTCTCCTTCTCTCTCTGCCCCTCCCCTGCTCTCTCTCTCTCTCAAAAATAAATAAACATGAAAAAAAAAATTTTTAATGAATTAGAATTGCTAGGACTAAAAAGTAACCTGCTTCCATGATGCAACTGTCCACATTGACAACAATGGTCACACTCCCCGAGGAGTCTTAGGCCCCTGAACTTAATACCACAGGAAAATAGCAAGTATGAGAGCAAGAACACATGCACATGAGAACTCATTCACCCACAGTGACTCAACTACTAGTTTAAGAAGTCCCAATTTATATGTGAAGAGCTGACCCATTTCTTGGGGAAAAGCTAGTGAGTGTCTGGGCAGAGAAGGTTTGGGAGTGGATATATCATCCTCCCGATGTGTCAATGCAAAAATGTAAGGATAGGGGCCTGGAAACTGGGGGGATATGTTCTCTCCTAATTGTCACTATAATTTTTATTCCAATGAACACTGGTTTGCTGTACTGCCTTCCCCGCATACTGATAATCCTTAATCCATAACATGCATCCCTCTATTCCACAGGGCCTAGAACACTGTCTAAACTCTCCATTTATATGGATAATTACATGTTTTGCATTTAATCCCTGTGGATTACTAGTCACTTGAGTTAGTGGCTAAAATCCTTCTGAGATTATACAGCATTGTCCTGTATTTACAGATGGAGACAGAAGATTTCAGTTTTCCTCTGAATATGGCCTCAGGGAGATGCACATTTCACCAATGGCCCCACAGCTCAAACTCACTTTGGTATAAAGTCCATGGCTCCAGAACTGTATCTCGTTCTCTCTCTGAGAGTGAAGACAAAGAAGGCTCCTCTTTCCACGTTGAGCTGGTAAGAAGGTAGAAAAAGGTGTCCATTGTGTTGAATTTACACTTTGTTGCCTATTCACAAATATTCATATGAACTTTCAGAAAAGTCAGGTAACACTAGGATTCATCTTGTCTTAAGGGATCCACATACCACACAGATATCTGATTCCTACTAGCTGATAGATAAAAATTACAATTTTTCACAGACTGAATGGAAACCTTGAGAACTAGAGTTTAAAAAGGAACCACAGAAAGTACCTAAAAGGAATTGTAACATATATGCTTATTATGGGGTATTTACTCTCAGATAATAAACTTTACCTAGTACTGTTAAAAGCTTGATTGAAAAGTATTAACATTACAATAACTACCATTGGTATTATTTGATTTAAGTCTTCCTAGAATTGATTTTAACAATTCAACAATTAAACGTATTGCTTTCAAAATTATGTTAAACATTTTAATTGAACAAGATTTTATAATATTTATAACATTTCTGTGTGTATTGATTCAACTGTCTCCTCTATTCCCTGTAACATCTATTTAAATCCTCTATCATGTCCTCAAACCAGCCTCCATCACTCCACACGCTTTGAACAGCAGCAAATTTCCTCCTAATAATTCATAAGGAAAAAAAGTAGGCACTGGTTAGAAACAAAAGGAAATTCTGACATACTTAATGACACAGATGACTCTTCAGGTTATTACACTAAGTGAAATACACCAGTCACTGAAGGACAAATACTGTGTGATTCCACTTATATGAGATGTTAAGAGTAGTGAGAACTCTACATAGATAATTGGGAAAAGAGGACTGAGTGTTTAATGGGTATACAGTTCAGTTTTACAAGAAGAAAAGAGTTATGGAGATGGATGGTGATAATGCTTGTACAATATTATGAATGTATTTAATACCACTGAAATGTACACTTAAAAATGCTAACAATGGTAAATTTTATATTAGATTTATTTGACCACTATTTTAAAAAAAGGAAAAAAAAATCCCAAACAGGTACTGCCTCATAATTCCCTCACATGACCCTCCATCAATCTACTCTTTTGCCACTTACTCTAGAGGGTCAATGGAAATGGTGATCCTTATCTTTCTGAGGGTTAATTACTGTTATGCTCTGTATTCAATCACCTGCTACTTTCTTACTGAGTTTTCTATACCAATTAATCCCTATTGTTCTATGTTTTCAATCTCTCACTATCTTCTGTATCTGTAGCCTCAGTTTATAAATATATATATTTCTCTAAGTTTGTCTAATCTTGTAGAAATCTTCCATCCACCTCTGGTCTTCTTTAGTGATGGCCTATTTCTCCACTTGCCTTCACTGATGACTTCCCGAAATAATTTACCTGTGCCTCTACTACTCATTTTTCCATTCATTCAAGACACTGTAGCAGCTTCTCAGCTGTCATCCCTAGACTCAACTGTTTTTTCTAGGGTCACTATGCTCCTTGGGTGCATTTGAAATTTTTAATCCTTAGAAGATTTGACCACTTAAGCACTTTGACATTGTTGTTCATGTAACACCCAGTCATATCATCATCTCTCTTGGTTTTAATGGTTCCTGTAAAGCGTCTAGCCTTGCTTTAGTGTATATAGTCCTTTCCAGTAACTTCTATGGAGTTGGTCTTCATTGGTTTTCTTTTGTAAATCTACCCTCTGAGGTTGTTCACCCACACTGTTGGATTGAAATGGCACTTATATAATGATAACTTCCAACTGGATATTATCAGCAAAAATCTGGAGACTTTGCCTGGAAATTGATACCCATGTGGGCACTGGAGAGCCACGGATATCTTTAGGTGGGTTTCTCTTAGTCATTTAATATACAACCTATTCAAAATGGAATACATTGAATTATATTATCTATTATATAGTAATTATCCATCCATAGAATCTTATGAACTAAAATTCTGTCAGTATAGCAAATAATTATCATCATAAATTAGACATATTTTCCTTGAATTTAAGAGTATATATACTTAAAATAGAGTTTGATTTAGAGTTTTCTCAGTGATAATTTATCTATGACCTATATAGCTCTCCTTAAGCAGAAGAAAATTTATCTAGAAATTTTTGTGTGACAATGTAATTTATTATTCCTATAGGATGTGAGCATTGTGAGGACAGCATGCTATGAATCCAGGAAAACATGCAGATCTTAAGTAACTTGACATCTAAATTTCCAACCTTCTTATTGACTGGAATTCCTGGCCTAGAGTCTGTCCATGCGTGGATTTCTATCCCCTTCTGCTGTCTCTATGCCATTGCCCTCTCTGGGAACAGCATGATCCTGTTTGTCATCATCACCCAGCAGAGTCTCCATGAACCCATGTACTATTTCCTCTCTATGCTTTCAACTGCTGACTTGGGGTTGGCCATTTCTACAATGTCAACAACATTAGGTATCCTCTGGTTTGATGCAACAGAAGTCAATCTAGATACCTGCATTATCCAGATGTTTTTTCTTCATGGATTTACATTCATAGAATCTGGGGTGCTGGTGGCTATGGCTTTTGACCGCTATGTGGCCATCTGTGATCCTCTGAGGTATACTACTATTCTCACTAATTCCAGAATAATTCAGATGAGCTTGTTAATGATTATACGTAGTGTAGTATTAATAGTACCACTACTTTTGCTCCTTAAGCCTCTCTATTTCTGTAGAGAAAATGTCCTTTCCCACTCCTACTGCTACCACCCAGATGTGATTAAATTAGCATGTTCAGATACTCAGGCCAACAGCATCTGTGGATTAATTGATCTCATCCTGACCACAGGAGTAGATACACCATGCATTATCCTGTCATATATCTTGATCATTCGCTGTGTGGTCCGTATTGCCTCCCCTGAAGAACGCCATAAGGTCTTCAGCACTTGTGTGTCCCACATTGGAGCGGTCGCTATTTTCTACATCCCCATGATGAGCCTATCCTTGGTGCATCGCTATGGTCCATCAGCCCCCAAAGTGGTCCATTCGATGATGGCTAATATATACCTGCTTTTTCCTCCAGTGCTCAACCCCATCATCTATAGTGTAAAAACAAAACAGATTCGCAAAGCTATACTCAGTCTTCTCCTTGCAAAACAAACAGAGCTGTTTGTTTGAGAAAAACCTGAAAAAAGTGACTTTCACTGTAGAAAAGTTGTCCTGGTAAGTTACTGTCTATCAGATTTTTTTTGTCATTTTATTCCTTAATCAACAAATATTTAGAGAGTGGCTTTGTGTTTTCAGTCATAAATATGTCACATCCCAAGAATTTTATAGTCCAAAAGGGAAACATGAAAATCATTGATAATGAAATAAGAAAATACTCAGAGTAATTAACATTTAGTGACTACTTTATACTATGTGTTCTACTAACAGCTTTTAAGACATATTCCATTTACTCTTCAAAGAGCTCAGTGAACTATACAATATTAATTACATTTTAGAGATGAAGAAAGTGAGGCCTAAAGACATTTAGGCCATCAAAGGCCAGACATCTGACATGGCTGAGGGTTGAGATTTGAATCCAGGCTTTCTGCGTCTTAGATGCCATGCTCTTCACTAGTGTATTAACACTCTGCCAAAAGCATCTAGGAAAAATATTATAAGATCAAAAGTAAGAACTGAAAAAGTAAGAATCTTCATGTTTATATATCATGCCTTAAAAGAAAGTTGTGTTGTCTTTCTTAGACTATAGTTTGTTTTCTTCATTCATAGTTAATAGTTCAAAAGATTAGAATAGATATGTCATGCCATGTAAGCCAGAGATCAATATTTAGTATTGGACAGCCAATAGCACAGCTTCAAGGATTAGGGGCATTTGCTAATTCATTACAGGAAATGGGAACTTTGGAGAACTAGAAATAGTTTGAGGCAGAGTTTCTTAACCTTTTAAAGCATAACAGTCCCTTTGGAGTTTAATGAAATGGATGAAGACTTCTCCACAGAAAAATCACATATAAACACATTCAGATTTTCCATAAAATTTCAGAGGCTTCACAAATGCCACAAAGGACCTACTATGGCTATCTTAACCAACCAAAGAATTGAGATAAATAATTTATGATGTTCAGCCTATAAACAGCTATACATGGCCGTACCTAAAATATTTTGTTCCTAAAAAAGAACTTATGGTAACCATATCAATTTAAGAGACAGGCAGAAGCTTAAAAGTCAGTTGTATAAAATGGTACAAAAATGAAGAGGAAAGTGGAGTCACATCAATTTTATTGCAGTTGTAAAAGTAATCAATAGGAGGGATGTTTCATGTAGCCCACAAACACTGGGATACAGCTGTATTGTTAAGCTGTATTATTTAGACTTGTATTTAGAACTTGTCACTTTCTCTGAACTGTTACGGCCTGTATGGAGTCACGGACAACATCAGATAACTTTTCCTCTGGATAATACAAGCCTGAAAAAAAAAAAAAAAAGGGCCAGCACACGTGGAGCCAGCGCACATCAGCTTACAGGCAGCCATGCTGTACATCTCATCTCAACTCTGTGTTCCACCATGTCCTATTGGCAGCTTGAAAAAACCATTTATACCTGGGAACTGAAAAACACTACAAATGAGGACTTCTTAGTTTTCAGAGATTCAATTTGCCAGCACACAAGCAACTGGGATCCTACTTTATGTTTGGCTTTGTGAGAAGCAATAGAAATCAAAAATTCAAAAGAACATATTCTCTGCACTCAAGAAGCTTAAAGTCTAGTGTGTGAAGCAGTGACATAAACATATATAATGTACTAACTTGATAAGGCAAAATTATACCTTTTGTTTGTGTTGCCATCTAAGCTGAAAATGTTTCCAAAGGTAAATAGAGGAGACGTATATTTTGGAAGAAACTAGAAGAAGGTGAGAAGTACTGCATCACCATTTTACTCCTCATGAAAGAATACTCTTCTGAGTTTTAAATTCATAGGTCCTATCTGGACACAGCATTGAAGAATATACAAAACTTTACCTCTTTTTTTGTTCTGTTTTCTCTACCCATTGGATTCTATTGAGTGACTTTAGATTGTAGGATTTGTATTAGTTGCTTAAAGAACATCTTTTGCTTGAACAATACTATTCTATAAAGGAATTGATTTGTAGATTTAGTTTAGAAATTTGGGTGTGCTTCCTGAATGTATGGGGGACTTTTGCTCTGGTAATTCTATATGTCTGTTAGCTGACTGGAGCTTCAGAAAGATAGAACACCTGGGAATATTAGGTTGAGGGACTTATATGTGAGATGCTCAAAGGGCCACAGTATTGCCAAGTTTGCTGTGATTGAGCCTATCTCTGGAGGATATCTAGAGTTAAGAAAGTGAACAAGATAATGGCAAAAGGGAAATGCTTTTGATATATTTAGGGAACTTTATAAGGTGCAAGAAAATATTTGCATAATTTTATTTAGGTTGAGTTATATTGTTGATCTACAAAATGTCTGGCATACTACATATGCATGTTACTTAGTATAATTCATTAAAGGGAATAAACTAGTACTTGGCTTAGTATATTGAGTGGGATTGAGGTAAATTCACTAAATTAACATTCTAATAGTTTGTAGCTCAAGGGGAAACCACTGAAAAAAGATTATCATGGGGAGTCTTAAGGATCTGAATAGTTCATCCTATAGGTCACAAGAGAAAATAAAAGAGGATGGCAAGAAAAAAAAAAAAGCTCTGTGCGTGTGAAGGCATGATTTTTTTCATTATGTTTTTCCATACACTGTATATGTCCTGATTCTTTCATTCATGCACATCTGTTGTGTCCCTTGCCTTTTATTCTCTCTTTAATTTATCCATCCAGGAAACTGTCATCTGATCAATTATGGAAAAAATGGAATCAAAATGTTTCCTTCAGAAGGATGGATAAAGTCTCTTAGACTTGTAGTAAAACATGCTTGCTTATCTACTTCATTAGCCAGGTTTTCCTTTTTTTAAAAGTTTATTTATTTATTTTGAGAGAGAGAGAGAGAGAGAGAGAGAGAGAGAGAGAATGAGTGGGGGAGGTGCAGAGAGAGAGGGAGAGAGAGAATCCCAAGCAGGATCCATGCTGTCAGTGTGGAGCCTGATGTGGGGCTCAATCTCATGACCCACAAGATCATGACCTGAGCTGAAACCAAGAGTTGGACGCTTAACTGACTGAGCCACCCAGACACCCCAATTAGCTAGGTTTTCTAACTAGACTTGTATTCTTACCATTCTTCAAATGCAACAGGTTAACTTCAAGTTGAATTCTGCTACTTCCCACCCCAAAATACCATATTCCTTCCTCTTTTTCTTTTAATCTATGTTGATTTCCTGATTCTACTTCTTTTATGAACAATTCTTTAAGCAATAGAATAGTGGCTGAGAAAAGTGAGCACACCAGGATGGATAGATTATATAAGATCAGAAGATCTGCCCTAGGGTGTGTTCCATGAGAGGCCTAGAGGACACACTATTCACTAAGTTCATTAGGAATGAGCTGTGAAAATGAAACCAGCATCACTAAGAAGTTGAGAAGTAGCTCTTTTCTGCTGACCAGGAACAACAGGAGATAAGGTCACTGAGACAGGCTCATTAATATCCATGTATATGATGAGGTCTGGACATAACAGAGGCCAGATAATCACCAAAAACCAGAGGGCTGCAATTATCATAAAAACCAACAAGATCCAAAGAACACGCAATAGAGTTCAAAGTGAAAGCAGTTGTGGGGATGGTTAATAGAGCATGACATCCCTGGAGCAAAATAGACAAACAGCCAACAAGGGGCTAGGGAACATTTCAAGAAGAAGTCAAGAATGGACAAGAAGGAAGCTGGAAGAACTGTCATACTTTAATGTAAGCTTCACCTTGAGTTAAACAGAAAAATAAGGAAAAAAAGTTTTGGTGGAAAGAATCATCCCAGACTGCCATGCAGTTCTAAACAGAGTTAGTCAAGGCCATTAGGTATCCTCAAGTCAAAGTCATCTGTCAGAGGAATCCTGTGCCTTCTAGGAATGGGCCTGTCTTAGTTTCCCTGCCATATTCAATCAACAGCTGAAAACAGCTCATGGAAATACGACCTCCATGGAATGTGAAGATGGATTAAAAGCTCAGAACTAGGACTACTGAGATAATCAGAGACGTGAAGAGCACACTTAATAATAAGCACATCTATCAAATTAAGAAAGTATGTAGGGCAATACAAGGAGGAGCCAAACAACCAAACCCAAGACAAAGAAGCCAGAGAAGCTATGGGCTGCTCAGGAGAAGTTTAAAAACCTGCCATTTCTCAGTCTTCACAGGCTTCCCTTGAAGTTACAAATACTCAGGAAATGAAGTATCAGGGTGAAGGACATATGAAAATTTTACTATTGTTTTTGCAGCTTTTCTATAACACAGAAATTATTCTGAAATACAATGTTAAAAATGCTTATGAGAAAAACATCTGATTGACCCTTCTTAGGTCAGGTATCTAAGTCTCTAGTAGTGATCAATCAGGTTCACATCTACAGGACCAGCAGATTGGGCCCACTTCTATGTTTGGGTCTATCAGAAAAGGGGAAATATTTCACCAAAAAATTGCTCAACACCACTCATATACCTGTTTTTTATCCAATAGATTACATTAAGAACATTTGATTAAAGACAAATGTCTTTAAGGCAGTGGTCAGAATCCTAAGAATTAAATGATTGATTAAACAGAAGAAAATTTCAATTTGAAAATTTCCCATTAGCAAAACTCCTCAAGGCAAAAGTACCAGGGATTACAAAATCACTGATTAGATGAATAGCAAGAGAGTTACGTAAATTTATAAAGTATAAACACATATATTATTAGCATGTCATATCTTTCCTGCAGGCCAGCAGAGACAGATTCAGATATTCTGAAGCAATGATTAAAAAATAATCAAGATTAAAAATCTGTGTTAGACATAGAAACAATAAAATGTCTCTCATGTCTACATTTAGATTCTCCATAAAATTTTCATATTTATTATATTAAAGAATTACTTATTCTGACAATTACTGTTTTATGAATTCAATATAATACTAGATGCTTTGTTACTAATAACAAATAATGCTATATACCATTAAACCTTAAAAAAACGTAATTTCTAGCCTGGGACAATTTATAAGAATTGAAGAAAATATGCAAAACCAACCACAAAATGTCTGTAGCAACTTAACTCTATGTTTCTTTTTTGTTGTTGTTTCTGTTTTTTTGTTTTATTGTTTTATTTATTTTTAATTCATTATCATTTTTTAAATTACATCCAAGTTAGTTAACATATAGTGTAATAATGATTTCAGGAATAGAATTTAGTGATTCATCCCTTACATATAACACCCAGTGCTCTTTTTTTTTAATGTTTATTTATTTATTTTGAGCATGAGAATGTGTGCTCCTGTGCAAGCATGTGCACATGGGGGAGCAAAGGGAGAGAATCCCAAGCAGGCTCAGCACAGAGACCAACGTGGGGCTGGATCCCAGGAACTGTGAGATTATGACCTGAGCCAAAATCAAGTCAGATGCTTAATCAACTGAGCCACCTAGGTGCCCCATTAACTGTATGTTTTATGATTAAAAGTTTTACTTTGAAAATACTTGACCAAGCTCTTCTCCAGGGGCATCTAATGCTTCCTTTAAATTTTTTGAGAAACCTTCATACTGTTTCCTTTTTCATATATATATATATATATATATATATATATATATATATATATATATATATATATAAAATGTTTATTTATTTGAGAGAGAGAAAGAGAGCAAGAGTGTGAGCAGAGGAGAAGCAGAGAGAGAGAGAGAGAGAGAGAGAGAGAGAGAGAGAGAGAATCCCAAGCAGGCTCCATGCTGTCATCACAGACCCAACAAGGGGCTTGATCCCATGACCCTGGGATCATGACCTGAACTGAAATCAAGAGTCGGACACTCAACCTACTGAGCTATCCAGGCACCCCAAGAAACCTCCATACTGTTTTCTATAAGACTGTGCCAATTTAAATTCCCATCAATGCTGTGTTCCCTTCTCTCCATATATTCACCAGTATTTGTTTTTTGTTGCTGTTCTTTTTTTTCAATGATAGGCATCCTAAGAAATGTGAGGTGATATCTCATTGTGGTTTTGATTTCCATTTCCGTGATGATTATTAATGTTGAGCATCTTTTCACATACCTGTTGTTCTGTATATCATAATATTGTATTGTATACTGAAAACTTGCTAAGAGGATAGGTATTATGATAAGTGTTTTACCACACACACACATAAAATAATACAAAAGGGGGTGGGAGGAATACATTTATGGCCTTTCACAGTTGTATATGTATTCCCAAATTCATCAAATTGTATACAGTAAATATATACAGCTCTTTATATACCATAAAACTTAATTAAAAAAAGATTCCCATGCAAGTTCTACTGAATAAACTTGCCATATGTATTCCCTCTGTAAAACATACTGACTAATGCTAGCAGCCAGTTGAACACTCATAGATCACTCTCTAGTTAGCAAATCCTAATTGCCCCCAGTAAGTACACTGTAGGCTACTTGCTTTTCCTTCAGTCATCATAATTATTATAATGGAAATTGTATACAGCTTATTAAAGATATGGTTTACAAAGGAAGATAATATAAAATTGCAATTTGCAGAACTACATTGAAAGACCCTAACTCTATATCAAACAATGATGAATAAATTACATATATGTCTCAAGTTAAAATAAAATGATCAGTGTAGGTTAAAATTACTTTTATGACTCCTACATTTAACCAACTTTATTAGCTAATTAGCCTAATCATCAACCAAATAGACTTTAATAAAATGGCTTCTATTTTGCTTATTTATATGGTTCTCTTTTCTAGACTTGAAATAGATCTTCAAGAGTGAGCGATAAATTAATTTGACAAACATTACTGACCACTGATTTTGTGTTAAGTACTGTTTATCAGTATATGTTAGGTAAATTAAAAATGTTTGTTTTAGCCTGGGTGACTAATACAAAATAAGATAAGGTACCTAAAATTACTTGCAAAAATTAATCACTATACGAATGTTAATTAACATAATCCCTGAAGAAGAACCAATCTATTTTTTTCTAGGAGTTGCTTCCATTTGACTGGCTATGCTGACAAATCTTTCTTCTTCTATTGAAAGTGTAACCCGCATGGAATCCCTTAACATTGTAATTCTATTTTACTGTTTGCTTCTGAATTGTAGGAATCCATTTGCTCATTTCAACAAATATTTCATTTATATGTACTATGTACTTGGCACTATGCTATTACCTGGAAATACTTTCAAAATATTTGTTATTCCACTTAGTTGTACAAAAAAATCTGTGTAATTCATTATTTACAAGAAACAAATAGAATAAAAATCAAGAAGAAATATTGGATCCTCATCTTAAATGCTGTATTCATGTTCAATATCATTTTTAATTAAAACACATAAACACAGAGTTATTGTGTCAGTATGTTTATTTTATTTATTTATTTATTTATTTTGGTCCTTTTTCTCTTGTCAGAGCATCCGCATTTCCTGGTGCTAGCTAAATAACTTGGGGCAGAGAGGTGAAGCACAGTAAACTAACACAGAAATCCCCCAAGGGTGTATTTATCCCAGTTGGGTAAATGGCTACACCATCAAAGTCCTTTGTAAAAATTTTCCATACGGAGAGGTAAATAGGTGACCTTCATATACCCCACTCTAAGTAAGGATAAAAGAAGCTCTCCTCCCTATCTAAAGGCCAAGTCAAGCAGCTGGTCTCAGATCAGCACCACTACTTAGTTGTCTCTATAATAAAATGTATCTGATGACTTTAAGCTCCATCATGAGTAATTTAGCTTAAACCCAAGGAAGAGTTTCTTGGAAGGGAAGTTAAAGACAACAATTCATTTAGTCTCTGGTATTGTATCCTCTGTAATTCTCCACATCTTGAAAGGTAAGACTCTCTCCACCTACCACAGGTCTCTGGTCTCCAAACCCTTGGAGCCAACGATTATACTTGCTCTCCATTCTTTAGTTCACTTCCATGAACCTGATACCTACTCAAAAATTCCAAATTCCATAAAGACATTTTGTTTTCAACTATTTAGCTAATCATAGCAAAGCTGTGCTTCTTCTATGTATATATTTCCTGACACATATAATAACCAAAATCACTGGCACATCCTTACCATTGTTTTACTTCTGTTTCTAATTGGTTTATGCCTACTGTAGCACATTCATTCCATTCAGTCTTCAGCAATCTGATTTGTTTCTTTTTCATTTTGTCTGAACACCAGAAGCAGTATGGCACAGTGAAATGAGCATATCTAGAGAGCCAGACAGACCTGGATTCACACACTGGTCCTGTTATGTCTGTCTAGGGGAACCTTCACTCCAAAACCAAAATCTTCTCACAAAAAATCTAGGAATGTTAGTCACAGCCTATTCATGGTGCTATTCAATTAAAGCAATGACAGGTAGAGCTATGTGGGGCAAAGAATCTGGCTCAATATTAATTTCTCTTCTCACTAAGAATATTAGGACTATTCTCTCATTAATCTTCCAACCTTTCACCTAGTACATGTTTCAGCCCAGGCCCGGGACATGAAGACCAGTGTGCCTCTCAGGTCAGCATGTTCATAGCATGCAGGCACTTCTTCCTCTCCATGTAGGTGGTTAACTTTGTAACATTCCACAGACACCGCTTCTAAATTCGGTAAGATACAATGAAGGACTCTTTTAAATAGTTTTCTGTGAATGAATACATAAATTAATTTAATTAATTGAATCTACAACATTTTCAATCATAGGAACAGCATTTTGTCTTTCCAGGGAGATTATGTTGCTATTCATTGTTTTGGCAGACCATCGTGTGATGGTAACTGATTTTCCTCTGCAGCAGGATATAACTCCAGACCTTTCTTTATATGCAATGACTACTAATCTAGAAGATCAGACTTCAATTCTTCTTCCTAAAAGAACAGAGGAATTTTACCCTTTCTTTGATTACCCAAGTGCTATCCTATATTTTGACTTAACTGATCTCATATTCCTTAGTTAGGAGTTAATCACCCTCAAAATATCTCAGATGTAGGATATCAGTTTTAGCATTAGTACTTCTTTGGTCTGTTCCTTTCATCCTTTATCTTCCTTGAAAATGTAATAGAAAACTGGGGGAGACTGTTTCAGACAGTACTAGCTAAAATTATTTTATAATTAAAGTCTATTGTATGGGGCGCCTGGGTGGCGCAGTCGGTTGGGCGTCCGACTTCAGCCAGGTCACGATCTCGCGGTCCGGGAGTTCGAGCCCCGTGTCGGGCTCTGGGCTGATGGCTCAGAGCCTGGAGCCTGTTTCCGATTCTGTGTCTCCCTCTCTCTCTGCCCCTCCCCCATTCATGCTCTGTCTCTCTCTGTCCCAAAAAAATAAATAAACGTTGAAAAAAAAAATTAAAAAAAAATAAAATAAAATAAAATAAAGTCTACTGTAATTCTTAGAAACAAAATTGTGAGAGCAATATGCTGTATGAATTACAAACAGTTGCAGTACCGACAGAAATTGATGATCAACAGATGGGAGGTGGAAATACATTCAGATTTCTGGATCAGGCAGCCTGGCACATCAAGCTACCATGAGCTATTATCAAACTGAGGAAAATAGAACATACAAGTTGTAGGGGTTCTGGGGACTAATTCAGATGCAGTCATCTTGTGCTCAAGTGGACTTTGAGGTACTGAAGCAGAAAAATTACAGAGTAAGATACATGGATCTAATATTTAGGAAGTTAGCCTAGGATAAAGATAAGTATGCAATTAGGAAAATAAATGAATAAAAACATTGTTCATAGATTGCCTATGGAATTCAAAGTATGTAGAAGTAGGTAACATGTTTATTAAAAGAGTCAAACTAATTTTTATCTATATCCATAAGTAAATTATATAGTCACTTAAATGATAAAATTGCATTGGGGCGCCTGGGTGGCTCAGTTGATTAAACATCTGACTTCGGCTCAGGTGAGGATCTCATGGTATATGGGTTTTGTGCTGACAGCTCCAAGCCTGGAGCCTGCTTCAGATTCTGTGTGTCTCTCTCTCTGCCCCTCCCCGACTCACGCTCAGTGCCTCTCTCTCTCTCCCCCTCTCTCTCTCTCTCTTTCTCTCTCTCTCAAAAATAAACATTAAAAAAATGTTAATGATAAAATTGTATAAAAATGGGCATTCTTAATGGAAATTATTATGGATGGATTCTAAAGGAATAATAGATATCCTAAAGAGATTTAAAATATATTTTGAGCAATAAATTCATTTTTATAATATATACACCGTGGGTTAATTTAACTTATAGTATCCAGTGGATTAATTTAAATTATAGCATCCAACAATATGCTTAAGAAATTACAATCTGCTAAAATCAAGTCTCATTAGTTTATTTACAATCATATAATACTTAAGCAATCCTGAAATAATTGTTTCAACTCTGAACCATAAAGATGATAAATAATTAGGAGATTTGCAGACATAGATATCTCTAGCACATTTGCCTTATATCATTATTATTGGTACCATTATTATTATCATTGGAAAATGTAGTGCAGTTGTTAATAGCACAATTTCTAAATTCTTATTTTCTATGATTCCCAACGTTTGTTCTTTCAGATTTTGTGGCTTTCAGCTATTTGTCCAAACTTCTAAATTTCACTTTATGCATCTGTAATAAATAAAAAATACTTCTCTCTTAGGCTTTTGAAAGGCTCAAATGAAGTAATCTATGTAAAATACTTAGAACATCATCTGGAACATGGTCTTATCAGTCATATAATCTATATCCAAATAACCCTATAGGCCAGGTGAAACAGCAGTGTATAAATGCTACAAAAGAAGATTATCAATTTCCTTATTGATTTTTACCACAATAGAGGCAGGTTCCATAATGGTAAACAAGGCAGTATTTTAGTTTACAAAGTAAAAAGAGTATCACACTTCAGATCCACGGGACCTGAAGCATCTTCCCTCTAGTTCCCTCTAATAAACATATGTCATGAGATAGGATGAACTGGCCTTATCTAAAGTAGATTCCTGGGTTGTCCCTGATGTTCTCTGCTAAGTCAAAATAAATTTTCACTTGGAATCCGAATTTAATAATTCTAAAATTCCAAGGCAAAAAGGAACCAATTATTTTCTTAGGCCAGGATCTACTCATGGTTAGAGTATTTCAGAAAGGGCAAATAAAACAGAAATTAGCAAAAAACATATTGAATATCTCCTATGAGCAAAGAATTCTACTAAGCAAAGATTAGCTAAAAATAACCTCTTATTTTCATGAGACCATATTAATAAGTATAAGCTTATAATCCAGTTGAAGGATAAAAAATGTAACAAAAAAATATTAATCAGAGTCCAGGGTAGTAAGTGATACACACCAAACACCAATTTCATAGCTAGGTATGAAATTAAATTGAACTTAATTAACTATCTCATTCCACTGACAAATCTCACAGATATAATATTGAGTGAAAGAAGCCAGAGGCAAGTAGTATATACTGTATGATTCTATTTATATAAAGATCAAGAAGAGGGAAAATTAATTATGGTAAGAGAAGTCAGAATAATGGTTACAATAGGAGAAGAGATTGATTAGGATGAGGCATTAGGAAGACTTCTGGGTTGCTGGTAATAGTCTATCAGTTGATCTTGAAAGGATTTATATGAGTCCATATAGATGCCAAACTTTATTGAGCTGTACTTTAAAGTTTTGTGCACTTTACTAAGTTTTTGTGTATTAAACTTTAACAAAAAGTAATTTTTAAATTCTAAATTTAGAAAATCAAGATATTACAAGATAATTCAGCTCCTGCAAACCATAATGCCAGTTTTCCATAATTCTACTTTCCCTACTTTCCTCTTGACTGGGGTGCCTGGACTTGAATGGGCCCATGCCTGGATTTCCATCCCCTTCTGCTGCCTCTATTTAACTGCTCTTTCTGGGAATACCCTGATCCTGTTCGTAGTCCTCACTGAGCCAAGCCTCCATGAGCCCATGTACTATTTCCTCTCCATGTTGTCCACCACTGACATTGGCTTATGCATCTCTACACTGGTGACAGTACTAGGAATATTCTGGCTCAATGCCAGGGAGATCAGCTTTAATGCCTGCTTATCACAGATGTTCTTCATTCACCTCTTCACTTTCATGGAATCTTCAGTGCTCCTGGCTATGGCTTTTGATCGTTTTGTGGCCATTTCCAACCCCTTGAGATACGCTACCATTCTAACTCATGAAAGGATTGCACAGATTGGTTTGGCAGTCGTTACCAGGGGAACTGTCATTCTGATACCACTAGTCCTTCTTCTCAAGCGTCTATCATTCTGCCGCAGTCATGTGCTCCATCATTCCTACTGTTTCCATCCTGATGTAATGAAGCTCTCATGTTCAGACACAAAGATCAACAGTGCGTTTGGACTCACTGCAATTATCTCTACTGCTGGAGTGGACTCTATTTTTATCCTGATTTCCTATGTCCTGATAATTCGCTCAGTTCTCAACATTGCATCCCCAGAGGAGAGGAAAAAGGCCTTCAGCACCTGCATTTCTCATATCACGGCTGTGGCCATATTCTACATCCCTTTAATCAGCCTGTCTTTTGTTCACAGATTTGGAAAACATTCTCCACCATATGTGCCCACACTGATTGCTAATATTTACTTGCTCATTCCCCCTGTAATGAATCCCATCATTTATAGTGTGAAAACAAAGCAGATTCAAAAATCTGTGCTCAAACTGGTATGTTCCAAGGGAACTCATATTTAACAATTACTGGCCCATAAAGACCCATTTCAAAGTCAGTGAAAATTGATCATAAATTGGAGTTATAACTCATGAAATTTTAGAGATGGGTGGAACTAGATGCCATCCAATTCAAATATCTCCACAATGCTGTTAGTTCTACCTAAGGCAATCTTATCTTTTCTACCACCAAAATATTGATTCAGATTCTCACTACCCCTCAGTTACCCTATTCCTATAGATAACTGACTTCCTGTATCTCTGATGTTTCCACCTAAAACCACACATCATTCCCTTTGAATTAATTTTCTAAATATACAGCACAAGTAAAATTTAATAACAAAACAATAAGTATCTCTTTCATGTTCACTTCTCATACACCAACTAAATGAAGCAACTGCTCCTATCTCTGATATAGTCCTCCAAAATTTGGATTCAACTTTCCTTTAAAATTTAATCTATCTCTCTCTCTCTCTTTTCACATACTCACAGTCTAAGAAAAGCAGTCAGCTGTTTCTTCATGTACATGCAACTTTCCTAAAGCTGTTCACTGTTGACTTGAGCTTCACTGTTGACTCTACTTCAATCTTGACACCCACCCTCCACTTTGAAATTCTACTGGTATGTCAAGGCTCATCTTTAAATAGCTTCGTCATTAAATTTTTCATGATTGCCCAATGGTACTTGATCTTGCCTGCCTGTATTTCACCTTTTATAGTACTTTGCCAGTATCTTTTTTGCCTTTATGTACTTTTGGCATACAAATGGAAATACTAGAAATATAAATATATATTAATATTAATATAAAATGGCTGCCACAAGTCTATAAATTCCCTAAGTAAAAAAAGCCTTGAAGCTTCTATAATACCTAGCAGAATACCTTTCACATAGCAGATACTCAGTGATAGTTGTTGAATTGAACTGAACATATTGGACTATCAAATAGTCCATCTGAACAATTCAAATTGCATAGGCAAAGGGCTATTTTGGAACCTGAGATCACAGTCTCTGGAATTTATCCCAGTTTGCATAAGGCCCAACTTGACTAAGAATAATTTTAGCCACTTTTTTCCTCCATGAATGGCTTCCCAGAACCAACTACTATATATAACTAAAAAAAATTTTCCCAGGTGCCAAAGACAAAAACTAGTAAACCGTCCTTAATTCCTCACTTACCATTTGCTCTTGCATCCAATGAATCTGTATTTCTTCTATTCTAACAAGAAAACATCTCTTCATCTCCACTTTTAGACTTTGTTCAGGACACTAAAGTTCTTTTTAAAAAATATGTATTTATTTATTTTTGAGAGAGAGAGTACCGGAGAGGGTCAGAGAGAGAGAGGGAGAAAAAGCATCCCAAGTAGACTCCATGCTGTCAGCACACAGCCCAACGCAGGGCTCAATCCCACAAACCATGAGATCATGACCTGAACTGAAATCAAGAGTCAGACATTTAACTGACTGAGCCACCCAGGCACCCATAGGACACTAAAATTCTTAAATTAAACCACATTTTCCTTTTAGGTTTCAGGTGTCCAATCTTATCCCTTTCTCCTCCCTCTGTTTTCCATAAGAAAATCAGAAGAAGAAAAAAACTTTTTAAAAGCCTTTTAAATTATATTTTAGTTATACAATAAATAATAAATATGCTCTTATTAATAAAAGATTTTACAGAAAAGGTGAAAGTCCTCCTTGATATGTTTCCTCAAGTTCAGTCTTTCTGTCTTCTCTATAGGAAACCACTGTATAAATTAGATTTTTTTCCTTCCTTTTTCTATGCATTAATGTCCACAGATATGGAGAAAATAAAATTTTCAATTTTTTTTATGTTTTTAATTTATTTTTGAGAGAGAAAGAGAGCTAGAAGAGGAAGGGCAGAAAGAGAGGGAGACACAGAATCCGAAGCAGGCTCCAGGCTCTGTGCTATCAGCACAGAGCCCCATGCAGGGCTTAAACTCATGAACCATGAGATCATGACCTAAGCCTAAGTCTGATGTTTAACTGACCACAAGGTCCAACTATATATATCTCTGTTGTTTATTATCTTCAATATAACATTCATTTGCTTTGATCCCTGTAGGAGGTGGTGGGGGGAGAAAATAATCTTTAAATCTTCTCAATGTGGAATAACTGGGTCTACAATACCAGAGTATATCAAATGATTTCAGTGGTCTCCTTCCTAAAGCAGGTGTGAAAACTATGTTCATACACTTTCCATGTTTCTTCAATATTTATATTTTCTTGGCATATATTTCAATATTAATCATAGCAAGTCAAAAAAGAAAACAACCTCAGCAATTGCACTACATTAAACCACAAGGGAGAGCAAGTAGATTTAGGCATGCAGAGTGTCTCTGAAGCAAAAACAATTAGCCAGAAAGATCCCTTATGAATAAATAGATTTTTCTGAGGGGTAAACAACTCTCCTGAGAATGGGTTTCTCACAGATACCCTTCCTTCAGAGGTGAATGAGACCTCAGAGCCTTGTCTCTTCCTCATTGTCTTCACTTGATGTAAGTACAGATGCATCAGAGAGACTGTGGATATGTATTAATGTTAGATGATTTATGTGGGCTCATTCTGCAATAAGAAATTTGGCTTCATTAAAGGAAGCATTTATAAAATTAAATTATAAGAACAACCATGTAAACATAAGATGCTGGGAATTGCTTTTGATTTAAGAATCTACTACTGGAAAGGTCCTATTCTCATAGAGTTTTCAGCAAAGCTTAGAAATAAAAATTAGAAATTATTCACAATTTACTGAATCTCAATTCTTTTTTTTTCAAGTTTATTTATTTATTTTGAGAGAGAGAAAGTTTCAAGCAGACTCTGCTTTGTAAGCACCAAAACCAACCTGAGCCAAAACCAAGAGTTGGATGCTGAACTGACTGAGCCACCCAGGTACCCCTTGAAACTCAATTCTGAAAAAATTCATAAACAGCAAAATTTTGAAAATACAAAAATCCAGAGCATGTGGTCAGTTTAAAATCTGGCTGGGATTCCTTAGATAAGATAAAATATCTAAAATGTATTGTTCATAGTGCTAGACACAGGGAGTCTGAATAGCCCCCAAACTGAATGAGTCATCAATGTAGAATTCTGCCATAAAAAGTAAGTACAATATAATTTCTTTAAGCAAAAACACAGAATATGGCATATCTAGAGTCATATGCCCAAATCCAATGTTGAATTTCAAAGAAGTAAATACTTTGTCCAAAAATAATAGTGATTCGTTATTAGTAAGGCTTGAAATTTTAGTTCTTTTTCTTGTAGTAGGGATGATGCTGGTCCATTCAGAATAACAGACTGTAATATTCTTAAAGAGATTAAGACATTCAAGCCAGATTGAAAATGAAGAGATGCATGTGAAGTCAATTAACTTAGGTTAAATAGGTCAGCAGTGGCTATGAAAATGAGCAGCACTAATAGAAGTATCCATAGCTCAAATCCATGATTCCAGGAGGCATCATTAGCCAACATGCATGATTCATTTTACCAGTGGTCTTAATAATTTAGCATGTAAGAAAATAATAGCTTTCCATTTCCCCTCGCTGTTGATAAGGAAATAAGTTTTAAATAAAGCAACAAAAATCAGGAAGTGAAAAAACAAATTTATCAAATATCAAGTGTTTGATGCCCTAATACATATGCATTTATAGTAGTGTTTAGAACCAAGGAACAATGACAGTGTACGTCTATGGAAAGAGGAAAAACCCCATGAATATTTGAAATTTTAGTAATTTACATGCATATGTAACAAAAGTTTATTTTTTAATGTTATTCTATAAATTTCACCACATCAAGAAGAATTGATATGTAGCATAGTAGAATTGTAACCAATTTTAAATTTACATACATGGAATTCAAATCCTAGCTTTTCCACTGTGTGAAATATTATAATTTGTTTATCTCTCTAATTGTTACATTCCTGGGATGAAAAATTAGGATATTATAAGCAAATTGATTTTTAAATTAATTAAGATAATCTACATAAAGCACAAAATTCATGTAAAGCCTGACACATTTTGGGATTTTATAAATGATAGATCTTAACTACTTTCAAAGTAACTATATTACCTCCAATTTACCAATGAGAAAATAGCATCAAACATTCTAAATTAAGGATTCAGAGAAAGGGGAACCCTCTTAAAAGGTTGATGGGGATGCAAACTGGTGCAGCCACTCTGGAAAACAGTATGGAGGTGCCTCAAAAAGTTAAAAATAGAACTACCAACAATCCAGCAATTGCACTACTAGATATTTACCCAAGGGATACAAAAATACTGATTCGAAGGGATATATGCACCCTAATGTTTATAGCACATTATGAACAAAAGCCAAATTATGGAAAGAGTCCAAAGGTCCATCGACTGATGAATGGCCAAAGATGTGGAATGTATATACAATGGAATATTACACAGCCATAAAAAAAGAATGAAATCTTGACATTTGCAATAAAATGAATGGAGCTAGAAGGTATTATGCTAAGTGAAATAAGTCAGTCAGAGAAAGACAAATACCATATGATTTCACTCATATGTGGAATTTAAAAAACAAAACAAACAGACATAGGGAACAAAATAAAGGAAAACCAAGAAACAGACTCTTAACTGTAGATAACAAAATAATGATTACCAGAGGGGTAGAGGGTCGGGGGATGAGTTAAATAGGTGATGGGGATTAAGGAGTGCCTTTGTTGTGAGAAGCACTGTGTGATGTGTGGAAGTGTTGAATCACTATATCGTACACCTGAAACTAATAGTACACTGTATGTTTACTAACTGGAATTTAAACAAAAACTTGAGGGGTGCCTGAGTGGCTCAGTCAGTTAAGCATCCCATTAGGCTCAGGTTCATGAACTCACAGTCTGTGAGTTCAAGCCTCACATCGGGCTCTGTGCTGACAGCTCAGAGACTGGAGCCTTCTTCAGATTCTGTCTCTGTCTCATGCTCTGCCTCTCTCATGCTCTGCCCTGCTCATGCTTGCTCTCTCGTGCTCTCTCTCAAAAATAAATAAACATTAAAAAAAATTTTAATGAAAACTTGAAAAAAAATATTCTAAGTCCTATGATTCCAGAATTTTTCTTCCATTATAATTTCCCTCCTCTTTCATACTCCAAAGAAACAGAACAAATAGGAGATGGCAGGTAGGTAGGTAGGAAGGTAGGGATTTATTATGAAGAATTGGTTCACACAATTATGGAGGCTAAGAAATCCCACAGTCTGCCATTTGTAAGCTGGAGATCCTGGAAAGCCAATGGTGTAGTACCAATCCAAGTCTGAAGGCTCCTGAAAACTAGAAGCACCGATGGTGTAAATCCCAGCCCAAGGGCAGAAGACCCATGTCCCAGCTCAGCAGTCAGGCAGAGAGAAAGAACTCCTCCTTCCTCTGCTTTTTCATACTATTCAGGCCTTCAACTAACTGAATGAGGCCCACCCACAGTGGGAAGGGTAATCTGCTATACTCAATCTACTGACTGACTCAAACATTATCCCTTCACAGACATACCCAGAAATAACGTTTAATCAGATATATGGGGTGGCCCAATCAAGTTGACACATAAAATCAACCATCACACACCACACACACACCTAAATCCATTTCTTGATACCTCTACTTAGAATTCAGATCTCCATCTAGACATCATTATTTACTGGAAACAATTCCTTATTCCTCACAATGAGTTTGTTGTCTTTATGTGCTCTCATAGCATTCTAGATTTACTCTTTACACTCTAATTCCATTTTACTTGTCTGCGTTCCCTTGTCAACTAAGTGTTTTCAGGATCAGAGACATCATTACACTTAGCATTTAATTTCCTGTTTCTCATCCAAGGTACATGGGAAATATTTTTTTTTTCTGAATGACTGAATGAATTTTCAGTATTTTTGCTTAGTAAAGTGACTGTTTTGACAAGTAGTACTGGAAGCTCATTCCTGCACTGTTTCTGGATCATCCCATGCATTAAAGTACTTCTTAAAGGAGCATCTTATAAATTCCCTCTAGTTTTCAGAAGATACAGGTGTATCTTCTGTATGGCACACAGATCAAATGTAGTTCTCAAATATAATAACATTTCAACCATTTGAACACAACCATGTGTTTACCCTTAGTTTTCTCTTCTCCTGGCTGATTCTAAACTTTATAATTTCTGACTATTCTTTTTTTTTTTTTTAAACAGCCATCTCTTCAATTCATCTTAACAGGAATAAGACTAATAAAATTAAGCAGTTGCTTTTAGGCAAGTAGAAGAACATGTGATAAAATTAATGTTATTATATGACAGAAATTAAAATATCTCTAAGGTACATTCCAATTCAATAATTCTGGGATTCCACATTACTCTAAAATGTTATAAATGAAGGCATTTCATTTATAAGTCTCTTCTTAGAAGAGACTTTGAAAATAAAAATAATATGTCTTCTTGAACCCTACTGCTGCTACTTTCCTGACAATGGAAATATTAACCTTCTTGAGTATTTATTTTATTTAAATTAAATCTGCTAAAATTTGTATTGATGATTCCAGCCATCAGGGAATCTTTTTTCTTTTTCTCTTTTTAGGCTTATTTATTTATTTTGAGAGACAGAGAGAGAGAGAGAGAGAGAATTCCAAGCAAGCTCTATTGTCAGTGTGGAGCCCGACAGGGGCCTTGAACCCATGAACCATGAGATCATGACCTGAGCAGAGAGCAAGAGTCGGACGCTTAACCAATTGAGCCACCCAGGCGCTCCAGGAGATTGTTTTTCTAGTAATTTCTCTATCTTCCATATAGACCTTTAAATATAACCTTTAAAATGTTTGTCATAAATTATCTGATAAAAGGATTTTTTTTGAATGATGCCAGAGAACTGAGAAATTTATTTCATTTCACTTAATACACTTTTGGGTCAAATTATTATGAAACATGAATCATCTTATAATCAGGATAGTAACTATTCCATAATGCCTATATTACATACTTAAAATTTCTGCATAGGGCCCTTTCCATAATCTCTCAAATATTTAGGATATTAAGTAATGCCCACAAGCTTATTTCTGTGATTTTTTTTAAAGCTGCAATTGCGTGGAATAAGAAAACAATAGGGGCGCCTGGGTGGCTCAGTTGGTTGGGCATCCGACTTCGGCTCAGGTCATGATCTCACAGTTTGTGAGTTCGAGCCCTGCGTCAGGCTCTGTGCTGACAGCTCAGAGCCTGGAGCCTGCTTTGGATTCTGTGTCTCCCTCTCTCTCTGCCCCTCCCCCGCTCATGCTCTGTCTCTCTCTCTCTCTCTCTCTCTCTCTCAAAAATAAACACTAAAAAAAATTAAAAAAAAACAATAATGGAGATTATCTAATTCCATTAACCTTAATATTAACATTAAATGACAAGACCAAAGACATGTGCCTATTTTGTGAATTAACCCAAACTGAGCAGCCTCAGATGTAATATGTGTTGGAATCTCAGTAACTTGTGAGAGCAGGAATAAAAGTTGAGACTAGATAGCAATAGTAGCTAGAGATTTAAAAATGAGTAGCCAGAGATTTATTTATTTAAAAATAAATAGCCAGGGATAAGATCCACTGACCAATAAATACAACAGGTATTAACAAGAGGTGTCACAAACTAAGATTTGGAGCCAATATGTTTCAATAACTAAGGAGGTAAAGTTGTGTAGGTATAACACAGCTGTAGGAGTATATTCTCCAAATCAGGTAGTTGGAGACTTCATGGTTCCAAATGTTCATGAAGGACCAACAGGATTCCAGCCAATGACTAGGACTAAGAGGAAAATCACCAGTTTCTGAGAAGCCAAAGAGAAGAAAATTTAAGGTATTCAGAGCACCACCATATTGGCTTAGTGAAGCTCTTAGCAAGACTTTCCAGTACATTAAGGAGACTAGATCACAAGAGTTAAGTCAATACAGGAAAGAATAAAGGAAGGAGAAGAAAACTTACCCAGGACCTCATCTACAAAATAGTAAGTTTCATTTCAGATGCTACCTATTGTTGGAGCTGAAAGCTCAAATGTGTGTTTGCTTTCATGAAGACACCCTCTGTAAATATACTCTTCTGAGGCTATATGTAAGTAACAGATGGCAATGATCACAACAACACTAAGCTGGCCTCTGTACATGCAGCTTTGAAATTGAGTACAGTTGTCTTTGAAAAAGACTAACTGCTGACAATGATGCTACAGAAAATTTTCTTTAACAATTACGTGTCAACACTACAGTAATAACAGATAAGAAAATAAAAAATCAATATTAGAAATCTAACCTCAGATTAGAAGCAACCTTAACAAGTCAGGGATAAGATCCACTGATGAAGAAATAATGAATAGGTTATTTTGACATATAAAATTATTTCCTGAAAAGACTATATGTCTTTAAAGTGTATGACAAATTCCATGATAATGCACTAAAATAAAAACACTCAAAGATATGTATATTTTATTAAGTAATAAATCTTACTTTTAAAAACTAATATTACTTTGAGAAATCCATTAAATTCTTGACATTTTCAGATTATCTTGCTACAATTCTCTATGCAGGAAGTATAGAGAAGGGGGAAAGAAAATGCTTAGAGTTAAAGAGGAAGACAAGAAAAAGTACTGCTGAGATAAAAAAAAAATTCCTATTCTCTTTTGTGAATTAGAGAGAATCCCAAGCATGCTCCACACTGTCAGCACCGAGCCTGATATGGGGCTCAAACTCATGAACCATGAGATCATGACCTGAGCCAAAATGAAGAGTCAGATGCTCAACCAACTGAGCCATCCAGGTGTGCCTGGGTATTATATATATTAATATAAATTTCTGAAAGCATGAATGAAAATAGGTAACATGAATGCTTTGCCCATTATTTGCCTCCAAAATTATACTTAAAACTGTAACATATCTTTCTGTCTCATTTTGTTTTTTTAAAGTATACATAATAAAAAGTTAAGTTTTGCTTAATCTTCAATTAAACCCTGCTGTCTATTATCCTTTTTTTATATTTTTAAAAAATGTTTATCTATTTATTTTGTGAGAGAGAGAGAGAGAGAGAGAGAATTTCAAGCAGGCTCCACACCATCAGCACAGAGCCCAACACAGGGCTTGATCTCACAAACCATGAGATCATGACCTCAGCTGAAATCAAGAGTCCAACGCTTAACTGACTGAGCCACCCATGCACCCCTATCTATTATTCTTATATATAATTTAACCACCATTGATTCATTCTTTCATTTACTGGGTGTCTCCTATTGCCAGACACTGCACAATATGATAGGGTGGCAGAGACAAACAACAAGATATTATCATAATTAGTGAAATATGTAGATATAAAGCAACCAATCAAAATCTGATGTACTATGTGATATGTGACAATATGTAAGCAAAATGATTAATAGAATGTGTAAGAATAATATATTCTTAGCAATGTTGTTGCTATTTTCCAAGCTGGGAAGATCAAGATACCATCAAAATGTGCTCTTCAAACTGTAAAGTCAAGGGGTACCTGGGTGGCTCAGTCAGTTAAGCCTCTGACTCTTGACTTTGGCTCAAGTCATGATCTCACAGTGGTGGGATCAAGCCCCCTGTGGGGTTCCACACAGAGCTTGGAGCCTGCTTGGGTCTCTCTCTCTCTCCCTTTCTCTCTGCCCCCCCCCCAACTCATGTTTTCTCTCAATAAATAAATACATAAACAAACAAACAAACATTTTTTAAAAAACTATAAACTAAAGAACTGGAAAGATCAATTTTCAGAATAGCAGAAAGATCAAGCCCAGCACTGGGCTGCACACTGGGCAGGAAGCCTATTACAAAAAAAAAAGGGGGGGGGGGGGGGAAGAATGGTAACATGAGGAAATCTGTGGATAGTTTCCCCAGGGAAACAACCATAAATCGTGAAAATTATATATAGACATGGGTATAAACATTTAAATTCTCTGAAAATTGCCCTAAGTGCATACAGCAGAAGAACTGTTCAAGAAAATCTATTAAATTACTGTAAGAACAGTGGGAGTCTGTGGCCCTTGAATAGGAGCCAGCATTTGCCCCTCCCTTCCCCCACAGTACAGCATATTGATAGCTCCACTCCGTGTAGCTAAGGACATAGGGCTTCCTTCCCCAGCCCCAGCCCCACCCCCATCTTCACCAGTTGTCAGTCTAAGGCTACGATATCTCCTGGAAAGGGCAGACCACCATATTCCTCATTCTTTTCACCTCAGCTCCAACTGTGGAAGCTAAATTCCAGGTGAATGCAGTCAAGAGGTCAGTGGCTGTCTTCATGCACTCAGCCATAGTCATACTGCAGAAGCTCTATCCCAGGCATGGCAGCCAGAGAATACTGGGGCCTCAATCACTCTTTCCCTAGCTCTATTATAAGGAACAGGATTCACGACAAGAGAGGCAAACTGAATAGGCCATATTCTATCCTGCCTATCTATGCATGTAAATCAGGGGATTAACTCCAAGAGAAATGGGCCATAATGGAATTAAATTATAAATGAGTAACAAAAGTTTGTAAATTCACAAATACTAGAAAATTAAACAATATACTCCTAAAAATAATGGGCCAAAAAAGAAATCACGAAAGGATTTAGAAAGTACTTTGAGATGAATGAAAATAAAGACATGACATACCAAAATTGTGAGGTGAAGCTAAAGATTGCTTAGAGGAAAATTTATAGCCATAATGCCTACAATGAAAAAGAAAGTATCTCAAATCAATTACCTAACCATACACTTTAAAATGCTGGGGGAAAAGAGCAAACTGACTTTAAATCAAGCAAAAAGAAGATGGGTGCCTGGGTGGCCCAGTCAGTTAAGCGTCTGACTTTGGCTCAGGCAATGATCTCGTGGTTTGTAAGTTCAAACCCTGCATCTGGCTCTGTTCTGACAGCTGAGAGCCTGGAGCCTGCTTCAGATTCTGTGTCTACCTCACTCTCTGCCCCTCCCTGCTTGCACTCTGTCTATCTCTCTAAAAAATAAATAAACGTTAAAAAATTAAAAGCAAAAAGAAGAAAATAATAATGATTAAGCTAGTGGAAATTAATTAAATAGAGAATTAAAAAATAATATATAAAATCAACAAAACCAAAAGTTGGTTCTTTGATAATCATGAGTCAGTAATTTTTAAATTTCCAAAGAAGAAAAACCCAGATCTAGATGAATTCACTGGTTAACCAAACACCTAAAGAAAAATTAATGTTAATTTTTCAAAATTTCTTTCAGAAAATGGAAGAGGAGAGAACACATCCAACTCATTCTATTGGTGCCATTTTACCCTGATGTCAAAATCAAAGACATCACAGGAAAGAATATTAAAAACCAACATATCTTGTGAATAGAGATGCAAATATCCTCAATAACATATTATCAAACCAAATTCAGCAACATATAGAAAAGATTATATACTATAACCAAGGGGGATTCATCCCAGAAATACAAGGTTTATTTAAAGTTGGGGGGAAAAAAAGAAAAAAAATATACATATACTTACACTAAAACAATAGAATAACAGACAAAAACAAAATGATCATCTCAATATATGAATAGATGCAGGAAAAACTTTTGACAAAATTGAACATCCATTTATGGTAAAAGAACTCAAAAATTAGGAAGTAAAGTTACTTTCTCAATTGATAAATAGATATCTGTGAAAAGTTCAAGTAACATTATACTTAATGGTGACAGACTGAATGCTTTACCCTAAAATGATGAACAAAACAAGGATGTCCATTCTCACCAATTTATTCAACATTCTATTGGAAATTCTAGCCAGGTCAGTTTGAAAAGGCAATAAAATAAAAGCTATCTGGATTATAAAGGAGGAAGTAAAACTATTTCTATTTGTAGATGATCTGATTCTTTTGTATAGAAGATCCTAAGAAACCTATTAAAAACTATTAAAACTAATAATAAATGACTTACGCAAAGTTACAGAATACAAGATCAAAATATAAAAAATTAATTGTATTTTTATACACTAGCAATGAACAATCCAAAACTGAAATTAAGAAAAAGTTCCATTTACAATAGCATCAAAAACAATAAATATACATGGAAATAAATTTACCCAAGGAGGGGTAAGACTTGCACACTGAGAACATTGTACACAGAAACACTGCTCAAAGAAGTAAAAGAAGTCCTAAATAAATGGAAAGATATGCTATGTTTATGGACTGACTACTTAATATGGTTACTAAGGCTATACTCTCAAATTAATATATAATGTAATATAATCCCTATCAAAATTCAAATTTCTTTGCTTAAACTGACAAGCTAGTCCCAAAATACATATGGAAATTTGAAGCACCAAATAGCCAAAACCATCTCGAAAAAAACAAAATTGGGGGATTTACACTTAACAATTTCTAATTTCACTACATGACTATAATAATATACACAATGTAGTACTGGCATAGGATAGACATATAGATCCACGGAATAGAATTGAGGATACAAAAATAAATCCTCACATTTCTTGACCATTGTTTTTTTTTTTATTTTTTTAATTTTATTTAAATACAAGTTAATTAACATATATTGTAATAATGATTTCAGGAAAATTTAGTGATTCATCACTTACATATAACATACAGTGCTCATCACAACAAGTGGCCTCCTTAATGCCCATCACCCATTTAGCCCATCCTCCCACCCAACACCCCTCCAGCAACCCTCAGTTTGTTTTCTTTATTTAAGAGTCTCTTATGGTTTGCCTCTCTCTCTCTTTTTATTTTATTTTCCCTTCCGTTCCCCTATGATCCACTTTGTTTCTTAAATTCCACATGTGAATGAAATCATATGATATTTGTCTTTCTCTGATTGACTTATTTTGCTTAGCATAGTACACCTTAGGTCCATCCACGTTGTTGCAAATGGTAAGATTTTGTTCTTTTTGATGGCTGAGTAATATTCCATTGTATATATATCACCTCTTCTTTATCCATTCATCAGTCTATGGACATTTGGGCTCTTTCCATAATTTGGCTATTGCTGTTTTTTAAATATAATTTTTTGTCAAGTTAGCTTAGCTAACATACAGTCTATATAGTGTGAACTAACTAGAGTTTAAATAAAAACTTGAAATAAAAAAAATATTATGCTAATTGAAAAGAGTCAGTAACAAAGGCTATACATCATATGATTCAGTATATATGAAAGGTCTCAAACAGGCAAATTTACAGAGACAGAAGTAGATTAGTGGTTGCATTAGGCTGGGTGGGATGGAAGGTACTGAGATAAGACTGTAGGTAGGGTGTTCCATTTGTGAATTATAAAAATGATCTAAAATTTACTGTGATGATAATGGCAAAACTCTGAGAATGCACTAAAAATCATTAAACCTTTACATATTAAATGAATAGGTTGTACTGTATGTGAATTTTTATCAGTAAAACTGTTATGTTTAAAAAAAGAAAGAAAATGGGGCGCCTGGGTGACTCAGTCAGTTAAGTGTCCGACTTCAGCTCAGGTCACGATCTCGCGGTCCGTGAGTTCAAGCCCCATGTTGGGCTCTGGGCTGATGGTTCAGAGCCTGGAGTCTGCTTCTGATTCTGCGTCTCCCTCTCTCTCTGCCTCTCCCCCGTTCATGCTCTGTCCCTCTCTCTGTCTCAAAAATAAATAAACGTTAAAAAAAAAATTAAAAAAAAAAAGAAAGAAGATTGGAGATTGCATAAGGAAGCTGGAGAGAGCACACGTGTCCAAACTACTCTCACCTAGAAAAAGGAGAAAATATGTTTGAATAAAGATGAAATTAATAGCAACACTGGTATATAAATAGAAGTATAATCAGTGATCTAAGTGATCTGTAAATTTCAGGAATCCATGAAAGATAGAACAAAGATAAAATGACACTGAAAGATGAAACCACAGCTCAAAATATGTGTAAGAGAATACAGGAAGTCTATTCTAAAGAATGCCCCAATCTCTGGGGTGTTTGATTGAAGAATTACATTGAAATATTCAGTCATTTTACTACTGTCCCACTAGCCCCAATCTGGCCCTCATTGTGCCATATTTTAGGACACAGACTAATTTTCCTAAGGGTAGAAAAAATAAATATGATTAGTTCTGCCACTGAAGCAGGTCTGTACTTTTTAACTCTGAGGCAACGTCCAGGAGAAACAGAGAATCCATGTGTTCAGATGAAGAGGTAGTCATGTGTTATCCCTCCCTGCCCATGACAGGATATATCGTCTCTTCCTCTTAATACTGGAGGCGATCAGCCTATAGTAGATAAACTATACCCATGAAAATACGAACAGAAAATATTCAATTCATAGAAGACTACACAGTGAAGAATCCTTAAAGGCATTATTTCAGATGGCTATGAGTTGACAGAAAATAGTCACATGTATACACAAACTATACTACACACACACGCACACACACACACATTAGATTTAGTAATAGAATATTAAATCCAGAATATTTTTTTAAATGTCCTCACATTAGGGGTGCCTGGGTGGCTCAGTTGGTTGAGCGCCTGACTCCGGCTCAGGTCATGATCTCGCAGTTCATGTGTTCAAGCCCCACATCGGGATCTGTGCTGACAGCTCAGAGCCTGGAGCCTGCTTCAGATTCTGTGTCTCCCTCTCTCTCTGCCCTTTCCCCATTCATGCTCTGTCTCTCTCTGTCTCTCAAAAATGAATAAACATTAAAAAAAAAGAAATGTCCTCACATTAGAGTTATACACATAGCATATCTTCTCTTATGCCCCAGAAACATAAATGTGTGGGGCGGGGAAGAGAGAGCAAAGCCACTGACATCTGTCTGCATATGTTAGGGTAAAGCCGGACCACAGCCTCATTTCTTAACCAGCCATAGTCCTTAGGCCCATGAATACTTAGATATTTCATCTCCATTCAGAAGGAATATACACAAATAAGCTAACGCTCTAATAGAAAATACATAGAAATGTCTGAGGATCTTCTTGATGGTCAAGAAAAGTTCAGTGTCAGCTAGGCTGCACCTAATTATGTGTGGAAAGAGATGGAGAGAGAAGCAGAGTCAGGGTGCATGCCTCTAGAACCTAAAGTGGACATTGTGTATCCTTCTTATGCTTGGGGAGCAAGACACAATGCTCTCCCTTTGTGGTGAAGGAAACATCATAGCGTATCCCAGAACACTGGGCCACTAAAGTTGTACTGATGTGGTGGGCCTCTGCATCTTTGTAGGCTTGCCGGCCACCCTCTGGAATGTACGTCTTGTCCATCCCACATGACTAGCACAGTTTCATCATTTCATCGCTATAATGGACAATGTGATGCTCTATGGGATATCCTACTGCTCCAGGTCTCTTCAGACTATTATGAGAGTGGTCTGGAGAGACATCATAGCCCTGGATTAAGACAATGAATGTAAGCACAATAGTGGATTCTACCACCTTCTCTCCAAAGAACACAGGTATTGATAATCATCCACAGACATGAGTAACTTTGTAGGAGTCCAGGAGTCCAGTGGAGAAGTTCCTGCACATCATTGGAGCCAAAAATCTGGAAACAGATTCATTGGAGAAGATAGAAACAATTTCACCTTACCTGCATCACACTGCCCCATGATGGCACAACTCAGTGCCAAGAGAGATGTCATCTTCCACAGGGGAAAGTAAAAGGATAGTGAGGGAGCACCCAGCTTCTCCATCTTTGTAGGATACTGCCAAAGAGGCCCATGTATTTCTCAACCCACACAGAACAGTGATGTGATCTGCATGACTTAGGGACAGGGAGAGGCTGGGAGCACTGCAGCCAGGGTTTGGAACTCCTAGAAGGGATACAGATCCTATTAACCACTTTGTGGACTCCATCAGGAGACCTTCCCACAAATCAGTGGGGATGTCTCACTTCAGACCCCTTACTGACCTATGGGCACTCCCAATACTTCACACACCTCACCAAACACCCTATGTGACTGGCTCCCTGTATGCATCCCCATGGGTAGAGAGTATGAGTTTTTGCAGATGGCCAGTAAGCACATGCAGAAAGCTGGATGATCTCTGTGGGATTGGGAGAAAGCACAAAAAATTGAACTAGGAGCACCATCCTAGAGAAGGCAAATGAGAGGCTTGCAGTACCCAGCCTACCTCTGCAGGATCAAGAGAAGTCATACAATCTTGGGGCTCCTGGATGTTTCATTTGGTGGAACATGAAACAGTTGGTCTCAGGGTTGTAAGTTCTAGCCTCATGTTGAACAAGGAGTCTACTTAAAAATTAAAGAAGGCAAAAAGACAAATGTTGAGAAAATAGAGAAGGCATACAATCTTTTTTTTATGTTTATTTATTTGTTTTTTGAGAGAGAGAGGGAGAGAGCACATGAAAGTGAGGGAGGGCAGAAAGGGAGGGAGAAAGCAAATCCCAAGCATGCTCTGAATTGCCAGACTCAGAGAGACATTAGGTTTGACCTCAGGAATGGTGAGATCATGATCTGAGCCAAAATCACTAGTCAGAGGCTTAACTGACTAAGCCATCCAGGCACCCCAAGAAAGCATACAATCTTAATAATCACTTCCCTCCCAAAGGAACCAAAATATTTGAGCAGAAGCATCCATGCAAAAGATCTGACTTGCCTCAGAATCCCTAACAAGGCTGACAGGTAATTTTGTTAAGATTTGTTTTGTGACCTAACATATGATTGATCTCAGAAAATGTTCCCTGTCTTTCAGAAGAAAATGTATTTTGATGCTGTTGGAAAAAAAAATTCTTTATACGTCAGATAGGTTCATTTGGTCTAATAAATAGTTCAAGTCCAATGTTTCCTGTATGCCAACTAGCTACATTTCAGAAGATTATATGCAGAAGTATGTGGTGACCCATAGAAGCACTTACTATAGTTACTAGATACTGTTGTCATGATCAACAGTCCAGATTACAGCAACTAAGAAAACCCCTGTAATGGCTATATCAAACCTAACAGTATTATATGCATATTACCTCACTGTGCTGGCTATGAATAATACTGTATCTTAGCTCTAAAACCACAATTCTTGAGGAGATCCTGGGAAGATGGCGGTGGAAGAGGACGCTGGGCTCACCATGCGTCCTGCTGATCACTTAGGTTCCACCTACACCTGCCTAAATAACCCAGAAAACCGCCAGAAGACTAGCAGAACGGAGTCTCCGGAGCCAAGCGCAGACGAGAGGCCCACGGAAGAGGGTATGAAGGGCGGCAAGGCGGTGCACGCTCCACGGACTGGCAGGAGGGAGCCGGGTCAGAGGGGTGGCTCCCCGGCCAAGCAGAGCCCCCAAGTCTGGCTTGCAAAAGCGGAGGGGCCGGAGGGATGGAGTGTGTTCCGACAGCAAGCGCGACTTAGCGTCTGGGAGGTCATAAGTTAACAGCTCTGCTCAGAAAGCGGGAAGGCTGGAGGACAAAGGGAGGGAGAGCTGCTGAGCCCCCGGATGACAGAGCTCAGTTTGGTGGGGAACAAAGGCGCTCGCCAGTGCCATCTCCCCCGCCCATCCCCCAGCCAAAATCCCAAAGGGAACCAGTTCCTGCCAGGGAATTTGCTTGCACTGCCAAACACCCAAGGCTGTACTTCTGCGGATCCATCCCTAGGCGGCGGGTCTGACTCCCTCCTGGTGCCGCAGGGCCCCTCCTGAAGGGGATCTCCGAAGGAAAATAGAGCTGAGCCTGCCCCTCCCCCCCCCACCTTGCCGATCCACCCCAGCTAATACGCCAGATCCCCAGCACCACAAGCCTGGCAGTGTGCAAGTAGCCCAGATGCGCCACGCCACCCCACAGTGAATCCCGCCCCTAGGAGAGGGGAAGAGAAGGCACGCACCAGTCTGTGGCCCCAGTGGTGGGCTGGGGGCAGACATCAGGTCTGACTGCGGCCCCACCCACCAATGCAAGGCATTCAAGACAGCACAGGGGAAGTGCCCCGAGTCCTGCACCACTCCAGCAACTATCCAAAATGACAAAATGGAAGAATTCCCCTCAAAAGAATCTCCAGGAAATAACAGCTAAAGAACTGATTAAAAAGGATTTAAACAATATAACAGAAAATGAATTTAGAATAATAGTCATAAAATTAATCGCTGGACTTGAAAACAGTATAGAGGACAGCAGAGAATCTATTGCTACAGAGATCAAGAGACTAAGGAACACTCAGGAGGAGATACAAAATGCTATAAACGAGCTGCAAAATAAAATGGAAACAATCATGGCTTGGACTGAAGAGGCAGAAGAGAGAATAGGTGAACTAGAAGATAAAATTATGGAAAAAGAGGAAGCTGAGAAAAAAAGAGATAAAAAATGCAGGAGTATGAGGGGAAAGTTAGAGAACTAAGTGATGCACTAAAGAGAAATAATCTATTCATAATTGGTATTCCAGAGGAGGAAGAGAGAGGGAAAGGTGCTGAAGATGTACTTGACGAAATCATAGCTGAGAACTTCCCAGACCTGGGGAAGGAAAAAGGCATTGAAATACAAGAGGCACAGAGAACTCCCTTCAGACGTAACTTGAATCGAC
Organism: Felis catus; assembly: GCF_018350175.1. Lineage (NCBI taxonomy): Eukaryota > Metazoa > Chordata > Mammalia > Carnivora > Felidae > Felis > Felis catus. Next base: position 60,745,164 of record NC_058377.1, on the reverse strand, counting down.
CTTCTGCATGACATATCATAGTGAAACTGGCAAAATACAAGGATAAAGAGAAAATTCTGAAAGCAGCTAGGGATAAACACGCTCTAACATATAAAGGGAGATCTATAAGACTCGTGACCGATCTTTCTACTGAAACTTGGCAGGCCAGAAAGGAATGGCAGGAGATCTTCAATGTGATGAACAGAAAAATATGCAGCTGAGAATCCTTTATCCAGCAAGTCTGTGATTTAGAAGAGAGGGAGAGATAAAGGTCTTCCCAAACAAACAAAAACTGAAGGAATTCGTCGCCACTAAGCCAGCCCTACAAGAGATCCTAAGGGGGACCCTGTGAGACAAAGTACCAGAGACATAACTACGAGCATAAAACCTACAGACATCACAATGACTCTAAGCCCATATCTTTCTATAATAACACTGAACGTAAATGGACTAAATGCACCAACGAAAAGACATAGGGTATCAGAATGGATAAAAAAAAACAAGACCCATCTATTTGCTGTCTACAAGAGACTCATTTTAGACCTGAGGACACCTCCAGGTTGAGAGTGAGGGGATGGAGAACTATTTATCATGCCACTGGAAGTCAAAAGAAAGCTGGAGTAGTCATACTTAGATCAACTAGACTTTAAATTAAAGGCTGTAAAAAGAGATGAAGAAGGGCATTATATAATAATTACAGGGTCTATCCATCAGGAAGAGCTAACAATTATAAATTTCTATGTGCCGAGTACAGGAGCCCCCAAATATATAAAACAATTACAAACACAAGCAACCTTATTGAGAAGAATGTGGTAATTGCAGGGGACTTTAACACCCCACTTACAGAAATGGATAGATCATCTAGACACACAGTCAATAAAGAAACGAGGGCCCTGAATGATACATTGGATCAGATGGACTTGACAGATATATTTAGAACTCTGCATCCCAAAGCAACAGAATATACTTTCTTCTCCAGTACACACAGAGCATTCTCCAGCATAGATCACATACTGGGTCACAAAAACAGCCCTTCATAAGTTTACAAGAATTGAGATCATAACATGCATACTTTCGGACCACAATGCTATGAAGCTTGAAATCAACCACAGGAAAAAGTCTGGAAAACCTCCAAAAGCATGGAGGTTAAAGAACACCCTATTAAAGAATGAATTGGTCAACCAGGCAATTAGAGAAGAAATTTAAAAATATATGGAAACAAACTAAAATGGAAATACAACAATCCAAACGCTTTGGGATGCAGCGAAGGCAGTCCTGACAGGAAAATACATTGCAATCCAGGCCTATCTCAAGAAACAAGAAAAATCCTAAATACAAAATGTAACAAAACACCTAAAGGAAATAGAATCAGAACAGCAAAGACACCCCAAACCCAGAAGAAGAAGAGAAATAATAAAGATTAGAGCAGAAATAGACAATATAGATTCTAAAAAAAACTATAGAGCCAATCAACGAAACCAAGACTTGGTTTTTTGAAAAAATAAACAAAATTGACAAACCTCTAGCCAGGCTTCTCAAAAAGAAAAGGGAGATGACCCAAATAGATAAAATCATGAATGAAAATGGAATTATTACAACCAATCCCTCAGAGATACAAACAATTATCAGGGAATACTATGAAAAATTATATGCCAACAAACTGAACAACCTGGAAGAAATGGACAAATTCCTAAACACCCACACGCTTCCAATACTCTATCAGGAGGAAATAGAAAGCTTGAACAGACCCATAACCAGTGAAGAAATTGAATCAGTCATCAAAAATCTCCCAACAAATAAGAGTGCAGGACCAGATGGCTTCCCAGGGGAGTTCTACCAGACGTTTAAAGCAGAGATAATACCTATCCTTATCAAGCTATTCCAAAAAATAGAAAGGGAAGGAAAACTTCCAGACTCATTCTATGAAGCCAGTATAGTATTACTTTGATTCCTAAACCAGACAGAGACCCAGTAAAAAAAGAGAACTACAGGCCAATATCCCTGATGAATATGGATGCAAAAATTCTCAATAAGATACTAGCAAATCGAATTCAACAGCATATAAAAAGAATTATTCACCATGATCAAGTGGGATTCATTCCTGGGATGCAGGGCTGGTTCAACATTCGCAAATCAATCAACGTGATACATCACATTAACAAAAAAAAAGAGAAGAACCATATGATCCTGTCAATCGATGCAGAAAAGGCCTTTGACAAAATCCAGCACCCTTTCTTAATAAAAACCCTTGAGAAAGTCGGGATAGAAGGAACATAATTAAAGATCATAAAAGCCATTTATGAAAAGCCCACAGCTAACATCATCCTCAACGGGGAAAAACTGAGAGCTTTTTCCCTGAGATCAGGAACACGACAGGGATGCCCACTCTCACCGCTGTTGTTTAACATAGTGTTGGAAGTTCTAGCATCAGCAATCAGACAACAAAAGGAAATCAAAGGCATCCAAATTGGCAAAGATGAAGTCAAGCTTTCGCTTTTTGCAGATGACATGATATTATACATGGAAAATCTGATAGACTCCACCAAAAGTCTGCTAGAATTGATATAGGAATTCAGCAAAGTTGCAGGATTCAAAATCAATGTACAGAAATCAGTTGCATTCTTATACACTAACAATGAAGCAACAGAAAGACAAAGAAAGAAACTGATCCCATTCACAATTGCACCAAGAAGCATAAAATACCTAGGAATAAATCTAACCAAAGATGTAAAAGATCTGTATGCCTAAAACTATAGAAAGTTTATGAAGGAAATTGAAGAAGGTATAAAGGAATGGAAAAACATTCCGTGCTCATGGGTTGGAAGAATAAATATTGTCAAAATGTCAATACTACCCTAAGCTATCTACACATTCAATACAATCCCAATCAAAATTGCACCAGCATTCTTCTCAAAACTAGAACAAGCAATCCTAAAATTCGTATGGAACCACAAAAGGCCCCGAATAGCCAAAGTAATTTTGAAGAAGAAGACCAAAGCAGGAGGCATCACAATCCCAGACTTTAGCCTCTACTACAAAGCTGTAATCATCAAGACAGCATGGTATTGGCACAAAAACAGACACATAGACCAATGGGATAGAATAGAAACCCCAGAACTAGACCCACAAACGTATGGCCAACTCATCTTTGACAAAGCAGGAAAGAACATCCAATGGAAAAAACACAGTCTCTTTAACAAATGGTGCTGGGAGAACTGGACAGCAATATGCAGAAGAATAAAACTAGACCACTTTCTCACACCATTCACAAAAATAAACTCAAAATGGATAAAGGACCTGAATGTGAGACAGGAAAGAATCAAAACCCTAGAGGAGAAAGCAGGAAAAGACCTCTCTGACCTCAGCCGCAGCAATTTCTTACTTGACACATCCCCAAAGGCAAGGGAAGTAATAGCAAAAATGAACTACTGGGACCTAATGAAGATAAAACACTTCTGCACAGCAAAGGAAACAACCAACAAAACTAAAAGGCAACCAACAGAATGGGAAAAGATATTTGCAAATGACATATCGGACAAAGGGCTAGTATCCAAAATCTATAAAGATCTCACCAAACTCCACACCCGAAAAACAAATAACCCAGTGAAGAAATGGGCAGAAGACATGAATAGACACTTCTCTGAAGAAGACATCTGGATGGCCAACAGGCACATGAAAAGACGCTCAACGTTGCTCCTCATCAGGGGAAAACAAATCAAAACCACACTCAGACACCACCTCACACCAGTCAGAGAGGCCAAAATGAACAAATCAGGAGATTATAGATGCTGGAGAGGATGTGGAGAAATGGGAACTCTCTTGCACTGTGGTGGGAATGCAAATTGGTACAGCCACTCTGGAAAATAGTGTGGAGGTTCCTCAGAAAATCAAAAATAGACCTACCCTATGACCCAGCAATAGCACTGCTAGGAATTTACCCAAGGGATACAGGAGTACTGATGCATAGGGGCACTTGTACCCCAATGTTTATAGCAGCACTCTCAACAATAGCCAAATTATGGAAAGAGCCTAAATGTCCATCAACTGATGAATGGATAAAGAAATCGTGGTTTATATACACAATGGAGTACTACATGGCAATGAGAAAGAATGAAATATGGCCCTTTGTAGCAACATGGATGGAACTGGATAGTGTTATGCTAAGTGAAATAAGCCATACAGAGAAAGACAGATACCATATGTTTTCACTCTTATGTGGATCCTGAGAAACTTAACAGAAACCCATGGGGGAGGGGAAGAAAAAAAAAAAAAAAGGTTAGAGTGGGAGAGAGCCAAAGCATAAGAGACTCTTAAAAACTGAGAACAAACTGAGGGTTGATGGGGGATGGGAGGGAGGGAAGGGTGGGTGATGGGTATTGAGGAGGGCACCTTTTGGGATGAGCACTGGGTGTTGTATGGAAACCAATTTGACAATAAACTTCATATATTGAAAAAAATAAAAATTAAATAAATAAATAAATAGAAATTAAAAAATAAATATAACTACAATTCTTTATACTCTGCTTTGATAATAAGGGTGGGAATCATGAAACACAATTGTCATTTGCCAGCTGGTTCCCTGCTATGTTCTGTTAATTGGAATATGATAGAAGGAAACTGGAAGCTACTAAAAGGATGAGTATCCCAGCATGTTTGCTTGTGATTCCTGTCAATGCCACACAACAACGCCAATATCACTGGTTCTTCCTTCTAGTTTTATTTCTTCCCAATACTCCCAGCAAAATCTCATCACACTTCCTCAGAAGAAACAGAACCAGACATCAGTGGGGTGCGTCTCAGGGGTCTGAGTCTCAGGTCCATGAGGGGTCCTCCTCTGTGCTCCTGAAGCATGAGCTACAGCTATGAAGTGCCTCTTCACAGGGGTGTGAGTCTTGGATCTATGTGGTCTGTTCTCTTGGCTCCTGATGTACTACAATCAACAGGACAGCACCTTTTCATAAGGGGTCTGAGTGTCAGTTAGGGGAAGACCTTCACCATGCTTCTAAGTTTTCAATACTTCAAACTCCTATCTTTGTTCTCACAGACATAAAGGTGGAAGTGATACCCTGCAATTACTATCTCTATTATTTCTGTATTCCCTTTATGCCTTCAGTCCACCTATACTTGTTTATCTTGGATTAAATACTCCCAGTGTTAACCACTGGTATAACTTCTGTCTTCCTATCCAGAACATGATTAACATACCCACTTTAATCTTCCTTGAAGAGAAAGCCCAAACATAGCATCACAAATCCAAACAGATTAAAATATCTCTGCATCTGGTTCCTGGTACTCTTGAGATTATATTTGCCAAAAACAAAAACAGATTTATTAAGCATTAAGCATGACATTAGTACTTCTGAAAAAACCATACAGACTGAAGTTGAAGTAAGAAGAGTTATTTTTCATAGGATGTTTGTGCTATAAATATTTCCTGAAGATCTAGGAGAAAGTAAGAATATCTGACCAAAAAGTTCAGGTTACTGACAAAGCAATAAAACATGTATTGATGATAATACTAGCTATTATATTAAAGGTTATGGAAGTCAGAGGCAGAGAAAAAGTAAAATATTTGGAATGATTCCATAACCATGTGCAATGCCAATTTTATGTGCCAGATTTAGATAATAAAATTCAGTAACAAGCTATTGTTAACACACTTTTTATTCCCACCTTCTTATTTTTTTTAATTTTTTTTAATGTTTATTTATTTTTGAGACAGAGAGAGACAGAGCATGAGCGGGGGAGGGTCACAGAGATGGAGACACAGAATCTGAAACAGGCTCCAGGCTCTGAGCTGTCAGCACAGAGCCTGACGTGGGGCTCGAACTTACCGACCGCGAGATCACGACCTGAGCTGAAGTCAGACACTTAACCGACTGAGCCACCCAGGCGCCCCTCCCACCTTCTTCTTTAAAGCAAACAAAAAAAACAACTCCACATTTGAAATCAAAACTGGGTCATTCTGATTATCTCAGTAATTGAACATCTTTCATCTTAAATGAACAAATTTTAATATCATTGTGGCTGAGGAAATAATAGCTAGATAATTTTAGCCTAAATTTCTCTCTTAGCCCATGGTCTTCTTATTTAAAACTAAAGTGACCTTTTGGGATGTTGTTATCCCAAGCACGAGTCTCAGCATTTTAACTTCTATCAGTGGCATTTTACTCATCTATACAATAACAAAGAATAGAAAACATTGAAAAACCCATCTATTCTTTTGTTGCACTGGGATGGAGAACTTTCAGCACAGCTCTGCGTATCTGTTTGGTCTTCACACTGTAGATGATAGGGTTCAGCACAGGGGGATTAACAGGTAGGTATTGGCACCAGGATATGTACATAAGGTGGGGCCCATTTCCCAAATCTGTGAACAAAGGACAGACTAATCAATGGAATATAGAATACAGCAACAGCCCCAATATGGGAGATACATGTGCTGAAGGCTTTCTTCCTCTCTTTCAAAGATGCAATGCTGAAGACAGTCTTAATGATTAACAAGTTAGAAAAAATAATGAAGACCGAGTCTACCCCAGCAGTGGTGATCAGGGCTGTGAACCCCACTGCGCTGTTGATCCTGGTGTCTGTGCACGAGAGCTTCATCACGTCAGGGTAGAAGCAGTATGAGTGGTGGAGCACAAGGCTGTGGCAAAAGGGCAATCGTTTAAGAAGCAACACCATAGGAGTCTGGATTAGTGCCCCCTGGTGATGATTGCTATTCCAATCTGTGCTATTTTAAGCTCAGTTAAGATAGAAGCATATCTAAGAGGATTAGAGATGGCCACAAAACGATCAAAGGCCATGGCCAACAGCACTGAGGACTCCATGACAATGTAAAGTTGAATGAAAAACATCTGTGACAGGCAGGCATTAAAGCTGATCTCCCTGGCATCAAACCAGAATATACCCAACATGGTGACCAGGGTAGATATGGACAGGCCGAGGTCAGTGGTGGGCAGCATGGAGAGGAAATAATACATGGGTTCGTGGAGGCTGGGCTGAGTGACAATGGCAAAGAGAATCAGGCTGTTTCCAGAGAGGTTGGTTATGTAGAGAAAGCAGAAGGGAATGGAGATCCAGGTGTGGAAGACTTCCAACCCAGAAACATCAGTTAGTAGGAAAATGATGGACATAGCTGGTATTCTGGAAAGTTGACATGTTGAACTCAAACTGCAGAATCTTATCATGAATAGCCTGCAATGATCAATTGCATTTCTTTATAATGAATTCAACCTGAAATTAATTATTTCACCAGGTAAACATTTATAAGAGATAGTATCTATATTATAGAAAGAGCTTATGGAGATTGGTTAAAAAATAAAGAAAACTAAGGCCACATCTAATAGAGAAGCAGAAAACAGGAAATGAACAATTATGTGAGGATATAGAATTTGTATATAAACAAATCTAGCAATGATCCATCTTATTTAAATTCAGTGCCTTTTAAGTGGATTGCACCCATCACTTACTTTATGTGGTAGGCAGTCAAGAAATATTTTTTGAGAGGCGCCTGGGTGGGTCATTTGGTTAAGTGGCTGACTTCAGCTCAGGTCATGATCTCACGGTCCGTGAGTTCAATCACATGTCAGGCTCTGTGCTGACAGCTCAGAGCCTAGAGCCTGCTTCAGATTGTGTCTCCCTCTCTCTGCCCCTCCCCCACTCACACTCAATCTCTCTCAAAAATATACACTAAAAAAAGTTTTTAAAAAAAGAAATATTTTTTGAAATGTATATGTTGTGTTGTATGAAATCTTAGATAAACAACAAACAGTATATACAGGGATTCTGATATAATAAATAAAGTAAGTTGGCTTCTGGGGGCCAAAAAAAGGAATGCTCTCATCTCCTGGATACTTTCTTTCAATCAAGTTGAATATCTCCAAACACAAAAATAGCCATCATTTTTTGGGGGTGCCTGGGTGGCTTTGTCAGTTAAGCGGCCAACTTCGGCTCAGGTCATGATCTCACGGTCCATGAATTCAAGCCCTGTGTCGGGCTCTGTGCTGACAGTTCAGAGCCTAGAGCCTGCTTCGGATTCTGTGTCTCCCTCTCTCTGACCCTCCCCCATTCATGTTCTGTCTTTGTCTCAAAAATAAATAAACCCTAAAAAAAACTCAAAAAAAATAGCCTACATTTTTTGAGCCCCTACTATCTGTTAGTAGTTGTGAAAATATTCTGTATGAACCTACAGTTTCTTTGCAATACCATAACTTGAACTGTACCTAATTAACTTTTGTACTACATACCTAGTGTAAGCCATCAAGACAATTACAAACAGAACTGTTTGAATATAGAGGGTCTCAAAGTAAGTACTGTGGACATTTTGATGTTACAAATTTTTATTTGGCATCCCAAATCAATTTTTTGGGCTGCATATTCTATTTTTGATGCATTCAAGCATTGACTGATATATTTATTGGCTAAGATACCCACACAATAAGATATTAAATATGTGTGCCTGAACTTTCCATCCCTAAACTAATAATGATATGCATACTCCATAGAATTATTACCAGGATTAAATTAGTTAATATATATGAAAAACTAAGGAGGGTACTTCACTGTGATGTAAAAGTTCAACAAATATTAGCTGTTATATTTTTAATTAAATTTAAAATATTATATAATCATTTCTTTTCCTTCCTTTCCCACATCTATTTGCATACCCCTCCCACTTATTCATAGGTCTTGTCTTCTGAGCCGAGACAAAAGGTGAAAATATTATCTAAGTCTGACTTGGGCAATGCCTACTGCTTAATATCTTCTTTATGTGGTCCCTTCTTCCTCCACAGCTATGATTTTTCTTCTACATTCTTTCCTGATTCAGAAGAAAAACTATTGCTCACTTCCAAAGACAACCCTACCATGTAAGCCCCTAAATGAATTCTGGATATTAGTATAGTTTAACATTAAATTACTGAGTGCATGTGGGGTCCCTGGGTGGCTCAGTGTGTTAAGTGACCGACTCTTGATTTTGGTTCAGGTCATGATCTCAGGGTCATGAGCCCAGCATGGAGCCTGTGTAAGATTTTCTCTCTCTCGCTCTATTGCTCCTGTGCTCGCTCTCGAAAGAAAGAAAGAAAGAAAGAAAGAAAGAAAGAAAGAAAGAAAGAAAGAAAGAAAGAAAGAAAGACCTGAGTGCAGGCTGTAATCCACTAGATGGATACAGAACCAAATTAAACATGGTACCAGCCCTCAAGGATATTTAGGAAAGGATAAGATACTTATGAAAACAAACATGTAAACGGACAAATAAAATGCAGTGTGATATATAAAATAATGGGTTTGTGTTTAAAACACACTGGTTGAATGTATTAGAAAGTCTTATGGGGGAAGGATCAAGAGAGGCTACTTTGAGAATATAAAGAACACTTGTGCAGGGGATGCTAGGTAAAAATCACCACGAAGATACTCCAAGCATGTCCAAGGTATGTTGTATTAGATAATTTACAAATGTCACTAAGACATGAGATATAAGGTGCTAAAAGTGTTTAAAGGTAGCAGGAGTCCAGTATGGAATTATTTTATCACCGTCAAAGGGTAAGGAATTTGGATATTTTCTAGACACTGAAAACATAAAGAATACGTAGATGTCTTTCTGCACTGTGAAATAGCCCCACCAATTTTCCTTCTTTATTTTTATTAAAATTTGGACACTTTCATTTGTACCATTACCACCGTCTATAAATATTTCAACTTCTTTCCCAACCTAAACATAACTCTGCCTCCTTCCTGTCGCATGTATCTCCTTCCCTTCACTAACAACTTATTGAATATTTGTCTTTCCTCATCTCCCTCTTAAATAGTTCACACCTATTCTTGAAATTTGCTTCTTTTTGTACTGAAGCATGCTCTGTTGGATTAGTTGTCTATTGCTGCATGAAAAACTAGCACAAATTCATGGTTCAAAACAAGAAATTCATTGACTCACATTTCAGCAAGTCCTAAGCAGAAGCAGAAGCATCAGGATCTCTGCTCAGGGTCTTACAAGGCTAAAATCAGGGTTTCAGCCAGGACTGTGTCCTCATCTTGAGGTCAGGGTCCCTTCCAGACGGATCCAGGTTGTTGGCGTTCTTTGTGGTATGGAATTGATGTCTCCACTTTCTGACTGGCCATCGACTGGAGGTTGCTCCCAGCTCCTAGAGACTACCCTCTACCCTCTGCCCAGTCATCTGGACCTCTCCCAACAGGCTGCATCTTCCAACCCAGTAGAGGAGTCTCTCTGCTGGCTCCTGTCTCTTTTAAAGGCTCACATGATTAGGGCAGGCCCACCCAGCATAATCTCCCTTTTGGAAAACTCAAAGTCAAGCCATCACCAACCTCGCTGACATCTGCAAACTCTCTTTGCCATACGTACAACATGACATATTCCATCACATCCATAGAACGGCGCACACTCAGGGGGTGGGTTTCATACTGGACTATACTCATAGGGGACAGGAATCGTGAGCACCTTTTTAGAATGCTGCCTGCCAAAAGTGTCCAGGCCAACCAATCTATAAAATTTTATAGGTTTGGCTTCTAAAATGTCCTTTGATTGACCATCCTTATCCTCCACTTCTATCATCTCTATTTTACATGGTAGTCTCATTAGTTTTTGCAGGAACTACAGCTATATTCTCATAAGTAATTTCCCCGCCTTGAGTTTCAAGTGTTTACAAACTTTTTCCATATTGATGCCAGCATGATCTCTCAAAAATACAGCTTCTTGTCACTCCTCATACAGAACTCTTCCTTGTCTTCAGCACGAGGTTGAAACTCTTTCCTATCTTATTATAGCCGTCAAGGATCTTCCCAATCTAACAAAAATCTACTTTTCCTGATACCCAACCTCTTCCCTCCCCCCAGGAACCTTTTGATATGATCAACCTGGGCCTTTCCTACCTCACCAAATTACCAAATATAGTAAGTTCTCTCACAGTGCTGTGCTTTGCTTAAGTCATGTACTTCCCATTCTTCTTTGAATAAGCCTAAATTCTTTGATTCATTAGATTCATTCTTAGACTCATTATTTTCTTTAGGAAGCATTTTATGGAATCACCTTCTACATGTCAAGTCACAAGGAATTACTTCTTCCTCTGGAGTCATATTTTTATTTATTTATTCATCTAGAATAGTGTTAATTCCATTGCATGATCATAAATTACTTGAAAATATGCCTTTCTAACTGAAATCAGCTATGGGCAGGTAGACCATTATATTCCTTGTACCATGAACTGTACTGTGCAGTGTGGGAAGTCAATAGATATTTTTTGATAAAAATTAAATCCAAGGGTTGTATACTGACAAGGAATTCTGGAAATATATCAGGATCTTAACACATTACAGCCTTGTGGTATTTAATTTATGCTATTTGGCTTCAAATTACAGATGTGACTACTGGAAGCATCTCTGTGAATTCTTTCATTCCCACAAAAGGAAGCGTGTGTGTGTGTGTGTGTGTGTGTGTGTGTGCACGTGTTGAGGCTTTTTTTAATGAAAGGTTTGTGCTGGCATTTTAAGGTAAACTTTTATGTGCCCCCCTCCACTTCTCAATAGTGATTCTCTCTTCTGTGAAAACAATATTCCAGGCCCATCGTAAGAACATGCAACAGCTCCCATGCAGGACTACCTTGAGTTAGCTCTCTCCTCTGATGCCAGAGAGTCACTAACATGGTTGTACGGTCAGGCAAACCTAGTTTCAAGTGTTGGCTCTGCCACCAACTAGCTGAGGTTCTTCAAATAAGCACTTTATATTAGGTTTTACTTCCGTAAAATTAAGTTTACCAATAGCATTCATTGTAAGGATCACTGAGAGAGCATTTGTGAAGCATTTAATCCGCTAATGAGTACTGGGGAAGCACTTAACAATGGTAAATGAGGATGAGGTTGATGCTGGTGGTAGGTGGTTCCAGCACTGCCCGCTGCCCTTAGGCAATGATTTTGAAACGTACTCAACTAACCAAAAAACTCACAATTCGAGGACCTGCTAACAACTTGCTCCAAGAGTCAAGACATATGGGCCACAGATCAACTGAACCCCATTGGCCAGAACATGATGTACCCAAATACTGATTTCAGGAAAAACCCTTCCACAGTTTTCCTGAGACACTCATGAGGGCTTTTTGCAGTTAATTAACTCTTCCTCATTCTAAAGGAAACCGGTGGGTGTGAAACTTGATGTTTTCCCTAAGCGCACAGTGTTACTTACAAAGTATGGAGCTGTCTTCTTTCCTGTCCTCTTTGCCAGAAAGGGATTTGAGGAGCAGTGGAGGTTTTCTCCTCAGGTACAGGTAGCACATATAAGGAGCCATGACTCAGGCTTCATGAAATCTCCTAATCAGAAAACCCTGGTGGACTTTTCTGCGGCCCCCGAGTACCAAGTTTCCCAAGGGTTAATTCCACCTCACTACTCTCTTCCCTTTCTATCTCACTACATTTAGTTTTGTCATTTCCATGCATGGGCTGGTATTATAGTGCCCTGACCTTGCTAAATGTGAGTCTGTGAGTAAAAATTCCCAAACAAAACACCTGCCATATATGCACCAGCTCACTCCTGTCTCTACCTCTACCCCCCACACACAGCAGATAAATGTATCTTCCTACAACATAAATTGGGTAAATTTGGTACACTTTTAAGATGGGTGAAGGGGAGTGGGAGACACAGGACTCCAGTTGTGGAATGAGTAAGTCACGGGAATAAAAGGCACAGCATACAGAATACAGTCAGCGATATTGTAATAGCAATGTAAGGGGACAAATAGCTATACTTATGGTGAACATAGCACAGTGTATATAAACTTGTGAAATCACTAAATTGTACATCTGAAACTAATGTAACATTGTGTGTCAACTATACTCAAAGAAAAAATATATATGGTTCTCTACCTTCAAAGTTCTCCATTTTTAAAACTTTTCCTGAGAATCCATGCAATTTGAATCTGTTATGTTTATACTTAGAAGTATACTCCTTAAGTATACTCCTTAGAAGTAATTGAATGTGTATTATATCTCCTCTGTTAAACAGTAAATTTCTAGGAGCTATATTTTCCTCTTCAGACTAAGAGTTTCCTGAGTTGTTGATATCCCCTTTAGTTCAGGTTCTTCCTGGCAAACAGAGAGATCACCATCAATGATTCCTCTTAGTATCTGCTTCAATGTTGTATCCAGTCTCATTCAAAAGAAACAACTGTTTTAAACATTACTTGAATTTATATATGTTTAGTCAGATTATTACTCCTTAAAAATAGAAATTATGTCTTCATTTTTCACTGTTTCAACACCAGTACATTCCACAGCACTTGCCAAAATGAAAACGGCCAAAATATGTAAGAAAAATATTTGCAAAGTTATGTAAAAGTTGTTAATTCAGTAAGCACGTATTAAATTAGCTATTATTAATAAAGTACTATGCTTATATCTGTGCATGATAGATTAATTTTAAAGTTCAATGGCTGTTTTCAAAAATTTTTAAGTCAGTCAGGGAAGATGGCCCTAATTGCCTATAAGACAAAGATTTATTAATGGCACCTAGAAGAAGGAAAAGGCAACTACTAGGGGCGGGTGGAGAGCAGGTGAATATTTCAGTTATAGAGCACAAAACAATCAAAGACAAACAGCAAGATATTTATGGTATTTTTTTCAGAAGTGAAAACATCCCAGAAGAGTGTTATCTAACATGCCTGCTAACCTGGAGGTAGCTTGTTAAAATATAAATCCCCAGGCTCCATCTAAAGAATTTCTGATTAAGTAGTTCCAGGTTGGGGTTGAAGATATTAAGTTGTTCTGATGCCCTGGTTTTGAACCACAGTTAGTACAGCAATGGACAAAAGCAGGAAGTGGATGTCATATTATAAATTGGTGGTATGAAGACAGATTGTGAAGACCCATGGGGAAGCAGTTACAAGGGAAGATGAAGAACAAAAAAGTTACTGTGTTTTCAAGTGGGTGTTAAATGGAAATCAATTATTTCACTACCTGCAAAATTTTAAACACCCATTATTGAGCATTTTTAAACTGCAGGAAAGTACACAGAAAATATAAACAAGCCAATCTCTAATTATCGGAAGACAAGTACTTTGACATTTGGAACATATCTATCCACACTTTTACAATGTATATGTGTGAGTGGATATGCAAGTGTATGTGTGTGTGTGTTCCCATGAAATATATACAGAAACAGTGATACATACCCTGTAAGCTAATCTATCTTTTCCCTTAATAATATATAAATTTATACCTATGTCAGTATTTAGCTGGTTGCATGAGAGTTTATATTTTATTTAACCAATACCCTAAAATAATTGTTTAAGCAGTTTCCAGATTTGCATTGCAACAAATAATGATATGTTGAACATCACAACATGTCTTGGCCCACTTTCCCCCATTAGACACGTATTTTGAAGAATAAATCACTGGATATTACATAGTTAAAATTTTAATACATTTACCAAAGGGACCTGAATAACCCTTTTAAGAATTAAGTAAGTTTGATTTTTATTTGACTTCATGTTTTCTAGGCTTATTCATGTTCTGTGGCCATGAGTAGTCTCTCTGGGGAAATAATAAGCATTACCAATAAATGGTTAGAATTACTGTAACTTAGACTTTCCTACTGAGGGAAATTATATCAAATATCCCTTGAATCATGCTGTACCTCAGAGGTTATAAGGCTGTTTAAACCCCAATTCATGACTTCATTTGTCCACTTTGTAGAAATATTTTACCTGTGGTCCTATTCTGTGCCAATGGAAGCATTTGTGACAAGGCCAAAGGTACACGAGACACAGTCCCTATCCCCAAGAATCTACATTCTTGAACTCACTAAATACGAAGCTATTGCATCATCAGAACAGAATGAAAGCATTTATAAATAGGCTTTTTCAATTCTGCACAGTGCCAGTCCTTTAAGACTCTAGGTTTTGAATCCCGGCCATGTGCCAAAGAAAAAATGCAGGGGAGTTGTGGCCCAGGGCCAGCTGACTGCCCTCACTATTCCCTGAGGGCTGCCTGAACAGCAGGGGTTGTAAGATCCCTGATCTGGGCAAGAGAGACTGGGGTGGTGCCATTTATCCCCAACATCAACCATCAACGAGGTGCGACTTCAGAAAGAAACACAGCAGCCCCCAGTGAAGTGGACCGCCTTACACCAAACCCTGCCCCTCTTGCCTGGCAACTACTTAATTACTGGGGCAAGCCTGACTCTGAGCCAACCGGGTAGGCCTCTCCTCCAGAGCCAGCATAGCCAGCACCCCTCATGCACCAAGTGCACTGAAAATCACGCCTCACCACTACACTGAGAGTTCTTTTCTCCTTTTGTCTTCCGTCTTTTTTTTTTTTTTTTTTTTTTTGGAATCAGGCTCATAGTTTCTTGTTTGTTTTTTTCATTTCCTTTTTTTTTTAATCAGTCATTTTTATTGTTTTCTTTTTATTCTTTTTTCTTTTCTTCTGTTTTTTCCTTTCATTTTCTTTGGAATCAGCCTTATAATAGTTTTTTGATTCTCTGTTTGGTTTTTTGTTGTATTGTTCTCTTTCCTTTTCTCTTTTTATGGGATCAGGCTTTACTCCTTCCTCTTTTTTCCAGAGTTACTTCAGAAAGCAAATCAAAGCGCACCTAGTTAAAGGTCCAAACACTCCACCACTGCAAGCAAGGAGGAGCTCTGCAGAGGCCTGACCAGGGGGGAAAGAGCAGCCACAACACAACAGCGAGTGCACACAGCATGTACCAGAAACACTTCCTGAAGTGCCAAGCACTGGACAGTGTATGACCCCTTTTTAATACAGCAGTACTCTCTGGTACGAGAAACATATCAAGCTTTTAAAACAAATAATCCAAGGGTGACTGGGTGGCTCAGTCAGTTAAGCATCTGACTTCAGCTCAGGTCATGGTCTCACGGTCCATGAGTTCAAGCCTCGCGTCGGGCTCTGTGCTGACAGCTCAGAGCCTGGAGCTGCTTCAGATTCTGTGTCTCCCTCTCTCTCTGCCCCTCCCCCATTCACACTCTGTCTCTCAAAAATGAATAAATGTTTAAAAAAATTTTTTTAAACAAATAATCCAGTGAAGAAATGGGCAGAAGACATGAATAGACACTTCTCCAAAGAAGACATCCGGACAGCTAACCGACACATGAAAAGATGCTCAACATCACTCATCATCAGGGAAATACAAATCAAGACCACAATGAGATGCCACCTTACACCTGTCAGAATGGCTAATATTAACAACTCAGGCAACAACAGATGTTGGTGAGGATGCAGAGAATAAGGATCTCTTTTGCACTGTTGGTGGGAATGCAAGCTGGTGCAGCCACTCTGGAAAACAGTATGGAGGTTCCTCAAAAAACAAAAAATAGAACTACCCTACAACCCAGCAATTGCACTGCTAGGTATTTATCCAAGGGATACAGGTATGCTGTTTCGAAGGGACACATGCACCCTCATGTTTATAGCAGCACTATCAATAATAACCAAAGTATGGAAAGAGCCCAAGTGTCCATCAACTGATGAATGGATAAAGAAGAGGTGTTTTATATACATATATACATATATACATACATATATATATATATATATATATATATATATATATATATACACAGTGAAGTATTACTCAGCAGTCAAAAAGAATGAAATCTTGCCATTACAACAACGTGGATGGAACTGGAGTGTATTACGCTAAGCTAAATAAGTCAGAGAAAGACAAATATCATATGATTTCACTCATATGTGGAATTTAGGAAACAAAATAGATAAACATAGGGGAAGGGAAGGAGAAATAAGATAAAAAGAGAGAGGGAGGCAAACAATAAGAGAGTCTTAAATACAGGGAA
Source organism: Felis catus (assembly GCF_018350175.1). Taxonomy (NCBI): domain Eukaryota; kingdom Metazoa; phylum Chordata; class Mammalia; order Carnivora; family Felidae; genus Felis; species Felis catus. The sequence continues at coordinate 60,728,374 of NC_058377.1, read as the reverse complement.
CAAACCAAGAATTGCTAGAGGGGAGTTGGGTGGGAGATGAGCTAAATGGGTGATGGGTATTAGGAGGGCACTTGTTGGTATGAGCACTAGGTGTTATATATAAGTGATAAATCACTGGGCTCTACTCCTAACACTAATACTACACTGTAGGTTACCTAACTCTAATTTAAATAAATAAATAATATAATAATCAAATATGAGTTAGAGAGACTATGGGAAGAAAAGATAAAATAAAAAATTCCTAAATCATCTTAGAAAGGAATATTTTGAGCACTGCCTTACGAATTTGCTTGGTTTTCACACTGTAGATTATGGGATTCATCACAGGAGGGATGAGCAGATAAACATTGGCAATGAGAGTGTGCACAAGGGGAGGGGCTTGCTTCCCAAATCTATGCACCAGTGACAAGCTGATCATGGGAATGTAGAAGATGGCAACAGCACTTATGTGTGAGACACAGGTACCAAAGACCTTTTTCCGCTCCTCTGGGGAGGCCATGTTGAGCACAGAGTGGATGATCAGAACATAGGAAAGGAGGATAAACACAGAGTCTAGGCCAGCAGTTGATATGACAATGGCCAAACCAAATGCACTGTTGATCTTGGTGTCTGTGCATGAAAGCGTCATCACATCAGGGTGGAAACAATATGAATGGTGCAGAACATGGCCATGGCAGAAAGACAGACGCTTTAGGAGCAGGAGTAAAGGCACTAGAGCCGTTGTCCCCCTAATAACAATGGCAAAGCCCACTTTGATGATCCTTGAATTAGTTAAGATTGTGGCATATCTCAGTGGGTTACAGATGGCAGTGAAGCGATCAAAGGCCATCGCCAGGAGTACTGAGGACTCCATGAATGTGAAACCATGGATAAAGAACATTTGACCAATGCAGGCATCAAAACTAATTTCTCGAGCATTGAACCAGAAAATACCCAGCATGGTGACCAATGTGGAAAGGCATAGTCCTAGGTCCGTGAAAGATAGCATGGAGAGGAAATAGTACATGGGTTCATGGAGGCTCGACTCAGTGAAGATCACAAACAGGATCATGCCATTCCCAGAGATGGCAATGGCATAGAGACAACAAAAAGGGATGGAGAGCCAGGCATGGTAAGTTTCAAAGCCAGGGATGCCAGTAAGAAAGAAGACTGCAGGGTGGAAAATGCTCTGATTGAAGGATGGCATGATGAGTGAAGGAAGCAGATTTCCCTGAAGGAAAGGACCATACAAGTAGGCAAGGAAAATGTTTTCACTCTCTTCTACACATCATACAATACAGGATCACTAGTGAGCCTTGTCTTGTTCTTCAATGGAAGTGCAAACCCAGTTATCCTTTTCTTAGATTTGGAGTCCATCTTGGGTGAACTAAGGAAAGAGACAGAACACTAAATCATATACAAGGACACCTGGGTTTTAGCAAGAGTAACATGTTATATCTAGGCTTCAGTACATTTTCACATACATGTGTAAAAAAGGAGGTTAGAGTAGATAACAGTAACATATTTTCCAGTTTTATGATTCCATGTACATGGACAGATAGGATATTTCTGTGCAACTCTGGGACAATACAAAAGCCAATTCATCCTGCTTTTCTTCACTTCTCTTTTCCCCTTAAGAGGTCCATTAAGGCTTAAAAGTCCTACGGCACCTGGTTGGCTCAGTCGGTTGAGCTCCTGACTTCAGCTCATGTCTTGCAGTTTACGGGTTCGAGCCCCACATTGAGCTCACTGCTGTCAGCGCAGAACCCACTTTGGATCCTCTGCCCACCTCTCTATGTCCCTCTCCCACTTGCGTGCTCTCTCTCTCTCTCTCTCAAAAATAAATAAACATTAAATAAAAAAGATAAGTCCTTATGCATCCAAATAAAAGAGGATCATAAAGACAATATTAAATATTTTCTAATACCACTGATTCAATAGCACAATGGCTATTGATAAAAACTAAATATTATTGAAGAGCAAATTCAATCTGGCAAATAAACTGCAATGGGTGATAACTGATAAAGCGTTTCATTGTATAGGTAGTAGCCTTAAATCGGATATTGTTTAAGGGAAATTCTCCCTGAAGAAATATGGCCCAAAGTTAACCTTACAAGAACAAAGGAACTAATTTCAAGCTAAGACATAACAATTAGAGTGGAATTGCCTGATTACGATTCTTAATATTCCATTATTGTGAAAGGATAAGAAAATGAATGGAGATTTTGGTGGGTGTGTTCCCTTAGTAACTGCCATGAATCTGGGTTAATCTCCATTCAGGTGAAGGATGATGACATGTTCACCCACATCAAGAAATCTGTAGGATTAAAGAAGTTCCTCTATAGTGATTCTTGTCCTAAGTGTTCTTACACCCTATTTTATCTACAGAAATAATACTTGGTTTTTAAGGTATTTAAGGTTTACTCATTCACGTGTGTATTCACTCAACAAATATTTAAATATCTACAAAATTCCAGCGTGTGCAATTAGAATTACATCTGGTACCACAAGAACTCCTGTCCATGACTCTGGGAAAGAAAATATCGAAGTGTATATAAGTCAACTTGGTAAGTTTCATTCCAACTCTATTAACAGGCAGTGGCTTTGACTAGAGTGGGGATAATTCATTACATGAAGTGTGATGAAGAGGGCATTTGAAGAGAAGAAAAGAAAAATGTTCAATATAGGAAGGCTCTTAAGAACTCAAACACAAAAAAATAATGTCTAGAAAATCTGAATTGAGGGGCAATGTATAACAAAATAAAATCCATTGGTTGGTTTCAATGCTTGTACATCAGTTGGAAGACAAATCTCACTTTTTCACCTGTGACTTACATGCAAGAATTAGAATATGTACTTAACTTGCTTTGCCAAAAAAGTGACTCCTGCGTTGTCTAACTGATGGCTGGTTTAAAGTCATAGGAACAGTGAAGGAGGTCAGAGGAAAGAGCCCTGGGGAATAGCAGTATTTTCAAAAAGGAAGAAGTCTACTGATGAGACTGGAGAGGCGTGCCACTCAGCTGAAAATAAACCCCCAGGAAAACACAAGGCCCTCATCAGTTTTTCTCAGACCTCTGATCTCAGAGCCAGGAAAAATGCCTGGCACAACAGTTTCTAAGAGCATCTGTTCAATGAATGAATTCATTATATCTGGTAATAGTAATAAACCCTAGACCCTTAATATCAGGCATATATTGTGATTCCTGATAGATACCCCTTCAAATTAGTAATAAAGTTCAAGTAACCATATTGGCATATATTAACATGGGAGATCAATACTTTTTCTGATTAATCTAGTATTCATCCTACCAGATATATTTTTATACAAAGATAGACCTGGTGATAGAAATAAATTTTTCTGTGTGAAGTTGTAAGGACCTTTAAATAATAACCTCTTTATTTTAAAGATGAGGAAACAGGCTCTCGCGTTAATGTTCTTTGTATTAGAGTTAAATAAATTAAGAGACCCCAAAGGATTATCTAAGTATCCAAACTAGCCTTCTCTTTAGTAACAACACTGATAATGTATTAAATGCCTACTATGTAACAATTTACTTCATTATATCTCTTTCTCTGAATCCTCTTTCCACTGCTTTGCATGCTTCCTCTGGTCTCCTTTTTGAATCAAAGGAAAACAGAGTGGGACTATTCCAATGGAGGGAACTCCATTAGTGAAGCTTGTGGAAAAATAATAGCTTTTTTTCCTTTTAATTCTATGATTCTTAACCCTCCTTTGGTCCTCTGGCACTAAAACTAATGAGCAAATATTAAATAAGTATTCGTGGGAAGGTATACTTAAATGTCTCTTTCTCCTCAGTGGAGAATTCTTCCAAGACAAGGGCTGTGACTTACAAATGCTTGTAACCAGACTACCAAGAACATATAAATAGACTGCCCCCACTATAAAGCTTTGCATTCATCACTATCACAACATGCCCTGGGTCTTATGAGCTCCTTTTATAGATGAGAAAACTGAAGCTAAAATTAGAAAACCAAGGCTCGAAGGAATCATGTTACTTTCTCACATTTATACAACATGACAATGGCAGATCTAAAAATTAAACTGTATTCTCTCTGACTTCAAATGCCATGCTTTGCCATTACTTACTTAAAAGGAATTTAATTTTTAAAATATGTTCAATGATGAACACATGCTCATAGCTTCATGACTTTAATGTATATTTTATTATATCAATTGTTTTTAAATTGATATATGAATATATATAGTATATGAATCTGTCAAATATATACTACTAAGTTCACCAATTTTCTCTGAACTGTTGGTTTTATAAACTATCTTAAGATTGTAGAGTCCTTGATGTATTCAGAAAAGATTTCAATGCACTAAAACACTGACCTTATGCAAAGGAGAAATCTTGAGTCTGGAAAGGGAGGTCATTTGCTCTTACCCTCTGCTCTTTGAAGAGTCATCCCACACAGCAGCAGAGAGTCTTTTAAAGCCAGAGAGAGAGAGAGAGAGAGAGAGAGATTATCTCAACCTCAAAACCTTATGGGCAGAAAGATGCTTCTGTCCCAAGGCTAGGAAAACACTCCCTGACCAGTCCTGCCCCATTAAGCCATCTCCAAAGAGGTTCTCTTTTGCCAAGAGAACTCAAACAGAATACTCAGGTATCAGACCTCAGAAAAGCAGGCTTTACAAAGGGCTCAGAAGCTGCCTGGTGAGAGTTATTTTCCCAACAGAAAATCAAATCCCTAGGAGAGAACTATACACCTGTGTCCTGCTAACCCTTTGTGCCCTGAAAGACCACAAAGCAATTTCTTTGCATGCAGCTTCATTCTTAATTCGCCAAAGAAATATCTTGGAGATTCCAGGATTCCAGTTCATTCAAGAGCTTTTTGACCCCCAGACAGCTGTTAAGTCAAAACCTTTCATAGAGTAAAAGTAAGGGAGAAGGGGTGTTAATGGATCACCCGTGAGTTTGCTTACCAGTCATTTGCCAGTATTGCAGCAATCATAACACATAGATAACACAGGTAGGAGAGGAGGGGTGAATAACTGTATTCACTGAGGCCACTGCAGTGTTATCTGGTTCAGAGCCCATGACTGTTCCTGAGCATTCTGAATATCTGGAGAGTTGTTCCTAACTTGTACACAGGCATACAAAATGATAACTTAAAAGAAAGTGATTCAGCAAAGAAGCATATGAAAAGATGCTCCATATCATATGTCATCAGGGTAATGCAAACTAAAATAATAATGATTCTAGAATTGCCAAAATCCAGAACACTGACAACACCAAATCCTGGAAGGAAGTGGAGCAACAAGAACTTCCATTCATGGCTGAAGGAATGGTCCAGAAAAATGTAAAATGGTCCAGCCACTTTAGAAGACAGTTTGGCAGTTTCTTACAAAACTGAACATATTCTTACTATACAATCCAGCAATTTCACTCCTTATATACCCAAAGGAGTTGAAAACTTATATCTACACAAAAATTGCATATGAACGTTTATTTTTTATTCATCATCGCCGGAAATTGGGAGCAATCAAGTGTGCCTTGCAAGCTTACAAAGGCACTATACTACTCTGATAACTGGTCTAAAACTGACACTAATACATTTATCCCTGTGGTAGAGACATTAACTATGTTTGACAGACAGCTTCTGTTAAAACTGTGGATATGGATACTTATTAATGGCCCTCAGACTTTGGTCATTAATACAGCCTTTTGACAATTGTGGGGACTGAGAGGGTTGGTAGTTTCAAGAACAGTAACTAATTAAACATACTTCTTGGCATAAAAAGCTATGCCAAGAGGGCACTGTCTTGCAAAGTTCTGCTATATGGAAAAAACAAATGAGGTATTCACTATCATTAGCATTGCTTACTTGTTCTGTGTAGTTTTTTTTTCCTTCTGTCACAAGATTCTAGATTCCTAGGAAAGTCTGGAAAGACATAGTTTTTTCCAGGAGTTCATCAAAAATCTGAAAATAAGCTACCCATTTGAGGTATCTTCAGGACTAATATAGAAACTTAGTCTTCCTGCAGAAAGCACTTTAACAGATGGGGCAGACATCCTCACAGCCCTGAATAAATTTGTCATGAAATGACTGAGACTCCATGGGAAAAATGCATAATTCAAACAGTTGTTTCCAAGATACAGAAGCAAAAGGGGGATACCCAGGCTATTACAGGGACATATATGTGAAAATCTTGCTGGTCATGCTAAGGATTCCAATCTTAAGAGCCTTGGTCCATGAACAGGGCTACAGGAGCTAGTATTCTGTTAGGAGAACTTCAGGTTGTTTTCTAGTGCAAACTGAGGGATTTAAACCATTCAACAGCCCAAGTTTAATGGTTAGTGGATACACAAACAGAGGGCATAATGACCCTCCTTCATTAGAGTGTCTCTTCTAATTGGCGTGTCCCAAGGCTTGAATATTTTGAATACCTTCTCTGCATTCACCTATTCCTTTAGAGTTGACAAGCACTGGTTAAAATCAAAGTATTTAGGACCAGATAGCCAGGATCCAAAACTTAGCTCTGTCATCAAAAGTGTGACCATGGGATAATTATGCAACCACCTCCACTCAATTTCTTCAATTTTACATGGGGATAATAATTGTATCCGCTCCATAGATTTAGTTCATGTAATAAATAAAGTGACCCAATATTAATCTATAGAAAAGTCAGCATAGAACATTTTGTACTCACTCATAATAGGTTATTAACAATTGTCAATATTTATGATTATTGATTGTCATTACAATTATTTTTTTCATTAATATAGCAATTTTAATAAATTATTATTTAGTGACTGGTATGTGTCAGATACTATGCTCCAGATACCAAGAATTAAAAGGTGTAGTCTCTACCCTCAAGAAGTTCACATTTCTGACAGGTAAGACAGTCACTGTAGTAAAAGAAATCTGATAAGGATGTCACCCTGCTTCCAATCCTCTGGCTTCACAGATCCCTGAGGAATCTGGCTTTGTAGGCCTTTTGGCTCTATCCTAAAAGCACTGTCTTTCCACCCTCTCTGCTTCAACCCTACTGAATTCATCTCCAACTCCCTAACCATGGGCCACTTTTGCTCACCTCTGAGCCTTGTTCTCCAAGGCAGTAGTAAGCTGTTTACTGATTCCTAAGTTCTGCCTCAAATGTAATGCAAAAAAGATTTTATTTTTTATTGACATAAAATTTACATTTACATTAAACTTAAAATAGCTATTTCTAAGATTTTATTATTTCAAAATTAAAGATAAATTAATGGTGGCTCAGTTGGTTGAGCATCTGACTTCAGCTCAGGTCATGATTTCATAGTTTTGGGGTTCGATCCCTGCATTGGGCTCTGTACTGACAGCTCAGAGCATGGACCCTGCTTCAGATTTTGTCTCCCTCTCTCTCTGCCCCTCCCCCCTTTGTACTCTGTCTCTCAAAACTAAATAAAACATTAAAAAAAATTTTAAGATAAATTAACAGAAGCCGAATATTGTGGACTGTTTTATTTTCCTTTGTTTTTGTTTTATATTTGTGTTTATTTTTTAACTTCCCTGAATTACAGTTCTCCAATATTATGTTCAGTCTGCCTCTAGAATAAAACACCTGTTTTATTGACCATGTTGTTGACCATTCCTGCAACATTTCCCTAATTTGCTATTATTGCCTCTCCTTACCCTCTATGCTACTATCCTCAGCCCTAGCTTCTTTCAGGAAATCCTTATTTCCTCAGCTATTATATTTGATTAGCCTCCCTTGACTATAGGGCTAGGTCTCAACATCCATGTGATCTACATCAGTGCTTCTCAAACTTGAATGAGATACATGAGTCCCTTATGTATCTTGAAAAAAATACATATTATGATTCAGTACATCTGATATCCTGCATTTCTCACAAGCTTTCAGGTGATGCTGATGCTATTGGTTCTTTAGTAGCAGAAATCTCTATTAATCTTCCTTCTTTAGAGTAACTATAACACAGTATTGTAACTCCCCACATACTTAATTTTATCCTCCACTAAATTCTTTAACATCTGGAGCAATATCCATTGTGTTCACTGTTATAACCTCAAATCTTGCTCAATAACAGACACATAGTATGCATACACTATTTTCGTAATGATAAATGAATGCATGAAGAATGTTGATGGAAGTGTGTATAAAACATGGTGGGAGCAGAGAAGAGTGGGATAAATAGGAATAATAGAAATAGCCAGAAGAAGGTGATAGAGGAAAGAAAGAGCTACATTTATTTATTGACTAAAATTGAATCATTAATGTTGGCCATATCCACAGGGTAGAACTACTAATACTTCAACATGGCTGAATCCAGGAGAAGAGAATGAGACTTTCACCAGACCATGGAGGGCCAGTGGGAGTTGTAGGAGCTTCATATTTTTGGTAAATAGCAAACAGATCATTTCTAAACACAATTACTGATGCAGCAACCAGTGTTTGTTATTATTGTTATTCTTTCCTTGCTTTTTAAATTTGTTTCTATAATTTGGATACATTAACCCTAGATTACCTGATTTGTCTCTGGCCTTTTGCTCCTGTCTCGGACTGTTTCTTTCAGAACCTACACTGCTTACTGCTTCAGGAAACTTCCAGCCCTGAATTCTGCTTTCCCATTTCCTGATTTAGGATGACCATCCATATCAGCTACTTCATGTGTGAATTTTGAAGCTTGTATCCTATGACTGGAGAAAATGCTTTACTTATTTCTATGTCATTGAGAATTTTTGTTACCTACATTTTTACTACTATGAATAATATCACAATAAATGTTCCTCTCTATAAAGCATTGTCCATATCTCTATTTTTTCTTTGGATAAATTTCTAGGAAGAGAATCTTATGGACATTGTAAGCCAACAATATACTGGAAAATACACTTTCACAAAGTTCTACTGTAAAACAGTATTTAGTCCATGATAACACAACAATATAACACTGTGCATTATAAGTTTTGTATAAAACTTTGCAGATAAAAATTTGCTAATTTGACAGGCAAGAATATTTTATTGCTTACTGTAGTAAATACATTGGCACTCAGTAAGTAGTATTTATTGCAAGTCCTTATGGCATTTTTTTTTGTTTCTAATTCTGCTCTTCCTATTTGGATTAACAAGTTGGGAAAACATTTATATGCAGTAATGATGTCACAGACTGTGGTATTTCCCAGGTGCAATGGTATTGATATTGATATATTGATAACTACATACTCCTGGGGCTATGTGACTTCATTGAGAGGCATTCTGCTCAGACTTTTGGAAGGCTGAACTGAATTACCAGCTACTGTTCTGCTGGACTGGTGTAAGTGTAGGACAATGAGATGGGCCATACTTTGAAAATAGGTGTACAATGTGTGCCAGTGCTCTAACAGCAGGCACAACAGTTCCATGTGCATGCACCAAGCTCTGGCTCAGAATATACTATAATGTTATTATAACACTATTGCTATAAGAAAAAATAACATTCTTTTGGCCAGGGGATACATAAACATAAACATTCCCAAGTAGTTTCTGAGACTGATCGGAAAGCAGTCAATGCCCTAGAATTTGCCCAGCCTGGTAGAGAAAATGTTTCCAATGATCTCAAGAAGTTCAATGTGAGGAGATATAAAAGACTAACCTTCATACACAAAATATAAGCACACACAGGTGACAACATGTTAAAATCCAGTCTGGCACATACACATGCACACATGCTGTTAGGTTTAGAGCAATCTGAATTGGAATTAGTAGTCGATGAATGGTCATGTAAAGATTCTCTAGGGAATGAGTTTTAAAACCTGAAAGGGTCTCCAGTAGCCCAAGCTTTTAATAGTGGTTGTGACACTTATTAACTGAGAGACCTAAGTAAGTTGCTTAAATTCTCTAATCTTTGGTAACTGTATAAATCAAAGTAATAATGGATTCTTCCATCAAATTTATTATCTTACAGTTGTGCAGACTGGAAGACTGACATGAGCCTCACGGAGCTAAAATCAAGGCATCAGCAGGACTACATTCTAGAGTGCATATGGGAGAATCAACACCCTTGCCTTTTCTCCTTCTAGAGACTGACCACATTCCTTGGTTCATGGTCTCCCTCCCTCTGCCATCTTCAACGCCAGCAATAGTGGATCAAGTCCTTCTAATGCTGCCACCTCTCTGGTTCTCCACTTCTAAGGAATCTTGTGATTAGAATGAACCCACCAAGATAATCTAGGATAATGTCCTCATCTCATCTCTTCAACTTTAATCACATCTGCAAAATCCCTTCTGCCATGTAAAGGTAATGTATTCACAGGTTCCAGGCATTAGGAGATGGATATCTTTGGGGGCCATTATTTTTTCTACCACAAACATTTCATAATACCTTAGGCAGAGAATGCATAGTAAAATGTTGTTGTTATATTATAAAGAATGAAATATTTCAGGCCAAGATATTGTCTTGGTGAAACAGACTTGGTAGTAGGGAAAGTTAAGGATAGAAGCAGAGAGAATGGTTAGGAAACTACTGAAATTATCCAAGTGAGAGATATCCAATTATCTGGTGCCTCAGAAGGGGGAGGAAATTTTGGAGGTGATGAAGAGTGGCTACATTCCAGTTGTAGTTTCAAAAGTATTAGGATTTGCAGGTTTATATGCAGAGTGTAAGAGACAGAAATCAAGGATGGAGTCTAAGACCCATATGTTCTAGAGTGGTCCAGAAATGGTGGGAACATCTGAGAATCTAAAGGGGCCATAAGTAGAGAAGACAGACAGCCTATAGCAATCTGCAGGTACTCTATTTATTCAAGACTAAAGAGGGCAAATGTCACCTCATATCAGATTGCATCACTGGCCAGATCCATCACCCACATACTCAAATTCCTTGGTACAATCTAAGATCCACAGAATTTAAACACAAGTGGGAAGAAACCCAAATTACTGTTGTTAGTTTCCTTCCAGCTAGTAGGCTGGGACTCTAAACAGAAAATATATTGAATTATGAAAAAGAAAATTATTTATTTTCTGCACACACAATTGTAGACTGAGATTTCTACCTATGATATTCTCCGAGCACTTGGTTCATGCCTCGACGATAACATTATCATTGATTATCAGTATTGGTAACTATCAGTTAACTGTGTATTTCTAAACTAAACTAAGAGACCCTGGACACTAATAACTATGTTGTATTCCCCCCTTTTTTAAATCTCTGGCACTTAGCATGATGTTTGGAATATAGGACACTCTTATGCAATATTATCTGGCATGTATGTATACATGAGTAAATTATGTTTTCTCCTACTTGTAAGAGAGAGTCTGCTAAGAAGCACAGGTAGGCTTATGAAACAGAACTGCCACGAATAGCAATAGATGCTAAGAAGTTATGGAGAGGAGTGTGATTTACACTCACCAGAGGAGATGACTTTTAGTGAATTAGTATACTTTTTAGAATCCTCTTCAGAGTGACTGCCCATGGGCATGGATTTCTTCTTACAGTGATGATAATTTTCTAAAATTAGACCATGATGATGCTTATGGTACAACTCTGTGAATTTACTGTGAACTATTGAATTCGTACGTTTTAAATGGGCGAATTTTATGATCTGTGTATTATATCTCAAAATTGTTTCTACAAAAAACACTTCAATAAAAGGGCACAAGGAAAAAAATTACATCAGCCTAAAAAGCACATAGTCACAATAAGTAGTTGCATAATGGAACAGACAAAGACTGTATAAGGCAAAAGAAGTCTTCTGGGAACCACCATACCCTGGAGACACAGTGAGTGACACCACTGCCAGGAAGAGACCTTTCAGCTCTGGGCCTGTCTCTATCCAGGCTGGAACAAGTCTTCTCATAAACTTGGTCCTCCCCTGGAATCTAAAGCCTCCTCAGCTTTCTGAGCCTAAAAGAGACCAGCAAAACTGCTGTAGAAACTCTGTAAGTAAAACCATTTTGTTCGATGAAAACATTTGACTGTAGGCAAGCTGAACTTTTTTATCCACAGGAAGAATTTCCTCACAATGTGCAGAATTAGATTAGATAGTGAGATAGTGGGCTGATATGGACAGTAGAATTTATAGAATTATTTACTCTCAGGAAACCTGCAAAGAAGGGGCATTTTGTTCTGCCCAGCGTACATTGGACAGCCTGTGGTTTGTTAAGCAAATGGCTCTATTAGAGTGCTTATATGTTTATCATAAGAGTGCTTATATGTTTATGTTAGTGGTTTGGTGCTTGAGAAAACCAAAGAGGTTGTCAGGAGTTGAAAAGTCATTTCTAAGCCCAATTATTCCTACTAAAAATTTTTTAAAATACCAATTTTGAACACCTACTGCATGCCAAGCACAGTATTAGGCACTGTATACAGTCGACCTTCTAGATGGAGAAACTGGATCAAAGAAAGTTTATACTACTTGTACACAAAACAATAGTTTTCGGGAGCAGGAGTGTTGAAGTTTTTTTTTTTTTTAATTGGGTTTAAAACCCCAAGTCTGACATTCATTAGCTGTGTGTGATTCTGAATATGTTTCATAACCCCTCTGATACTCAGTTATCAGGAAAAGGAAATCAAAGTGAATTTAATAATACTTGCCAAATGATGTTGTAGTAAGAATTGAAAGAATGTTTCTCAAGTGCTTAGCTCTGCAACATTCACAAAATAAATTCTAAGAAATGGTAGCTGCTGTTATGAGTAATTTTTTTTATTATTATTGCTATAAAGAGTCTTAAAAGTAGTTATGTTTAAGCAAGGATCTGAACCCAGATCAGTCACATGCTACAGTGATGCCATGAGCAATGGCTTGGACAATACTGATAATGCTATATGGTCTGTTTCAGCAGCTAAAGACATAGCCACAAGCTATAGCTCACAACAGTACAATGGAAGAAGAGCATCACTGTGATCTGAGAGGGCAGGAAAATTAAGAGACTATAGCTTATATCTCACATGTGAAAAGGAAGGTTGTACATGGATTGGAGAGGACGGATTAAACAGAGTCCAGGGTGATGGCAGCATGAAGAGTTGTTTGGGGGAATTTTGGTACCTCTCCCTAATAATATCTATTAGTCCCCCTTTATTCTTTGATATGAACAGATAAGTTTTCCAGTTAAGAAAAGCACAATGAAATGCAACTTCAAGTACCCACTACAAACCACATTGCTATTACTTAGCCTTCAAACATAAACCTCCTCATTCTCCAGTTTTTGACATTTTAGAAGTAAAATCAATAAATATTTTAAAAACATTTGCACGTAGGGGATGAGAGGGAGAAGATTGTGTGTGTGTGTGTGTGTGTGTGTGTGTGTGTGTGTGTGTGTGTGAAGGCAGTAACTCTGATTAGATTATTTGTTCGAGTTTGATGTCATTTACTGATAAATGAGGCAGAAGAGAGAGCACCAGGTTTGGAATGGGGAAAGGAATGAGTTTTGTTTGGCTCATACTGAGGTGGAAGTGTCTGAGAGATAATGGGTGGGGTATGCCTCAAGGGTAGATAAAGTAGTTTATTCACCTTTTATTCACTGGCACTTAGCAGAGAGCTTTGACTTGTTCTCCAAACTGCTGCCTGTTAGTTTTCCCAAAACGCCTATTTGATCATCTCACTCTAGTTCCATTATTCATTACTGCCTTCGAATTTCAGCCCAGACATTTTACCATGGCTTCAAAGATCCTGTTAACTTTTGAACTGTAGAGCTCAGGAAAAGCTATAATTAGATTTCAGATTTACGCATCATCTGGATATAAGTGCTATTTATAGCCTTGGGAAAAACTAAGATATTCCAAAGAGAGAATACTGGACAGCAAGAAAAGAACAGGGGTTTCTTGAAAGAAAAAGACTCCTAAAGAACAACTGAAAAGACAAAGAACAAAACCACTGTTTGATAAACAGATTTTTAAAAAACCTACAGAATTACTATCATTGAAGCTAATGAAGGAGCATTTCAAAGAAAAGTTGCCAAAAACTGTGAAAATTTGAGATGAGGGAGAGGAAAATAAATCTGAAAATAAACATTTGGACCTGTATTTAGAAAGTCATTGGTGACATAAGTTGGAGAATTTCCTGAGTCACTGGAGAAAGAACCCAGATTGTCACTGAAGGTGAAGGAAAAATAAAGCCAGGCAGATGGTCCTTCAAAGAACATTTTTGTCATTGCAAAAGGTAAGGCAGTAACTTGAGGGAGAAACAAGGTTTGTGTTTTATTTCACTTACTAGCAAAGCACAGTGGCCAACTGTGAAAGATGGTCAATATATCTTAGTTGAATTGAATGTGTTGAAAATATCTATATAAATGTGTGGGAAGTTTTCATTAATGGTTTGGGGTATAAGCTGAGTATTGAAGTGAAGCTGCATAAAAGGAGCCACTGGTACTACTGAAGATACTAAAGAAGGAAAGGAATTTTCTTGGAGTTAAGGGAGAAGAAATGAAGAATGATTTACTTATTCATAAAATATTTGGAAATGCCTAGCTCGGTGCTCTGCAACTAAAACCAAAGTTCCTTCTCCTTTCTGTGGAATGCAAGATATTCATGTCCTGGCCCTGTGAATTTCTCTAGCTTGTCTCCCATGTCACCCAGATCATTTTTAAGTCTCCAGAATTTTAATTTTCTTGTAGTTGTCCAACAAACTTTCTGTGCTATTATTTCATTCAGTTTCTGTTCATGTTGTTATCTATGTCAAGAACACCCTTTTCCTCATTTTCATCCTTATAAACTTACATTCATCCATCAAAACTTCACACAATTATAATTCATCTTCTTGGTTAAGAGTTCTTGGAATAAATTCCTCTTGACACACACAGACACATTCATGTATACGCACACTCAGAATCTGTCACTCCACACTATTCTGTCTTATCACTTAGAAATACCTTATCCTGTGTACTCTACAGCTAGTGGTATTTCTTTGACTCCTCCTATTATGCAGTGTGCCTACTACAGTGCCTCGCATGTAGTACGTGTTCAAAACTGGTAAGTTTTCATTTTCACAGGAGTCACTGGGCTCTTATTAAAGATAAAGTTTTCAGCCTTAAGAAGATGAGGTGTTGACAACCTCTCTGGTTTTCTCAGGCACTAAACCACTGTTATTTTTCTTGCTTCATATCCTTAGTGCTAAAACAATACCCAGTGAGCTCCCAGTTTGATACTATAATGAACTAAGTGTTGATGATGGTTGATCAAGAGCTTAAATGGAGTTGTTGGCTATGAAAAGGAATAAGGAATCTTCTGTGTCTACACCCAGCATGGATGAGGAGAGGGTACAGGAAGACCAGCTGTAGAGCAATGGAAAGGAAGGAATTTGAGAGAGTTCTCTTCCCTCTGCTAGACTCAGCTCAAATTAGCTCAGCCTATATTTTATGTTCTTATTCTGATCTCTCAACAAGAAAGGGAAGGGGAAAAACTGACAAGAAGAACAAAAATGTTCAATGAATAAATTGTTTGAATTAATAAAATAATATAAAGTAAGCCATGGAGAAATAATGAAGAAAGAGAAATTATTCAGATAGCAATTTTTAAAAATGAACTCTTGGAGTGCCTGGGTGGCTCAGTCAGTTGAGTGTCTGACTTCAGCTCAGGTCGTGATCTCACAGTTAGTTCGAGCCCCACACTGGGCTCTGTGCTGACAGCTCAGAGCCTGGAGCCTGCTTTGGATTCTGTGTCTCCCTCTTTCTCTGCCCCTCCCCCACTCACGCTCTGTCTTTCTCCCTCTCTCAAAAATAAACAAACATTTTAAAATTTAAAAAAAAAGATCTCTTATAAAATTTCCTGGAACTCAATAACAAAAGTTACAACTCAAACATTGCATGTCATAGTAATAATCATCGTAAAAGTCTTCATAATAGCCAGACTTGAGTGACACATATGGAGGTGTTCTGCACCTCCATAACCCTCTTTGTTATTCACCACTATACACTAGATGGTGAAGTTATTTATCAACAGTGCTATTATTTCTCCCTCACTTGATTTTAAATTCTTTAAGAGAGATTTTGTTGGTTTCTAACACCACACTATGCATAAAGTAGGTGCTCAGTTAATGTCCCTGAGAGTATAAGTCATGAGCAAAGGAAGAGATATTATAGATTCATTCTGGCTCAACACTTCCACATATACCATTCTAAAAGCTTTGATTGAATACTTCCTTTCTACTTACAGAAAGCATAGCAATCTTTCAATCACTTATTTTCCTGAGAAGCCTTCTCAAGATACCCCAAACCTTTTATACACTATTGAACTGTTCCCTTTTTCATAATTACTCTAGCTCCCATGGACCCCAGGAAGTTGCTAATGTCAAAAACTGAGACCTGCATTCTGGAAATTAATAGTAAATACACAGGTCAAGGACTTGTGGAAAATGAGATAATAATAATAATAATAATAATAATTTAAAATAAAATTATCACAAGTACTATTAATTTAACAAGTAGATTTTTAGATTGCCATTCTGATCAATATATATTTTTTTAAAGCTAAATAGAGTTACTAAGAATGTTTTTCAGAAATCAATGTATTTACGAAAAGTGCTAATAGAATTTGTTAAACCACAAATTTGGTAAACTTGTTAACTTTCAAAATTTCACAATTAACTGAAATGCATGCCAGCTGAACAAATCTGTATCCAATTCATTTCTGTGTAATGTTGGTTGTATCATGACACTCAATAAACAGTCATTGGAAGCAGTGTCAAAAAGAAAATGCTCCCTTTCTTAATGAATATTCCCTTTCTGTCAACTTTTATTTCTATTAAGAGGTTGTATAATACATTTCTGACAGTGATTTCATTGGTTCCCTGAGGATATTCTCATGACTCTACACTGTAGTCTAAAGTTATAGTTCACTCTTTGGGTCAATTCATGTAACTTAGCATTTCTTTTTCCTCTAATATTTCATTGATCTCAATTTTAAAAAGTTCCCAATTTTTAAAACTAAGATTTCTTTAGGGAATCCTTGAGGCACTTTATCTGGGTGAACTTGAGTGGTTGGGAAACACTTAGGTTCCCCTGACAACCAGTTACCTTACTGACTGAACCCTCTCCAGTCATAGGCCTAATGTCTGTTTTCCCAAGACCCCCTCTTCCAACTCATTCATGCCCATCTGACTAGCCTGCAATTCTGTACTCAATGAAAAAAGAAATGCAATGTTCACAGTAAAGTTAATATCTTTTCTTCCAGAGCAAAATAGTAAAATTCTATTAAATATCTCCTGAGAAGTATGTCTTAACAGAATGTAAAACAGCTAGTCTTCAGGCAGATTGAAGAGAGGAATATATTTGAATAAGGCAGCATGCTATACCATATGGGGGGGCAGAGGCCTCTGTCTCTATGGTGGTAGATCTGTGTTCTAACTCCATTACCCAAATGAAACACCAGATGTTATACTGCAAGTGTCAATTTAAAGATTAGATACCATAGATATCTGCACATGACTGCACCCAGTGCCTAAGCCATTTATTATTATTTCATATGTGTTGCTTTGTATCATAACTATCTCTTTCTCAATATTTTCTGGCTTCCCAAATTGTAAGCTTATCTGTCTCCTATACTTAAGGCTGATGTACTATCATTGTTCCAACAGTCCCAGTCTATTTTTCTCTGATGCCAACTACACAGAAAAACTAAACTGCTACCTCTTTATCACATTTGGAAGTCCAGAAAGGATGAAATATTATTGACCTATGTTTAGTAGGGTGTCTTCACTTAGTCTAGTCATCTCTGGCTAGACAAGTGAGGGAAAAAGTCACATAGTATAAACATAACTACCAACAAAGGGTCCCAGGACAGAAAAATGATGGTCTGGGACACATACAAGAATGATACCTACTACAGAAGTTGAAATCTTACAATTCCTTTATCAATTTAAGTGAGTAATTCACTTTTACATAGTATATAAATATTCATCTTTGGTTTGTTTTTGATTGATAACATTATTTATAATTAGATTAATATAAAAAATATAGTTGTTGTTTCAGAGTTTCATCTTGGAACTCTGTATTTTTAATCCAGCATGTCAAACTTCCAGAATATCACATCTACGTCCATCACTTTCCTGCTAACTGGTGTTCCTGGGCTGGAAGTCTTCCACACCTGGATCTCCATTCCTTTCTGCTTTCTCTACATAACCGCCCTCTCAGGAAATAGCCTGATTCTCTTTGCCATTGTCACTCAGCCCAGCCTCCACGAACCCATGTATTATTTCCTCTCCATGCTGTCCACCACTGACCTCGGCCTGTCCATATCTACCCTGGTCACCATGTTGGGTATATTCTGGTTTGATGCCAGGTTGATCAGCTTTAATGCCTTCTTGTCACAGATGTTCTATATTAAACTCTTCACTGTCATGGAATCTTCAGTGTTGTTGGCCATGACCTTTGATCGTTTTGTGGCCATCTCTAATCCACTCAGGTATGCCACCATTTTAACTGATTTCAGAATAGCTCAAAGTGGAGTGGCAACTGTCATCAGGGGGACACTAATGCTAACACCAATGGTAGCACTTCTTAAAAGACTGTCCTTCTGCCACAGCCATGTGCTCCACCACTCCTACTGCTTCCACCCTGATGTGATGAAGCTCTCGTGCACAGACACTAGGATCAACAATGCAGTTGGGTTGACTACCATGATCTCTACTGTTGGTGTTGACTCAATCCTCATCCTCCTTTCTTATATTTTGATTATTAAGACTGTCCTCAGCATTGCATCCCCAGAAGAGAGGAAGAAAGCCTTCAGCACATGTATTTCCCATATTGGGACTGTTGCTATTTTCTATTTTCCATTGATCAGTCTGTCCTTTGTTCACAGATTTGGGAAATGAGCCCCAGCCTATGTTCATACAATGATTGCTAACACCTACCTCCTAATCCCTCCTGTAATGAACTCCTTCATCTATAGTGTGAAGACCAAACAGATACACAGAGCTATGATAAAAATTCTCCATTCCAAAGATACATAGAATCATAGAATTCTAGTGGTCTACGTTATGAATTTAAAAACAAAACTTGTGATCATGAAACAAAAATTTAAAATTAAATCTGGAATATATGTAAAACATCAGCTACCTTGACCCTTTATTTTACAGATGAGGAGACAGAGACTTGAAGATAGAAGGGATGAATTGTGTAAAGTCCTAAATCTAGAATTTCTCCCACCCACCACTGTTTGTTCTAAACTGTTTATCCTGCCAACAGACTATATCTTCTTACTTGGTCCTCTTTATAGCAGTTAGAATGACACATTATGAGAAAGCCACTCCTTTATGAGAAATAGGTAGTATTTTCTTAACTGTAATAATAATTTTTACTAACAGGGGCACCTGGGTGGCTCAGTCAGTTAAGCAATTGACTCTTGCTTTCAGCTCAGGTCATGATCTTGCAATTACTGAGTTCAAACCAAGTACACATTACTGTGTACTGACAGTGCACAGCCTGCTTGTGACTCTCTCTCTCTCTCTCTCTCTCTCTCTCTAATAAACTTAAAAAAATAATTTTTACTAGCATTATTTCTTTTGACTAGTCATGGTTCTTAGTGTTTTTTTACATTTATTTACACATCTAAAACAACATTATAAGGTAGTTATTTCTTTGATCAATGAAAAAACTGAGGCACAAAAATGTTAAGTTACTTGCTTAAACATCTCATAAACAACAGAGCATACTTCACATGCATGCAAACTGACTCCAGGGTCCCCAACACTCCTAACTTCAACTATATTTTTACCTATAATAATATAATACATATATAATTATATATACACATACATATGATTATATTATATATATATATATATATATATATATATATATATATATACACACATATATATGAGTCCATGTAATTTGTATTTGGGTGACATAAAGAAGCAAAACAAACAAACAGACAAATAACAAACAAAAAAACCCACAACTCTATCCTCTAGAAATTTTCAACCACATTATGGAGAAAAACCCCAAAATAGAATATTCTAACCTGAAAAGTACAAATGTGTTTCTACCCGATTGTTCTTTCCCAACTAAACATATTCCAGAATTTCTCTTTGCTTTCCACCAACTTTCTGCCCCAGCAGAAACTGAAAAATGACTAAGAACTGCAAATGAATTTCACTTTGTATCATTTACTTGGAAATGCTCAATTTGTGGCCATATGCTTAATATAAAGGCTTAATCCAACAAGTTAATTATTTTTTCCAACCTGGGTATGTCCATTAATTCTCAAATATTTACAGCACATGTTTCAATGACACATTGATATCACTTGGTAAAGTCGGCCCCTTAAGGTGGTATCAGTTCCAGCAAGGAAGGAGTAGTCCGTCATATCTACAGGAAGTTTATTAGGTGACAACAGTACTATAATAAAAAGGATGGTGTGAAAATTCTCAGTATGTTTGACAATAACATTTTCAGTCTCAATTATTGTTGGTCTTCACTTCCCTGATCTTTGTATGCTGGAAAGTTCCAGGATTTTGTTCTCAGACCTGATTTTCTCTGTTATATTCCCATTTTTGGTTATCTCATCTAGCATCATGGCTTTAAATACCATCGACATGCTGGCAAATCCCAAACTAATATTTATAGTCCAGACTCATATGCTATATATCAGTACTCCTACTAAAATGTTTAACAGTCATCTCAGATTATCATGCCCCAAACCATATCCTAATATTCACATAACCACATCTTCCCTGAGAAATTCTATTTTTCATGTTGCTGATATAGAACTCTTGGGGTTATTTCTGACACCTGTCTGTCTTTTCCACTCCACATCCAAACTATCAGCAAATGCTGATGACTCTTTCTTTCAGATATTCCACATATGGATACCTGGAATCCAGCTTCTTTAAACCACCTCTGATGCTACCACCATGTTCCAAGCCAACATTATCCTGGACCTGAAATATAATAGTCTCCTGGTAGATCTTTCTTCAGCACTTTTGCTTTTTTGAAAAAATGTGTATTTATTTACTTTTGAGAGAGACAGCAGAGGAGGGGCAGAGAGAGAGGGAGACAAAGAATCCCAAGCAGGCTCCACACTGTCAGCACAGAGCCTGACTTAGGGTTTGAATTTACAGTGAGATCATGACCTGAGCCAAAATCAAGAGTCAGATGCCTAACCAACTGTGCCACCCAGGCACCCCACCACTTTTGCTTTACTATCTATTTTCCCCATGGTAGTTAGAGCGATTTTTCCATTTTTTTTAAATGTTTTTATTTATTTTTGAGACAGAAAGAGACAGAGCATGAGCAGGGGAGGAGCAGAGAGAAGGAGACACAGAGAAGGAGACGCAGGCTCCAGGCTCTGAGCTATCAGCACAGAGCCCAACGCAGGGCTCGAACTCACAGACTTTGAGATCATGACCTGAGCTGAAGTCGGACACCCAACCAACTGAGCCACCCAGGTGCCCCTAGAGTGATTTTTTTTTTAATTTTAGAGAGAGAGAATGCATAAGCCAGGGGAGGGGGACAGAGAGAGAGAGAGAGAGAGAGAGAGAGAGAGAGAGAACCCCAAGCAGGCTCCACACTCAGTGTGGGGCCCAGCAGAGGGCTCAATCTCACAACCCTGGGATCATGACCTGAGCCAAAATCAACAGTCAGGCACTCAACTGACTGAGCTACCCAGGCACCCCTAGAGTGATTATTTTAATACATAAAAAAGATCATACCACTTCCTCTGTTCAACATATCCCAGTGTCTTATCCAGGGAAAATTCACAGTCATTATAATATCTCATGAGGATCTATATGATTTAACTCCCCTGTACCATCCCAATTTCATCTCCTACTACTCTCCCCTTTATTCATTCTACTATACCTGCACTAGCCTCCAAATATTTCCTTAAACCCACCAACCATACTTCAACATCGAACTTCTCACTTTCTGTCCTCCCTACTTGGAATGTTCTTCCCCAAACACCCTCATGGCTTACTGCCTCAACTCATGCAGGTCTCTGCCTAAGTGTTACCTTACTACAGGGCCCTTGACATTAAAAATAACAACAACAACACTCACGCAATTCCTGTCTTCATTCACTCTCTTCATTACCTATTTTGTTTTTAATCCCTGGTATTCCTCTCCCCCACCAAAACAGTTATTTATTCTCTAGTTTCCCCATTACAAGGTAAGGTCTTTGAGAATAAGAACTTTGTTTCATTCATGCTGTCTTCCAGACCCCAAACTAGGGTCTGCCACATAATAAAATAATAACAACCCTGGATGACCTGGCTCTATTTAGGTCTCAAGCCTCATCACCTGCCCTCTGTTCAGGGCTGCAGGCACAACAAACCAATTGCATTTCTTACCTGTGATTGCTCTGGGTCACTTACAACCCTTTGCACAAGCTGTTACCTCCCTCTGTAGCACCCTCACTATCTCCCTTCTCCTGACTTAGAATAGAAGTGACTTAATCTCAAAGGCATTTCCTGACTTCTCAAGTCCATCTGGTGTCCTTTCCAGGTGCTTCTGCAGAACTTTGTGCCTCTTTCTCAGGACATCCCTTTTCAGACCCTACTGTAACTACTTCCTCACCACAGATTCTGTGCCCACTTCCTATGACCAGGGACTATGACTCATTCATTCACTGTTGGAAAGAAGTGAAAAAGTTCAGATGATGTACATTTACAGACTTGATATTTATTTGTTTGTGGGGGAAGAGGAAGGGAAACTTAGAGAAGAATGATGAGGTACACAGAGTCCTAAAAATCAGAATAAGAAGGAACGTCAGTCTAAAAAACCAGATAGCCAAGATGATCATAGTACTTCTGCAGATATTTCTCCCCTACCTCATCACCCCCAACATACACACTAACCTATGGACAGTCCCACTATCCAACAATCCTGGAAACTTGGAAGCTTTTATCACTAGGAAGTGGGTAATTTGGACAATTTGGGAATAGGTGGTTTGAAGAGCAAATGTCACCTCTGACCAAGGTAGACAAGCTCATAATGAATTAGAAAAGTTCCTGAAAGCTGAGGTGAGTAGTATACACATAGCTGCTATTGTAGCTACCTGAATTCATACTATAAGTAAAAATCCTTAACTGTCCTGTAAAAAGTCCTATAAAGTCCTATATGATCCAATTCCCTATTATCTGATCCTATCTCCCTATTGCTCTTATGTTCTCTCTGCTCAGACACACTGGCCTCCTTGTTATTCTAAACTCCCAGATACACTCCCCTCTCAGCTTTGTAGCTTCTGTTCTTCTTCTTCAGATAGCCATCCTCAGAGATCTCCATGGATATATTTCTCACTCTCTCCAGGCTTCTCCTCAAATGTCTCCATTTTGTGAGATATTCCCCCAACAACTTCATTTAAAATTTCAACTTTCATTCCTGGTGGTCTAGTGGTCCAGGAGCTCAGTGCCTTTTTGTGCATCCCTTCACCCTCTTTATGAAGAAACTGTTCTCAAACAGGTTTTTCAACTTTCAGGGGCATCTGGGTGGCTCAGTCGGTTAAGCATCGGACTTTTGCTCAGGTCATGATCTTGTGGTCCATGAGTTTGAGCCCCATATTGAGCTCTGGGCTGACAGCTCAGAGCCTGAAGCCTGCTTCATATCTGTGTCTCCCTCTCTCTCTCTGCCCCTCCCGTGCTCATGCTCCGTCTCTCTTTGTCCCTCAAAAATAAATAAATGTTAAATTTTTTTTCAAATTTCAACTTTCCACCCTAATATTTACCTATTCTCTTCTTCACTTTTTTTTTCTCTTTAGGTAGTCATAAGAAGAAACTATTTAGTTTCACATAATAACCATGTACCATGTGTCCCTCTTACCAGGATGTATAATTCATGAGGGTGGACTTTTAAAAAAGAATTTTGTATTTCTTATTACATTGTAGACCCCTGATAAATATTCATTAAATGTGAATGAATAAAGAATCAGCACACCTAGTTCTCCAACCAGTATTTCACGAATAACTCTGCAACCAAGGCAAAGAGCCTTTATCTCAACCATGCCTTATGTGTGCACCTAACACAGGTGCAATAGAGTGGGTTCCCTACTTCAAGGTCTATTTCATCAACTGAAAGAAAAGCTGGGAATGAAAATCTGAAGAAGTACACGCCCTTATTTTGACTTATGGAAATTACTGGTTTTGTGTACCCATCTTGGCTTTTAAACAGGATGTGAACTCCTAGAGCCCAAGGACATAACTATAGATCCAGATTGCCTGTCACGTCTAGCAAAGTGGCTAATGAGGAAACGCTCTAACTTCTGTTGCTAACTGGGGAAATTTGAGTTATTTGGAAGAGTGTGGATAGATTGTCTAAAGCCCTGTATGTGTAAGTGTGGGAGTGACGGAAGAGTCAGTGCCCTCTTGTGATCACCTCCCCTCATACACACACCTAAAACAGTGGGATGGAACTGGAGAGTGTTATGCTAAGTGAAATAAGTCATACAAAGAAAGACAGGTACCATATGTTTTCACTCTTATGTAGATCCTGAGATCCTGTGACACCCATATGGACATGGAGATACTGTCCCCTGCCTGCCAAGCCCCAGGGGCCTCAGTTCATACTCCCACAGTCTGTCCCCATGGGCCTCCTAGGCAGTGCTATAAATAGGCCTGTGAAAGGGAGAGCCAGCTCCAGCTGCACTCTCTCTCAGTAGGACTGCATGGTTTTCAAGCGAGTGCACTCTCGCCTGGGGTCAGGAAGCCAAAATTCCTGCCATCCTAAGAGACCTTGAGGACACCATAACTGTCTCATGGAAGGAGGGGAAAGCCCCTTTGTCCAACCCACATCTTCATGGGCCGAGAAGAAATGTCCCAGAGCACTGGCTGACAGTCCAGAAAGGCAAGTAAGAGTGAATGCAACAGCCACATTCAGACCCAAAGAGAAGCTGAAATTGGTCCTAGACAGAGGTCACTTTAGGCAGAAGGCCAGACAACATGGGAGAGAGACATGAGGTCTTCTGGGATAGGTAATTGGGGAGACAAGATAATGGTTCAAAGTCTTAGACTGTTACCAGCAAAGCAGAAAAGATGCCCTGCGGAAAGAGGAGTCAGGAAAGGATCCAACTCTGTGGCCAACAGAGACCCTTATATCTGTGGGTACTCACATAGTAACATGTGCAAGAGGCTTTGGGAAAGGGGAAATAAATTACTGTGTTCCCCCTACTCCCCCTCCATGACTTTTCCTTCATTTGGGGCCCCATTTCTCTTGGAAACCAAGGTCCAATGATCTGGCCTCCCTCCAGGGAAGTTTCCTTAGCATTACCCATACTTTTCAGCCTGACTTGTTTCGATTTCTGAATCTCCCACCCCAAGCTACCTATGATAGATACATAGATGACTGGATGGATACAAGACATAAGCTATCTTTAATCTCATTGAAGGATGCAATTATCTGTCTATGAAAAGGTCTTTTCATTCTCTGACAGAGGCTTGGGGCTAAGTTTAGGATTTCATATTTGCCAAGGAGAGTAGCTATTATGTCTTTGCATAAGATCTGAGGATAGGGAGAAGAGAAAATAGTGGTCAGAGGTATGAATTTGTGATCTTTGACTTGAGAATTTTGTGACCTTTGACTTGAATTTGTTCTCCCTTGCTTATCCACAATGAGGATAATCCAAGTCACATCTTTTAGTTCCCATTTTATCACACAATATTTTAAGACTGCTGGTCTCCAAACCCTCCCCCTTAAAGCCAAATAAAAGAGAGACTCCCAGTTGCAGTAAGGACTCAGATTAGGAGTGAAGAAGAAGCCTGAGAAAATGAACAGGTTTACCTAACTATCACTGATGAAGACACCTGCAGAGTTTCCCAAAATTCAGAGGCCCTACCTCTTGAAGCCAAGCCTTTGGCTTTTTAGAAACAATTAGCTCTAAAAACCAGGGCACCTAGGGAGCCTAGCAGGGGAAAGTGTTTGATGAGGTCAAAGCCCAGGTGTGTGGGTGGGAGGGCAGGGGCAGAGCCAGTGGGGGGCAGGACAGGGCTTCCAAAAGCAAAAAGCTTCCCCTAATATGAATGACTTGTTGGCAGAGGTTCCAAAAAAGACAAAGCTCTAGGAGGGTTAGGACTCAACCTAAGATCTCCTTGGGGTAAGGAATATGGCCTTGGAGGCAGCTGTCTTATGTCGAGAAACACATCAGCCAGGAATAGAGAGAAGAGCCTTCACAAGGGACAATGCCAGGCAGCTAGGATCTGTTGGAGGCCACATACCCTCATCTGCTGGAAGCCAGGACCTTCATCCCCAGATAAGTCAGTGGAGGGAACTACTCCCAAAGGAGTTTCCTTATTTTCCTCAATAGATTGACTTGTGGGCCTCTTTTCCTTAGTGGTTTTTTTTTTTTTTTTCATTTTTAGAAAATTCCTGTTTTTGTGTTTCTTTCTTCCCTTGCTGGCCTTAGACCTAGGGACCTAAAATCCTGGAAATCTGAAGGAAAAAAAAAAAATCCAAAACCTATCCCCATTGTCTTGGTATACCCATTAATCCCTTCTCTAATTCCTACTTAATGTTTAAAAACAAAAGGATCATTTCTCTTCCCCTCCCATGCATTAAATGCACACTTTATGCTAACACTTATCCCAAAATTCTAATAATTTTGTTACTTGTCTATCTTCCACCATAGACAAGGCATCTGAAGGGCAAAAGATGTGTCTTTTATCTCTGTGTCATGAGCATCTAGAACATTGCCTTGTACATAGTAGATCATATAAGTAGATGCTTATAAAATGAATGAACAATTGAAGGAAAGGAAGGGAAGGAGAACACACCTGTAAAGGGGTTCCCAATAGGGTATCTGTTAACACTTATCTGAGAAAAGGACCACCCAGTATCCAGACAATGAAGGTGTGGGCCAGGAGTCTGAAGGAATTTGGAAAGGATACATTTTGGGATAAGCATTGTTCTCCCCAGGTTCCCTTTAAAAAATGTAAACGGACCTTGGGAATAGTAACTGATAAATGAATTTTTTTATGTTTATTTATTTTTGAGAGAGAAAGCATTAATAGGACAGGGACAGAGAGAAAGGGAAACAGAGGATCAAAAGCGGACTCTCCACTGACAACAGTGAGCCTGATGTGGGATTCGAAATCACCAACTGTGAGATCATGACCTGAGCCAAAGTCAAACACTCAACCAACTGAGCCACCCAGGCTCCCTGATAAATGAATTTTAACTACCATTTTCCCTTTGGAAGAGGACTTTAGAGCTTATGAAAGAGTGTAAATGGCTTGGAAGAGTGGGAGGAGACAGTAGGAGAGGGAGAGCTGAGAAACATTCAGTTTCCAGGATTCCAGGGCTGGCCTCTCTGATTGTGCTCCATGTCCTAGCAGGCTAGCTGGCTGCCAGTGTGACCTCACCCTCTCCAGTGCCCCCTACTCGGTGCCAGCTATGAGTTCCTGCAATTTCACACATGCCACCTTTGTACTCATTGGTATCCCCGGATTAGAAGAAGCCCATTTCTGGATCGGCTTCCCCCTGCTTTCAATGTATGCTGTAGCAGTGTTTGGAAACTGCATCGTGGTGTTCATCGTAAGGACGGAGCGCAGCCTGCATGCTCCCATGTACCTCTTTCTCTGCATGTTGGCAGCCATTGACCTGGCATTGTCCACATCCACCATGCCCAAGATCCTCGCCCTCTTCTGGTTTGATTCCCGGGAGATTACCTATGATGCCTGCATTGCCCAGATGTTTTTTATTCATGCCCTCTCAGCTATTGAGTCCACCATCCTGCTGGCCATGGCCTTTGACCGTTATATAGCCATCTGTCACCCACTACGCCACGCAGCAGTGCTCAACAATACAGTAACAGCCCAGATTGGCATGGTGGCCGTGGTCCGTGGATCCCTCTTCTTTATCCCACTGCCTCTGCTCATCAAGCGGCTGGCCTTCTGCCACTCCAATGTGCTCTCACACTCCTATTGCGTGCACCAGGATATGATGAAGTTGGCCTATGCAGACACATTGCCCAATGAGGTCTATGGTCTTACTGCCATTCTGCTGGTTATGGGCGTGGATGTCCTCTTCATCTCCTTGTCCTATTTTCTGATTATACGAACAGTTCTACAACTGCCTTCCAAGTCAGAGCGGGCCAAGGCTTTTGGAACCTGTGTGTCACACATCGGTGTGGTTTTAGCCTTCTATGTTCCTCTCATTGGACTCTCAGTGGTTCACCGTTTTGGAAAAGGCCTTGACCCCATCGTGCATGTTCTTATGGGTGATGTCTATCTACTTCTGCCTCCTGTGATCAATCCCATCATCTATGGTGCCAAGACCAAAAAGATCAGAACTCGGATGCTAGCTATGTTCAAGATCAGCTGTGACAAGGACCCTCAGGCTGTGGGAAGCAGGTGATCTTTACCACTTTCCCTTATCCTTAGTGGCTTGACATAATGATTTCCTAATACTAGCTTATTTCTAGTTGCCTATTTAATGATTTTTCCTGATGTGGCCTCCAAATGCTACCTCTGCTTGGGATGAAAGTTTGGAGGCTACCATGATTACCTTTCATAGGAAATTCGTTTTTATTAATGAAAATTCACAATTTTGGAATATAAATTCTTGAGCATCACAGCTGATGGTATAATTGGCAATATGTAGCAAGAAATTTTTAAAGCTTATATGCTTTAATGCTTTCTCACTTTTGGAAATTTATCCTAACAAAATATCCCTAAATGCTGAAAGCAGTTTTTCATAAAATACATTGGCTACACCACTATTAATCATATACTAAAGATCACAGGATATAATATATAAAAGTAAGGAATAGTAAATTTGAGTATGGTCCATTTATTTAATGAAATATATGTGGAACAATCCATATTAAAAGAATATTATGTGACCTTTAAAGACTCTGCTATAAAATGAAACATGCATATAATGTTAAAAATAAAATAAAAAGGACACATGATTGAAATTAACTTGAAAAGCAATCTATGCCTTCAAGGAAATGTGCTCAAATTAGTGACTCATTTCAGTTTTGACTTTCTAAATTTATTTATTATGGATGTCTTCTTTAAATGACATGTATAACTTTCAAAATGAAGAAAATGAAACTGATAATTTACACAAACCTAAGCTTGTCAAAGACCTCATTGTTGGTTTACTATGCAATATCTGAAAATTTATCTAAGCCCTACACAATAATGCTAATGAACATGTCTGAAGTGTTTACCATGTTCTAGGCACTATACTAACTGCTTTAGAGATTTTATCTGATCTTCACAACAATTTTGGGGGTAGGTACCATTTTTGTCCCCCATTACAAGTGAGAGAAATGAGCCTTTCATTAACAAGATAACTAAGTCATAGTTTGTGGGTGCTGTGCCAAGATTTGAAATTGAGTTTGATAACCAAATATAGTTACTTAATTTCCACATTATATTGCTTCCTGTTTAATATATTCCATTTATTTCTTCAGCCTGTGCAAATCCTGTTTTCTCTCTGCTGTGTGTCTTCTAAGATGAGTGACTTTGTGTTGAGAGATAACTCTGCCCTCATGAGCAACAAATCCAGATTGCTCTTCGTGATTTATAGTCACCTTTCATGTTCTACAGCCTGTTTCTTTCCAGATTAAGGGAGAGTATTTTTGTCTACTTATAGATTACATCTTCTCACCCATATCTCCCTTTTGTCAGTATATCCTGTATCTTTTAAATATTTCATATGTGTGGGTTTTAACTTAAGTATAAGACAATAAAATTTTATTTTAAATTTTGCTAAGTGTTATGCCTACTGTTTTTATATTTATAGAATCCTATAAACTCAGATTTGAAGATGCAGGAGATTCTCTAGTCTACTTTCCTAGTCTACCACAGGTATTGTTTGTACAACTGTGAAGATGCTGAATGCATCTTTTCTCAAGGTGGGATATTTCCATTTTATGGTTGAAATCAGATCTGATGAGAAGCTGAAACGTGACTAAAATCATTGGGTCTCTTAGTAGCTTCACTGAATAAATGTTGGGTGGGAGATTTGGGTGGATAAACCAAGGGGGAGACTCCAATCTCCTTAGAGCTTCCTTAGGAGAAGGAAACATCAGACACTTAACCTTTCCTCTGGAGAAAGGGTCCTCCTAGTATATGTATCTGTGATCATCCAATTGTGATTCCCTGATCAGAGGCAGTCAAGTGGCCTCCAAAGTCACACAGCTAATCAACACAGATAGACTAGGACTGAGAGAAAGAACTAGAATGGAAGAAATGAGTGACTTCCCTAAAGAAACAAAGAGATGCCCATTCTCTGTAAAAGTAGAGATTCAGGTATCGGGACTCACCCTAAATAATGAGGACAGGAGACTCATTTAATGAGACTGAACCTCATTATGTCTCTCTCCACAACCTCCATCCTCTTCTATCTTCCTATGTATTACTCAACCTCAAATCATACCCTCCCACCTAGTTCCATATGCCTAAGAGCATGG
Source organism: Felis catus (assembly GCF_018350175.1). Classification (NCBI taxonomy): domain Eukaryota; kingdom Metazoa; phylum Chordata; class Mammalia; order Carnivora; family Felidae; genus Felis; species Felis catus. Next base: position 60,698,114 of record NC_058377.1, on the reverse strand, counting down.
CCATATTGACAATTTAATAAAGTATGTATCTTTTGCTTTTAAATCTCTCATGGTATTCCACTGCAGCCCAACTTACTCATATTCTATTGCCATCTCCCTGACCCTTCCCTTTGCCCTAAGATTTTCATTTTTTTCTTTTAAACACTGCTTTTATTTTTTGTAAGTTTTAATTTAAATTCCAGTTAGTTAAAATACAGTGTAATATTGGTTTCAGGTGTACAATATAGTGATTTAACATTTTCATACAACACCCAGTGCTTATCACAAGTACACTCCTTAATCCCCATCACCTATTTCACCCATCCCCCCACCCACCTCAATTCTGGTAACCATCAGTTTGTTCTCTATAGTTAAGAGTCTGTTTCTTGGTTTGCCTCTCTCACTCTCTCTCTCTCTTTGTCTTTGCTCATTTATTTTCTTAAATTCTATGTATGAGTGAAGTCATATGGTATTTGTCTTTCTTTTACTAACTTATGCTAAGTGAAATAACATTTTCATTTTTTAAAAATAGTCCAAAGACTGGGGCACCTGGGTGGCTCATTCCGTTAAGCAGCCAACTCCTGATTTTGGCTCAGGTCACGGTCTCAAGATCGTGAGTTTGAGCCCCATATCAGGCTCAGTGCTCACAGTGCAGAGCCTGCTTCATATTCTCTGTCTCTGTCTCTGTCTCTCTCTCTCTCTCTCTCTCTCTGACCCTCCCCCACTCACGCTTGCTCTCTCTCTCTCAAAATAAATAAATGTTAAAAGAATTGTTTAAATAAATAAAAAACAAACAAAAGTAGTCCAGAGACTTGTTTGCCAATATTCATAGCAACACTATATTCACAGTAGCCAAAAAAGTGGAAACAACCTAAGTGTTCATTAACAGATGAATAAACAAAAGGTGGTATATACATACAATAGAATATTATTCAGCCATAAAAAGGAATAAAATTTAGATACATATGACAATATAGATAAACCCTGAGAGCATTATGCTAAGTAAAACAAGCTACACTCAAGAGGACAAATACTGTTTGATTCCACTTACATGAATATGTAGAATAGACAAATTTATAGACACAGAAAGTAGAATAGAGGTTACCAGGGGCTGGGGGAACGGATGATGAGGTGTTATTTAATGAGAACAGAGTTTCAATTTGTACTGATGAGAAAGTTCTAGAAATAGATAGTGGTGATAGTTGCACAACAATGTGCAACTAATTTAATGGCACTAAATTGCACACTTAAAAAACTGCTAAAGTGGTACATTTTGTGTTATGTTTCTTTCACCACAATAAATGGTCACCAAAGAAAGAAGGCAAATTTTTCATTAGCATTGTCAATTTTTTATCAAGAACATGTTGAAATGATTGTATTTTGGATATACTGGGTTAAAGAAAATACCCTTTTATAAAAGTAACCAATAAGGATGATATTTAATCTCTTGTATTAAGGGAAGGAAAGAGCTCTAGGATGGGATTTATGAGCTCAGAGGTATAGTTCCTATTCTGCCTCTAGGTGGGTGACCTTGTCTAATTCACATAATCTCTCTGAATTAACTCTATAAAACAAGGTGATTAAATTAGATAATCTCTGAATCCCATCCCATTCTAAATATAATGTGCTCTGAACATTGAGAAGTCTTAAACAATTCCAAAGGGCCTATAAGACTGAAACCCTGCAGGGACTCCTGGAAACTGCCTTCTGATTCACATAAGACAACCAAGCCCCTTCCCTGAGGCCACACCTGCTATTTGCCCAAAGGTAGTATTTATCAATTCTATCACCAACCCCTAATTCTGCCAATTAAGACTCTTTCAAAACTCAAAACTGCTCTCAATGGCAGGGATTTTCCACCCTAGAAAATATTCACAAGTTCCCTAAAAGGAAGCTCAATCCAATAGAAAGAGCAAACAGTTTTGTGGCTCATCAAGTCAATTCACCCTCTGTGAGCCTTGTTTGCCTCATCTGTTCTTAGGGATAATAACACTATCTACCCCTCAGGGTTTTAGTGAGAATTATGTGCAATAATCCACATATAATGCTTAGCACAGTATTTAGTACATAGTTTGAACTCAATAAATACTCATTATTATCATTACCATGGAGAGGGCAGTGGGTGATAATCCCTGACTCACAGGGATATTGAAGGGATAGAAATGTGGTTTCTGTCTGTGGCAAGCAAGCCACAGATTTTTTTTAAACAGTCATCTAGCTACATTAGCCTGGAAGCTTGGAGTTTAAGAAATGCGCTTCTCTCTCTCTCTCTCTCTCTCTCTCTCTCTCTCTCTCTCTCTCTCTCTCTCACCAGGACTAAGTGTGGTAGAAGGGAGAAGTAAGATTCAACTGGGATTCAAATAGGATTGATATGACTAATCTTATGTACAAAAGGAAGAAAACCAACAGAAGGTCATATTGTTCAAAGCTGTCCCAGGAAAATGTGATTGCATTCTAGAATGTGGCAAACTAAAGGGATAGTTATGGCCATTGCTTATTCCTTGTTCACATGGGCCACAGTCCTGGGAGAGTGTTTGACTTCTGGTTCCCATTGATCTGGAAGGGCTTCCAGGAGGAGGCCCTCTGGGTGCTTGCAGAGCTGAGTCAACTTAGAGAGGTGATCGTAGGCAGCCCCTGCCGTGAGAGGCCTCTGGGTTTCAGGCAAGTGCTCACTGAAATGAGAGTATCTTTCCCAGTGAAAAGGGGTCTCCAGGGACCAAGGATCATAAAAACACTGCCCTGTTCCCAGTCATGTTTATGTTGGCCTGGTCAGTGGAGGGCACTTGTTTAGGTAGCCAATTGCCCTTGAGAGTCAGAGTCTGAGGTTGTCTGGTAAGTAGGATAGTTTCCATCCCCCAGTAATTTCATTTAGTCCCCATCTCTGAGCAGCAAATCATTTGCTCCAAACTAGATTGACAAGAAATGACTGAACATAAATTTGTTTCTGGGGACAGAGATTTCCCCAAACTTTTCTTTTACTAGAAGAAAAGATTTACTCTCAATCCACATTTATGACCAGAGATTAGCAGCATCACATATCTAAGATTCTTTCCAATGATTATCATCACCAATTCTCCCAGGCCATGCCAAAATTCATGCCTAAAGTCCATTTTTTAATATCATTCAATGTTAAGCATTCAAGAATCAGTTACAATGTTCCAGGACCTATAAAAGATGAAAGGAATACAAAAGCAAAAACAAAAACAAAAAAACAATAGTGGATATTATAGGGGTTGTCATATATTATCCAAAGACAAGAGATAACAAGTGTTGACAAGAATGTGGAGAAAAAGTAAAACTTGTGCATTTTTGGTGGGAATATAAATTGGTACAGTCACTATGAAAAACAGCATGGAGGTTACTCAATAAATTAAAAATGTGGGACCCAAGGAAGTTAACAAAAATCCCCTACCCCTGGACAAGCAGAGCAAGACTAACTCCATTTTGTGCTACACCCACCATCTCATGTATAACCCCCACATGACCTACTTATTGCTTAAGACACTCCCCCACCCTAGTCAAGCCACTGAGCACACCCTTACTGGAAACCGGCTCATGTAGGAATGCGGAACCCCTAACCACCAGAGAATGTAAACCCCGCCTTTTGCCCGCCAAACTTGCACGCCAATTCTGACCAGAGTGATAGGCTAGTTCAAACAGTTACTATAGGGTAAATTGTAATTCAATTGGCCACCTGCATGTGGACTGACATGACTATGAGACTTTTCTGTGTGTATTACAATCTCATTGGCCACTGGCCCCTATGAAACTGCTACGCCTCTTAACCTAGGGGTCCAAGTCCCTGCTCCGCTGTGTCGGGTATACTTGGGCCCAAGCTTGAGCTTGCAAATAAACCCTCGTGCGTTTGCACCGGTATTGGCTCCTTGGTGGTCTCTCGGATTCAAAATTGGGGGCATTACAAAAATAGAACTACCATATGTGATGCAGCAATCCCATGTCTGTCTGGATATACATGCAAAGGAAATGAAATCATTATCTCAAGAACATATGTGAACTCTCATATTCATTGCAGTATTATTCACTATAGCCAAGGTATGGAAACAAGAAAAGGTATGGAACATTATTCAGCCTTAAAAAAGAAGGAAATCTTGCCATTTGCAACAAGATGGAGGAAACTAAAAGGCATTATGCTACACAAAACATGCCAGGCAAAGACAAATACCGTATAGTACCACTTATATCACTTATATGTGTAATGAAGAAAAAAAAGTCTAACTCATAGAGAGTAGAATGGTTATTGCCAGAGGCTGTGGATGGGGAAATAGAGAGTTGGTAAAAGAGTATAAATTTTCAGTTACAAAAATAAATTTTCAGGATCTAAGTATAACATGGTGACTAAAGTTGGTAATACTATATTGGATAATTAAAATTTGCTAAGAGAGTAGAACTTAAATGTTCTCAGCAAGAAGAAGGAAAGAAAGAAAGAAAGAAAGAAAGAAAGAAAGAAAGAAAGAAAGAAAGAAAGAAAGGAAGAAAGAAAGAAAGAAAAGAAGACATGTAAGATAACAGATGTGTTGATTAATTCAGTGGTGGGAATCCTTTCACAGTATATACAGATACCAAATTATCATATAAATACAAATATATTTATAAATTTATATTTATTTATTTTAATTTATTTAAATATACTATAATTTTATTTGTTAATTGTACCTCAATACATACTTTAACTCAAAAATGACCACTGACTTAAATGTAAAATAATAATAATAATAATAATAATAATGTAAGCATAAATCTATAACTTTTAGAAAAACTTAGGAGTAAATCTTCAGGATTTAGGGCAAAGTGTTCTTAGTCTTGTCACCAAAAACATGAGTCCTTAAAGGAAAAATTGATAAATTAGGACTCATTAAAATTAAAAACTGCTTCTGTGTCAAGGACTCAGTTAAGAGCATGAAAAAAAAAAAAACCTCCAGAGTGAGAGAATATATTTGCAAATGATATATCTAACAAAGCCCTAGAATATAGAATATATAAAGAACTCTGAAAATTTAACTAGAAAAAAAATCTAAGTAGAAATAAGCAAAAGACATGAAAAGATATTTCATGGAAAAAGAACCAGATGCAAAAAAAAAAAAAAAAAAAAAACACATGAAAAGCTCAGTTATTTGCCAGTAGAAAATAAATATTAAAACCCAGTGAAATATCACTATATATCTAGCAGAATGGCTAGTTTCTTTAAAAAGAGGTGAAAATATCAAATACTGGCAAGGATGTGGGGAAACTGGATTGCTGGTTGAAATGTAAAAGGGTATAGCCAGCCATTCTGAAAAACAATTGGGCAATCTCAAAAAATAGTAAATATGCAAGTAACATATGCCTGAACATTTGTATTCCTGGGCATTTATCCCAGAGAAATGAAGAGTTATGTTCACCAAAAGCTTGCACATAAATGTTTATAGCAACTTTATTCATAATGGCCAAAAACTGGAAACACAGATGTTCTTCAATAGAAGAATGATTAAACAAACTGTGGTACAGCCCTGCTCTGTAATACTACTCAGCATTTAAAAGGAATGAACTCTTAATGCATTAAATTATCTGGATAAATCTCCAGAGAATGATGCAGTAGGGAAAAAAAATCCCAAAAGATTACATACTGTATGATTTCAATTATATAATATTCTTGAATTCACAAAATTATGGAGATAAAGAACACATTAGTAATTTCCAGCGATTAAAAGGGAGATGGGAGGAAAAAAAGTGGATGGGGCTATAAAAGGACAACATGAGGGATCCTTGTGTCTCTTGAAGTGTTCTGTATCCTCACTGTACCAATGCCGATATCTTTATTTTGATACTGTACTATTATTTTGCCAGATATTACCATTTGAGGAAATGGTTGAAGAGTACATGGGATCTCTATATTAAATCTTAATACTGCATGTGCATCTACAAACATCTCAAAATAAAAAGCTTTAAAAAAAATCTTAAGGAGTCAATAAGTTTGGAATATGGTGGTGGAGTAGGAGGACCCTAGACATATCTCTTCCTATGAACACAACTAGATAACTAACAAATCATCCTAAATACCACAGAAATCAACCTGAAGATTGGCAGAACAAACCCTACAACTAAAGGTGTAGAAGAGGTGACACTGAAGAAAGGTAGGAAGTGCGGAGCATGGTTTGGGAGAGAAATAGATTGTGGCCATTGCAGCAGGAATGGAGCTGCAGTCACAGAGAAAAGGCAAGAGACAGACTAGCACTGAGGGGAGTGCACAGGGAAAATAAATCCCCATAGCAATTGGCTTGGAAAGCAAGAGGCAACAAATTTTATGAATTCCCGCAACAAGTGGGGCTTAAAGCCTGGAGTTTTAAAGGTCACTATGTTTGGCTCGGGGAGAGCTTGGAGGGCATTGGGGCTGCTCTTGGAGAGGAGGCAGGCAAACATCTTGCAGACATACAGCATGGAAACAGAGATATGAAGAGTACCTGGGGCACACAGTGGGGAGGTTATTTGCTCATCTTGGAGCACTTCCCAGAGAGACAGCAATCCCAGGTAGACTCCTCCAAGAACAAAGGAACTAGCCAGTGCCATTTCCCTCCCCTGCCCTTCAGCATAAGCACAGGGCCACTTGCTACCTAACTTTCTTACACCAAGCGCCACCATTCCAGCAGAAATACCCCTCCCAATTATGCTAGCCTCAGTCTCAGCATGGTGGACTACCTCCCCCAGAAGTCCTGCACAAGCCTCTGCTCACACCATGTCTCCCAACAAGGGAGTTTTGCAGAGCCTTGGTTCCTGTGGCAGTGGCAACAGGCCTCATTTCAGAAACAGATAAGAACACACCTAGTTAATGCACCACATTTAGGCCAGGGCCCAAATACTCCCCACAATAGGCAAAGAGAGCCTCTGCAGATGACTGGCCTAAAGGATAAAGCAGCCAGACAAGAGAGCACACTCCAGAAGTGCCAGACTCTAGGGAATCAGGGACACTATACTGTAAGGCACTACAGGACCTCTTCTTCATAAGACCATTACACTCAAGAACAAAGTACATAGCTGACTTTCCTAACACAGAGAAACAGGTACAGAGACTTATACAAAATGAGAAGACAGAAATTTTTAAATTTTATCCCAGATGAAAGAACAGGATAAGTCCTCAGCCAGAGTTCTAAGTGGAATAGATAACATACCTCACAGAGAACTTAAAGTGCTGATCTTAAGAATACTCACTTTAGGGGCGCCTGGGTGGCGCAGTCGGTTAAGCGTCCGACTTCAGCCAGGTCACGATCTCGCGGTCCGTGAGTTCGAGCCCCGCGTCGGGCTCTGGGCTGATGGCTCGGAGCCTGGAGTCTGTTTCCGATTCTGTGTCTCCCTCTCTCTCTGCCCCTCCCCCGTTCATGCTCTGTCTCTCTCTGTCCCAAAAATAAATAAAAATGTTAAAAAAAAAAAAAAGAATACTCACTTTACTTGAGAAAAGAGTAGAAGACATGAGTGAGACCATTAACACAGAGATAAGGAATAGCAGAGATAAAGGACGCAATAAACCAGATCAGAAACATGCTTGATGGAATGAACAGCAAGATGGAAGAAGCATAGGAATGAATTAGTGACCAAGAAGACAGAGTAATGGAAAGTAATCAAGATGAACAAAATAGAGGAAAAATAATTATGCAAAATGAGAACAGACTTAGGGAACTCAGTGACTCCATCAAATGTAATAACATTCGAATTATAGGAGTCCTAGAAGAAGAGAGAGAAGGGGGGGGGGAGAAAATTTATTAGCTGAACTTCCCTAACCTGGGGAAGGAAACAGATATCCAGATCCCAGAGGCCAGTGAGCTCCCATCAAAGTCAACAAAAGCAGATCCACACCAAGACATATTTTAATTAAACTGGCAAAATATAGTGATACAGAAAAATCTTAAAAGCAGTAAGACAAAAGAAAACAGTAGCTTACAAGCAAAAACCCATAAAGCTAGCAGGGGATTTTTCAGCAGAAATTTGGCAAACCAGAATAGAGTTGCATGATATATTCTAAGTGCTGAATAGGAAAAATCTGCAGCCAAGAATACTCTATCCAGCAAAGCTATCATTCATAATGGAGAGATAAACAGTTTCCCAGATGAACAAAAACTAAAGGAGTTTGTGACCTAGTACTAAACCAGCACTGCAAGAAATATTAAAGGGGACTCTTTGAGTGGAAAGGAGAGACCATTAAAAAGACCACTTTTGGGGAGGAAAGAAGAGACCTATTAAAAAAATCAGTCAAAGAACTCACAAAATAAAAGGATATAAAATATGACAACATATACCTAAAACATGGGGAGGAGAGGAGTAAGGAATGGGTTCTAACTGCCTCCAATTGGGACTCCAAGCCTGAGCTGTATCTGGTGCTGGCACAGCCCCCAGAAGGCATCTGCATTTGCTACTGGTGGCAGCCACAGTGAGCCAGGCCAGTTCCTCAGTGCCCAGCACCATCACTCCTAGCAGTCTGGAGAATGTACATAGGCTGGCAGTGAAGCTCATGCATCCCAGCCACTGCTCCCTTACCTGTTCTGGAGAGAAGGGAAGTTGAGGGAGTTGAACTCAAAGTCCAGCCAGCCCTTGGCCTTCAAGCACGAGAAGAATGGTACTGAGAAGCAGGGGTGGGGCAGACTGGGCAAGGAGCCTCCAATGAGTCCTGGGTCGGTGCTGGTAGCTAGTCAGAAGGAACCCAGTGAGGTGCCAGCACCTAAGCAACCTCAGGGCCAACCAAAGGGGAAAAACAACAAGGGTGCTGTCAAGATGCAGAAAACTACAACTCCCAGGAAGAAATCAAGGGGCAGAGCCAAAGAAACTGGAGAAGGTGGAAGAAGAGGGCATTTCCTGGGAGTCCTCATAGGAAAAACAGTAACTACACCATACCACCTACTCCATCACCAAGAAGCAGTTTCCTTCTGGGACTGGACAGCTCCACTCCACTTCCATTGTCCCCACCTCTCTCCCAAACCTACCCATCACTGCCACCCACCTGTGTTTTCACCACCATACTACACGGCACATTAGCTGTTGCAGGGCCCCAGAGCTGAGTGAGGGGCCGTTTCTTTTGGTCTCGGTTTCTAGCAACCCCTCTCACCCATGCACACATTTGCCCTGCCAGACGAAGCTGACTTTGCACCTTGCCTCACCCTGCCTCTGCTGTGTCCCCATGCTCAGTGATACAGACATTGCTGACTGGGCTCTTGGCTTGGGGGCGGGGGGGTCCCTTCTGCTTCCCCATTCTTCCCTCTAGCTTCCCACTAAGGAGCCTGGGACGGCTCCCCTGGCCTTAAAAGGGGCCCAGCCCCATCTCATTGTAATATGCCCCATTCCACAGCACTGGCAGAAGCTGGTATGGCCAATGTAGAGGGGTGCTCAGTGCCAAGATGCCCCCAACCAGCCTTTACTTCACGAGGTGCAGCTCACATCCACTTTTCTCCCCACCTTACCTAGTCCTTCCTCTAGGTTTGACAGCCCCCTTTGGGGCACAGGAAGAAAAGGCAGGAAGGGATTGAGCCCTCTACCCTCTCTAAATGAGATCCAGTGCACCTCACTCCCACCCTGAAATCTACTGCAGTGATGAAATGCAGTCATCCTTTCTCCAGGTGAAGTCCAGGAGACCCATGTTCCTTGTGGCAGCCACCTACAGTGGGGTTAAGCCACTGTTCAAACCCATCCGTTTCCACCCCAGGCCTCAGTTTCCTATTTCCTCACATGGAACACTAATAACAAAGAACTAGCCTTGCCCACCCCCCCCCCTTCTGCTCCTCCCTATCCCTGATGGTTCTGCTTCCATTTTTCCTCTGTTCACAAACTACCTTTGGAATGTTGCACTGTTTTTGTTCAATGTTTCCATTTTTGGACGTCAGTCATTGTTGCTATGACCAGCATCAAATGTTCCTCCTCATTGCCTTCTCCCATTCTGCCCACATTCCCCTTCTCCAAGATGCTCTTAGGAGAAGGGGCCTGGGGCAAAGCAGACTGTGTTACCAACCACCCCAGGCCCAGGGAGGGTGGCACCCTGCCCCTAGGATGCTGCAGCAGAGTGAGAGGGGGCCTGTATTGACTGTTGAGGTATAGGGGACACCTCCTCCCCTGTTCTGCTGGGGCAGGGTGGGGAGGGGGTAGTCATTATTTGTCCCAGTCTGGACCCTCCTCTCTAATCTGGTTTCCCTACCTGCAGTTATATGAATTTAAAAATATCCTTTTCCAGAAAAAAAAGAGTGAGTTCAAACTTAAATGACCATTAACTTAACATAAACTCTATATGCAGAAGACATTATATACAAACCTAATGGTAATCACAAATCAAAAACCACTAATAAATACATAAAGAATAAAGAGAAAGAATAAAGAAAGCGAAAGAATATATCAGTAAAGAAAATCAGCAAACCATGAAGAGAGAAAGACAAGGATCAGAGAAGATCTTCAGAAACAACCATAAAATGACAATAAATACATATTTATCAATAATTACTTTGAATATAAATGGATTAAATGCTCTAATAAAAAGACATAGGGTGACAGAATGGATTAAAAAAACAAGGCCCATCTATATGCTGCCTATAAGAGACTCATTTTAGACCTAAAGACATGTCCAGATTGACAGTGAGGGGACGAAGAAATATCTTTCATTCAAATGGATGACAAAGAAAAACAGAGTAGTGATACTTATATTGGACAAAATGGACTTTAAAACAAAGACTATAATAAGAGACAAAGGATGATGCTATATGATAATAAAGGGACAATCCTACAAGAAGATAGAACAATTGTAAATATTTATGCACCCAGAATGGGAACACTCAAATACATAAACCAGTTAATAACATAAAAAAAAGTAACTAATTGATAATATTACAGTAATAGTAGGGGACTTTAATACCCCAAACATCAATGGACAGATCATGTAAACAGAACATCAACAAGGAAAAAATGGCTTTAAGTGACACACAGGAACAGATGGATGAAACATATATATTCAGAACAGTCCATCCTAAAACAGAAGAGTACACATTTTTTTAAGTGAACATAGAACATTCCCAAGCAGAGATCACATATTAGCCCAAAAAACAAGCTTCAATAAATTTAAGATCAAAGTCATACCATGCATATTTTTTGACCACAGTACTATGAAACTAGAAGTCAACCACAAGAAAAATTCTGGAAAGAGCACAAATATATACAGGTTAAATAACATGCTACTAAACAATGAATGGGTCAACCAGGAAATAAAAAAGTTCAAAAGTACATGGAAAGAAGTGAAAATGAAAACATGATGGTCCAAAACCTTTAGGATGTAGCAAAAGTGGTTCTAAGACAGAAGTTTATAGCAATATAAGTCCACTTCAAGAAGCAAAAAAAATCTCAAATAAACAACCTAACCTTACACCTAAAGGAGCTAGAAAAATAAAAACAAAACCTAAACCCAGCAGAAGTAAGAAAATAATAAGGGTAAAGCGAAAATAAATGATATACAAACTAAAAAAAAAAAAATAGAACAGATCAATGAAACCAGAAGCTGGTTCTTTGGAAAAAAAAAAATCAATAGGTTTGATAAACCTCTGGCCAAACTTATCAAGAAAAAAAAAGAGAAAAGACTAAAATAAATAAAATCACAAGTGAGAGAGGAGAAATAACAACCAACATCACAGAAATACAATTATGAGAATATTATGAAAAACTGTATGCCAACAAATCGCACAACCTAGAAAAACAATGAATAAATGGAAACAGGAAGAAATAGAAAATCAGAACAGACCAATAACCAGTAAAAAACTTGAATCAGTAATCAAAAACCTCCCAACAAACAAAAGTCCAGGACCAGATGGCTTCACAGGTGGATTCTACCAAACACGTTAAGAGTTAATGCTATTCTTCTCAAAACTTTCCAAAAAAATAGAAGAGGAAGGAACACTTCCAAATTTAACCTATGAGGCCAGCATTACCCTGATACCAAAGACTCCACTGAAAAAGAGAACTACAGGCCAACATCTCTGATAAACATAGATGCAAAAATCGTCAACAAAATACTGGCAAACTGAGGCGCTTACACGGCTCAGTCGGTTAAGCACCTGACTTTGGTTCAGGTCATGATCTTGCAGTGAGTGCGTTCAAGCCCCACGTTGGGCTCTATGCTGACAGTTCAGAGCCTGAAGCCTGCTTCAGATTCTGTCTCCCTCTCCCTCTCTGCTTCTCCCCAACTTGTGCTCTGTCTCTCTTTCTCTCAAAAATAAGTAAACATTAAAAAAAAAAATTTTTAATACTGGGCAAACCTAATTCAACAATACATTTAAAACATCATTCACCATGATCAAGTGGTATTTATTCCTGTGTTGCAAGAGTGGTTCAATATTCACAAATCAATGTGATACACTATATCAATAAGAGAAAAGATAAGAACCATACGATCATTTCAACAGATACGGAGGAAGCATCTGACAAAGTGCAATATCCATTCATGATAAAAATCCTCAACAAAGTAGGCTTAGAGAGGACACAAGTCAACATAATAAAGGCCATATATGAAAATCCCACAGCTAACATCATCCTCAATAGGGAAAAACTGAGAACTTTTCCCCTGTCGGGAACAAGGCAAGAATGTCCAATCTATTAAACATAGTACTAGAAGTCCTAGCCACAGCAATCAGAAAGCAAAAAGAAATAAAAGGCGTACAAATCAATAAAGAAGTAAAACGTTCACTACTTGTAGATGACACTACAAGTAGTTCTACAAGAGATGATACTCTATACAGAACACCTGAAAGACCCCACCAAAAAGAAAACTGCAAGAACTGAAAAACAAATTGGATAAGGTTGCAAAATACAAAATCAATCACAGAAATATGTTGCATTTCTATACACCAATAATGAAGTGGCAGAAAGAGATATTTTAAAAAAAAGAATCCCATTTATAATTATACCCAAAATAATGAGATACCTAGGAATAAACCTAACTAAAGGGTGAATGATCTACACTCTGAAAACTATAAAACATTCACCAAAGAAACTGAAGATGACACAAAGAAATGGAAAGACATCCCATGCTCATGGATTAGAAGAACAAATATTGTTAAAATGTCTATATTGCCCAGGGCACCTAGATGGCTCAGTCAGTTAAGCATCAAACTTCAGCTCAGGTCATGATCTCACCATGCATGGATTTGAGTCCTACATCATGCTGACAGCTTGGAGCCTGGAGCCTGCTTTGGATTCTGTCTCCCTCTCTCTCTACCCCTCCCCTGCTCACACACTCTCTCTCTCTTTCAAAAATAAGCATTAAAAAAAATTTTTAATGTCTATACTGCCCAAAGCAATCTACACATTTAATGAAATCCCTATCAAAATACCAATAACATTTTTCACAGATATAGGACAATTCTGAAATTTGTATGGAACCACAGAAGACCCTGAATAGCCAAGGTAATCTTAAAAAAGAAAAGAAAAGCTAGAGGCATCACAACTCCAGGCTTCAAGTTCTATTACAAAGCTCTAGTAATCAAAGCAGTATGGTACTGGCACAAAAATAGACACACAGATCAATGGAATAGAATAGAAAACCCAGAACCCACAACTATATAGCCAATTAATCTTTGAGAAAGCAGGAAAGGGTATCCAATGGGAATAAGACAGTCTTCAACAAATAGTGTTGGGAAAACTGGTCAGCTACATGCAAGAGAATGAAACTGGACCACTTTCTTATACTATACACAAAAATAAGTTAAAAATGGATTAAAGACCTAAATGTGAGACCTGAAGCCATAAAAATCTTAGACGAGAGCACAGGCAGTAATTTCTCTGACATCCGCCATAGTAATTTTATCCAAATATATCTCCTGAGGCAAGGGAAACAAAAGCAAAAATAAACTCTTGGGACTTCATCAAAATAAAAACTTCTGCACAGCAAAGTAAACAATCAACAAAACTAAAAGGCAGCCTACAGAATGGGAGAAGATATTTGCAAATGACATATCAGATAAACGGCTAGTATCCAAAATATATAAAGAATTTATAAATATCAATACTCAAAAAAAAACAATTAAAAAAATGGACAGAAAATATAAATAGACATTTCTACAAAGAAGACATTTCTCCAACAGACACATGAAAAAATGTTTAGCATCACTTATCATCAGGAAAATACAAATCAAAACCATAATGAGATATTACCTCACACCTGTCATAATGGCTAAAATCAACAACACAAGAAACAACAAGTTTTGGCAAGGATGTGTAGAGAAAGAACCCTCTTGCACTGTTGGTGGGAATGCAAACTGGTGCAGCCAGTATGGAAAACAGTATGGAGATTCTTCAAAAAGTTAAAAATAGAACTACCCTATGATCCAGCAGTCCTATTACTGGGTATCTACCCAAAGAAAATAAAACACTAATTCAAAGGGATACATGCACCCTTATTTATAGCAGCGTTATTTACAATAGCCAAGATATGGAAGCAGGCCAACTGTTCACTGATTGATGAGGGGATAAAGATGTGAAATACACACATATATGTATATATATATATATATATATATATATATATATATACATATATATGTATATATATATACACATATATATGTGTGTGTGTGTATATATATACATATATATATATAATGGAATATTACTCAGCCATAAAAAGAATGCAATCTTGCTGTTTGTAACAACAAAGAAGGAACTAGAGACTATAATGCTAAGAAAAGTCAGTCAGAGAAAGATAAATTCCATACAATTTCACTCATGTGTGGAATTTGATATTTGCTTTTTATAAGTAAAACATACAAGCAAGGCACAAAAAGAGAGATAGGGAGGGAGGGACAAATCAAGAAACAGACTCTTAACTATAGAGAACAAACTGATGGTTACCAGAGGCAACAGTGGGTGAGGGAATGGGTTAAATAAGTGATGGGGATTAAGGAGAGCACTTGTCATGATGAGCACAGGGTAATGTATAGAGTAGTTGAATCACTATATTATACACCTGAAACTAATACGACACTATGTTAACTGGAATTCAAATAAAAAATTTAAAAAAAACTAAATAATGAAAAACATCTTAAAGAATCTTGGGTTCCATGCTATGCCATTGAGACTTTTTTTCCATAAGTGATGGGCAGCCAACAAGGAAGTGGTTAAAGGGTGGAGAGGGGGCTGACATGAAGCGCTAAGTGCCATTAATGGTCTCCCTGGCATGATGTGGATGTTGGAGTGGAAGTGGGTAAGAGAGCAGATGGGTTGGGCAAGAACCTTAGAGAAGGCACACCTGAGAGTCTCCATTTCCTGTGTGAAAGGAGCAATGTCAAATTAGCTGCCAGCAGCAGAGATGGCAGTCTGGGTGAAGAGCTTGAGAAGAATGGTGACTATTTTTTTTCATTTCTTCCCCCATATAATTTTTTAATATTTATTAAATTAAATTCAAGTTACTTAACAAAAGTGACATATTGACTTCAGGAGTCAGGAGGTGTGCTCTCTCTCTTTCAAAAATAAATTTAAAAACATTAAAAAAAAAATTTTTTTTTAAAAGGGGTGCCTGGGTGGCTCACTCAGTTGAGCATCTGACTTCGGCTCAGGTCATGATCTCACAGTTAGTGAGTTCGAGTCCCACGTAAGGCTCTGTGCTGACAGAACAAAGCCTGGAGCCTGCTTTGAATCCTGTGTCTCCCTCTCTCTCTGTTCCTCCCCCACTCATTCTCTGTCTCTCTCTCTCTCTCCTTCAAAAATAAATTAAAAACATTTTTTAAAAAATTTTAAAAGAGTCTCTTATGGTGTGCTTTCCTCTCTGTTTTTACTTGATTTTGCCTTCCCTTCCCCATGTCCATCTGTTTTGTTTCTTAAATTCCACATATGAGTGAAATCATATATATGTTTGTCTTTCTCTGACTTATTTTGCTTAGCAATAAAACTGGAATGGCGATGGGGATGGGAGGAAGATAATGGCGTAGGAGGACACTGGGCTCACCGCGTCCTGCTAATCACTTAGATTCCACCCACATTTGCCTAAATAACCCAAAAAACCATCAGAAGACTAGTGGAACAGGCTCTCCGGAGCCAAGCGTAGACAAGAGGCCCATAGAAGAGAGTAGGAAGGGCAGAGAGGCGGTGCGCGCTACACGGACTAGCGGGAGGGAGCCGGGCGGTGAAGGGGCGGCCTGCCCAGCAAGGCAGAACCTCCGAGTCTGGCTTGCAAAAGCAGAGGGGCTGGACTCCGTGAGTTCTGACACCCGGCAGGACTTAACATCTGGAGTGTTAAGAGTCAACACCTCGGCTCAGAGAGCAGAGCAAGAGGACACCAAGAGAGAGAGGTGTTGAGCCCCGGAAGACAGAGCTCAGCACAGCAGGGGGAAAAAAGGTGCTGGCCAGAACCATCTCCCTCTCCCATCCCCCAGCTGAAATCCCAAAGGGAATCAATTCTCCTCACCGAACTTGCTTGCACCGCACAAACACCCAACGCTGTGCTTCTGTGGATCCATTCCTCTGACAGGTCTGCCTCTCCCTCCTGGTGCTGCAGGGCCCCTCCCGCGGGGGACCACCCACAGCAAAGCAAGCTAAGCCTACCCCTCCCACCCCTGTGCACCTTGTAGATCCACCCCAGCTAATACACCAGATCCCATCAAAGCAGTACCACAAGTCTGGCAGTGTGCAAGTAGCCCAGACAGGGGCCACACCATTCCACAGTGAGTCCTGCCCCTGGGAGAGGGGAAGATAAGGTACATACCAGTCTGACTGTGGCCCCAGCAGTGGGCTGGGAGCAGACATCAGGTCTGACTGTGGCCCCGCCCACCAACACAAGTTACTCCAGACAGCACAGAGGAAGAGCCCTGCAATTCCGCGCAACTCCAGGGACTATCCAAAATGATGAAACAGAAGAATTCTCCTCAAAAGAAACTCCAGGAAGTAGCAACAGCTAACGAATTGATCAAAAACGATTTAAGCAATATAACAGAACATGAATTTAAAATAATAGTCCTGAAATTAATCGCTGGGCTTGAAAAAAGTATAGAGGACAGCAGAATATCTATTGCTACAGAGATCAAGGGACTAAGTAACAGGAGGAGCTAAAAAATGCTATAAATGAGGTGCAAAATAAAATAGAGGCGACCACAGCTTGGATTGAAGAGGCAGAGGAGAGAATAGGTGAATTAAAAGATAAAATTATGGCAAAAGAGGAAGCTGACAAAAAGAGAGATAAAAAATCCAGGAGTATGAGAGGAAAATTAGAGAACTAAGTGACGCAATGACACACAACAATATCCGTATAGTAGGGATTCCAGAGGAGAAAGAGAGAGAGAAAGGGGCTGAAGGTGTACTTCAACAAATCATAGCTGAGAACTTCCCTGATCTGGGGAAGGAAAAAGACACTGAAATCCAAGAGGCACAGAGAACTCCCTTTAGACGTAACTTGAATCAATCTCCTGCATGACATATCATAGTGAAACTGGCAAAATACAAGGATAAAGAGAAAATTCTGAAAGCAGCTAGGGATAAACATACGCTCTAACATATAAAGGGAGACCGATAAGACTAGAGACGGATCTCTCTACTGAAACTTGGCAGGCGAGAAAGGAATGCCAGGAAATCTTCAATGTGATAAACAGAAAAAATATGCAGTCGAGAATCCGTTATCCAGCAAGTCTGTCATTTAGAATAGAAGGAGAGATAAAGGTGTTCCCAAACAAAAACTGAAGGAATTCATCACCACTAAACCAGCCCTAAAAGAGATCCTAAGGGCAATTCTGCGAATGAAATATTGCAAGGACCACAAAGTACCACAGACATCACTACAAGCATGAAACCTACAGATATCACAATGACTCTAAACCCATATCTTTCTATAATAACACTGAATGTAAATGGACTAAATGCTCCAACCAAGAGACATAGGGTATCAGAATGGATAAAAAAACAAGACCCATCTATTTGTTTTCTACAGGAGACTCATTTTAGACCTGAGGACACCTTCAGATTGAAAGTGAGGGGATGGAGAACTATCTATCATGCTACTGCAAGTCCAAAGAAAGCTGGAGTAGCCATACTTATATCAGACAAACTACACTTTAAATTAAAGGCTGTAACAACAGATGAAGAAGGGAATTATATAATAATTACAGGCTCTATCCATCAGGAAGAGCTAACAATTATAAATGTCTGTGCACCAAATACGGGAGCCCCCAAATATATAAAACAATTACTCACAAACATAAGCAACCTTATTGATAAGAATGTGGTAATTGCAGGGGACTTTAATACCACCCTTACAACAATGGATAGATCATCTAGACACAGGATCAATAAAGAAACAAGGCCCCTGGATGATACATTGATCAGATGGACTAGACAGATATATTTAGAACTCTGCATCCCAAAGCAACAGAATATACTTTCTTCTCCAGTACACACAGAACATTCTCCAAGATAGATCACATACTGGGTCACAAAACAGCCCTTCATAAGTATACAAGAATTGAGATCATACCATGCACATTTTCAGACCACAATGCTATGAAAATTGAAATTAACCAGAGGAAAAAGTCTGGAAAACCTCCAAAAGCATGGAGGCTAAAGAACACCCTACTAAAGAATGAATGGGTCAACCAGGCAATTAGAGAAGAAGTTAAAAAAAATATGGAAACAAATGAAAATGAAAATACAACAATCCAAACGCTTTGGGATGCAGCGAAGGCAGTCCTGAGAGGAAAATATATTGCAATCCAGGCCTATCTCAAGAAAGAAGAAAAATCCCAAATACAAAATCTAACAAAACACCTAAAGGAAATAGAAGCAGAATAGCAAAGACACCCCAAACCCAGCAGAAGAAGAGAAATAATAAAGATCAGAGCATAAATAAACAATAGAGAATCTAATAAAAAACTGTAGAGCAGATCAATGAAACCAAGACTTGGTTTTTTGAAAAAATAAACAAAATTGATAAACTTCTAGCCAAGCTTCTCAAAAAGAAAAGGGAGATGACCCAAATAGATAAAATCATGAATGAAAATGGAATTATTACAACCAATCCCTCAGAAATGCAAGCAATTATTAGAGAATACTATGAAGAGTATATGCCAACAAATTGGACAACCTGGAAGAAATGGACAAATTCCTAAACACCCACACACCTCCAAAACTCAAACAGGAAGAAATAGAAAACTTGAACAGACCCATAACCAGCAAAGAAATTGAATCAGTTATCAAAAATCTCCCAACAAATAAGAGTCCAGGACCAGATGGCTTCCCTGGGGAATTCTACCAGACATTTAAAGCAGAGATAATACCTATCCTTCTCAAACTCTTCCAAAAAATAGAAAGGGAAGGAAAACTTCCAGGCTCATTCTATGAAGCCAGTATTACTTTGATTCCTAAATCAGACAGAGACCCAGTAAAAAAAGAGAACTACAGGCCAATATCCCTGATGAATATGGATGCAAAAATTCTCAACAAGATACTAGCAAATCGAATTCAACAGCATGTAAAAAGAATTATTCACCATGATCAAGTGGGATTCATTCCTGGGAGGCAGGGCTGGTTCAACATTTGCAAATCAATCAACGTGATACATCACATTAATAAAAGAAAAGAAAATAACCATATGATCCTGTCAATCAATGTAGAAAAAGCATTTGACAAAATTCAGCATTCTTGCTTAATAAAAACACTCAAGAAAGTCGGGATAGAAGGAATATACTTAAACACCATAAAAGCCACTTATGAAAAGCCCACAGCTAATATCATCCTCAATGGGGAAAAACTGAGAGCTTTCCCCCTAAGATGAGGAACACGACAGGGATGTCCACTCTCACCACTGTTGTTTAACACAGTGTTGGAAGTGCTAGCATCAGCAATCAGACAACAAAAGGAAATCAAAGGCATCAAAATTGGCAAAGATGAAGTCAAGCTTTCGCTTTTTGCAGATGGCATGATATTATACATGGAAAATCCGATAGACTCCACCAAAAGTCTGATAGAACTGATACATGAATTCAGCAAAGTCGCAGGAGACAAAATCAATGTACAGAAATCAGTTGCATTCTTATACACTAATAATGAAGCAACAGAAAGACAAATAAGGAAACTGATCCCATTCACAACTGCACCAAGAAGCATAAAATACCTAGGAATAAACCTAACCAAAGAGATAAAAGATATGTATGCTGAAAACTATAGAAAGCTTATGAAGAATATTGAAGAAAATATAAAGAAATGGAAAAACATTCCACGCTCACGGGTTGGAAGAATAAATATTGTCAAAATGTCAATACTACCCAAAGCTACCTACAGATTCAATACAATCCCAATCAAAATTGCATCAGCATTCCTCTTGAAGCTAGAACAATCCTAAAATTTGTATGGAACCACAAAAGACCCTGAATAGCCAAAGTAATTTTGAAGAAGAAGACCAAAGCAGGAGGCATCACAATCCCAGAGTTTAGCCGCTACTACAAAGCTGTAATCAGCAAGACAGCATGGTATTGGCACAAAAACAGACACATAGACCAATGGAATAGAATAGAAACCCCAGAATTAGACCCACAAAAGTAAGGCCAACTAATCTTTGACAAAGCAGGAAAGAATATCCAATGGAAAAAAGACAGTCTCTCTCACAAATGGTGCTGGGAGAACTGGACAGCAGCATACAGAAGAATAAAACTAGACCACTTTCTCACACCATTCACAAAAATAAATTCAAAATGGATAAAGGACTTGAATGTGAGACAGGAAACCATCAAAACCCTAAAGGAGAAAGCAGGAAAAAACCTCTCTGACCTCAGCTGTAGCAATTTCTTACTTGACACATCCCCAAAGGCAAGGGAATTAAAAGCAAAAATGAACTATTGGGACCTCATCAAGATAAAAAGCTGATGCACTGCAAAGGAAACAATCAACAAAACTAAAAGGCAACCAACGGAATGGGAAAAGATATTTGCAAATGACATATTGGACAAAGGCGTAGTATCCAAAATCTATAAAGAGCTCACCAATCTCCACACCCGAAAAACAAATAACCCAGTGAAGAAATGGGCTGAAAACATGAATAGACACTTCTCTAAAGAAGACATCCAGATGGCCAACAGGCACATGAAAAGATGTTCAACATCGCTCCTTATCAGGGAAATACAAATCAAAACCACACTCAGATACCACCTCACACCAGTCAGAGTGGCTAAAATGAACAAATCAGGAGACTATAGATGCTGGAGAGGATGTGGAGAAACGGGAACCCTCTTGCACTGTTGGTGGGAATGCAAACTGGTGCAGCCGCTCTAGAAAACAGTGTGGAGGTTCCTCAAAAAATTAAAAATAGACCTACCCTATGACCCAGCAGTAGCACTGCTAGGAATTTACCCAAGGGATACAGGAGTGCTGATGCATAGGGGCACTTGTGCCCCAATGTTTATAGCAGCACTTTCAACAATAGTCAAATTATGGAAAGAACCTAAATGTCCATCAACTGATGAATGAATAAAGAAATTGTGGTTTATATACACAATGGAATACTACTTGGCAATGAGAAAGAATGAAATATGGCTTTTGGTAGCAATGTGGGTGGAACTGGAGAGTGTTATGCTAAGTGAAATAAGTCATACAGAGAAAGACAGATACCCTATGTTTTCACTCTTATGTGGATCCTGAGAAACTTCACAGAAGACCATGGGGGAGGGGAAGAAAAAAAAAAAGGTTATAGAGGGAGGAAGCCAAAACATAAAAGACTCTTAAAAACTGAGAACAAACTGAGGGTTGGTGGAGGGTGGGAGATGGGTATTGAGGGTACCTGTTGGGATGAGCACTGGGTGTTGTATGGAAACCAATTTGACAATAAATTTCATATTTAAAAAAAAAGTGAGCAAAAAAAAAACCTGGAATGGTGACAATTTAAAAACTGAAAGGAATTATGGAGTGATGTAGAAGTCTCAGCTCAGGTTAAAGGGCACCAATTTGTTTTGACATAAGATTTCAAAGGTGTGTGATTTTTCCCAAAGTTTATATATCACCTCAGGGGGGAGCAAGGTATACAGGCCATCCCAGTTCAGCTGGGAGAGTGCAGCCAAAATCAAAAAGAAGAAGTCAGCGTGTGGCTAGAAAGAAGCTCCAGGTGAATGACCTCAGGGCAAACTGATTTAGGAAGGAAAGAAGGCAATCTGGTGGAGGAACTCTCCAGGAAGTAAGAAAGAATGGAGATGGAGCTTGTATGTGGTGAGGAAAATAGAGCAAGAATTTGCACTCAGGTCTGCCTGGCTCCATAGTTGATGTTCTTTCCACTGTCCAAGTTTCCTCGTTTTTGAAATGTTTGATTCAGCAGGTCAGACCCAGGCTGAGTGTGGGAATCTGTGCCAGCTACAGGCTGGAGATGCAAGCCCAGAGTACTGGTGTCTGTCCCAGGATGAGTGCTGAGAGTTTGGAGCAGAGTCTGTGGGCCTCCCAGAAGTTCACTCCCTCTCAATCTCCTCTAGGAAGCCTCTTCTGACTCCCTCAGGCTGGGTTAGGCCACCACCTTTAGTCTCCATATCTCTACCCTCTGCAAAGACTAAGAGCTTCTGCAGAACTAATCCTGGGGCCTGGCCAAGAGGAGTCTTTAGGAATATTGTCTTGGAAGGATCTCAAATACAGATGGGCTATTGAAGCTGATAGTCTCTGAATAGGACCATTTAAACTTGGTGAGATATTGTAGAATCCATGATTCTGTCTCCCTTGCCCCATTATTGTTTTGTTCCTCCAAAAGTTTCCCCTGATCCTGAAGCTAGCTCCAACTTTTCCATTCCACAGAGACCTGAATAGACTGACTGACTCCTCTGTGGCCCCAGCCTAGCCTTCCCTGGAGATAGGTACTGCTGCCAAGGTATCCCTGTGCAGTGGGATAAAACTCAATCCCTCTGCCACAAAGACATCCTGGGCTCTTGTGGGATGTGGACCGGTGGAGCAGCCCAGAAAACCACCAGGGTGAGTAACCTGGGCCCCAACACATCCCTTTCCCTACTTCCCAGATGGATGACTACCAGTACCTCAGCCTCAGATGCATATATCAGTGTGGAGGGCCTGCAAATAACACAGAAGAAAAAGAAATAATCGGTCTTGAATGAGGAGAGATATTAGCCCCATCTCTTGCTTGGAGAAGAGGGCCTGAAGGAGGCTGCCTGCCTGAGATTCCAGGAGTTTATAGCTCAGAGATAAATTCCAATCCCAGATCACATTCCAGGGAGAGATTTCCCTCAATAGTCTCTCCAGAGAGGGAGTGGATGATAAAATGTTCCAAGTTGTCTTCCCATCTGGCATTCTGAAGTCATCTGAGCTCTGGTTCAGCATCTCAGCTATCCTTGTCCTTGTGGGGACCAGCATTTCTCCACAGGCATTCCTTGTCACACTGGTCTGGTTGGGAGGGGTCCATGGTGGCCGTCTGGTGGTACAGAGTAAACCTACTTACTAGGACTCTATGAACCAAGTGGGGAAAGAGAGCTGGGGAGCCTCATCTTCCCTCAATTCCTTTGTTTTCAACACTGTCCATCTTTCATTTCTGTCTGGTATCTCTGAGTCCAGAATCTTGCTGGGAGAATTTTTCCAGAAAGGAAGCTGTCTTCTGCAAGAATAGAAGGAATAGGAGGAAAGGAAAGGATAGGAGAAGGAATCATATAGCTGTTCCCTATAAAATCATCCTGTTTTTGGGTGCCTGGGTGGCTCAGTCGGTTAAGCGGCTGACTTCGGCTCGGGTCATGATCTCGTGGTCCGTGAGTTGGAGCCCCGTGTCGGGCTCTGTGCTGACAGCTCAGAGCCTGGAGCCTGCTTCAGATTCTGTGTCTCCCTCTCTCTGACCCTCCCCCCGTTCATGCTCTGTCTCTCTCTGTCTCAAAAATAAATAAGCGTTAAAAAAATTTTTTTTTAAATAAAAAATAAAATCATCCTGTTTTCAATTCCATTCCTCACTCTTACCTTAGTCCTTTTGAAGTGCATGTGTGGCATAACCTCCTCTCTATGAACTTAATCTTCTATTTCTGCCAGTTTCTTTCCACTCTTCCTATGGTTATCTATTAACTATATTATTGTTGATATACCTTATATCCCATCCTGTTCTTCTGTCACTTTCAGGTAATATATATTTTTTAATTCATTACTATCATTTAAATGAGATTTTGGAAAGAGTAGAGATAAAAGTTTGTGTGCATTTCACCATGTTTAACTAAACACCTCTTGCCATCAAATGTTACTCATTATAGAAAAAACTTTTGATTTGTTAATATTTTATTATGAAAAATAATAAAATCCTCTCTCAAAATTAGAGTGCGGATAAACTTGATCTCTATATATCCATATCCAGCTACCATAATCATCAGCTCATAGCCACTCTTTGCAGCCTGGCTCCACACAATTCCCACCACAAGTGACCCCCATGGCCCCAATTATTTTGAAGTCAATATAAGTCATTGTGTCCTTCTTCATCTTACAAATTTTTCAAATCTTAAAACACAGGCATAGTATTATAATTACACCAAAATAAAAGATCATCAAGAATTCAACCAGTATTTATATTTCCCCAATTACCACATAAAAGTATTTTTTAGTGCTAGTTTGCTCACCTTTTTTATTTGATTTGCTGAAAACAAGATCCTAACAAGTTTTGTCCATTGGATTTGGTTGATATGAGTCAAGTCTTTCTTAATCTATAGGTTTTTACTCTTCCTTTTTTTATTTTCTTATATTTATTGGTGGAAGAAACTGGAATTTTGTCCTAGAAGCTTTTGTTTTTGTTGTAGTTTGGATTTTTCTTATTCCATCTCTTGGTGTCTTTTAATGTATCCGCTTGCCTGGTGTCTCTTATATTCTCTATAAATTGGTAGTCAGATGTGATTCAGGCTTATTTTGGTAAAATACAAAATGTAGTTTTCTCTCATTTGTGATGATATCAGCCCCTGATGATTTTTGCCATTATTTCATTGGGTTTGTTCAAAAGTAATAATTCAGGGGTGGCTAAGTGGCTCAGTAGGTTAAGCGTCTGACTTCGACTTTGGCTCAGGTCATGATCTCATGACCTCTGAGTTTGTGCCCTGGTCCTGCTCTGTACTGACAGCTGAGAGCCTGGAGCCTGCTTCAGATTCTGTGTCTCTGGTTCTCTCTGCCCCTCCCCCACTCACGCTCTGTGTCTCTCTCAAAAATAAATAAACATTAAAAAAAGAAAAGTAATACTTCAGTTGTACTTTCTTATTAGCTAGAATGCTTCTGTAGAAACTTTCCTTCTTCAGTTATTTTCTTTATACCATGTCACAATTTGTAGAAGAAAAGCAGGTTATTTGCCAGTTTTCAGAATACTGAGTGCCTAGCCTTGCTGTCCTCATTCTTTCTCTCTCTCCCCCAGCCCCTCAGTGTGTTTCAATCTCTAACAGTTATTTTATTCTCACTGATGCTTGGTGGGCCCATATTTGACAAGTGGGCTTTCTGAGTTGACTTCCTACCTTCAGAGTGAGGTGATTACATTGTCTAGATATGGCATAACTGTACCCCAGCGTTCATAGTAAAATCCCTTTGGCTCACAGATTTATTTGGGGTGGGTTTTTAAATCTCTGTTAAAAGATATTTCAGGGGCTGTTTCCTTATTCTTGTTTTTATTGACTTAACTTTATAGAGTGTTTTTTCTTTGCTTATTTACTTATCTGTCCATTTGACATTTTAAAGGTAAATCCAAGAAAGGAAAGATAACAAGCCCATGCTATCAACCCTTCAGGCTTCCACCATATGCTTGCAATTTATTTCATGGGGCCACTATTTCTTATTTAAAACAAAGCATTTTTGATTAGGCCCTTTAGGCTCATCTCACATATTTTTAAAGAAAGCCCTGCTTTCTTCAATATATGAAGAAATCAGTATTTCACATTACAAAATGATACTATTATACTCAATAAATTTAAATTGTAGTTATTCTCTAGTTGGTTTCTATATGGAGTCCATTTTTAAATCGCCTTTGTGTTTCATATTCAGTAATGTGTGGGAACCATGTCACCTAATATCAGAGCTGGTATATTTTCCAATCATTTTGTCTTGTCTTATTTTTCTGCCCAGACTGAAGAGGTCACATCTTTCTGGAGACTTCAACTGCTTCCCAAAGATGCTCCCTTCCCAGACCTATGTCAACATCTCCTTCTTCCAGCCACATGCCTTCCTGATGATTGGCATCCCAGGGCATGAGGCTGTTCATGGATGGATCTCTATCCCCTTCTCCTCCATGTACACTGTGGCCCTCACTGGAAACTGCCTGATCCTCTTGGCTGTGAGGAAGACTCCCAGCCTGCACCAGCCCATGTACTACTTCTTGTCCATGCTGGCCCTCACCGACGTGGGCCTCACCCTGTCCACACTGCCCACCACCTTGGCTGTGCTCTGGTTTGACCACAGGCTCATAGGCTTCAATGCCTGCCTGGTCCAGATGTTCTTCCTCCATTCCTTCTCTGTGGTGGAGTCGTCGGTGCTCCTGGCCATGTCATTTGACCGCTTTGTGGCCATCTCGAACCCTCTTCGCTATGCAACTGTCCTCACCAATAATGTCATCATCAGGATCGGGATCGCCATTGTTGCTCGGGCCACTGTATCCCTCTTTCCAGGGCCCTTCTTACTGAAGCGACTGAACTTTTGTCCTGGCAAGATTCTCCTGTCCCACTCCTTCTGTTTCCATGCAGATGTCATGAAACGGGCCTGTGCTGACATTACTGTCAACATCCTCTATGGGCTCTATGTAGTTTTATCCACAGTGGGTGTAGATTCTTTGCTTATTTTCCTGTCCTATACCCTTATTCTTCATACAGTGATGGGTCTGGCCTCTCCCAGGGAGCGTGTCCGGGCCCTCAACACATGCGTTTCTCATATATTAGCTGTTCTGATTTTCTACATCCCAGTCATAGGAGTGTCAATGATCCACCGTTTTGGCAGGCACCTGCCTCACATTGTACATGCTCTTATTGCCTATGTGTACCTGGTGGTGCCCCCTGTGCTCAACCCCATTATTTACAGTGTGAAATCCAAGCCCATCAGGGAGGCCATGCTCAGATTACTGAGAGAGAAGAGGCAAGGCTGATGAAACCAAGAAACAACCACAGAATCTGAAGAAAAACATGACCAGTCTTATGTCCAGAAAGTCCTTACTCAGATCCTTGACCCAGACACATTACCAAGAGTATGACAAGCAAATGGATACTCTCAGACTGATGGGTGACAAAACAGTCTTCATTCTTTCCTGCACTCATTGACTTCAGCTTTTTAATTCAATATTTACTTGTGTGAAAATCTCTGCCATTACTAGAGACAGTAAAATGAATCATATGTGGTCTTGTCTCTCCATTGTAAGACAGAAGATTCTAAATATACAATAATACCTAAATGTATTGTACACACAAAAGGCTATAGGAAACATGGTCTTGTCTCTCCATTGTAAGACAGAAGATTCTAAATATACAATGATAATGAAATGTAATGAGGCTATGATAGGTACACACAAAATGCTATGGGAATACAGAACAGAGTTTCCTGCCTTCCTAGAGGAAACGAGAAGCAAGTCAGGGAAGAAGGAGGCTGAAAGGTGAGAAGGAGTTTGTCAGGCAGAAAAGGTGGGCAAGGGGAAGGCATACCTATGAAGGGAAAAGAATGCAAAAAATAAAAACACTGAGGTGTTGAATTATCTGGTGTGTTTGCAGAAAGGTGAGTAGCCATATGTGGCTCAGCATAATCTCTGTGTGTGTGTGTGTGTGTGTGTGTGTGTGTGTGTGTGTGTTGGAGAATGGCAGGAGATGAATTAGAAATGATGAGGAGTGGTGAGACTCCTTGGGGACCTTCAGACCTCATGGAAACATCTGCCCCCATTCCTTGTTTAAGAGTCAGCCATGGAAAGCTATTGCATTGTAAAGTTTGCACAGACTTAACTGTGTGCTATAAGTTAGAAAGGTGAAAGGGGAGAAAAAGAGCGCAAGGAAAGCATTTAGAAGGTTGATGTAACAGTACTGGGAAAAGAGAATGGAAGCTAAAATTAAATCAATAATGGAAAAATTAGATATATTTTTTAAAATTTTATCTCTACATTTCTCTTCTTTGTCTTCTGAAAGTGTCAGAAGCAATGAGCAAAGCTAGGGCCCACATATTGGTTTTTAAAAACCATTCCCACTATAATTCCCTGGGATATTTGGAGCAATGGCTAATTCCAGGTATGAAGCAGAAAAAACATAAGGTGATACTGGAATAGCTTATGCACCCTAAAGCAGTAAAGAACACTAAGACAGCAGAGTCCTGTGGGGAAAAAAAATACATAAACTCATTTGAAGAGGCTACCAGTGGATATAGGTGGGTCAATTAGAACATTAAAAATAATTTTGACAGCAGATGATTATAGCAAATTGAATTTTTAAAGAAAGTGTGAGTCCATAGTAATATTCAAAACAAAGAGGGAGAAGAGAAGAAGGAAAAAATAACTCTTCTTTAGAAAGTACTGATAGATTTAGATCTGAACAATAAGAACACAAAATCATATATGTAAAATTCCTACCAAAAATGTCCAACCTGAATCTAACCATGGGAAAGTAATCAGAAAAATCATGTATATAAGAAGCACCACACACACAAACACACACACACACACAAACACACATACACACATACACACACACCCCAGCCCGGAATCTTAAGAAAGGCAATTTTGGGGGCGCCTTGGTGGCTCAGTCGGTTGAATGCCAGACTTTGGCTCAGGTCATGATGTCACAGTTAGGGAGTTCGAGCCTTGTGTCAGGCTATGTGCTGACAGCTCAGAGCCTGGAGCCTGTTTTGGATTCTGTTATCTCCCTCTCTCTCTGCCCCTCCCCCACTCACACTCAGTCTCTCTCTCAAAAATAAATAAACACTAAAAAAATTTTTTTTAAAGCAATTTTGTAAAAACTATGTTGGAGAATTAATCTAAATGAAAAGAGATTAAAGGGATATAACAACCAAATACTACCATTAACCAGTAATTATTAGGACAATTGTGAAATCTGAATATGTACTGTATATTGGCAATATTATTAGGTTAGTATAATTTGCTTAGATTTGAAAACAGTTTTCTCATCATGTAGGAGAATCTATTTTAGGAGGTCCATAGTTAATGTTTATTGAGAAGGATTGTAATGTCTATAATTTACTTTCAAATGAGTCTACTGAGGGGAGTCTGGGTGGCTCAGTCGGTTGAGGGTCCAATTCTTGATTCTCTTGATTTCGGTTCAGGTAATGATCCCGGGGTCATAGGACTGAGCTCTGCATCAGGCTCATGCCGAGTGTGGAACCTGCTTAAAATTCTCTCTCTCTCTCTCTCTCTCTCTCTCTCTCTCTCTCTCTCTCTCTCCACCTGTCCCTCTCCCTCATTTGGTCTCTCTCTTTCAAATAAAAATAAAATATTTTTTTTAAAAATGAGTCTGCAGAGGAGCGCCTGGGTGGTTCAGGTGGTTAAGCATCCAACTTCAGCTCAGGCCATGATCTCATCGTTCATGAGATTGAGCCCTGCATCAGGCTCTGTGCTAACAGTTCAGAGTCTGAGGCCTGCTTGGGATTCTGTGTCTCCCTCTCTCTCTGCCCCTCCCCTGCTCAGGCTCTGTCTCTCTCTCTCAAAAAGAAATAAACGTTTAAAAAATTGTTTTAAATGAGTCTGCAGAAAAAGTGTGTACGTGTGTGGTGTGTGTGTTTGTGTGTGTATGCACACATGTGTGGGATGGCCAGGAGGGAGAGACCAAGCAAGCTACATGCCCATGATCCTAGTATCTCAAGAGAGACAGTACAGTGTCTCAGGTAATTATTGAATGAATGCTGAGAGTGATCCTAAGACTGAGCCTGGGTAAGGTAATCCGCTGGTGTTCAGAATACAGAATTCAAATGCAAAGGAAGCAAAAAAAATTATATTTCCTCTTGACTAGAATATGCTTTTCATTAAGACTTGACTTGGGATTTTGCCCACTCCCATCCTAAGCCAAGTAAGGGGTTTCAATAGTGATCCCCAAGCACTTGTGCTTCCTCCAATTGTAGTACTTAATACATTATACTGTAATTATAAATAGTTATATTACATTTGAGACTTTGAAATCCTTAAAGCTAGGGGTCAGTGCTGATGTTCTAGTTATTTGCTCAACAAATGATGTTTCAGTGAATGCACAAATGAAGACAGTGAAAGGACGTAGCATAAAGCCTATGGGTCTGGTCAGAAATAAAGATCTCTGGGTGTAGGGTCTAGCACTCCTCAGTTTACCTCCAAATGTAGGCAGTAGAGGATGAACCTATAACTGCACAGCCCTGGTGAGTGGATCTCCCAGCTTTTTTTTACTGCTGTAATAGTCACCTACTACTTTCTCCACCCTAAGTGGAAGACTCTTATCCTTCCAGGAAGAGATTAAATGTTCTGTCTTCTGTGTCTTGTTTCTTGATCTTCCCTCTTCTACTCTCTTTGCAGCTTGTACACACGTCTTTCAGAGAACTTATCATCTGCTACTGAAATCATCTATTGTACTGATCTATTCTAGTTCCTGGAAGGCAATACTGATTACATTGAATGCCTTCATTATCCATAAAAGGGATTGGCCCAGACATGGCTTCAGGAATATTATTTGAATAAATCTATTTATAAATCATAATTCCTGAACAAATATCCTCATGTCTATTTAACAACTAGTTTCTAAGTTCACACCACACTCAAAGCAATGAAAGCTATAGATAAAGCTCTTCACAGCTGTGGAGCAAATGGGCATCCTTTGTTCCAAAAGGGCATCTTCTTGATCAAGTACAGTTTTCCTCTGGCCTTCCATGATTGCCTGAGATTATAATATTAGAGACTCTAGACTTTGGTTACACATCACTCTATTTTGCTTTAGCTCTTAAAATTCATTGTCCCTGGGATAGGGACACCTTCATTCCAAAATTATCCCAAAAAGACCACCGGGGCAGGCACTTTCTTCACTGACAGGTGCATTGGCAGAAAACTGGGGAGTTGGCAAGTTGAAGTAGAATTTATAGGCCAATGTTAGGAAATACAAATGTTCTCTTAAGATTCTTCTGCAAATATTTCTTTGAATCCTGATATCAATTCTTTTGGTATACATCTAGAAGTAGAATTGCTAGATGATATGGTATTTCCACTTTTAATTTTTTGAGTACCTGCATATTGTTTTCCATGGTGGCTACACCAGTTTACATTACTGCCAACAGTGCACAAGGGTTCCAACTTATTCACATCCTCACCAATACTTGTTTTCATTTGGATTTTCCTTTCTTTTCTTCTTTTGATGATAGCAATACTAACAGTTGTGGGATGATATCTCATTGTGGTTTTGATTTGCTTTTCCCTAATAATTAGCGATGTGTTGAACACCCTTACATATACCTATTGCCCATTTGTATATTTTTGAAGAAATGTATGTTCAATTCCTTTGCCAACTTTTTAATCAGGTTATTTAGTTTTTTTGCTGTTAAGTTGTAAGAGTTCCTCATATATATTTTTATATTCATCCTTTATCAGGTATGTGGTTTGCAAATATTTTCTCCTGTTCCATGGGTTGCCTTTTTACTTTGTTGTTCTATTTTCTGTGCATTAATTTTTTTAAGTTTACTTATTTATCAAGAGAGAGAGAGAGAGACAGAGAGAGAGAGAGAGAGAGAGAGAGAGAGAGAGAGAGAACCAGCAGGGGAGAGGCAGAGAGAGAAGGGAACAGAGGATCTGAAGCCGGTTCTGTGCTTACAGCAGAGAGACAAATGCAGGGCTCAAACTCACAAACTATGAGATGGTGACCTGAGCCTAAGTCTGACACTTAGCCAACTGAGCCACCCAGGTGTCCCATGGGCATTACATTTTTAGTCTGATGTAGCTCCAATTGTCTAATTTTGCTTTTATTGATTTTGCTTTTGGTGTCATATCCAATAAATTATTGCTAAGTCTAATGCCACAAAGATTCTTCTCTATGTTTTCTTCTACGAGTTTTACAATCCCAGGTCCACTTTTCTGTATATTGTGTAATATAAGCGTCCAATGTCATTCATTTGCATGGAGATACCCAGTTTTACCAACACCATTTGTTTACGAGACTGTCTTTTCCCCATTGCATATTCTTGGGACCCTTGTAAAAAACCAGTTGACTGCATGTGTCATTCATTTCTGGGCTCCCTATCCCAAATGTCAGTTTTTATATGAGAACTGTCTTTTTTTTAATTTTTAAAATAATCTCTGCACCCAGTGTGAGTCTTGAACTCACATTCCTGAGATCAAGAGTTGCGTGCTCTTCCAACTGAGACAGCCAGGTGCCCCAGTACCATACTGTTTTAAATTACTATAGATTTTTAATGTACTGTGAAATCAGGAAGTGTAATGCCTCCAGCTTTTTCCTTCTATCTCAAAACTGATTTGACTATTTTGGTTCTCTTGTGGCTCCATATGAATTTTAGGATTGTTTTTTCCTATTTCTGTAAAAAATGTCACTGAGATTTTGATAGGAATTGTACTGCACTCATAGATCACTTTGGGTAATATGAATATTATCCAAAATATGAATATTTGGACAATATTAAATCTTTTAATGCATGAACATACAATGCCTTTCCATTTATTTGTGTCTTAATTTCTTTTATCAATGATTTATAGTTTTCTGTGTATAAGTCATCTCCTTGGTTAAGTCTATTCCTAAATATTTTATTCTTTTTCATGCTATTGTTAGTGGGATTGTTTTAGTAACTTTCTTTTTGGATAGTTCACTGTTAGCATATAGAAACACAACTGATTTTTGTATATTGATTTTGTTTCCTTCAACTTTACTATGTTTATTAGTTCTAAAAGTTTTTTAATGGTGTTTTGGGAGTTTTCTATACATAAGATCATGTTGTCTGCAAAGAAAGATAATTTTACTTCTTATGTTTCAATTTGGATGGTTTTATTTCTTTTTCTTGTCTAATTGCTCTGGTTAGGACTTTCAGTTCTATGTTGAACAGAAGCGGAAAGAATGGGCATCCTTGGAAGGAAAGGAAGGAAAATATTTTAGTTTTTCACTGTTGAGTATTTTAGTATGTTGAGGTACATTACTTACATATCTAGATTTCCATTATCATTGCAGCATTATTCACAATAGCCAAGATCCAACAATCCAAATGTCCATCAAAAAGTGAATAAAGAAAATGTGGTATATACATACTGTAGAATATTATTCAGCCTTAAAAAAAAAAAAGGAAATCCTGCAATTTGCAACAAGGAAACTTTTGGAATTCATTGATATGTCTATTACCTCGACTATGATGATAAATTCATGAATGTATGCATATGTCAAATTTTATTAAATGAATACATTAATAATTTTTACACATCAATTATACTTTGATAAAGCTGCCATGCACACACATGCACACACAGAGAGATACTATTGCATTTCAGTCCTGTGGCTTCTTCATATTTTCAATTTATTTCACTCTATTAGAAAAAAAAAGGAAACTCCTGGGGATGGAACAAGATAGCAAGGAAAATTTCCTAGGTTGGAAGACACTCTGTATCTCTAAAAACATAAAAATAGAGATATGGAAGCTCCCAGTAAACATGTGTACCCCCATTCATCTCTCTCTACCTTGGGACCCTTTATTACCCATCTATCTTCTCAGGTTGCTTGATACATATTTGCTGTGCATCAGAATGGGGCTTTCACAATGTCACATGAAGAACAGACACAGAAAGTGGCAGTTCTTAACCTGCATGAACAATCCTAAGGGCCAAGGAGAGAGTGGAGGGAAAGAGACACAATGAACCCTGTGTTTCTGAAAGGTACCATTTAGCAGGGCCAGAAATTGTTCTGTTTGACTCCAGATGTCTGATCTGATATCATTAAAGAGAAAAGTAAAGGAAAAAACTGAAATGCCCAGAAAAATTTCCTGCAGATGTGGTAGAATGGATGAACCTACAGATGATGAGGATTCTACACCTCTCCTCCACATCTCAGTTGCTTAAATATCTCATTTTCCCTATAACCCTCTATGCCAACACACATATCCCACACATTTTCCATTGCCCAAGAAAAAACAAGTATAGACTATCCTCTGGGCTGTGGCTTGGACATCCCTGGGGAATAGCAACTCGCTAAGGTATCCAGCCAGTGGTATAAAGGTAAGTATCTTAGTTGCAGTTTTTCTGGGCTCCTTCAGGATGTGAAGAGGTAGAGAAGGCTATGACAAGCAAGGTAAGTACCTTGGGGCCAAAATACAATCCCTTCTATACTACTTAGAAGGATGGAGGTCTGGTTAGTGAGTCTGAGATTCCCCTCTCTTCAGCTGCTGCCAGGAGGAGCCAATGGTAAGGAAATGAACATATGTCAGAAGCAGGAAGAAAAGTAAGGAGGCCTGGACTTCCAGAGACAGCAGATCTATGCCCCTAGATGAAGCAGAGGAAATGAAGAAGTCTACTTTCCTAAAGCACAGAAATTTACTGATTCAGAGAATTATTCAGAAACCCAGCTCTGTGTCCAAGAAAATTAGTACCCCTTTGTTTCTCTAAGTAGGGCAACAGTATACGTGAAATGTAAATCCATTTCAGTCATTTATTTTCCAGTAATTATGAAGAAGTGAAACTATCCCCTACATTCTGCATTTGTTTGGGGGACATATTAGCTAATGTATGTACATTCCTGGAATGGTTAATAATACAAAGAGCTGAGAAGATGAGAAATAATTAATGAAAAATTATATACAGCATAAACAAATATCTTCCTAATAACAAGTGTCCTGTCACCATCTTTCTGTCTATCCAGACTGAAGAGGTCACATCTTTCTGGACACTTCAACTGCTTCCCAAAGATGCTCCCTTCCCAGACCTATGTCAACATCTCCTTCTTCCAGCCACATGCCTTCCTGATGATTGGCATCCCAGGGCATGAGGCTGTTCATGGATGGATCTCTATCCCCTTCTCCTCCATGTACACTATGGCCCTCACTGGAAATTGCCTGATCCTCTTGGCTGTGAGGAAGACTCCCAGCCTGCACCAGCCCATGTACTATTTCTTGTCCATGCTGGCCCTCACTGACGTGGGCCTCACCCTGTCCACACTGCCCACCACCTTGGCTGTGCTCTGCTTTGGCCACAGGCTCATAGGCTTCAATGCCTGCCTGGTCCAGATGTTCTTCCTCCATTCCTTCTCTGTGGTGGAGTCTTCAGTGCTCCTGGCCATGTCATTTGACCGCTTTGTGGCCATCTCGAACCCTCTTCGCTATGCAACTGTCCTCACCAATAATGTCATCATCAGGATTGGGATGGCCATTGTGGCCCGTGCTGCCCTGTCTCTCTTCCCAGTGCCTTTCCTGCTTAAACGCTTGAACTTCTGCCCTAACAAAATCCTTTTGTCCCACTCATTCTGTTTTCATCCTGATGTGATGAGAAGAGCCTGTGCTGACATCACCATAAACATCTTCTATGGGCTCTATGTGGTATTGTCCACTGGAGGCATAGACTCTCTGCTCATCATCCTATCCTATATTCTCATCCTACACACAATCCTGGGACTGGCATCTCCCAGGGAGCGCATCCGAGCCTTCAACACCTGTGTTTCCCATATCCTGGCTGTCTTTGTCTTTTTCATTCCAGGCATTACCATGTCCATGATCCACCGTTTTGGGAGGCACTTGTCCCCCATTGCACATGCCCTGGTTGCCTATGTATACCTGGTGGTACCCCCTGTGCTCAACCCCATCATCTACAGTGTGAAATCCAAGCCCATCAGGGAAGCCATGCTTAGGATGCTAAAGAGAAAAGGCCAAGACTGATCAAACTATGAAATATAATTGGGTCCGGGTACCATAAAGAAAACGTGTTGCTGTACTTTGCAGGAACCCGCTACCCTCATAAAGCATTGAAAATTCCTACTCAGGAAGTGGGAAGACCATCAGGATTATTTATGTTTCAAATTTACATTCATGATTTACTTTTTACTGTAAATAGTGCTGAGGATTAAAGACTGAAAAATATATTAAACATGGTCCTTTCTCTCCAGAAACACATTCTTGTATGAGGATAAAGGCAAGTAAATACACACCAGCATACAAGTACAATAATAAAGTCCTGTACAAGAGGTTACTAGAGGAACTGCAAATTGGTAGTGGCCAGAAATTGCCTGGGAAGATCAGAAAACCTCTACAAAGGAGGGAATGCTTTTTATTTCACCTTGAAAAATGTGTAGGGTTCTCTAGGCAAAGTAGGAATTCAGTAAGAAAGAAAAATCCAGGAAAAAAGAGCAATATGAAATAAAAGGCTCCATGTTTTGAAGAAGTAAATGTGTTCATGGAAAGTTAAGCATGCCTGCGCTTCTTTATGTCTCTACCACTTGTTATACCTACACAGGTGTGACTGTGGCGTAGGGTTTGAAGAGGGAGTGGTACGGGATGAAGCCAGAAGATTGTACAATTTGTACAGAATTATATAGAACTGCACATAGTAACATAACTTATATGCTAACTGCATATACTATGCTAGGTAGTTTGGTTTGCCAAAAAATATATAAATCATTTATTAAAAATTTTACTATAAAATAAGTTAGGAGTATGCATTGCAGGTTAAAAGTGTATTGACATACAAGTAAACTAGAGCCAAAAGACTATCAGCTTAAGCTTTTATCTGGTCTCAGGGTCTTCCCAGACACCATTCACTTTGCTGCAATGTTCTCATCTCCCCACCTACTTATATCTCATTTCTAGCTACACTTCTTATTAGTCAAGTAGAAGCCTAATTTCTCAGAAAATTCTGTCCAATTCTCTTCTCCACATTATTCACTGGACTGTGTTTGTCTCCTATGCAATATATGCACATATGCAATATGCAACAGTCTATCACTCAACTAGACTGTAAACCCCAAGCGTGCCAAAATATACTCAGTTTCTAATGGTGTTTGTGGAGTAATAGCTGCTTAATGATCGAATGGGGAAAAAGAATACATATAAATGATTGCAAAAGTTTGTGAAAAGGCTTCTAGTTAAGCTTGGATAGCTGACCTGGAGATGTGAGAGGTGCAAAACAGCTAACTGATTGAACTAAGGTTCTTCACCTAGTGAAGGCTTCCTACTTTTTCACCCTATGGGATCTCCTGGGCCCTTTTCCCAGACTTTATGCCCTTCAGACATCAGTGAAATACTCTGGCTCCATAAAGAATTTTTGTAGGAAAAAAATTACAATACTAAGATTTTTTAATATATTTCTGCTTGAGTATACCTTCATACAAAGTGAAGCTGAAAGGGGATGTCTGTCTCTCTTCTTAACCACTCCCCATCCTCTCAAAAGTATGAGGTTCAATAGCACAATATCTTAGTATATACTGTCTGCACTGGGTTATAGTGGTTAAGAACACAAACTGTAGAGTCAGGAAACAAACCTTATTCAAATTCTAAACCTGTCTCTTACACTTACCAGCTATCTAACTTGGGAGGATTTTACCTTTTATGTGTTAACAAATAGTTTGTTTATTCTTTAGTGACCCCTATGTGCCAAGCACTCTGCTAGTTGATCATAATATAAAGGTACCAAAACCAAACTTGATTTTTTTATGGAAGGAATACACATCAATTAAATATCTCTGACTTCTTTAGTCACCAGTTGCAGAAATGTCCCTTCTTTTAAAGGCTCTTGTAATTATCTCAACCCATATGAATATAAACTCCTTGTCTTAAGGTCAACTGTGCCATATAACACAACACAATCACAGGAGTGGTATTTTACCACATTTGAAGATTTGCGGGACTAGACTACATATATACCGAAATAAATGTAAATTTACAATGAATTAAGAGCTATCCATTTAGGCTCCTCTTCCCCCAGTAGATTATAAATTCAGTGAAGGAAGACCCTAACACTTTTGTTCTACACTGCATTCTGAATGCAAGGTTTGCACTCATTTTAATAGTACTTAATGTTAATAGCACTAAAAATGCATTCAGTTACTATATTAGTTTTCCACTGCTGCATTAAAAAATTACAAAAAAAAATTTGTATCTTGAAATAACACCCATTTATTACTTCACATTCTGGAGGATGGGCTTGGCTAGATTCTCTAACTGGGGGTCTCATAAGGCCAAAATCAAAGTGTCAGCCAACTGGGTTCTTACCTGGAAGCCCTGGAGAAGAATCTGTTTCCAAGTTCATTTGAGCTGTTGGCAGAAGCCAGTTCCT
Organism: Felis catus; assembly: GCF_018350175.1. NCBI lineage: Eukaryota > Metazoa > Chordata > Mammalia > Carnivora > Felidae > Felis > Felis catus. The sequence continues at coordinate 60,659,998 of NC_058377.1, read as the reverse complement.
TAAGGTTGTGCAACTGCTGTCTATTGGTCTTCCTCAGTTCCTTAAGGCTCCACACTCCTTCTCACATGACCCTCTTCATCACCAAACTAGCAACAATGCATCACATTCTTCTCATGCTTTGAATATCTGTAACTTCTGTCACCAGCTAGCTGCAGAAATGTCTTCTCTTCTAAGGGCTCATGTGGGCTCAAGCACACCTATCTTAAATTCAGCTGTGCCATTTAATAACATAATCATAGAATTGATATTTCACATATACAAAGGTTTTGGGAACTAGAACAGGATATTTTTGTAGTGTTTTAGAATTCTGCTCACCATGGTGACTAAATAAATAGATTAATTAATAGATGAAAGTACACAATAAACGTATTTCACCTGTTTAAAGAATCAGGAATGGCTTTTCTCAAAAAGTGATAATTATGGTGATGTCCAAATTCTGAATACAAGTTAACCAGGAAAAAGGAGAGTGTTTAGGGGAAGGTATATTAGGCAAAGAAAACACTGTCTCCAAAGAACTTGTGGAAGGGAAGCATGGCACAGTAAAGGAATGGAATGAAAAGTAGTGCTACCAGGAAGTCAAAGAGCAAAGAACCTATGGCTTAAGATAAATGTGAAAAACATAAATGAGAACCAATCAGAAATATGGGAAATAATTAGTGTGTTAATCAGGGATGAGGATCATTTTGACATGACCACATTTATTTTAAAAACATTTTTTTTATATTTTGTTGTAGAGAACATATTAAATTATCAGTTAGAAGGCTAGCAAAATAGTCAAGATGAGATTTAGTGGAAACTTGGACTAGGGGTGTGGAGATAAAGAGAAGGAGATGGGTTCAAACTTATTATATAAGTAGAAATTATATAACTTGACTTTGGATCAAATATGAAGACTAAGAGAAGAAAAAGGAAAGGCCAAGGATGACTGATAGTTTGGGACACTTCAGGGTAAATGGTGGCATGATTAACTGAAATATGAAACATGAATAAAGAAACTTATTTGGGCAAAGAATATCATGAGTTCAATTATGGACACTCTGAGCCTGAACTCCCCTGAAAGTATCCAAATGACTAGAATACACAGGCCATTAGACTTATAGCCCAGGAACTCTCGACTAGCCAAATGGTCTACACTAGAGATAAAATTTAAGTCATGATATACAGATGGCAAAAAAGCCATCAACCCAAGTGTCACTGCATAACAATTAAAGGGCTAATTTCAGGCCCTCATATGCCATGTTCTCTCATAAGCCCAAGTAGAATGTATGTGGCAAAGGAAACTGTCAAGTACTGAGAGAGATAAGAGGAAAACCACGGGTGTGATGCCATGGATGGCAAAGGAAGTAAATGTATCAAGAAAGAGGTAGTAGTCAACTGTGTTGAATGTTGTTGAGAAGTCAAGGAAGGTAAGGACTTAAAACCTCAGACACACAGAGCTCCTTGATGATGATAGTGAATGCCTTTGGTAGTCTGATGGAAGACAAAGTTATATTGCAGTAATGAAAGAGTTAGATGAAAGATGCACACATGGAGATAAGTTATAGATAACTTCTGTAAGAGATTGGCTAAGAAAGGAAAGAGATGAAAGAGGAGTATAGGATCTAGGCAGGTTTATACTTGTTGTTTTTAATATGGAAGAGACTTGAACATAATGAATGCTGGAAATGATTGAGATGATAAGTTTGAATATCCAAGAGGGAGAAGGAACAATAATGTAAATTTCCTGAGGTGAGAGGACACTGACCAAAAGAAAATTAATAAAAGCCTATATAAGACCCAGTTTGGTGTCATCTTGATTCATAAAGACTTTGTGATAATTATGCTAATGTAAGGAAATACCTCCTCTTTTAAGAAATTCATACAGGGGCGCCTGGGTGGTGCAGTCGGTTAAGCGTCCGACTTCAGCCAGGTCGCGATCTCACGGTCCGTGAGTTCGAGCCCCGCGTCAGGCTCTGGGCTGATGGCTCAGAGCCTGGAGCCTGTTTCCGATTCTGTGTCTCCCTCTCTCTCTGCCCCTCCCCCGTTCATGCTCTGTCTCTCTCTGTCCCAAAAATAAATAAACGTTGAAAAAAAATTATAAAAAAAAAAAAAAAGAAATTCATACCTCCAATGTTTTTTCTGGAAGGATAATCAGCAGTCTTATCGGAGCCCCTCACTTTCCAGGTTTTGTTTCCTTTAGTTTCTAAGCTATTTATTCAACCAATATTTATTTAGTGTTGTATTTGCAAGGCTAGACTACTTTAAAAACAAAAATATGTTCAGTGATGACACAGTCAGTTTTCATTTACACAAATGGTGCAAATATGGGTTGGTGGAGGGTTGCAGGTAGAAGGGTTTGGCTCTACATAGTTTTTTTTTTTTTAGGAACTCGCTGCTGGTAGTTTACCATATGCAACACGTGGATTCCCAAGTTACATGCAGTGTCAACACTGAAGACTACATAGAAGAGTTTTTAAGCCAGGTCTAGAAGCTGCACACATCACTTCCATTCACATTGAAAGTAATGGCTAGAATTTAATCATACCCAACTTACAGGAGGCTGGGAAATGCCTAGCTGTGCATCCTGGATGCAGATGAATTAGTGTGGTGAATAGTAGTCAATGTCTGTCATAAGCATCTACTATGCCCCAGGCACATATACTATGTCCCAGGATGCAATGATGAAGAGGTTCAATGAAACAGTGCCCTCATACACTTACATACAATTCAGCAGCAAATACAGGTATTAAATAAGCATTTCTCAAACATAATGAGTATTACAAGAGAAGAAGAAAGTGTCTTGTGGGAATACCTATCAGGGAACCCAAGGATTCAAAAGGGAAATGAATCACATGTTTCAGAGGTCACATGTTTCAGAGGTTCTTATTTTAATTTCTTGTTTAAGACTGTTTTCACATCATACTGAAGACAAAATCTGTTAACCCTTGGAAATAGTCCCCTCAGAAGCACAACTGCCTGATTCCTATGCTTCTACAACCCGACTGTCTTCTTGTTTCATACCACACAATACCCCAAATAAAGTACAGTCCTGAAGGATCCCTCACCAGCTACTAGTCACCCTCAAATGGCCAATGTTATCTCTGTCTGCCATCCCATACTTCCCATCTTAGCCAGGGGCTCCCAAACCTTGGTATCTATCAGAATCACTTATGGACCCTTTTTAAATTTCTGTCTTGCTGAGCCCTATGCCAGACTTCCTGAATCAGAATCTACAATAACTATAGGTCAAAGCAAAAATGAAAAGGAAAATTACAAGTTATTTTCAACTGAATGAAAATTAAACATATGGAATTTGTGAGATGCAGGCTGAAACAGTACTTAGAGGGAAATACATAGCGCTACAGTACCTGTATAAGAAAAAAAGATCCCGGTAACCTCAGCTTCCACCTTAAGAATCTAGAAAAATAAGAGGAAGTTAAATCCAATGTAAGCAGAAGAAAGAAAATAACAGAGAAAATCAACAAAACAGAAAAAAAAGAAAACAATAAAGAAAATCAATGAAACCAAAATATATTTCATTGAGAAAAGTATTAAGATTGGTAAGCCTCTAGCCAAACTGAACAGGAAAGAAAAAAGAGAGAAAACACAAACTGTCAATACCAAGAATGAGAGTGGTGATCTCACTACAGATGCTGCAGATATTAAAAGGATTGTAAGAAAATATACCAATAAATTTCACACCTTAGATAAGATGGAAAACTTCTTGGAAGACCTAAGACGTTCTAAGTTAGATAAAGAAAGGGTGATACATCTTTCACTCCTTCTTAAAGTCCTCCTTCCCATCAGCCACCTTTTCTAAGGATACTTTTTCTGGGTGATTTTTACCTTCCAAATGTCACACTTGCTATCTTTGAAAGTGTGGCTTCTCTCTACTGATATATCTATATTTTAATAAGGAACAATAACTCACAAAAACAGCTTAAAAACAAAGGTAGGGAATACATTACCTGTCAATCGTGGTCGTGAAAAAGATGAAAGGGAAGAATAAGAGAAGAAGGAGGAGGAAATGGATTTGGAAGTAAGTCAGGGATCTGGACATGTCTGGGAAGAAGACCGTGGAAGAAGAGCAGCTGATTCTCCATCCCCTTGTTCTTTAACTTTCTTAGAATTAAAAGCTCTGTATCCTGTTGGCTCCCTTAGTTGTAGAAAAGGCAGACTACAATCTGATTCTGCATCATCTTCATTCCCTTTGGATCCAGCCTAACATAAAGAAAGCTATGAGATGTCCGGGAATGAACAAGAAGTTTTGAGAATACAATAGTGCCCCCCTACCCATGGCTTCACTTTCCGTGGTTTCAGTTACCCACAATCAACTGTAGTCTGGAAGCAGATGAATCTCCTTCTAACATATCATCAGAAAGTCAGTAGTTGCCTAACACTACATCACAATGCTTACATCAGTCACCTCACTTCATCTCTTCATGTAGGCATTTTATCATCTCACATCATCATAAGAAGAAAGGTGAGTAGGGGCGCCTGGGTGGCGCAGTCGGTTGGGCGTCCGACTTCAGCCAGGTCACGATTTCGCGGTACGGGAGTTCGAGCCCCGCGTCGGGCTCTGGGCTGATGGCTCAGAGCCTGGAGCCTGTTTCCGATTCTGTGTCTCCCTCTCTCTCTGCCCCTCCCCCGTTCATGCTCTGTCTCTCTCTGTCCCAAAAATAAATAAACGTTGAAAAAAAAAATTAAAAAAAAAAAAAGAAGAAAGGTGAGTATACAGTACAATAAAATATTTTGAAAAAGAGACACTACATTCATATAACTTTTATTACAGTATAATTGTTCTATTTTATTATTAATTATGTTGTTAATTTCATATTGTGCCTAACTTATAAATCAAACAATATCATAGGTATGTATATATAGAAAAAAGCATCGTATAGTACATATAGTATATATCATCTGCAGTTTCAGGCATCCACTGAGGGTCCTAGAATGTATCTCCTGTGGATAGGAAGTGGGACTACTGTACCTTAAGAGATAAACAACAAACATCAACTCTGAAATCCTAAACCAATGGTATAATACGGCACTTTCCCAAATTCAGATCTGTCTATCTTAAAGACAGACTCTCCACATGTATGCTCATTGCATCCAAAGGAGTCTTATTTCAATTTAATTAAAGTAATAATATAGTATATTTTATTAACTTGAGCGTATATGACTCAGCAGCTCACTCAAACTTTTCTGAACTGTAAATGGTCCAGTTCTAAAGTATGAACCAAGAGGTCTAGGGACACTAAAGAGAAAATGCCTCTTTTGGCCTGACAAATGATAAAAGAGTTTCATTTTATCAAGTGTTGCTAAAAAGAAAAAATGGCAAAAGGCAATTCAAAGGAAACAGAGTGAAATAGAGGATTTAAAAGTGCATGAAATCATTGAGAGATAGCAAGTATTATAAAGTAGCTGAAAAACACACTACGTGGAAAAATTAGAGATTTTACACAGAAAAAATAAGATGGGAACATATATAAAAGTAAAAAAGAATGGCCTACTGTCATTCTAAGAAGTAACTCTGTATGGGAGGCAATAAAAGATCCTCAATGGATTTTAAGTAGGGGAGCAAGATAATCAGAATTGTGTTTGGAAAAATTCCTGCAAACTACATGGGATTTAGGACTCGTGCACAAGATGTTTAAGGCAAGGAGACAAATGTGAAAGTATGGCAATCCTCTAAGCAAGAGGTAAGTATCTGGACCAGAACACTGGTAAGCAGAATGGAGAACACAAGCCACATTTATGAAACATTTCTAAATAAACCTAAAAAAAATGACTGACTTATAGACTGAGATTTAGTATTATTCAGACTCCTCCAGGACCGAACAAAGGTCCAAGTGGCTGAGGCAGTAGGGTCAGAGGCAGCAATGCCTAAACAAAGGAAATGGAGAAGGTAAAGGATACCTATGTGAAAGGCACATGATGAAGGTCTTTGCCAGAACATACCCTAACTTCCAGCCAAATCTCCTGAAAGAGGCAGCCTATCCCTCTCATTCTAGTCCTTAACTCCAGGCCCTTCCAGGTGACCCAGTGAGTAGTCATTAAATAAATGACCAGAAATCTGACCTAGAAGTTAAAAGAGTCCTGCTATAGCTTTGTCTCTATCTGGCATTTAATAATTTAGTATTTATTAAAACATTAGATAAAGGAAGGTGGTGGTGGTGGTGGTGGTGTGTGTTTATACTCACAAAATGGTTAAGTCACTTAAGATTAAAGCCATGAAACTTATCATGAGCATACTATCACGGACTTGGAATCCCTTCTAAAATCTAGGATAATGGCTGTATCTTTAAATTAAAAAAAATTTAAATGTGTCCGATTTATCTGTTGATTATCCCTATATCTAACGGGCTTTCAAATACAAAACTGGTAACACACATTCATCATATGTCCATACAGAAGCATGCATACAAACACCTATTAAAAATCTGGAGAAATAAACACAAAAATGCTAACAATGTTTGTCTTTCAATGTGACAACTTTATTGGAGTTTATTATACTTTTCTTTTGTATTTGGGGAATGTCAAAAGTTTATTATACTGCTTTCCTAATAAGAAAGAAAATCTGTTTCTCTCTCTTTAATTCTCTTTCTCTCAATCCCAATGTCAGGGCTTTACTGGGTAAGGGGCCACTCCTCTGCCCGAAATGACCAAAGCCTGCACTGACTCTAGTTCATGCTCCTAGTTCTGCTGGCCACCACTCACCTGAGCATATCAGATCCCATACTGCTCACAATTCTCATCTTCTGGATTCCAGTCCAAGAAATCACATGTGCTCTCTCTATACCCTCTCTAACAAGCAGTCTGCTAGCTATAGCCAGAAAATTCTGGCGGGTTCTGTGCCAAGCTTTCTACTATACTACCTGCTTCTGTTTAGGTCTAACAAGCGTTCCATGGGTAATGGTCTCATTTCTTCCCTGTCTATTCCTGCTGCACTCCTGTAGCGCCCACACCTTCTCCTTCCCATTCTGCTTCCATCTAGAAGTGTTGTGCCTAAGTAGACCTCTAGGACTATATTCATGCTAAATACTAGTCTTTATGGCCTCTCCTACAGCCTTGTTCTCCAAGCACTGATGTTGTGGGCTTCACCCACAGGGCCATTCAGAGCCTAGGGGATAGGCCGTATCCACTGATATGCTCTATTTAGTTTCTTTGGAGCCATGCTTGCCTTAACCTTGCTTCCCAGCTAGCCACATGGGCCACTGGCCTTGCTCAGCCTCATGATGCTTCCTGTTCTAGACCCCTGGTCTGTGAGAGACCTGTCATTTCTGTCATGAGCTTCTAGGTCTTCTCAGCTGCATTTCTCCAAAAAGTGTCTCTCCAGGTATCCTTTGAGTGACCCCACTGCTAATCATACTATTTTCCAAACTAGCCACTGTTTGGGAATGTCCCAAACACATTCTGCTGTTACTACCCAGGTATGGTGGCAAATGGACCAGGAACTATTGGAATTAAAGCCATCAGCAACATTAACAGGAAATTCCTATATGCAATACTAAATGAGTGAGGAAGGAAATTAAATACCTCCCCTAAAAAAATGCAAGACTTTTGAAATGTCTAACTCACTACCTCACAGGTTTCTCTAACAGTCCCTCCCCACAATATGGATATCAAAAGACAATTTTTGTGACTTCATATAATTCACTGATCCCCATTAAGTATCAATTCTCCCATTGGTATAATGATGATTCTAATCATATTCCTACCCAGATAAAAACACTGATAAGATAGTGAAGGGAAAGTATCCATGATCTGTAAAAATGCTCAGAACAGAGTGTGTCATCTTTCATTAAGGTAGGTAACTGTAGTATTTTCCAGGTTCTACTCTAATCCTCCTCTTGAGAGCTGGTTCCCAGAATAAAAGAAATTATTTATTCTCTGTGGAGATCATTTTGAAGAAAGAAATCCCGGTATATCTGTTTTCCTGGGATCCAATACAGTTGGGGATTCTGAAGAAAAAATCATAGTTTCAAGCAAGATTACCTGATTATATTGTGCTTTTGTGTTTATTTTACTCTTGCCATGCTTAACTTTTGATCAATGTCCCTTAGATGTACAACTCTCATCTCAGAAATGCTGTGGACTATCAATGCAAGCAGAGATTTGGACTAAATGATTAAATGGGAAGAAATAGCTCTCCAGCCACAACCATCTCAGGGTTTTAATAATTATATAAAGAGAATTATAAAGTGAAAATAATATTTAAAAACAGGGAATGGGAGTGTATGGTTCTGCTGCCCCTATCCATACAGAGATTCTCCAACCAATTTCCTGTTTGAAGGTATCTGTTGTGTTTCTATTAGGGAAGGGTTTTTTTTCCTAATAATGTCTTCCAAAATGTTGATATTAAAATCTGAATTGAAAAACTTTGAGAGGAAAAGAAATTTTCACTGACACCTAGGGATCTGAAGTATGGGTGGTCACATGGAAAAGACGAAGGATACGCTGCCGGATCTCCTTTGTCTTCACTCCATAAACAATAGGGTTGAGCACAGGAGGAACAAGCAAGTAGGTGTTGGCCATAATGATGGGCAGGAGGGAGTCATGCCGCTTCCCAAAGCGGTGCACCATAGATAACCCAATGAAAGGTACATAGAATATGAAAACAGCACACACATGAGAGACACAAGTGCCAAATGCCTTTGCCTGGGCTTCACGTGTCAAGCCCAACACAGTCTTGAGGATAAGCAGATATGACAAGGAGATGAGAAGTGAGTCCAGGCCAATGGCAGAGATGATGACAATGAGGCCATAGATGATATTGACACGGATGTCAGCACAAGCCAGCTTCATGACATCTTGATGTAGGCAGTAGGAATGGGAAAGAATGTTGGAGCGGCAGAAAGGCAGCCGTTTGATGAAGATAGGCAGGGGTGCCATAAGTGAAGTACCCCGTACCACAGCAGCCACGCCAATCTTGGTAACACGAGGCAATGTTAGCACAGTGGCATGGCGTAGTGGGTGACAAATGGCCACATAGCGGTCAAAGGCCATGGCCAGCAGTACAGTGGACTCCATGCCAGATAAGGAGTGGATGGCAAACATCTGTAGAAGACAAGCATCAAACTGGATGGTAGTGGAATTGAACCAGAAGATGGCCATCATTCTGGGCATAGATGAAGTAGAGATAAGTATGTCAAGGCCAGAAAGCATGCAAAGAAAAATATACATGGGTTCATGTAGTCTGTGCTCAGTCCGCACAATGCAGATGACTGTCAGGTTACCTAGCACAGCAATAAGGTAGAGGGAGCATAACGGGAAGGCCAACCAGAACTGAGCTTTTTCCAAGCCTGGAAGGCCTATTAGAATGAAATATGTGGCACTAGATTCACTGCCATTGGTGTCCACCATAGTGAAGAAGAGGAGCCTCAACCAGTGCCAAGCAGGTACAGGCTGGAATACATAAATAAGCCATTGTCAGATACTCCAGGATCCCAAAACCATGCTTCCTTCCCTCCACCCTGATGTCCTATTCTCTTATCTAACTCTAATTTCATTGCCTATCCAAACTCTGATTCTATTCTAAACTCAATCTAACCACCATTTGTAACTCAAGGCCCAGTCCTAATTACTAATCCCACCTCTATATTCAATCCTGAAAACAAGTAAAATACTAAAACAAAAATTCTAAGCATATTTTACATCATTTAGTTCACAAAAAATAGGCTATTGACTGAGTATACAGACTTAGATGATATTTTTATGTTGTCCCATAATTTCCTCTACCCTGTCCTACCCTTATGCTCCCCTATGTTCAGTACCAACTGTAATTCTATCATTGGGCTATCTTTAAAACTAATTCTAATCCAAATATAGCAATACTAGCACAAATCAACATGGTAACCTAATCTTAGCACTAATCCTAATGATGTCTCTCATTCTAACCTTTACTCAGACTTTAACATTAATCTAACGCTTAATTCCGGAAGCTATTTCAAACTTGATCTAAAACTTAATAATACCTATTTTATTATGATAATCCCTAATCCAGTTTTAAAAACTGACAAACTAACTTCATTCTAAACTCTGACTCTATACTTTACTCCTGTCCAATGTCCATCCAGAGTCTTACATTGTCCAGACTATCCAGTTTGTATCATAAAAGGAACAATAGCTGTAGTGGATGCCACTGGTATATCACTCAGATCCCCTCCACCAAACCAATGCACCTATATTTGCAGTGGGTGTGGAGTACTAAAGGTTCACAGTTCTCCCTTTCTCCAGAAAATTATCCTTGATCAAATGAGAGGCACTTCACCCAGAAGTTATGCTATACCCGCCCACCTCAACCCCAGGACACATCTAGAGGTCAATGACTGCCTGACATAAAGGTGCAAAGAGCTAGTCGCCTTGCCTCCAGGTGGGACCTAAGCTGTGATGCAGTGAGTACTTCAGAGCTTTCTGAGCAACCAGACTTTGCTGAGACCACAGCCTTGCTTAGCTTTCTCTCCCTTTCTATCCTGTCCGTCTCACCCCTCTTCTCAGGACAGTAGTTTGTCAATACATCACTTAAACAAGAATCACCATCTCAAGCTCTGTGTCTAGGGGACCCACCAAGCTTAAAAGAGAGGGACTGACACAGAAAACTAAACCTGAAAGATGATGATGGCATTAGAAGCACTGCAGAAATAATCAATCCTATAGCAGGGGGTTGCTATCCCCAAATTTGGCTACAAAAGTGATGGCTATAACTAGAGATTGTTGAGATGGGAAATGTCAGACGAGTTTTCTCAGATCTTATCTCTCTGTTGAAACAATTAGAGAGTTAACTAACTTCCTTTATCCGTTCCTTTTTTCCATCCACAAATATTCATGTGCTTCTATGACTTACTAGATTATATAAATTTACACTTGTTATATATATGAAAATATGCTTGGCTATAATCTGGAAACTAGCTATCTCCTCTTCCCATAATGGAAATAGTGCCACTTATTGCTAGGATATATTTAAGATAATTTTATCTTGGGAGGAAAAAAGAAAAGGTTAGATTCCTAAGATCTTGAAACTTGAATGGGGGTTACCAGAGAGCAGGTGAGTGTGAGCCATTTGTAACTCAAAGCCCAGACTAATCACTAATCTCACCTCTAAAATCAGTCCTGAAAAGAAGTGAAATACTAAGACAAGTCACCAGACAACAGTTGACTGTAAAGAAGAGTGCATGGCCAGCATCAGGAAGGACTTACACCATTCACCGGGTTCAGAATGTGTCAATAATCTTTGTTTCACCATTGAGCTATCCCACAAGGGTTCCCTCACACCAGACAGAGAGCAAAACACTGAGAGCATGGGTTTTTTAAAGTTTAATTCCAACTGCTGGAGGGAAAGGGTATAAGGAGCCATATTTAGCCTAGAAAATCAGGCAAAGAAGCCAAAGTCATCAGTGTCTGAAATCCTCTGTACTGACCTCTCTAACCTATGACACTATGAGCAGTTCTCTCCTTCTTAAAACTCTCCCCCCTCCTCCTAATGCTCCTCATCTTTCTCTGATCATCTGTTCTTGGTCTCCTTTCTGGACCTGCAGACTCCTCTGCTTGACCCTTATGCATACTTTTAGATAATAATGCTCTCAGAATTTTATCCTTAGTTTCCCTCTTGTTCTATACCCTCTACCCTGGCTATCCCATCCCCTTCAATAAATCTATTTGTCACGTAAAACTATTGACTCCCAAATCTGTTTAGCAAGCTTGAATTGTCTTTGTGATCCAGATTCATAATTCTAAAGTCTTACTGAAAGGAATCACCTGACTCTCAGGCATATTCAACTCTCCCTGTCCAAAAATCAAAAGCTTTGAACTCAGTCCTGGATTCAAATCCTGGTGGATAACTTCATTAGCTATGCCATCTGGGCAAATCATTTAACCTTTATAAGCCTCAGTCTCCCCATCTTTAAAATGAGGATAATAGTGACTGCCTAATAGATGTCAATGTCAGTATTAAATGAAACAATGAGTATAAAGCGTTTAACACAATGCCTGACACAAAGTAAAGGTGCAAATAATTACATCTATCATTGTTAACCGTTTTCTTACAGTGTTTCCTTCTTTTCTGTGGGGTGGCCTGAACAGCCACACAAGCTCAGAGGCTCTATTCTGACTGCCATGTCTCCAGTGCCACCTTCTTCATATGCACAATCCCAACAATCTTCCCACCAAATGAAATCAGCTATCTATTGCTTAAAAAAATACCTCTCAAAGTTCCAAATTGATTCTAGAAAAAAGACTCAACTGTTAGATTGTGGCAAAAAAGTCTATCTTCCAGCATTTGCCCTAGGTTTTTCTCTCGTCACTGCTGACCATGGCCCCTGTGCTCCAGCCATATTAGAATGCATGTTGTTTCATGAAGGTGGCACTGATTCCCATGCTTCTGTGTCTTTTTCTCTTGTTTACTTCTCATTCCTTTGTCAAGATCTTCCCAGATCCCCTTCCTTGACTTCCCACTGAGAAAATCTTATTCATCTTTCACATCCTGGTTTACTGTCTCCCTCCTATGCTGTTTGCTAACTTCTACCCCTGGATAGAATTAAATGCTTCCTGCCCTGTGTTCCCAAAGAACTTTATTTAGGTCTCTTTTCATGCATTTACAGTCTTGAACTATAATTATTTCTATATTTATTTTGCCTGAATTATGGATTCCTGAATGGCAGGGACCATACCATATTTATTAATTAGTATGCAGTTAACATTTATTGAAAATGAAGGTGAGTTTTATCAAAAGAAGAATCCCTCAATAGACATCTAATGAGGATAGTACAGGCAAGGAGGTAGGAAGGACTGCCCATTGTACCAACTATAGATTTTGGAGAAGAATGAAAGAATATTTGGAAGGTCAGTGCAGGGTAGTCCTAATTTTAGAACAAGAATCTTGTTCTAAACAGAAAAGGCCTTTATTACCCAGGGAAGCAGAGGGCATGAAAGGATACATGGAGAACAAAGTAGGTGCAGCCTTGGCTCTACATAAATGCAAAGTAGACATGCAGCACAGTTTATGCCCAAGAGACAGGATGACCTAGGATGCCCCCTCTGGAGACATCAGCAAGAAAGCTCTGCTACTCCAGGAGGCCAGATATCTATAGCATCCAAAAATTTCACATGAACAGACATGGTAGAACAGGATCACCATGTTCTACCTTAGGAAATATTAGGAAATAATCATTGGATCAGCATATTCCAACCTATTGCCTCTAAGGGTCAAATCTGGGGCTAGAAATGCAAGTCTCAGCTCAAAATAAGTGGAGGACAGTAACAACCTTACAGTGCTGCTGCAAAATTATGAGATAAGGCATGTCAAAGGGTGCTGTAAAACCTATATCACAATATGTGAAGCACTTTTAAATTTTTTCCATTAAAGTGGGAAACAAGGTTCCTGAAAACACACAGTTCCCAAAAACTTTTCATTTTCCCCATTTGTCACCTAAATCACCACTCCACCTCAGGCACATACTCATACACACATACACAGTAGCTAGCAGCCCATCTCTCTCAACGGCAAAGGATAAGCACTGATGTGGAGACATCAGACAAGGAGAAGACTCAGCTGTCTGGGAGAGAGATGCCTCAGCAGTATAAAGTGGGCAGCTACTGCTGGGGAAAATATCAGGCTGGGCCACAGAAACTTCAGCAAGAGAAAAAGGAAGGGATGGTAGGGAGACCAGACAGAAGGCCCAAGCACTAAAGCATCCCAATCTCCCACAGTCCTGCCAGGAGGCAGGCAGAGGGAACAGATGTCATCTGGTCTGGGTGGCTGTTGGTAATTAGAACCATTTGCATGTACTCAGAGAACATTTGGAACTCTGGGGGAAATAGGAACTAAATCACTCTAGTTTGAAAGTAAAACATACTCAAGAAAAAATAAACAAAGAAAGTATTTTTTCTTTCCTTTCCCTAACCCCAGGGAATAGGCTTGGGACTTTCTTTGAAAAAGAAAAAGTCACACTATCTCAGCAAGTCGCAGGCGTGCCTTGGAGAACTATGAAGGACATCTTGGCCCTTTCTTGAGGATGGAGGGAGCAGAAGCCACAACTACACAGAGGAGAAATACACTTTGAAGTCTCCAATTCTCCTCATTCCCTCCCCCTGGCCTCCAGGACTCTGTCCCCCAGTGCCAGCTCAGCCCCCATGACCAGCCCACCCTCACACTCTTCCCAGACCTCTCTGAACATCCTCCTTCTCAGAAACACATGGAAAAGCAGTCAGGGAGGTAGACCAGGGGCCATGAGCTCTATTTCTTCTGATCCAAGAGAACAACAATGAGGTCACTCCCAAAACTGATTTTATTGCTTTTTATGATAAAAATAGAAATCACTGAGCTCCTACCAAATGCTGGATGCTGTAAAAATATTATCTCTAACCTAAGAAAATTCTACATGATAGAAATTCTATGTATCTTTATATATATCTGAGAAAACTGAAGTTCCACAGGATTAAAAAGTGCTCCCAGGGTTTAATAGCTGACTGGTAAAGCAGAACTGGACTAATAGCTGGACCAATACCAAGGTCTGTACATTTTCCCCTATTCTAGGCTGCCCTTAATTGTTGTTGCACCTTCTGAAAGCAATAAAATCTACCTGAGAGGCAGGGTAGAAGGGCTTGGTAAGTAGGATACCTTACCCAGGTAGACCCTTGGAAGGGAACTTAAAAGGGCAGTAAAGAGGACCCTCCCGGACTAAGACTTGGGCATTCTCCTTTTAGCCCCAACTCCTCTGGCTGTGACTTTGGGCAGTCCCCACAATGGAGATTTAAAAACTTTATCCTCTACCCTTCTTATATGATGAGAGCCTCTCATTAACCTGTATTATTAATCCTATTTGACTGATAAGGATGCTGAGAGTTTATTAGAGACTTACGGGTTAAGTGTCTGACTTCAGCTCAGGTCATGGTCTTGTGATTCATGAGTTTGAACCCCACATCGGGCTCTCTGCTGTCAGCATTAAGCCCGCTTTGAATCTTCTGTTCCCCTCTCTCTCTGCCCCTCGCCCACTTGTGCGTGCTCACGTGCTCCCTCTCTCAAAAATATTTAGGAAAAAAAAAGGAATGAACCAATGGTCATAAGGTCCATTTTAATGCTATCTCCAAGAAATCCACACTTTGAGGACCCGTGAGTCTAGAGACCCTCTCCAGGACTCAGGAAACCTGACCAGCTCTCCCCACTTAGGTGCAGCAGGGAAGGGGAACAAACAGGGAATGGGAGAAGGGTTTCATGGTCATTACCATTGTTGGGGATAAACACATACAATGCTCCATGCTTAGAGCAGCGGTGTTGGGGCCTCAGGTGCCCTTGCCAGCCTCTGTGGGAACATCTGGAAGATAATGTCCTTAGAGGGAGCCCAGAACACCTGGGGGCCTCTGGATCCTACTCTCAGGCCCAGAGAGAAAAGGCAAACTTCAGGGGCAATGTTGCGGTGGGCAAGAACTGCAGGAGCTCATCACTCAGTTCAGGAGGGGGGTTCCTTCCTTAATCCTCCATGTGTGTGGTAGCCCCAGAATCACTTCTACCTCAGGTCATCCTTATCTTCTGTCCCCCTACCTCTTTTGGATTTGATAAAGCAGATGAACCTTTGTAGTGTCCAACATTCATTTTAGAAGGGTCAAATTGAGAATAGACTTTGCACTTTCTCATTTTTCTAATTCAAAAAAAGTAGAGTGAGGCTCCCAGCTCTGTCCTATTCACTAGAGGCAGCGTGGGCCTCCAAAATCACCCCCAAACAGAGCTCCAGGGATTCAGGGCCCTGCCCCTCCCCTTCCCAAGTAGGATCAGAGTCTCTAAAAGTCCCACAGAGCTGCAAAGCTTGACCTGGTAATCAGTGCCCAGCAGAACTACTTTGTTGCCTACACACAGGGAAACATGGTGCAGTGAAAAAGCCTGATCTGGGACTTTGATTGGTACACGCATGTTTTTTCAGTAATTACTGACTGACTGACTGACTGACTACCAGGTACCAGAATCTGCACTAAACACTGGAGATAATGAGACACAGAGTAAACAAGGCACACAGTAAACAATGCAGGGGTGGGGAGAAATGGAGACAAATTATGCAGCTATCACAAGTTGTGATAAATGCTAGGATAGGGGTAAGTAAAAGAGCCTGGGAGCAAAGCAGACAGTAGCTTACCAAATTTTCAGGTTCAGAGAGCTTCCCTGAGGAGGTAACCTGTGAGCCAAGACTTGAGGGGCCAGTCATGGTTAACCAGGCAGGGTTGGGAATATGGGGACAGCAGCATTCAGAGATAAAACAGCAGATAAAAGAAAAGATGGCTGTTTTCAGGGAGCTCATACACTAGGAGGGCAATAACAAATAAGCAAGAACATATCAGATGAAGATAAGTACACTAAAGATAAAATAGAGTGATAAGATAGAAAAGGACAGGGGAGAGGCACCCA
The DNA here is from genome assembly GCF_018350175.1 of Felis catus. NCBI lineage: Eukaryota > Metazoa > Chordata > Mammalia > Carnivora > Felidae > Felis > Felis catus. The sequence continues at coordinate 60,643,626 of NC_058377.1, read as the reverse complement.
TATTTGAGATGCAGGTCACTGGCAGCCTCTCTGAGGTGATGATGTATGAGCTGAGAGCTGTATGATAGGAACATGCCAGACATTCTGACATCTAGGGAAAGAGCAGATGAGGCAACAAAAGGAAAAGGTCTTCTATTCTGGTGGTTCACAGATCAGAAAGAAAGTCAACATGGCCAGAGTACTGAGAGCTCAGGGGAATTTTGGAAAGTGAGGTCAGAGAGGAGGGCAGGGGCCAGATCACGGAGGGGCTTGCAAGACATGGCAAAGGGCTTTGATTTAATTGAGGGGGCCGGGGGAACTAAAGCAACAAATTGGACCTAATTTGTCGTTAAAAGTGCATACTGACAAATTCGAAGACCCAGAGAGAAGGAGTACATACCTTGTTAGGAAAGCTGCACGTGGTTCAGTGGGGCCAGGGAACAGAGTGCAAGGCAGGGGAAGTCACAGTGTAGACAGTAATCCACTTTTTAAATGGAATAAAGACTGGACCCTGCCCCTAGGCACACACAGAGTCAAGACCAGAGCCCTAGGAGGATCTTGAAGTCCCAATATCAGCCACACTCTGTATCAGCCATACTCTGACTCCTGATGCAGAGTACAGAATGAGCCCCTACCCCCAACACAAACTGAACTTCAACCACACTAACAAACTAGGACTGGTCCTGTGAATACATGGACGGACCCCAGTTGAACTCTAACCCAGTCCCAACCCAGTCTGTTCTTCATTCACCTTCATTTAGGACAGCTCCTGCCAGGATCTAAATGGGGACCCCAGTAAACTGATCATTTTTTATAGTACCTGAAAATTACTCACAGGCAGCAGCTAACACTGTCCATGCTTCCCTTCACCTCACATAGAAACTGCTAACACTGTCCTTTGAGTCAGGAGCCTCCTTTATTCTTCCTGGCTCCACTCCCATACTTCATTTCATCACAGCCTGGTTTCTCCTTCACTTGGAAAATCTAACGGGAAATCCCCAGCTACAAGAAACCCACACACCTGCACATATCCCCTGGTCTCCTACACTCACCTCAATGCACTGAAGGAACGTGTCTTTTCCTCTAGTCCTCTTCCTGAAGAGGCTGCCACTCTCTGTCTCCACCCCCTCCTTTGGGCCTCCCTGGTTGGGTATTTATTCTCTGTCTTACCTCCTCCCTCCTTCTGCTTCTCCCTTCTGGTGGAGGGAGTGCTTCCCAGAGGGTCTTTGAGCACGTACCTCTCAGTAGCCAACTGTAGGTCTGGTGTCCTTCTTGGCTTCTGTGTCCTGGGAAAGTGTACCTCAGGGTATGGGGAAGGAGGGGCAGTGGGTAGACAGGGTCTCTAGAGTCCTCCCCAGATGGGCCCTGGGCCAGCTGGGCTATTGGCCAGTTCCCAGTGTAAAGTCAGACAGGGGGATGAGTAAGGAAAGGCTAGAAGAAACTCATTTGTGTGGCCATGACCTTTGTGAGGGGTTTTTCTCTTTCTTTCCAGGCTCATCAAACTCAGCCAGAGGAAAAGCAGAATAAGCTTTCAGTGAGGTCCCATGATTAAGTATGAGCTCCTTTTCTTCCTGAAGCTTTCTCTGTACTATGCCTTCTTCCCATTGGTGGCCCCTGCTTGGGTCCTTGATAAGTCTGGATCCCAATGGACCCATCTACCTTTCCCCAAAGCTACATTTGCTTTGTCTCCCAGGCTCTGCACCCTGTGTCTAGCTAACTCATAACATGGATCCCTGGGGGACCATACTATCTTGCACTCCCTGGCTTTGGGTTTCTGAATCTCTGGCTGAGGAAGGAAGATGTGATTTCCTTAAACCTCCCCTATCTCCAACACCAGCCATATAATACCAATGCCATCTGGTTTCTCTATTAAGGGCAAAAAATAGTGAGAGAACATTTATAAAACTAGAGAACAATTTTAATGTGAAACTAAATACCTTGAATATTTAAATAAGTTTTTTAAAAGTCACGGGAACAAAAGGTATGACACAGGGAATGTAGCCAATGATGTAATAGTGGTGCATGGTGACAGACAATAGCTACATTTGTGGTAAGAACAGCACAACATAGAGATGCTGAATCACCATGTTGTATACCTGAAACTAATTAAACATTGTGTGTCAACTATACTCAAATAAAAAAATTTTTTTTAAGTCTATAAATAAAGCAAAGTGAATTTTAGCTGGTTTCTCCTTGTTTTCTACTTATCAGCTTTACATCAATATGTGTTAAATTTACAACACAGAGCATGCTAACTCAAACTATGCAAAAATAGACTATGTTAAATTAGGCCATTCCATCTTGAACCACATCAAAACTAGTGGTGACAAGAGCTCCAGGTGCCCTGTGGAATCTGTAGCCGGACACTCACTGCCATCCCCTTGAACTATCTTTGCTATTTTCCTCAACATCCCAAACTTTGACTATGTGAAGACTTAAAATATATATACATCCCTACTCTGGCCAAAATGGAGTATCAAGAAGCAACATCCACCTGAAGGAACCAAGAAATGGACGATATACGTACACAATGGTTTACAAGACAGTAAGCATCAGGCAATGAAGGAGAGTAAGCCCTGAGACATGGGAAGCAAGTAAGGTGAAACCCTGGTGTTTCCCCAGCTTACTGCCCTAAAAAAGCTTCATTGCAGCACAAGGGAGGAGAACCTAGGCAGAGTCCAGAGGACACCCTAAGTTAAGGAAATGGAGGCAAAGAGTTCAGGAAGATCAAGCCAGCTAGACTGGAAGAGAAAGTATCAAAGATGAAAGAGCTACACAGAGAGAGAAGTCTAGAGATGTAGAGGGTCTTCCTTCAGCTGAGGTACTGATCAACACATGCAGGTGAGCAAGCTACCTAAAGATGGGGAAAGAGCTCCCTGTAATATTAAAGGTAACACTATCCAGTACTTACACAGAGTCAAGGACAGTGACTGTTTCCACCAGCCAGACTGAAAAACTTCAAGATTCACAGGGCACTGCATACAGAATGCAAAAGGACCTTTTCTCAGTAGTAGAGAATAATGAACCTTAGACTGAGCACTGCTCTAGTCCCACCTAACAAATCTTTAAAGCAAGACCCAAATGATCAAACTATGTACAAATAACTTGACTGATTGCCTGAACAAAGCATAAGAATACCTACAGGGCTACAAAAATATGTAGCACCAAAGGAAAATTTGCAATGTCTCGCAGGTGATCAAATTACCAGACATGCAAAGAAGAAAAATGACCCAAAATGAAGAGAATAATTAAACTGATCCAGAACTGAAACAGATATTAGAACTACACAATGAAGACATTAAGATGATAATTAGAACTGCATTAAATGGATAACAAATTTAAGTAGAAACATGAAAGATATTTTTTTACAATTGAAATCACACTTCTAGGGATAAAAACTGCAATGTATGAGATGTGAAACTCACTGGATGAGGGTATACTGTGGAAGAAATGATTAGTAAACTTGAAGACATAGCATTAGAAACTATTCAAAATAAGACACAGATAAAAAAATAATATTTAAAAAACAAATACAGGGGCACCTGGGTGGCTCAGTCAGTTAAGCATCAGATTTCAGCTCAGGTCATAAGATTATGATCTCATTGTTCATGGGTTCGAGCCCCGCGATGGGCTCTGTGCTGACAGCTCAGAGCCTGGAACCTGCTTCAGATTGTGTGTCTCCCTCTCTCTCTGCCCCTCCCCCACTCATGCTCTGTTTGTCTGTTTCTCAAAAATAAATAAATGTTAAAAAAAAACTTTAAAATAAGTAAATAAAAAACAAACACAGACTCAGCAAGCAATGGGACAACTTCAAGTGGCCTAATTATATGTAATTGGAGTCCTTGGTGTGGGGAGGGGGAGGGATTACAAAAAATAGCAGCCAAAAGTTTTCCAAATTTGATGCAACTATAAATTCACAGATGCAAGAAGCTCAAGATAAAGATGCTTTAAGTATAAAAAAGCTGAAATAATTCATTATCAGCAGACCACATCACAAGTTATATGATAAATTCTTCGGAGTGCCTGGGTGGCTCAGTCAGTTAAGGATCCGACTCCGGCTCAGTTCACAATCTCACAGTTCAGAAGTTCGAGCCCCTCATCAGGCTCTGTGCTGACAGCTCAGAGCCTGGAGCCTACTTCGGATTCTGTGTCTCCCTCTCTCTCTGCCCCTCCCCTGCTTGCACTCTGCCTCTCTCTCTCTCTCAAAAATTAATAAACATTAAAAAAAGAAAAACAAAGAAAAAGAAACTCTTCAAGCAGAGAAAAATAATACCAAATAGAAATAATGGGCATCTACAGGGAGAAATGCAGACTGGTGAAAATTGTAACAACATGGGTAAATACATAAAGTTGTTTTCTTACTATTCAAACCTCTTTGAAGATAATTGACTGTTAACAAAACTAAATAATTTTCTGTTGGATTTATAAAATAAATAAAAGCAAAATGTACAAAAACAGCACAAAGTTTGGGAGGAGAGGAATGGGAATACAGTATTGTAAAATTCTTCTTCTACACATTGAATGGTTAAATGAAAGTAGGCTGTGATAAGATATATTATAAATGCTAAAGCAGCCATTAAAATAACAAAACAGTGACAGCTAATAAACAATAAAAGGAGATAAAACAGAACCACTGAAAGTATTCAGTTAATCAAAAAGAAAGAAAAGCAAAAGGGGGGAAAACAGATGGTACAAAGAGATACATAATGGTACAAAATGGGATACCATAAGTAAAATACAGATGTCATCAAATCAGATAAAAATGTAAGATCTGACAATATGCCGTCAACAAGGCACTCCAAACAAAAGGACACAAATAGATGAAAAGTAATGAATGGGGAAAAATATATATCATGATTACACTAATTACAAGAAAGCTAAAATGGCTTTATTAACATCAGACAATGTACATTTCAGAGTAACGTATATTACCACAAATAAAGAAGGCCACTTCATAATGATAAAAGATTAATTCATTAAGAAGAAATTTAAAAATGCTAAATATTTAGGTACCTGTTAAGAAAATTTCAAAATATTTGAAGCAAAAGTGATATAATTACATGAATAAATAGACAAATATAAAATTATAGCTAAATATTTCAATATCTCTCTCAAGAACTGATAGAACATACTTAATAGTAAAAAAACTAGATATTTTCCCCCCAAGATCACAGGATAGGTATCACTTGTAGTCACAATGTCCTGTCATTTCTTATCAATACAATAACAAACAGATTAATTAAATGTATGCAAATTGAAATGAAAGAGGTAAAACTGTCTTTACTCACAAACAACATGATCATCTATGTAGAAAAATCTAATGAAATATACAAAAAAAAAACTTGTAGAAATGATTGAGTTTAGCAAAGTGCAAGATTCAGGGTTAATATAAAGAAATCAGTTACAGTTCTCTATACTAACATAATGGATGACCATAAATTTTAACTAAAAAATACCATTTATAATAGCATCAAAATATAAAATACAGATAAATTTGGTGAAATACATGATAAATCTGTACAATGAAAACTACAAAACATTTCTGAAAGAAACCAAAGACCCTAAAAATGAAGATATATACTTTGTTCATGAGTTAGAAGACACTAATTAACAATGTTAATTCTCTCTAAATTGACCTATATCAATGCAGTACAATTCAAATCAAAATTCTAAAAGACTATTTTATATAAATGTTTAAACTGCTGCTAAAATTCCCATGAAAGACCACCTTTGAAAATAAGGAACAAAGGGAAAGGATTGACAATACTGATTGCAAGATTTCTTATAAAGCTGCAGTAGTCAAAACAATGTGGTATTGACATAAAAATAGAAAAATAGGCCAATGAATCAGAGTCCAGAATTAGACCCCACACATATATAGATAAATGATCTTCTACAAAGATACAAAAGCAGAGTTGACCATGGATAGTCCAGTAGCATTAAAATAACTAGATGTCCATATGGAAATAAATCAACTTTGATCCATACCTTACACTATATACAAAAGCTAACACAAAATAGATCACAGAGCTAAACATAAAACCTAAAACTATAATGCTTCTAGGGGGAAAAAGAATAATGTTTTTTGTGTATGTGTGACTGTGGTGATGAGTTTTTAGATATGACATCAAAAGTGTGTGCTATGAGGGGCACCTGGGTGGCTCAGTAGGTTAAGCATCCAACTTTGGCTCAGGTCCTGATCTCTCAGTTCATGGGTTGGAGCCCCACATCAGGCTCTGTGCTGACTGCTCAGAGCCTGGAGCCTGCTTCGGATTCTGTGTCTCCCTCTCTCTCTCTGCCTTTCCTTGTTCATGCTCTATTTCTCTCTCTCTCTCTCTCTCTCTCTCTCCCAAAAATAAATAAGCATTAAAAACTTTTTTTAAAAAAGTGTGTGCTATGAAACAACTTGATAAACTGGACTTCACCAGTTAGAATGTTTGGTGTTTTATAAAGATGCTTAAGAGAAGTAAAAGACAAGTCACAGACTGGGGGAAATGTAAAGTATATACCTGATAAAGGACTTACATGCAACATATATTTTAAAAAATTCAAACTCAACAATAACAAAACAAACAACCCAATGGAAACGTGGCAATGATTTACAGATGGCAAATAAACACATAAAGAGATGCCAACATCACTATTAGGGTAATACAAATTGAGTCACAATGAGATACTACTACAAATCTACTAAAATGGCTAAAATAAAAAATACAGACTACACCAAATGTAGGCTAAGATGCCAAAAAAGTATCACTCCCATACACTATTAGTGGAAATGTAAAATGGTACAACCATTCTGGAAGACAGTTTGGCAGTTAAAAAGTTAAATATATACCTCCAGTATGATCTAGCCATTTCATTCCCAAATATTTACACAGAAGGGAAAAAAAACCACATATCCATACAAAGACTTATATGTTCATAGCAGCTGTATTTGTTTCCAATTCTGGAAACATCCTAAATGTCCAACAGGTGAATGGATAAACAAACTATGGCATAATTGTATAATAGAATGTTACCTAGCAGTTAAAAGAATTGTTACTTATACATGCTGCAACATGGATGAATCTCAAAATAATTGTGCTGAGTAAAATAAGCCAGGCAAGAAAAGGAGTACATATTGTATGATTCTATTTATATAAAACTCTAGAAAATGCAAACTAATGTAGCATAAAGCATTTCAGTGGTTGCCTGGGAACTGGAGTAGGGAGTGACCAAGAGAGATGGGAATGAAGGATTTTAAAAGGGGTATAAGGAAACTTTTGGGGGTGATGAGTATGTTCACTCTCTTGACTGTGGTGTGGTTTTATGGGTGTGTACATGTCAAAACTTATCAAACTGTACACTTTTTAAATTTTGTAAGTTTATTTATTTTGAGAGAGAGAGAGAGAGAGAGAGAGAGAGAGAGTGAGCAGGGGAAGGGCAGAGAGAGAGGGAGAGAGAGAATCCCAAGCAGGCTCTGTGCTCACAAACTGTGAGATCATGACCTGAGCCGAAACCAAGAGCCAAAACGAAGTCGGACACTTAACTGACCTTAACCAACTAAGCCACCCAGATGCCCCTCAAACTGTATACTTTAAATGTGTGCCATTTATTGTATATCAATTACACATCGCTAAACTGTTAAACATTAAACTAAATACAGCTGAGGGCTGGAGGCAGAAAACACCTAAGTTCCTGTACCACAGGTCTTACATGGTTGAAATGTCCAAGGTCAGATGCTATGGCAGCCATAGAGGTGTGACGTTCAAATCTCCTTCACAAAAGCCTGCTGCTGGGGGCACAGCTGATTAACAGTGCCGGCTGCTGCCTCTCTGGCTCTACCACCATGTCAGCAGAAAGATCACACTTGTACAGGCTACCCCCAGCAAATGACTTAGTACTGACTCATTCCTGCCAATGTCGGAGTCTTCCAAGGAGCACCCTCTGCTTGGGGATGCTTCTTTGGCCCGAACAAAACTTCCTCAGAACCACACTTCTGAATCAACACATTTCCTGGAAACAGGAATCCAAGATCTAGTTAGATATCTAGAAGCTGAAAGCCCGATGGGTTGGATGCTCCAATCACAGAGACATTCAACAAGATCCTAATCCTCCCATATTTGGCAGGGATTGAAGGCCCTAAGGAGGTTATTCTGCTCACCTGCCACCCTGTGAGAACATATGGAGGACCCGTGAACGGATCTCCTTGGTTTTGGCTCCATAGACAACAGGGTTGACCACAGGTGGTAGTAGCAAATAGATATTAGCCATAATCACATGGAGCAGGGAGGTAGGGCCCCCCAGCCTGTGCACCACTGAGAGCCCAATGAGGGGCACATAGAAGACCAGGACAGCACAGAGATGGGAGATGCAGGTATTGAAAGCCTTGAGTGCTGCCCCCTGAGAAGCCAGCTCCAACACAGTCTTCAGGATAAGAATGTAGGAGAAGCCAATGAAGAGGGAGTCCACACCCATGACTGAGAGGATAATGAAGAGTCCATATACTACATTGACCCTGGTGTCAGAACAGGACAACTTCATAATATCTTGGTGCAGACAGAAGGAGTGTGTGACCATATGTGTTTGGCAGTATGACAACCGCTTCAGGATGAAGGGCAGAGGGAAGAAGAAAACAAATCCCCTGGTCAGGGCAGCTAGTCCAATCTTGGCCACAGTAGGCCCTGTGAGCACAGAAGCATGCCGCAGTGGATGACAGATGGCCACAAAGCGGTCAAAAGCCATAGCCAGCAGAACAGCTGACTCCATGGCTGACAGAGCATGGATAAGGAACATCTGGGCCAGACAAACATTGAATCCTATCTCCTGGATGCCTGTCAGGAAGAGGCTGGCCATCTTGGGCATGGTGACAGAAGACAGGACTAGGTCAATAGTGGAAAGCATGGCCAGGAAGAGGTACATGGGCTCATGCAGACGCCTTTCCACACGGATGATGAGGACAATGGCCAGGTTTCCCAGGGTGGCCATGGCATACATAAAGCACAGGGGGAAAGCCAGCCAAAAGTGTATGTCAGGCCCCAGGCCAGGGATTCCCACCAGCAGAAAGTATGCTGGATGGACCAGAGTTCCATTTGGAGTGGCCATGACAGGAACCAAGAGCTGAGGCTTCTGCATGCCAGGTCCAGGGTCTATATCAGGGAAAAGAAGAAACAGCATTAAGTCATAACTCAGAGGAGAGAAAGGACTTACAAGGAAGGGCACTGGAGTCATGATGGTAGCAAACAGAAGATTAAATACTTGCAATTCTGAACTCCAGCCTCTCTCTGCTCTGATTCTCTGTATACTCACTTCCCTGGAGATCCCATTAGTGTCAGTGTGTGACGGCCCACTCAGAAAACATGCAACAGCTCTTCTTTGCCAGAGCCGAAGCTGTGGACTGGGACACTGCTCTTAACTACTTCTCCAACACAGCAGACCTGCCCAGAAGGTTCCACACTGACCCTAGCTCTTCTAGTGCACCTGAGGTTACGGCTGGTTTGGGTCCAGAGTGTGAGGCTTAGCCTGCAGTTGCCTTTAAGACCCACCCTAGTCTGATTTATGGCAGAAAGCAGGGGTTCAGTCTGGTACTGGCTTCAAGAGACAGACTTGTGTTTAGGCCTGAGGAGCATTTCTCAAACTTCCCTGATAGACTCATCTGAAGCAGTTATTGAGAAGACGATCCCCCACGTCTCACTCCAGGCCCAGAGAATCAGAATTTCCAGGGCAGGAAGTCGAGGAATCTGATTAAGGACAGTATCCCTTCTCCCCTGGTGATTTTTGTTTTAATCAAAGAAATTTGTGGAAAGCAGTTCTGGTGTTCTGGGAGGTAGGGAGATGGGGCTGAAGAAAGATTATCATTTTCAGCCCCCAACAAAGAATAGAACAGAATTTTTCATCAGGATCTCTGGACACCTGCATGACAGTCAGTCCCAGATTGTGCTTGGGTGGGGTATGACACGGAAACCAGATGCAGCTGAGACGTGGAAAGAAAAGCAGTCCATGCTGCTGCTGGTGCTAGGGGGTGAACACAGGCACATCCCCCCTTTCTGCCACTCCTCTCCCTGGTGATCACATAACCACCAGGCTCAACTTCCTTTCTCTCACATACAACCCTGTGCTAAGCTTCTGTCCTGAGAACCAACCCTATAACCTGCTGCCTCCTCATAGTTCTACTTGGATAGCCTAGGGCCTACGCTCATCTCGTCCCAAATAGAACCTCTTCCAAATCCAGTTCAGGGCAGCTACTCCCATCTTTATTTTTCTTCTTTTACCTCCACATGTGATTTTACTTTTCCAGCTACTCTATGATGACCTCTCCTCTTATTTAATACACCTGCCTTCCCTCCCAACCTCATTATGTCATCCACTCTGCTCTTATGAAATGAGCTTTCTAACTCACCCCCCTGCCTCTACACCCAGATATTTCAATCTACCTTCTGCATCACTGCCATCTAAACAGCAAAACCGGACATGTCAGGCTCTGTCTAGCAAGTTACTGGTGGCTCCCATAGCCCTCTAAGTTGAAACCACTTGGGGTGCATTCAAGGCCCTTTACTGGGTGGCTCCGACTTCACTTTACAGCGCAGCTTCTCAATTTCCTTTTTCATTACTAATCACCACCACCACACATGTATTTGTCCCACACACATAATTTCCTTGGATAAATTCATTCCCCTTGCCTTGTTTCTTCAGTGAAGTGTAGGAGGCTGGAACCGGGGATTCCTTCCTGGCTCAAGCGATAGACAAAGTTTGGAATGGGCCTCACAGTGTTTGAAGAAAATCCTCTCTGGGTAGATCACTGAACAAGGTCTGGGAGCCCAGGCCGCTGTAATCCGGGAAGTGCGCGCGCAGACAGACCTCTCCAAGCGGCCAAGTAAGCTGAGCAGAGGCCGGCTTACCCCAGCAATGAATTGTGGCTGGATCTCCTGGTCTAGCTCCCCGCTCCGGGCTGAGCCTGGCTCACTCACCAATAGTGCCTCCGCCCAAGGCCACCGCGCAAATATAGTTTCTCCGGGGCCCTGGGGAGCGTGTGGGATGATGAAGGATGAATTCCTCCGAGCTCCCTAAGAAGCCGCACTCCACTCAGGCAGCCAAGGAAAACTGCGCCCTAAACTCCTACCCAAAGTAGCTTCGCTCTATTACCATTTATCCTAAGGCTCAGGAGACTGAAGGGAAGGCAAGTGCCATGGGGTGGATAGAGAAGGGATGATCTGTGCTGGAAAAAAAGGAGCAACTGAACGGAGGCAACAGCATGCACCAGAAAGCGCACAGCCACTGATAATCTTGCTCAGGCTCCCAAATTCCCTATCCAAGGGTGGTGGGGAAGCACACGGTGAAGCCTCTTGCTTCTTGATGCTGCCCTCTCGTGGTCTGGTGGGGAAGCTGCAGCCTCGTGGATGATGGGCTGTAGCTCTGAGGATAACTCTTCAAGGACCAAGGACCTAACTCCTCGGTCTTGAATTTGAACCCCTTCCATTGCATCTTAGCTCTCCTTTCCTTTCAAACTAACCCTTTCTTCTTTGATCCACTAATCATAGCTCACTTGTCCCCCCAGAAATGGGACAATGTATGGTGGTTCTTTAAATGTGGGGCTCTGTCAGGAAACATTTGTGTCCAAACTGGGGTCCAACTATTTGCTCATGGTACAACTAGGCTTAACCTCAGTTTGACGAAAAATAAAATGAGATATTAGCAATTCTCCAGTGAATGTCCGTGTTCATTATTATTACTCAAAACAACTGGAAGAGCCAATGAAGTATGAGGAAATTTGGCTGAGATACTGCTACAACAGTCAAAGGAAGAAAATACACTGGGAAGAAGGAGTGGAAAGCAGTACAGAAGGCTGCTGGGAGATCAAGCACTGTAGGGCTGGAAGTAAAAAAAATTCACTTGATACCTTGAGAAAGGCTTGTGGGAAGAGAATCTTGAATGCAGCAAGTAAGGAGTAAGTGGGTTGAAAGGAAAGGGAGAAAGTGGATGTAGACTCTTTGAAGAGGTTTGCATGTGAAGAGACGGACTGAAATGGACAATACATGCAGAATCGATAGTTCTAAGGAGTTTTTAAAAGTGTATTTTGGAGCTACAAGAGATTGAACACAAGTACATGTGATGGAATTAGTGCAGAAGCTCCATGTTCTCAATATTCATAGAGTTCAGATCATTTAGGGCCTCCTAAGCCAAGAATTTGAGTATATCCTCAGCCAGAGCTCTCCATTGTTGGGTGGACTCTTTAACGCTGTTTGCATTGAATTTCAATTTTCTTACTTATTTTCTTTATTTCTTATGAAAAATACTGAAACAATACTATAGGGATATGCTATTATTTTTAAAGTCATATCATGGTCTATCTTACTCTGGAAGATACTATTCTTATTCTTCTAACAAGTGAAAAAATGTTTGAAAAGTTCCTGTGAAAAATCTCCATTCAAAAATTGTGGCAGCTTGGTCCTTGCTGTTGCTACCAAAAATTTAAGGGGACCTTCTCATTAAACATGCCTCAATTGAAGTAATAGAGTTGAGAATTACGCATTAACATCAACAAAAGGGCAGGTATTAAGAGTGAATGAAAGAGGACCATAAATCTCCTCTTAAAATATGTGCATCAGTATCCATCCCCCCTGTAAAAATAGACAAAAGATCTCATCATAAGTATGCAAAATAATCTCATAATGTTAAATGCTTTAAGTGAAATAAAAAGAAAAGAGAAAATTAGTCCCACCAAGATTAGGGTCAGGAAAGGTCTTCCTAAGGAAGGATGTTTAAACAGATACCTGAAGCTAAAAATTCATCAGAACAGGGAGTGGGATGAGTATTCTTACTATGGAGAAAAACATATGAAAGCTGACAGGCAAGAGAAAGCATGACACATTGAAGTGGTGAGATAATTTCACTGCATCTGGGACTTAGCAGGCAAAAGATGGAGGTAGAGTGTTTGGAGATGGGGAGGAGAGGTGTACCAAGGTGGCTCATGGAATCCTTATGAGCTGGTTTGGGGAGTATGAACTTCATCCTGGCATTCTAACATCAATGAGAAGATGCTACAGACTGACTCATGTTTGAAAGATCATACTAGCCACAGCATGGACAGTAATTGGTAGGAAAGACCTTAAGTGGGGCTTATCAGTGAAAAAGTTATTCCGATCACCTAGACAAGAGATTATCTTGGCTTAAACTGGAGTAAAGGCAAAGGAGATACAGAAAAATCTACAAGGAAATCTCTCCAGTAAGAAAGTGTTCTCTTGTTTCCAAGGTATTCAAATTCCATTTGCAAATGAGTAATGCCATTGTTTTTTTGTTAAAAGATAGTGATGGATGTGTTGATACAGAGCCACAAATACTCACATTGAAAGAAAGCGTGGTTTTACCTGAAGATAAAAATGATTTCTTGTGTTAACAACCTGTAATAAGGCAAGAAAAAGAAACATATCATATGAAATTTAGAAAAAAAAATTAATCATTATTTGTGGATTAGTGATGGTATATGTATAAAAATCCAAAAGAATCCATTCATAAGTAATTTGAATTAATAAGTAACTACATGAAGGTTACCAATTAGATAATTAGAATTAATAAGTATATAAAGGTTGCTGAATACAGATTAATGGACAAAATTCCAGTGTATTTATTTATAAAATAGACATGATTTTTTAAAATCATTTACAATGGCATAGAAAAATCACATGTCTAAGAGTAAATCTAACAAAGGATATAGAGGACCTTCTACATAGAAAACCAGAAAGCATCCTTAAGAGAAACTGAAGAAGACCTAAAATAAATGGGGGTGGGGTGGGGAGGGAGATCCTATGGTCCTTTATAGGAAAAGTCAATAATGTGAAGAATTTAATTATCTCCCCAAATTTTTCTACAGATTCAATGTAATCTTAATAATATCCTAAAAGCTCATTTTGCAGAAGTTGGTAAGTTTAATTAAAAATTTATAGCAAAATATAAATGGTTAAAAGTAGCCACAACACTCTTAAAGAATAGAACTAACATGCGGGGTGCCTGGGTGGCTCAGTCGGTTGAGAGCCCAACCTCGGCTCAGGTCATGATCTCATGGGTTCATGGGTTCGAGCCCCACATGAGGCTCTGTGCTGACAGCTCAGAGCCTGAAGCCTGCTTCAGATTCTGTGTTTCCCTCTCTCTCTTCCCCTCCCCTGCTTGTGCTCTCTCTTTCAAAAATAAGTAAACATTTAAAAAAAAATAGAGCCAACATGGGAAAACTTGATAGATCAAATATCAAGACTTATTATAAAGCTATAATAATTATGAAAGTGTGATACTGGTGCAGGATGGACAACTGGGCCAATGCTAGTAATAAAAGCCCAGAAGCACACCTACTGATTTACAGCCAGTTGTTATATGACAATGGTAGCACTATGTGACAATGAGGAAAGTGCCCACATGCAAGTGGGGGGGGGGGGGTGGAGAGTGGGGGTGGCAGACAGAGAGGAAGACAGAGAATCCCAAGCAGGCTCTGAGCTGTCAGCACGGAGCTGGGGCACTGCTGGATCCTACCAACTATGAGATCATGACTTGAGCAGAAATCAAGAGTCTGACACTTAACCGACTGAGCCACCCAGGCACCCCAAGGAAAGGAGGCTACTTTTAATAAGTGGTACCAGAACTGCTGAATATCCATATGGAAAAAGTTAAACTTGAACCCTGATTTCATACCACTCACAAATATCAATTTTTTGTAAACAGAAGTATAAAAGCCAAAGCAATTAAATTTTCCAAAGTAATATAAAAGAATATTTTCATGACTTCAGGTAAAGATTGATTTCTTAATGCCAGCTAATTCATTCATTAATATTTACTTATATGTGACAGGTACTCTTGTAATTGATGGAAATATATCAGTGAACAGAACAGGTAAATGCTTTTGTGGAGCTTACATGCTAGCCACTATGATTTAGCATTACTTTGCAAGTATATCTGTCTAGATGCATGCCAAATAGTTTCATTTTTCTTAGGGTTCAAAAATTTCATCTGAAATTATCTAGGTATGGATCTTTCATTTAATGAATGAGCAAGCATCTTTAAACTTGGGTCTTTAGCTTATGGAAATTTTTTCCTAGTTATTTCCTTGACTATTGTTCATTCCATCTATTCCATCCCCTCCTTTCTTTGCTGCTGGAATGCTTATATTTGCCCTCCATGTCTCTTGTCTTTTCTTGACCAAGTTTATACATTTGCTGAAAAACAAAGAACTATACATGATAGACTTGAGCTATCTACCCAGAACATTGTTGCAAAAAGAAATGGCTACTCTGCTTCTATTCAGTTTCTTTCTTTCTTTTTCTTTCTTTCTTTTCTTTCTTTCTTTCTTTCTTTCTTTCTTTCTTTCTTTCTTTCTTTCTTTCTCCTTTCTTTCTTTTTCTCTTTTTTCTTTTTTCTTTTCTCTTCTTTTCTTTTCTCTTTTAATTTACACCTCAGAGTTTTAGGGATTCAAGAAAATGCTCCTATCTCTTCCCCCTCTTGGTCCAAAACCAACTAAACGTTCCCTACAAAATTTGCACACTCTGCTTTACTGTCATTATTTCTAACAAGTTGCTATTGTTTACACATTGCTTTTCTTCTATAGCCATCTTTTTATTTTAAGACAGGATTTTCTCAGCTCTCACTGATGTTGCACATTCATTTTTTTTAAGGTTCCCTCGTTTCTTCCCTGTTTTTTACTGGGCCATTTGATTTCTCATATTTGTTATCTTTTTTTCAAGCTCTGATATTTTTCCACATTACTAGCTTCCTTTTATCTGCTCGTGGTTATGAATTATGGTTTGACAAATCACTGGTCTTAGCTGACGCAGGTTCTCATAATGTTCTGCCTTTTCAATGAACAGTAGGTTGGGCCTCTTCTTAGGAAGGTTATGAGAAATAGCCCAGGTAAGCTGGCCAGAACACCCATGGAGACATGAGGCAGAGTTCTTTCCACAGGTGCCAAATACTGGAGGCTCTGAAGTGAGGGCCTCTCAACATAGTTTCATGAGAGCTTTCCCCCAAAGGAGGTCAGCTGCTTTCTACCATATTCTCAATAGATTCACAGGAATCCCAAATTTTAGAATGAATTTTCCTCTCTTTTGTGTGACAGGATTGTATATTCTTGTTAAATTTTATTTTCTTAGTTGAGTTTTTTGACATACAAAGTTAGAAAGTGGAAATCAAAGTTATGTTGCCA
Organism: Felis catus; assembly: GCF_018350175.1. NCBI lineage: Eukaryota > Metazoa > Chordata > Mammalia > Carnivora > Felidae > Felis > Felis catus. Next base: position 60,627,485 of record NC_058377.1, on the reverse strand, counting down.
TCTTCCCAAAACCCTCTTGGGTGCAATGTTGAATCTTGATCTTCCCTTAGCATTATTTCATAACGGCCTTCCTTTTTACTGCACAGTCTTGCATGGTACAGAGCTCTAACTTCTAAGACCATGTTCCACAGTGCTGGCTGAATAACTATCACTGAGGGCAGTATTTCAAAGCTCTAAATCATCTATTATTCTCATCCATACTCACAATTGATAAAAATGATCTTTTTTTTTAAATGTTTATTTTTTTTAATTTATTTATTTTTGAGACAGAGAGAGACAGAGCATGAAAGGGGGAGGGTCAGAGAGAGAGGGAGACACAGAATCGGAAGCAGGCTCCAGGCTCTGAGCCATCAGCACAGAGCCCGATGCGGGGCTTGAACTCACGGACCTCAAACTCACGGACACTCAGATCGTGACCTGAGCTGAAGTCGGACGCTTAACCGACTGAGCCACCCAGGCGCCCCGATAAAAATGATCTTAAAAGTTGGGGGGTCAAACCCTAAAAGACTTTAAAGGAAACTGTGCCTGATCACAGTATACCCATAAGAATCTTTTATATTGCTGGAAAGAGCAATGGGCACAATGAAGACTGAAATTCCTTAGTGTGGAATTTTTTGTTAAAGGAAGAAAAAAGGATTATAAATATAACTGAACAGGTATAAATATTTTCTTGATTTCAAACTCTTCAAATCACACTGGGGTACATAAGCTCTTGAGTGACCATTTGGTAATAAACTTTGTGGCTAAACAATTTACTGAAAATTCCAAGTCCCTGTTCCCTGGTATACTTCCATATCTAAACATGTCAGTCTCCATCTTAAAACTTCACTGTGGCTTCAGATAAAGTCAAAACTCAAACTTCTTAGCAAGGAGAATGAGCCCTGCATGATCTGGTGCCTGCTGATCTCTCCAGAATCTCTCCTCTTATTCATGTTCTATGGTACCTCTGTGGCTTTGCATTTGCTGGGCCCTCTACCAGGAATATCTTTTTGAGTCTACATATGACTATTTCCAGGCAGAATTAGAACTCCATTTTTACTGTTTATACTGTATTAATCATCTGTGTCCTTCAGGTCACATCTCTGCAGACTGGGGAAGGAGCATAGGACTATCCCACTTTGCAAGACCATTTGTAGGCAGAGCGAAGCCCCTCATATTTAGGTCTCAAACTGAAAATGGTACCACATACATAAGATCTTGATTTGTGGAGTCAGGGATTTGCCTTGGAAGGCAGGGAACCTCTCCATTACATCAAAAGGTAAGAGTGGAGTAATTCTAAGTGGGCCAAGGGTGAATTAACCCCAAAGTAGCTAGAGATTTAGTGAGGTTATTTTAGGCCTCTAAGATGTTACTACAATGAAGTAGTAAATAGCACTATATATGTTTCCCCAAATTTTGGTGGTTTTCTTCTCCTTCTCCTTCTTCTTTGTAATCTCCTTTAAGTTGTATCCAGGATGGAGGTAGAACTAGCTTCTAAGGAACTGCATATCTTGTCCAAAATCTGTCTCTGAACATTGACTATGCGTCAAAAATCAAACTTGGTTCATTTATTAGTTACACCCTAATCAAAGCTGTGTATTTCAGAGATCTGGAATGTGGTTCCAAGAATAATAAATGTCATTAGTAAGCAGATAAAGAAGCAACCTTATTTTGAATTGCAGGGCGGCAAGAGCTGTGAATAAAATTATCATAAATCCTCAGGCCAATAAATAATTAAAAGAAATCTATAACAAGAATGTCATTGCTTTGGGTGGTGCCTGGATGGCTCAGTTCATTGGGCATCTGACTCTTGATTTTGGCTCAGGTGATGACCTCACAGTTCATGAGTTAGAGCCTCACATTGGGCTCTGCACTGACAAAATAGAGCCTGCTAGAGATTCTCTCTCTCCCTCTCTCTCTGCCCACCCCCCACTCTCAAAATAAATAAACATTTTTAAAAAAGAATGCTATTGCTTTGGTAACCAATTGGCTTAGAAACAATAGTGGCAGCTGTATACTCATCCATCTTAGCAGGTAAAATAGTGACAGTGTGTATTAATGAAGAGAGAGAGGGATACCTATGAACTTTAGAAATGGTAATAGACAAACTAAGGGTGTGTCAGGAATTGAAGGAGGAGAGTATCCTCCTTTGGAGTTGAGTTGAAAAAGCAAATGAGGGAGCACTGGAGAACATTTTGATCCAGTAAATGTGTTGCTCATACAAGTGGTAGAGAAGATATGTTGCTAATGTTAGAAGTTTAAAAAAACAACAATCTGGACCTGCTTGAAATGATAGGAAGCAAAAAAAAGAGGGAAATGCAATAGTAAAGGAAGTTAGAGTCATAGCTTACTAACCACGAACAGAGGTGACAACATTTATAGAAGTTCTGGAAAATACAAAAGCTCGATGAGAAAAAGCAAGAATATAGGAAGACATAGCTAGACCAAAATAGGCCTCTCTGGGTCCCGGAAAGCTTAGGTTCTGGAAGAAAATAGTAGCTCTGGTTCGGGAACTAGCTGTCATGATTTGTCTAGCTCGCGAATGTAAAGAATAATGAAAAACCTCCCAAGAAGGCCAGACTCACAGGAATCCCAGGCCAGTAAGTAGCTGTGGTAGCCACTTTGGAGAGAGCTGGAGTCTTTGGAATCCCACAGCAGATACAGAGAAATACAAAGAAAAAAGCAGATAACAAGGACTGTGGGAAATGTTGGGCCCTCACCTCTGCTTGAAATTTGTTTTTGTTGAATATCATGCATCCTGCTCAAAAGAAAGTAGATAGTGTAGGGGCGCCTGGGTGACTCGGTCGGTTAAGCGTCCGACTTCGGCTCAGGTCATGATCTCACGGTCCGTGAGTTCGAGCCCCGCGTCGGGCTCTGTGCTGACAGCTCAGAGCCTGGAGCCTGTTTCAGATTCTGGGTCTCCCTCTCTCTCTGCCCCTCCCCTGTTCATGCTCTGTCTCTCTCTGTCTCAAAAATAAATAAAAACGTTAAAAAAAAACTTAAAAAGAAAGTAGATAGTGTATCCTTAGATAAGGCATACTCTCAATGCCGCATCTGGGATGCTTGGAAAGTATGGGGACAAAGGAAAGGGAAAGGAAAATGTAGCAGTTTTATAACATACATACTGATAATTAGGAGAAGAATGATACACTGAAAATTTCTAAATTGAGAAAACAAAAGTTTTTCATATACCATTCTCCTCAAAAAGAAGACTGTTTATATAAATATTTTTTTTTCACCTCACATTCTGTGGGAATCAGCATCACTCCCAACTTCTTAATTAGAGACACTCCTGAGTCTAGCTCTAGACACTAAACAATAGACACATTTTGACAAAGAGAACAATTTTGAAAACTTGAAACCATCAATCTTTTTGTTTTTTCCCTCATTTTTTCCTTTCTGCCTCCTCCATAAATAAGATTATATTTCTCTTTAAGGACCTATGATGGCAATGTGGCTCTGAACTTCTTTTTGACTAGGGAAATGCTATTGTACAACATGGGGACTACATCTTGTTCTGAGAATTCATGTGTGTTTTCTAAATTTTATGAATATAGAGTTAGTGTTTGTGGTGGAAATTTGTCATTCATTGCAGCCACTCATCATTGGATTGATCTTTCTGTGTTTGAGGAATTTCCCTCCTATGATTCTACATCACCCCAAGATGAAAACCATAAAGTCACCTTCATGGCTAATTAATTGGTTTTTCTACCATAACAAAAACTCCAAAATCACAGGAGCTTACAACAAACATTTTGTATTCATATGTTATGGCCTTGGCTGCAGGTAGTCTGCTGGGACTCTGATCCACAGGTCTTCTCATCCAGGACTCAAGCTGAAGGGGGAGTTCCTTTCTGGGACATGTCTTTACTGTGGCAGAGGGATAATACGAAGAAGTAGTGTGAGCGTATCTCATAAATGGTCTGTAGGAAACTGAAACACTTCCTTAGCTCCCATTCCAATGATCCATGACAGCCACATTGCCAAGTCTGATAATGGCCTGGGGAAATACTCTCCATCTCTCAGGAGGCACTGTGAGTCATAAGACCTTGGATGGGGTTGAACACTGCCCTAACAAGAAAATAGATGGGAACAATAATCCAATCTACTACTGTGTGTGGAAGCATGTGATCTAAGTGCTGTCAATCACGCAAACCTGCAAGAAGCAGATTCAGAAGCTAAGAACATAAAAAAGCAGATGCCACACTGAATCATTCAGGTGAAAATTGTTAATAGAAGAATCCATCTTCCAGGGAAAGCAGAGGTAGAGATTCTAGTGACAGTTTCTAGTGCCAATATGGGAAGTAAAATATGAGCTGGCTATGTTCAATGGAGGTAGTAGTGACATTTCTACAGAGTAATTTAATGATGTTCCTGCCTGCATCACCAATGAGCTACCTAATACTGCTTAGTAAGTCCTTTCTCTGATTAAAATATGTTTCTGATACTTTCAACCCTTACTATTACTCAGCATTTTGTCTGGCTGGTTCCTAACTCAACCTTCTGCTACCCATGTCCAAGGCAATGAGTTTGGCCAAATCCCTCTAAACTCTATTATGCTCTGATAAAGCAACTACATCAATTTAATCTTTTCTACTATAGAAATATGCCTTCTTTTCCATCACCTGCTGAATAATTCCACAATTACATAGTTGGCCACAAAATATTTTCCCAAAGCAAGGTTGTAATGGCATTTAAAAAATAAATTCTTGGGGCACCTGGGTGGCTCATTCGGTTAAGTGTCCAACTTCAGCTCAGGGTCATGATCTCACAGCTTGTGGGTTCGAGCCCCGCGTCGGGCTCTGTGCTGACAGCTCCGAACCTGGAGCCTGCTTTGGATTCTGTGTCTCCCTCTCTCTCTGCCCCTCCCCCGCGCGTGCTCTCTCTCTCAAAAGTAAATAAACATTAAAAAAAAACTTTTTAAAATAAATTCTTATGCATTGTGGTCATAAAATAATAGCAAGCCTAAAAAAAATTACAGTTGACCCTTGAACAATGTGGGGGTTAAGGGCATTAGCCACCCCATACACCCTGCACAAATACCCACATTTAACTTTTGACTCCCCCAAAACTTAACTACTAATACCCTACTGTTAGCCAGAAGCCTTACCAATAACATAAACAGCCGACTGACACATATTTTGTATGTTACATGTATTATACACTGTATTATTCTTACAATAAACTAAGCTAGAGGAGAGAAAACGTTATTAGGTAAATTATAAGGAGAAGATAATACACTTACACCAGTATAGTGTAAAAAACCCATGTATAAGTGGACCTACACTATTCAAATTCGTGCTGTTCAAGGGTCAATGTACTCATATATTTAAAACTTCACTTATGGTGATCATAGCATAACATACAAACTTGTCGAATCACTGTGTTGTATACCTGAAACTAATGCAATGTTGTGTGCCAACTAGACTTCAATTTAATAAAAAGGAAAAAAAAAACTAATTCAACAATTTCTGGAGAAAACTACATTCAAAACTGTAGTTATAGTTTATTTAATGACAATGAAAGCATCATTACAATTTATGGGATATATAGCCTGACATAAATTTAGAGAAAACTGTATACGCCCAATAAATAAACTAAAAACTGATGCAAAAAGTGAAAAAAAAGAAAAGAAAATGGGCAAAAGTAAAATAAAGAGTAATATAATAAGAATAACATCAGGAAAAAAGAAAGTTAAAATAACCATAAATTAACAGCTTCCTTAAGTGAAATGACAAATTAGACCTTTGGCAATAAAGGTAAGTCTCTCAGGGAAAAAAAAAAAAGTAGTAGTAAATGCATAATATTAGCTATCATAATCAAGAAAAAGTCTAGAAATGAAGAAAACTCAAAATTAAGACAATACGTTTAATTTGGATTGCTGGACCCAATTTCAACCTGTGAAGGAGTGGAAGAGGTTTTTCCACAGGAACAAGCAATTCTCAAACACATACAGGGCGAGAATTCAACTCAGTTCTAACACTATCCACCCCAAAACTAGCATCAGATCCACAGGTTAAGGGTTCAGTCCTACAAGACCGGCCCCCTCTACCCCCCCAGCCCCCCAACACACACATAGGTTGTTACCTGTGCTACTACCTACTGGCTAGAAACCAGAGGTCCTCTTTGGGTTTAACTAATTTGCTAGAGCAGTTCACAAAACTGGATTACTGATTTATCATTAAAGCATATAACTGAGAAACAGCCATATGAAAGAGATGCACAGGGCAAGCTACAGAAAAGGACACAAAGTTTCCATTTCCTCTCCAGGGGCGCGACTCTCCCAGCACCAACACACATTCACCGACCCAGAAACTCTCCCAACTCTGTCCTCTTGGGTTTTTATGGAGGCTTCATTACAGAGGCATGACTGATTAAATAAATCTTTGGCCGCCAGTGATTGATTCAACCTCTAACCCTTCTCTCTTCCCCTGGTGATCAGAGGTAGGCCAGAGGGCAAGACTGAAACTTACAGCCCTCTAACTGTAGGTTTTCTTGGCAACCAGCCCCCATCCTTAGGTGAGGTCCAAAAGTCATCTCATTAACATAACAATAGACACCTTTGTGGCTCTCATCACAGAGGAAATTCCAAAGGTTTTAGGAGCCAAACATAGGAAGGACCAAACATATATTTCTTATTATAAATCACAATATCACAACTTTGCATAATTGTACATTCATAAATCATGGAAACACTGATACTGAGGAAAATTACTTACTGAAACATTCAAAATTTAAAGAAATCTAAATAGATACCAATACAATGAACTGTAAAGCTACTTCTTATTATTTTTTAATCCAACATAACACTAAGATCAAAACCATTAACAGTATTTGTATGACTCATTCTGCAGTCAACCATCCAGACTCCTTCCTGTTATATGCAACTATCACCAGTATAAATATATCTTGGTAACTATAAATAAAACATGATATAAAAATGTATTCTTTTTAAAACATCACGCATACACAAACACACATACATGTCCTGTACTTCCATTCATGGCATCTCATGCTGAAGCCACACCGAAGTAGGTCTTCTTCCTACTATTGCTCCTTTCCTTTGCTTCTACAGCTGCTCCCTTCTCTACATCCTGTTCTCAGTCTCTTGGGATGCCTAATAGCCAATACACACTCTTAGAGACTTCCTAATCACTTTCACTGGCCTCCAGTGACTCAGGAGCACTTCGAAGAAGGCTCCCCACCTCCTCTAGACAGAATTCTAAGTGTTAGCTTCTAGGCTCCTCTCGCCCCTCCATCCCTGACTCTCTTCCCCAGACTAAGTGAGAGTGTTAACAAAGGTCTGCTCTGAGCTGGGATTTCTTCCCTCTTAGCTTGGGCTAACGCTGAGTTGATGGGGGAGGGAAACCCTAACTTCCCTACTTTGACCCTGGGTAAGTGTCAGCTTTGCTTTCTGGAAACTGAGGACAACTGAAAACACTGGAGGAGCGGGAGGTCTTACTCTATTATAAGAGGTCCAGAACGAGACTTCTGAGGTACAGTGGGGCAAGTACCCATTGTCTGAGAGACACTTCTCTTAGCCTCCACCCATCACAGCTTTTCCTTCTGATTGTTATGCCAGTACCAGAGGCAACTATCTCCTACCCTCTAAAGTTCAAGCCTAAGCTTGAATGAAGCCTAGTGAGGCTTCACGGACTGTACCAGCTTCCCTACCCCTTCCTTAGCCCCACTTCCTCAATGCCCTCACTTCCTTCCCTGCCTCCCAATCAGTTCTCAGTCTTTGCTTTTCCTATGGTAACATTCTTCTCCCACAGCACAGACACGATCTTACAGCTAGCCACTCACCTTGTCCTGGTCTGTCTTGGATTCAGGCAGAGGACTGCAGTCTGCAGTTATAGCCTTGCAGTGTCTCCAAAATAGAGCCTCGCCTGCATACACATGTCTGCTTTTCACAGCAAACAAGGCACCCTTAGTGAGGCTGGAAAGGACACCTTCTCTGCACAGGTGACAGGCTGATAGGTCTTCAAATGCTCTCCATCCAGCCTTCCCTTGGTGAACACAAGCCGTCTCCCCCAGCAACCCTAAGGTGCCCTTTTGTCTGGGCCTTTGAGAGTCAGTCATGGTCATGGACAGTTGCAAGTTACAAATGAAAAGGATCTCCCCCATTAACTAGTTCAATTTCACCAAAGCTCCAGAGCACAACTGACTTGATCTTGAGCTCCTGAAGAGCAGACACTATATGGCCAATAGCTGTAATCCCAGCGTCCAGTACAACAGCTGCAAAAAGTTGATGCTCAATAAAAGTTTAAAGTGACTTGTTTCACTAGCCCATTCACTCTTCTGTTAGGGCAGTCATTTCTCTAGATCCAGGTGAGGAAGAGGGTGTAGCTCAGACATCAGTGACATCTTTTTTTCTTTTATTTGCTCATTTTTTCAGGAATTTTCTGGTCCTCGTTCTTCATTGTTCCAACCATGGTCCGGACCCTGACATTGGCATGAGGATCCAAAGCGTACAGACCCAGCAATGAAATCATTTGGAACTGGGTTTCAATTGGAGCATTTCCTGGTTACTCTCCACGTGGACAGGCTATGCCTTGCTTATCCAGTAAACACCTTAGTATCAGGAAAAGGATAAGGTGCTGTGAGTACAAAGAAAAACCCAAAACACTGCCTTAAAATAGCAGTTTGTGTGTGCACACGACGGTATCTGTGTCTTTGGCTGAGAGAGGGGTACCAGTCTTTTAAAAATTAAAAAAAAAAATCAATGACAATTTGTAATCAGAGATTCCACTTCTACTCTACCAGCTCCCAATATCTGTTTCTAACTTTTTTTAGAAGTATTTATTTTGCTTCCAGTTAGTTAACATACATTGTTATTATTAGTTTCCGGGGTACAACATAATGATTCAATTCTTCCATACATCAAGACAAGCGCACTCTTTAATCTCCATCTCTGCCTCTAACTTTAAAGTGGATTATGGCAATAAGTGATGAGAAGTCGCCTGCATACGTATTAAAGGATAAGAGTTCGCCAGGAAAATTCAGGAGGGGTTTTTTTCATGAGAACCCTGTGTCTGCAGCCTGGAGCCAGGAGAGGTCGCTCATCGTACAGAAAACTGCATATGTGTGCCCAGCCCTGCTAAATTGGGTCACAGAACTACTCGTGACTGACCTCATATGCCGCCGACTTTAACACAGAAAACTGGCAAATGAATAGTATTAGGTCCGGTGCTATTACCCAAAAGGAACAAGGCTCGCTGTGAAAAGCCTCTAGTCAGCCGGAGAGGAAGGGTGAGACCGCGAGGTTCCTTAGGACCAGAGTCAGCAGGGCCTGGGGGTGGTCGTTCGCGATTCTCAACCCTTCCACCTGTCCTGGGACTAACTCCTGGGCCCCTTCACAGTTTAAGAGACTCTGAGTGGAAGGAGCCAGAAAAACCCACGTAGCAGAAAAAAAAACACTGGCGCTCCGAGAGCCAACCTCCGATTGGCTAGGATTGTCTCGATCCCTGCCTGTGATTGGTTTCTCCCACTGCGATCCCGGGCCCTGCCCGCCGCTCATTGGCTCCGGTCCTGCGGGCGGAGCCTAGGAGCCGTGCTGGAGAGGCAGAGGAGCTAACAGCTTTGGGGCCTTCATCTCCGGCCGGCGGTAAGTGTTACGCTGGCTGGACCAGCGGCTCGTGTCCCTGGGGGCACGCAGCCGCGGGAACCTGGCGTCTGTCTACTTTTTCAGTTTCTGCCGCGGGGCGCTAGTCCCGGCTGAGGAGGGAGGTGGGTGACAGCTCTTCCCGTTCTGAAGTCAGCGGTCCTGCAGGCTCACCTTTTTCTGTCCCCACCCGTCCTCATTCCGCGGGCCCTGCCCCGCATCGTGCAGCCAGGAGGTTACCATCCCCCTCTGCTCCCGAAACCCCGGGGTCACCGCCTCCCTCGCCCTCACTCAGCTCTGATCCCTCCTCTCGAGGTTTTTCCACGCTCAGCTCTCCGCCCTCAAATGCCTTTCCCAGATTGCCACCCCACCCCCACCCCGGCAAAGGCAAGGTCGAAGCAATTAAACGTTTAATAATTCAACTTTTGTGAAAGTAGTTTATGTATGATAAAAAATAAACCAATAAAGCAGGTCTTATGTGGAAGAGCAATAGCTCCCTGCCGCTGTCCTTCTTACAGAGGCCACCACTTTCAACTTTTTCATATTTAGATCTTTATGACTCTGAAATCTTAAGATATGCTTTGCTGTTTTTTCTTGATTTATTATTTGGATATTTCTTTGCCTTACCTCTCTACTGCCACCATGTTCTCAGTTTTCGATTTCTATTTGCATTCTCCTGTTGATCTTTGTTGCTTTAAATCATAGATAATAACTACTTTTGTGCCAACTTTAGGTGGTAGCTCTCGGTGCCCCTCTGTATTAGATGAGGATATTCCACTTCCAAGCTACTATATATACACTAATTCTTTCATATTGAAAAAATGTTTGAAGCAACTCTTCTTGATGGATATAGTAGTGAACAAAATAAGAGAATATCCTTATCCTCATGAAACTTTTAGTGTGAGAAGTAAGGTGGTAAACATATGTGTGTCTGTGTATCAAATGATGTTAAGAGTAGGATCACGGAGAAGTCATTTCAAGCTGCAAAAATAGAAATAACCCTGAAGACATGGGTTCAAGAAAGCGTGGAAGTTTCTCCCTTTGCTTAACTGGGCACAGTTGTTGTTTCAGGGGTGAAGAGAGAGATTCCTATTGGACTGGTGGTGGGGAACCAGGAGAGGCTCTCAGTAGGTGAGTGATTTCACAAAACTAGGTTTTAGGATACTGGATCCCACGGTTTGGCAGTGATACGGGGAGGTAGACAATCAGGAGGCAGGGAGGTCGATGAGAAGGCCTGCAGAGAGCCCTGCAAAATCTACTAACTGCTCCAGTTTCTTCAGGAAGCCTACTGGACTACCCTAAACCACAGTGATTTCTCTCTCTTGAAATTTCATTCTACCCTGAAGCTAGAGAGGTTAAGTAATTTGCCCAAGATAGAATGGTGGAGCCCAGGGCCAAGCATCTGTAAAAGGAGAACAGTAACATAATGGTTTCTGTTTAGGGTTGTGAAATAAACTGAGTTAATCTGTGTAAAGTACTCAGAAAAGTGCCTGGAGCATAGCGGAAGTGCTTAAGGAGTGTTTGCTGTTTTTATTACTGTATGATATGCTCTCAATTACCTGACAAATTATAAAAGCATTTTGTGTCTAGGAGCTATTTCCTATACTTACCTGGTTTATCCATTCAACAAATGTTTATTCAACAATAATGGCATGACAGGCACTGTTTAGGCGCTGAGGATACAGCTGTGACTAAGACCAACATGGCTCTTCCCTTTACAGATTCTAGCCAGGAACACACAAACTTGGGAAGTGAACAAACAAATAATTGCCTGCTGAGCCAAGAGCCTGCCATTGACCATTCAAGTTCCATATTCATATCTGGCCCTGGCAAAAATCTCAGATTTCTTGCTGGGGTAGTGCCTTCATCAATGTGGATTTGACTGTCATCAGATGACCTGTGTTTTTATCTTGCAATGTGTGTTATTTCATCTTTGCTTCTAAACATATCACTGAAGGCTGAGGAAAGTGTTTTGTCATCTTAGTGAATATTAGTGCTGGAGAAATGGGCAGAGCTTTAGAGGGTGTGGAGAAAATATTGCTGGTTCCCTTATACTTTACACTTAAATATGCAACACAAGAAAACAAACTAAGCATGTAGGCAATGGGCATCTAGTATTATTACCTTTTCTGCACCTTGAAGTATATATACCTAGGGGTATTTCTGGCCTTATTTTGGATACTGAAACATCACATTTTTGGGGACCTTTACCAAGCTCAAGAGAAACAAAGCTGGTTTGGAGAATGTGATTGAAGTAGAATGGGAATGATCTGGTGAACAAACTCAGAGGAGGGATGACCAAATGAATGAAAACAGAAAACTCCCAATATCCACTCACTTAGGCACCCCAGCTATCTCTACCATGGTATGAATAATATGACTCAGTCAGAACTTCAGTTGGGAAGGCCAACACTTATTAAATAGGGTCAATAAAGGATCCAAAGGTGAAAGTTAGCTTTTTTCAATCACTATCCTTTTTGCTGATCCCTTTGCTCTTCAACAGAAGAACATTTTTATCCTGTTATTTTTTTTTTTCTTTCCTTCTCAGCCTTGACTACCTCTGCCTGGCTTTATTCATGTTCTGAGGAGGGAGTGAGAAGGAGTCATGGATCCTGCAGCATTGGTGGAAGCCATCGTGGAAGAAGTGGCCTGTCCCATCTGCATGACCTTTCTGAGGGAGCCTGTGAGCATCGACTGTGGTCACAGCTTCTGCCACGGCTGTCTCTCTGGACTCTGGGAGGTTCCAGGAGAATCCCAGAACTGGGGTTACACCTGTCCCCTCTGCCGGGCTCCTGTCCAGCCAAGGAATCTGCGGCCTAATTGGCAGCTGGCCAATGTTGTAGAAAAAGTTCGTCTGCTAGGGCTGCATCCAGGAATGGGGCTGAAGGGTGATGTGTGTGAGCTTCACAGGGAACAGCTAAAGATGTTCTGCAAAGTGGATGGCCTGATCATGTGTGAGGCCTGCAGCCAGTCCCCTGAGCATAAGGACCACAGTGTTGTGCCTATGGAGGATGCCACCTGGGAGTATAAGGTGGGAGATGGAGGCCAGCCACCTCAGTCTCTCCCCTGCCCCACTCTTGGCTGTCTCTAGATCAAGGACTTGACCAGGAGCCCCAGAGACTAACTGATTCCCTTGACTCCCCACACCCACTGATCCTGGGGACCAGATACAGTGAGCCACACCTCTCCTTGCATTTCCTTTCCTCCTGCTTCCACACCCTATCCCCGAGCCTAGCATGGCTTAATGCCTAGCCCAAACATGCTTTTCTTACTGAGAATTTGAAGGAGACCAGTTTGGTTTGGCTGAGGTTCTGAGAGCCTTGAATGAGTTTGGGCATGAAGCTGTCAAGGCCACACCCAGCAAAATCTGCAAACTCCTCTTAGCAATGCCACAAATAATCATTTGGCAATAGTCACCTCAACTCTGTCCTTTATCTACAAAACTGAGGCTTAGAAATTTGAGATCATGATAAATGATTTTAGAGCTGGAAGGGACCATGGCTGAGTCATTGAGGATTAAGTGAGATTATCTAATATTACATTATAAGGCATGTCTGACTTTAGGTTAAATAAGTTAAAGGAAGATCAAAGGCTGGGACTTCGGTCTTCTTGCTCTTCATCCAGTGTTCTTTCTCCTTTCCCTACTCTTTTTATTTTTTTTTGGGGGGGGTCATCTCTGTTACACCTGCTGCTCCTTTTCTATAGCTCCCCCCATCAGTTTCCAGCTTTTTGCTCTTTTTCCAGATGCCCATGCTGACATATCTTTATCAGGTTCATTATCCTAGTGTTTCTGTGATCCACTGATCTCGTACTGGTCTTCTCTTTCTTGAAGTTGAGTTTAGAATGTAAGAATGTAAAACAAATCTCCCAAATTAGGTGTTTTTCTATGAAAAAATGATTTCTAAAAAATTAGAAGCACTTCCTAGTTCATTTTATTTTGAGTTTTAAAATAGGGAGGCAGTGAAATATTGGCATAGCAGTTAGAGAGCGGAGTTAAATCCTAGCCCAGCTATTTACTAGCTGAATGACCTTGGGGAGTTCAGTCACTGAGCCTCAGTTTTCTTATCTACAAAATAGGGATAATATTCAAGGGTTGTGAGCACTAAATGTAGGTTTAGTGCTGAAGCCACATGTGGCACCTGGCAAATCTTTAATAAAATGGTTAATATGATCAGAACACTTTATGCTTTCCAGCAGTAATCTCTTGTGGTAATATTCTAGGATAGAGCTTCTTACTTATAATATGTATGTGAACAATTCAGGTTCTGATTCAGTAGGTCAGGGGTGAGGCCAGGATTCTACATTTCTAGCAGCTCCCTGGTAATGTGAATGCTGCTAACCCACATGGACATTACTCCGAATAACAAGGTTTTAAGAGGCTATAGGATAACAAGGCAGATAAGGATAAAAATAGGCATGGATAGGAACGTCCAAGGTTGGAAATGGACCTTTTCTTCTATTTTACAGAAACTTAGAAACTGTGGGAGCTGAAATGGTCAGAGTCCTGCCTCCAGTGTCGTCCGGGCAGGAATCACTGTCCCCCACGCCAACCCCAGGCACTCCCTTTACCTCCAGCATTCATTCTGCCTGCCTGAGGGACACTTGTTTTCCTGCCAGTGCTAGGAAGCCTCATTGACAACCTGGGCTGCCTGAAGTGTCCTCATGAGGTTTTTATTTCTTTCAGTGGAAACTCCACGAGGCTTTGGAGCATCTGAAAAAAGAGCAAGATGAGGCCTGGAAGCTGGAAGTTGGTGAGAGGAAGCGAACTGCCAGCTGGAAGGCAGGTTGCCACCTGGGGAGGGGAGACTGTGCGGTCCCTGTGTTTTCCTGGAGCTGGCCTGCGGTAGCCTCCTCATCTGTATGAGGCCAGATGCAGCATTCAAGTCAGAGACCCTGGGGTCCTCCAACCAGCATTCTCTACCAAGTGTGTGGCCTCAGGCAGGCTATGTACCCTCTCAATTTCAGTTTCTTGATAGCGATAAAGGGATGACCTCTGGGTTTGTGTCCTCACATGTGAGAAAGGAAAACTACATAATTCAGGTATGCATAAGTTCACACTGGTAAGATTTATATAATGCTTAGTAATACATTGTTTCTGTTTCACTTTCCCCAGTGAGAGCATATTTACTAAAAGTTAAGTTACTAGAATATTGGATAATCATCCCTGTAATAAGTTTGAGAACCATTAACTACCAAACCGTCAGAACTTTTGATCCACAGGAGGTAACATTGAACCAACCTAAAAGAGCATGTTGAATTGATATAAAATCCATAAGGATCAACACTAACAGTGTAAAGTCACACTGCCTTGGAGACCTAAGAGTAATCCTCCTGGTCATTATTCTGAAGGTAGAATATATTAGTCTGAAAATAGAAAAGAGTCTAGAGCATAGAGTACCAAGATAATATCCTGGGCCCCACTAGGGTCAAGAAGAGTAGTAAGAGGGACCCAGAAGCATGTACTGTTGCTCTGGGAACGGAGAGGTAGGAAAATCAGTATCCTTCATCTTGGCTTCTGCAGGGCCTGATACACAGTTGGTACCAGCGCATGCCAGAGTATGTGTGTATGCATGTGCCAGTTCCCTCAGTCCTGGATGGCCCTTACAAGAAGTAGCAGTACTGATTTCTGGTCCTGGCTCTATAGATCCAGGTAGAAACCCGAAAGCAGAGTATCATGTGGGAGTTTGAGAAATATCGGCGATTATTAAAGAAAAAACAGCCACCAGGTCGGCAACTGGAGGTAGAAGCAGCCGCAGCCCTCAGCAGCCTAGAGCAAGAAGAGGGGGAGACCGTGCAAAAACTGGAGCAGAATCGTAATGAGCTCATCCAGCAGAGTCGAGTGCTGTGGGGGATGATTGCAGAGCTGGAAGAGAGGTCTCAGAGGCCTGTCCGCTGGATGCTGCAAGTAAGTGGTGGGTTTTCTTGGGAACTTTGAATGAGACCTAAAGGTGGCATGGGACTCCAGGAGAGAATTAGCTAGTCTTCACCAGAGCCTGTCAGACATTGATCCCATATACCTTCTCCCCTCTGCTAATGCCTGGCATGACCTTTTGTCACATTGCAGGTAGGGCAGCACTCAGGCAGCTCTGGCTTCATACCAGTCCTTCCCCTCTGGCCTGAGAGTCAAGGTGGAGCATGAAGTCAACCAGTCCAGCCTTGCTCTCCACCTCCCTTTCCCTTAGAGAAACCCCCTCCCAGGGCTCGGTGTTATCTGGTCCCTCCAAGGAATAGCACATACTCTGGGAATGCAAGCTGGTGCAGCCACTCTGAAAAACAGTCTGGAGGTTTCTCAAAAAAATTAAAAATAGAACTACCCTACGACCCAGCAATATCCCACCCAGGATACAGGTGGGCTGTTTCGAAGGGACACATGCACCCCCATGTTTATAGCAGCACTATCAACAATAGCCAAAGTATGGAAAGAGCCCGAATGTCCATTGATGGATGAATGGATAAAGAAGTTGTGGTATATATATACAGTGGAGTATTACTTGGCAATCCAAAAGAATGAGATCTTGCCATTTGCAACTACGTGAATGGAACTGGAGGGTATTATGCTAAGTGAAATTAGTCAGAGAAAGACAAAAATCATATGACTTCACTCATATGAGGACTTGAAGAGACAAAACAGATGAACATAAGGGAAGGGAAACAAAAAAACATGGAGGGGGACAAAACAGAAGAGACTCATAAATATGGAGAACAAATTGAGGGTTACTGGAGGGGTTGTGGGACTGGGGTGGGCTAAATGGGTAAGGGGCACTAGGGAATCGACTCCTGAAATCACTGTTGTACTATATGCTAACTAATTTGGATGTAAATTTTAAAAAATAAAATTAAAAAACAAAGGGGGAATAGCACATACTCATGTGCTACATTTTTTTTCTCCTTCTAGGGTATTCAGGAAGTCTTAAACAGGTATGTTCACATCCTTGGAGCTCCAAGGCAGCCCTGTGAAGAATAGTGGGACCCGACCAGAGGCAGAAGTAGGGAAGAAATGTAGACCCCATACCTACAGAAGAGTGGCTGCTGGTCCATAATCATCTTTCCTTACATTTGCTAAAGAAGCTTTGTTCATCAGCCTTCTTCCTTCTTTGTAGTCAGTCAAATTCATTTCCAGTAGTTCCAATAAGAATTTCAGGTAAAGTTATAAAATATGTAGTCTTAAGTAGGTTGCCCAAGAAGGGAAAAAAGATGTCTCCATTGGTGCTCCAGCCTGGGTATTGGCCTTCCTCCTTTGTGGCACGCTGCTGCCTCTCCCAGCCCCGATTACACATCTGACCCTCCCCCAGCACAAAATGTGTTTGTTCCCTCTGTACCACAATCCATTCAGGCTCAGGCAAATAATCATCACATCTCTGCTTTGCCTGTTGTTGCTGTGGAGGGGCACCTCACTGACTGTCCCTGGCCAAGCCCATCTTTCCTGTAGTAAGGGAAGGCCCAGATGGTCCCAACGGTCTTCTGGCCTCAAGGCTCACCACTTCTCTGCCAGGAGCAAGTCTTGGAGCCTACAGCGACCAGAACCAGTCTCCCTCGAGCTAAAGACAGATTGCCGTGTGCCGGGGCTAAGAGAGATTTTGAAGACATACGCAGGTAATGAATACCAGGAAAGGTTATGATGGGCAGTGGGAGGGACCCCTCCTAGAGAAAGAAAATGGTTCAGTGCCCTCTGGATGCCCCAGCTAGCCTCAGTCCCACCCATCTTTGAGAAACCCATGGCTGTGTTCATCAAAGAGACCACACCCGTGCTTTGTGCCATGTGTCAGTGTCACCAACCAGGATCTTTTTCCCCCAGCTGATGTGCGCCTGGATCCAGACACTGCTTATTCCCGTCTCATTGTGTCTGAGGACAGAAAATGCGTGCACTATGGAGATACCAAGCAGAAACTGCCCGACAATCCTGAGAGATTCTACCGCTACAATATCGTCCTGGGCAGCCAGTGCATCTCCTCAGGCCGGCATTACTGGGAGGTGGAAGTGGGAGACAGGTCAGAATGGGGCCTGGGAGTGTGCAAGGAAAATGTAGACCGGAAGGAGGTCGTGTATTTATCCCCCCACTATGGATTCTGGGTGATAAGGCTGCGGAAGGGAAATGAGTACCGAGCAGGCACTGATGAATACCCCCTCCTGTCCTTGCTGGTCCCTCCCCGCCGGGTGGGGATCTTCCTGGATTATGAGGCCCATGATATCTCTTTCTATAATGTGACTGACAATGGCTCCCACATTTTCACTTTCCCCCACTATCCCTTCCCTGGGCGTCTCCTGCCCTACTTTAGTCCTTGCTACAGCATTGGAGCTAACAACACGGCTCCTCTGACCATCTGCTCCCTGGATGAGGAGGACTAACTGAGCCACCATCCTAGCCAGAGGCCTTGGAGTTTTGCCTGGCCCACAGGGCTCTTGGTGAACCTGGTCTCTGACACAGATGCCCTTGAACTAAGCTGAGCCTAGGATCCAGGGAGTCCTTTGCCTGGCTCAGTGGTCTGTTGCTACTTGGCCAAAGTCACTCATCTGAAAAAGTTGAGGCTCAGTCAAATGAGCATGACACCCCCGTGAGGGAAGTATGACAGGGCTGAGGGTGAGGATCAGAGCAGTTGTGAGATAACCTGTTGGTGTTAAGATTCAGGACTTTGTCCTGTCTGTAGCTCATGCTCTTCTTCCCTGGTCCTCATTAGTGCCATAATTAAGTCAGCGAGGGTTATGAAGTAGATCCAGCCTTCAGGAAACCTTTTGTGTGGGGTTTACCAAAAAGCCAAAAGATAATTGTCCGTATCCAGAGCTGGTTGCTGTGCTAATACCTGTAGAGGATGCTTTGCCTGAGGTTTGCTGCTACTGAGCAACCCATATTTGACCCCAGCTCTCTGACCTCCTAACTAGAGAAATGCATTGCGACACTGCCCAGGCCACGCCTCTCTGAGCACAAGCTGGGAAAATCACTGTATCTCAGACTCTAAGGAGAGGTAGGTCCTGGTCCTGCCCTTTTCTCTGACTCTCAGGATCAGAAAACCTGTGACCCTTGTTTTTACTTTCACTTTATGGATGGAGAAACTGAAATGGCCTTAATGCAGCAAGTAACTTCTCACAAAACTGTTGAAAGAAGATTGTAAAGATTATAAAGTATCTCTCACATTCGAATGAAACAAGATTGACAAACTCACTTCCGAGGTCACACGCCTGCATATCATTCATTACATCTGGATCTGAAACATCCCACATGTCTGAAAGATTGTAAGTGTCCTCAATGGGAAAATGGGTATAGTAATTGCATACTCTCCTACCTCACAGGATTGTTGTGACGATCTCCGATCCATCCTATACTTTTGTTCCTTTCTCAGGGACAGAGGAAGGCAAGCCACAGATTCCGCCTGTAGTAGCCTTCCTGCCTCACCTTCTTAACAGCCAGCATCTTTACAGCAGTGTGTTTGTTCCTTAGAGCGTCTCCTGACAATCTCAGCCTGTTAGACAGAAAGGTGCCCATGCCAGTGCCAGACTCTGGGCCACAGTAATATGTTGTGCATCTATTATGTGTTTGTATTTGGATTAAAATGGGGACTGTGACATCAGGGTACAGAATGGAAATAATGAAAAGAAAAATGCAAAACGTACACTAGAAAGAAGGCTCAGCCACAAGCTAGTTGGGCTAAAGTTTGGATCTTTTTCTGTCACCAGTGGAATCCTCATGGCTCTGGTAACTACATAATATTATGCCTTTCTCTTCTCTAAATCTATGACAGAAGGAGAAAAGTAGGAGCTAAGTGTGGGAGAAAAAATAGGATGAGGCACAAAAAGCCAGCTCTGGAGCCATAAGTTATAATGAAAGGGAATGAAACTATATGTCTGGGCTGTTGACCTTAGCATGACGTGTGTGGCAAAAATAGCTCATTATGGGGCTTAGGAATATGATGTGGGAATGCTTGTGCCTGGAAACCAACTGCAAGGCAAATGTGTAGAAACTATTGACCCTGCCTATAGCAAGGGACCATGATGTGTACATCACATGTTGTTGCCATGATGCTGTAGAAGTCAATGTCTTGATGTAATTTAAGTTTGAAGGAATTGACTGTTGAGTCAGGATTGGGCAGCAAAGTAGACAGCAGGTCAGGTATAGGCAGAAGTAAAGTAATTCCTGTAATAAAGAGTAGCAGAAATTGTCTTTGTACTTTCATTTTATTGGGTGCTCATGTGCGGAGGAGGTAAAACAGGCTAAAATGGAGAAATAAACTCATATTCTGCCCACCATGCTTCCAAGTCACTCCTCAAGCATTAGCAGAAGGGGAGAAGTTTCCATTCTCTGCTTGGAGAGGAATGAACTAGTGAGTCACAGACCTGGTCTTGGCAAAGGGTTGAGCAGACCTCGTTAAAGAGACCATGTCTTTGTATAGGAGGAATCCCTGGGGAATTGTTTATAGACTTGAGAAATAGATTTTTAGAAAGTGCTTCCAGTAACATCCATGGATACTTAGCATAAAAGGATAGGAACCAAACCAGTGCTGTTCTTTTACTATGGTTTTATTAGGACCAACCCTGGAAGTCTCTTAGAAAAAGGATTATTAGGAGGTAAATTCATTCAAACCTAGAGTGAATTAAGTAATGGAATGGCTTCATTGGTAACACGCTGTTTTAGGTAGGGTTTTGTTTTTGGTTTTGTTTTTGTTTTTTTTGGTTGCTTGTCAGAAGTACAAGGTTAGATACATTGTTTATTTCATACTGTCTGATTTTTAAGACCAGGCAAGAATATTGAAGTTCTTAAGTGTATGAAACCATTTCATCTAGGGCTGTTGCTTACTTCCTTTCTAAGAACCCTGTGAAGACCAGAACCTTGTTTGTCTAGTTCACCATTACAGCCCAGTCTTGGTACCATGTGTGGGTGTGTGAGTGTGTAAATACTTAAGTGAGGGTACTTTCATTCATATGCCTAGAATCAAAACACAAAAATAAAAATAAGCTCTTCTTATTTCATAGGGGTATGAACAACTAGATGGTACTTAACTACAATTCTGTTAAAAAAAATAATTCAAAAATAGTTACAAAAGGGGTCCAGAGGGAAGAAGCAGGTGGCCACACTGAGTGTAGAGTGCCTGTACCACTCTCCTCCAGCTTTGTGAGATCATTCACTACAAGACAGGGATGAGCTTTGCCCACCCTTATTTTACTAGCAGAGAAACCAAGGAGTGCAATGCCTGAGGCTTGAGGCAAAAGGCTATTAATGGGGAAAATACGTAGGTCCTGCATAGAGACAGGGAAAATCCTTGGACTCCCTACAGGAAATTCAGTCTCCCGTTTTTCAAACAGGAATTTTTTTTTTTTTATTTACATCCAAGTTAGTTAGCATATAGTGCAACAATGATTTCAGGAGTAGATTCCTTAATGCCCCTTACCCATTTAGCCCATGCCCTTCCCACAACCCCTCCAGTAACCCTCTGTTTGTTCTCCATATTTAAGAGTCTCTTATGTTTTGTCCCACTCCATTTTTATATTATTTTTGCTTCCCTTCCCTTATGTTCATTTTTTTTGTATCTTAAAGTCCTCATATGAGTGAAGTCATATGATATTTGTCTTTCTCTGAGTAATTTTGCTTAGAGTAATACCCTCTAGTTCCATCCACGTAGTTGCAAATTGCAGGGTTTCATTCTTTTTGATTGCCGAGTAATACTCCTGTGTGTGTGTGTGTGTGTGTGTGTGTGTGTGTGTGTGTATCACATCTTCACTCATCCATTGATGGATATTTGGGCTCTTTCCATACTTTGGCTATTGTTGATAGTGCTGCTATAAACACTGGGGTGCACATGCCCCTTCGAAACAGCATACCTGTATCCCTTGGATAAATACCTAGTAGTGCAATTGCTGGGTCATAGGGTAGTTTTATTTTTAATTTTCTCAGGAACCTCCATCCTGTTTTCCAGAGTGGCTGCACCAGTTTGCATTCCCATCAGCAGTGCAAAAGAGATCCTCTTTCTCCACATCCTTGCCAACATTTGTTGTTGCCTGAGTTGTTATTGTTAGCCATTCTGAGAGGTGTGAGGTGGTATATCATTGTGATTTTGATTTGTATTTCCCTGATGGTGAGTGATGTTAAGCATTTTTTCATGTGTCAGTTGGCCATCTGGATGTCCTCTTTGGAGAAGTGTCTATTCATTTCTTTTGCCCATTTCTTGGATTTTTGCCCATTTTTGCCCATTTCCTGGATTATTTGTTTTTCAGGTGTAGAGTTTGATAAGTTCTTTATAGATTTTGGATACTAATCCTTTATCTGATATGTCATTTGCAAATATCTTCTCCCATTCCGTCAGTTGCCTTTTAGTTTTGCTGATTGTTTCCTTTGCTGTGCAGAAAGAAGCTTTTTATTTTGAGGAGGTCCCAGTATTTCATTTTTGCTTTTGTTTCCCTTGCCTCTGGTGATGTGTTGAGTAAGAAGTTACTGCAGCCAAGGTCAAAGAGGTTTTTGCCTGCTTTCTCCTCAAGGATTTTGATGGCTTCCTGTGTTACATTTAGGTCTTTCATCCATTTTGAGTTTATTTTTGTGTATGGTGTAAGAAAGTGGTCCAGGTTCATTCTTCTGCATGTCACTGTCCAGTCTTCCCAGCACCACTTGTGGAAGAGACTGTCTTTATTCCATTAGACAGTCTTTCCTGCTTTGTCAAAGATTAGTTGAGCATACATTTATGGGTCAATTTCTGGATTTTGTATTCTGTTCCATTGATCTGAGTGTCTGTTTTTGTGCCAGTACCATACTGTCTTGATGATTACAGCTTTGTAATACAACTTGAAGTCGAGGATTGTGATGTCTCCTGCTGTGGTGTCATAGACTCTAAGTCTAAAGTTCTCTTTTGGCCAGCAAAAGAGCAGATACAGGATTAAAGTGAGAGATGGCTAATGTCTGGGAAAAGACAAGAGTACTGAATAAGGGTCCTTGCCCCGTATTTATTCAGATCAGAAGGCTTACAAACATGAAGGGGGGTGCACAAAGAGACAAAGAAACCTTGAACATTAACTTGGGGATGTGAGGGGGAAAAAGGGGATTTTGAAGATATACAGTGTCTGGGGTTAGGGTCAACACAAAACAAAATCCTGGTGCAGGGCAGATTGGTAGATGGTTGTTAACGGCTGACAGGAGGTGCCCAGGAGGCACTGCGCCTGTTTATCTTTGCTAGCCTAGGGGATGAGACAGATAGGGTGAATAACTTCAGGGTTAACAAGACACCTTTTCTTTTGTTAACCATCTCTGCTCTGTGCTGCTTTGCCTGCAGCACAGCGGTCCATCGTCCATTTCACCAATTGACCTAACCTGGCCCTATCCTCCTGTGAAAGCAGCTTTCTGCTATAGTACTAAATTTGGGGTGCTTTCACCCTGAATATCTAATCTTGTTATTCCTATTATTGGGCACCTTTGCATTGTTTCTATTTCAGGCCTTTGTCTCTCCCTATTTTGGGCGCTCTGTACCCCCTCTCTATTTTGGGGTGCCTTTGCATCTCCCTATTCCTGGCACCTCTGTGATTCCCTATTCTTGGGGTATCTTTGTACCCCCCTATTCTTGGAGTGCCAATCTGATTTACCCAAACTTGGGTGTGAGCATTTTATAACTTTGTATTTCTTTATGGTTTGTTAAGCCATTGGTGTTAGCCCGGGGGATTCCTAAGCTTATCCCCCACACTTTGGTTTTCTTTCTCAAGATTTCTTTGGCTATTTGGGGTCTTTTCTGGTTCCATACAAATTTTAGAATTGTTTGTTCTAGCTCTGTGAAGAATGCTGGTGTTATTTTGATAGGTATTGTATTGAATATGTAGATTGCTTTGGGTAGTATTGACATTTTAACAATATTTGTTCTTCCTATCCAGGAGCATGGAATATTTTTCCATTTTTTGGTATCTTCTTCAATTTCTTTCATAAGCTTTCTATAGTTTTCAGTGTCTAGATTTTCCACCTCTTTCATTAGATTTACTCCTAGGTATTTCATGGGTTTTGGTGCAATTATAAATGCGATTGATTCCTTGATTTCTCTTTCTGTGGTTTCATGATTGGTGTATAGGAATGCAACCAATTTCTGTACATTGATTTTATATCCTGCCACTTTGCTGAATTCATGGATCAGTTCTAGCAGTTTTTTGGTGGAGTCTTTTGGGTTTCCCATATAGAGTATCATGTCATCTGTGAAGAGTGAAAGTTTGGCCTCCTCCTGGCCTATTTGGATGCCTTTTATTTCTTTGTGTTGTATGATCACTGAGGCTAAGACTTCCAATACTATATTGAATAACAGTGGCGAGAGTGGACATCCCTGTCTTGTTCCCGACTTTAGGGGGAAAGTTCTCAGTTTTTCCCATTGAGGATGATATTAGCGTTGGGTGTTTCATATATGGCTTTTATGGTCTCGAGGTATGACCCTTCTATTCCTACTTTCTTGAGGGTTTTTATCAAGAAAGGATGCTGTATTTTGTCATATGCTTTCTCTGCATGTATTGAGAGGATCCTGTGGTTTTTGTCCTTTCTTTTATTGATGTGATGAATCACATTGATTGTTTTGTGGATATTGAACCAGCCCTGCATCCCAGGTATAAATCCCACTTGGTTGTGGTGAATAATTTTTTTAATGGATTGTTGGATATGGTTGGCTAATATCTTGTTGAGGATTTTTGCATCCATGTTCATCAGAGAAATTGGTCTATAGTTCTCCTTTTTAGTGGGCTCTTTGTCTGGTTTTGGAATCAAGGTAGTACTGGCTTCATAGAAAGAGTTTGGAAGTTTTTCTTCCATTTCTATTTTTTAGAACAGCTTCAAGAGAATAGGTGTTAACTCTTTCTTAATTGTTTGGTAGAATTCCCCTGGAAAGCCATCTGGCCTTGTACTCTTGGTTTTTGGGAGATTTTTGATTAGTAATTCGATTTTTTTACTGGTTATGGGTCTATTCAAATAGGATTTATTTTTTTTAAGTTTATTTATTTTGAGAGTAACAGAGATCATGTGAGTGGGGGAGGGGCAAAGAGGGGGGAGGGGCAAGGGAGAGAGAGAATCCCAAGCAGGCCCCACACTGTCACTGCAGAGCCTGATGTGGAGCTTGAACTCACAAAACCATGAGATCATGACCTGAGCCAAAACCAAGAGTAGGACACTTAACTGACTGAGCCACCCAGGTGCCCCAAGCAGGATTGATTTTAATCTCTTAATATCCAAACACTGAGAGTCTGTGTAGGTTCCAGGCACTAGTTAAATGGCATACATTGCTTGGTGTGAGAGGACTGAGGTTATATCTGATATATCTGGAGAAGCACAAGATTTTCTGTTTTGGGGTAGCCATGGTAGGAACTAGCCCAATTTGAAAGTATGTAATTCAATATCTGAGGGCTAACAGTGGGTCCCAGCTAGTTTCAAGGAATACCAATGTGAATGAAACATAAAGTAGGGCAGACTTCTGTGGGAAATGCTGAGAAGAAATTTCTGTTTTGAGTGCAGGCTAGACTATACCTTTGTCACTTTACATCAGATTCTTTAATACATCTAATATTCTTGTATTTGATGAACATAGTCAATTCTTTGGTTGCTTATAAGGAAAGAATAGTGTGACATTTTATTTTTTTTTTATTTTTTTTAAATTTTTTTTTTCAACATTTATTTATTTTTGGGACAGAGAGAGACAGAGCATGAACAGGGGAGGGACAGAGAGAGAGGGAGACACAGAATCGGAAACAGGCTCCAGGCTCTGAGCCATCAGCCCAGAGCCCGACGCGGGGCTCGAACTCACGGACCGCGAGATCGTGACCTGGCTGAAGTCGGACGCTTAACCGACTGCGCCACCCAGGCGCCCCAAGTGTGACATTTTAAAATGGAAATCTTATCAAATGCATTTAACCACTTCATGATCTTGATTTGTTTTTATGTTAAGGATTGTAAGAGGGGTTCCTTTTTCCTACTCTTTGGGAACTCAGTGCATCATTATCAGGTTTTTAGAAGCTGATTCCTACTTCACTGGTATTCTGAAATAGAATACATGCTAAGTAGGGAAATAATTTCAGTGCTTGCCAAAGGTATGGATGCTAAGTTGTTAAGCAGATTATTTGGAACAGTTATCACATGAGTACTGACCTACATGGGAATACAGTTTCAATAGTGCCTAGACCTACCCCTTAAAACTATAGAATTAGAAATTTGGGGCATATATTTTTTAAGTAGAGACAGTATATCAGATGTTATGTTATGCACTCTCTATTCATTATTTTCTTTAATTTTTAGTGCCCTCTATGAATTAGCATTGTATATCCTCCATCAGTAGCAAGGAAATATTAAGACTCAGATATAATAACTTGTTGTAACACTATTGGAAATTATCTTTTATTAAGATAGATTTTCACATGTACCAGAGTCAAATATATGTGTCTTTTACATGTGAAACCTTCTTTTAACATATACTGCTTATTCAATTTAAGACTCTCAGAAAGTTAAAAATAAAAACAAAACCCAAACACCAACATCTGGTGACCTGGAAAAGAATAGTCACATTTCAGCATCATTATTGATATTGTTTTCTATTAACCTCCTCATCCCAGAGCACACTTCTATGGTGGTGTCCAAACGAAGAAAGACCTATGTTACATTTGATCCTTTTCTTTTATGCCTTACAGTTCAGTTAAACAGAACAGGACTGGGAAGCAAAGAGGAAGATACCCACAACCAGACTCATTTTGCCTTAATTTCTGCTGTTTAAAAGCAAAAGCCTGGTTATTAGTACACTGACTCCAACTAGCTTCACAATAGGAGAGAAATTAAAAGGATATAGAGGTATCTTACAAAACTTAGTAACAGATGTACCTGGGTGTCCAAAATTAATTGGAATCAGAGAACCAGAGACTTGGTTTCTTCATCCCATCTTGCTAATTTGATATCTTGCTGTGGTATAGATTTCTCTTTCCAAGTTCACGTGTTAGAAAATGACCACAATCAGTGATCCCAAGTTTATTATCTCCTCAGATAAACTGGGATCCAGTTTGACTAGAGAATTACTCTGGTTGAGTTATAAGCACATGACCCAAGTGGAGCGGATTCATCAATGGGCCAGAAGGCAGGGTTATATATTAACAGTTGCTTTCATAATAATCACATGAGAAGTGAACAATTATGAGAAAATCAGCCAGGTATGGGGGGACTAAACTGTTGGTTTCTGTCTGCAGGGAGATTTTTAGGATACTAAGTTGAACATAAGGGTCAGAAGCTAAGGAAAGAAAAACCCCAAATCTGTATTCTCTGCCCAGACTCATCTCTTATACAGATACTAGTTGATTGAAACCATTAAAGACGTTGGCATAAAATTAATCATTCCATACACGTTCTTACTAGAAACTGGAAAATTAGGCAAGAATACCTTTTACAGCTTCATCTTAGAACTCTTTCTGGTGCTAGACAAACCAAACCAGCTCTACAAATTTCTAAGGTATCCTTGAATGCTTGATCTTGAGTCATCTTGATTGCTCAAGATCTGAATGGAATTTGTGTTTATGAACCCAGTTTGGAGAGGTCAAAGAGGCAGTGTATCAGTAAGCTCCATATTCGCTTCCGCATTTGTTTGGTCCTCAGGCCATAAATGATGGGGTTAAAGGTAGGTGGGATGATCAAATACAAATCAGCTAACAGTACTTGGATGTACAGAGGCACTGTATCCTTCCCTAGCCAGGCCACATAGATGGATGCCATCCCAGGTAGGTAGTACAGAGCCATAACCCCCATGTGGGAGCCACATGTGCTTAATGCTTTCAATTGAGCATTCTTTGAAGAGAGACCACATACTGCCTGGAGAATCAGGTTATAGGAGGCAGAAATGAAGGCCACATCAGAGCCCACAATAATGGAGGAGCCAATCACACTGTAGAGACTACTGGGCATGGGGTCAGCACATGCCAACTTGGCCACGGCTATGTGCTCACAGTAGGAATGGAGAACCACATTGGAGCCACAGAAAGGCAGATGACTTACCATCCAACTCAGTGGAGTCATGAATATGACAGCCCTGATGGTGATGGCCACACTCATTACCAGCATCAGTTGAGGTGTGAGAATCCTCTTGTAGTGCAGGGGCTTACAGATGGCTATATAGCGGTCAAAAGCCATGGCCAGCAATAGCCCTGTCTCCACAGATGTGGCTACATGGACAAAATACATCTGAGTGAAACAAGCATTAAAGCTGATGGAGCCATCTCCTGAAGAGAAGATGCTCACCATCTTTGGTACCACAGAGGAGACCATAACAATATCCACAGCAGCCAGTACATACAGGAAGCAATACATGGGCTCTCGTAGAGTGAAATCCATCCAGATTACGGTCATGATGAGGGTGTTTCCTAACAGGGATATGGTATACATGGCACCCAGTGAAATAGCCAGCCAAAGATGGGAAGATGGCAAACCTGGGATACCCACAAGGAAGAAGGTGGCAGGAGTTTCCACTGTGTGGTTATAGGGTATCCCCAGCATCACAGATGAGACTGCTTTCCTGTTAATACATAAAATGATGTAAGAAATGGATGCAATCCTATAAGACTTGCTCCCAGCTGTATAGTGCTAGGAGCAACTAATGGCATTTTCAGCTCCATGGACTACAGGATCAGAAAACTGACGTCTGACCAGGTTATCCTGCTCCACCTTCCATCTCCCTCAGTATTCTTTGCCTTACTAATTTCTGTTTATTCAAATATCAGCCCATGGCCCCTTCTCCATCTCACACAAAGGCTAAATTAGGTGCCTTTTTCTGAACTTTCCTGGAATCTCCCATGTTGACCTCTGAGGGATCTAAACCATTCTAGTACTCTACCTATGATGTCATTGTATTCAATCAACTGTGTCTTGTTGATGGCCTTATACCAAGTGTGTGGCCCATTGCCATGGTGCCACAAGCATATTAAAAAAAGATACATGTACTCATAGCAAACAGTTTCCAAAGAATGAGGGAGAAAACAGAGGAAAGAGTTTGTCTTCTATCTTTGTATGTTCAGTTCATGATACTTAATAATTATTGAATGAAACAATGAACTTCTTAAGATTCAACATGTCATATTTTATATCTTCAGTATAGTGCTTTGACAGTAGATGAATGAAGCATCCTTCTGGTTGAACAAATAGATTGAGTTCAGGAAAAGAAGGTCATCAGAGAGTAACATTACCACTTTCCATAGAAGATGATAAACTGTCTGGAAATATTTGTGATCCCTACCTTCCCTAGTTTTCAGCATGCATTTTCTGTTGAGCTGGTTTCAATTAGTAGATTAAGTAGCTGCAGACAAAACTTAAGGGCTCCTTCATAGATGACCCCCAATAGGTTTTTATAATTCTCCAATTCATATAACTCCCTCTTCATGTTAAACCACCAAGACATTCCAAATAACAAGCTTTATCCTTTAGAAAGGAAAACACTTCCTAATGTACATAGTATGTACCAGTACTAACTTGAAAAATCTAGTATTCATAATCTGAGTGTATTTGTCCATTTGTAAAATAGAAAAAAACATCTATTCCATATAAGACAGTTAATACAGTTAAAATGAGATTAAATATTTTGTCCAAGATCATACAGCAAGCAGGTGGTAAATTTGAAAATCAAGTCCAGGGGCACCTGGGTGGCTCAGTCGGTTAAGCGGCCGACTTCAGCTCAGGTCATGATCTCGCGGTCCATGAGTTCGAGCCCCGCGTCAGGCTCTGTGCTGACAGCTCAGAGCCTGGAGCCTGTTTCAGATTCTGTGTCTGCCTCTCTCTGACCCTCCCCCGTTCATGCTCTGTCTCTCTCTGTCTCAAAAATAAATAAAAATGTTAAAAAAAATTTTTTTAATAAATAAATAAATAAATAAATAAATAAATAAATAAATAGAAAATCAAGTCCATGTCATTCCAGCTCCTGTTAACACCTGTGACTCCCAGGTGTGTGTGTCATATTAGGGGCCAGGTATTATACATATACTTGATATAATGGTATTAGATATAGATATAGATATAGATTAGATATAGATATAGATGATATATCTATCTATAGTTATATCAGGGACCTCCCTCAGCCAGTTTTTGTCAAACAGAGTTACTACTTTGCACATCCATGAGCTTATCTATTTCTGCTTATTGTTATATTTAACCTCAGTCTACCACACTCTAGTGTTACCATATCATTAATGTGTAGGAATCTGGTTAGGTAAAACTTAGTATAGAGAGTCACCCTCAGTATAAGGAGCCATCATTAACCACCATTCCATTCCTGTATGATGTCCTTTAGTTACTTTCCCCTTCATATAGATGGTTTCCATGATTTCAGTTCATGTTTGGGCATGTGTACATTCCCCCAACCATTTAAGAACACTCCTTACAAGGGTCCCTTATTCCTCTGTTGGTATCACTCAGTCTTGAGAGACACCTGTTGAACTTTTTCAAGGAATCCCTAGTTTCTCTTTCCTTAGAATACAGCATATAAACCCTGCATGCTTCTTTGTACTCCACTCAGAATGTGCTGTTGGTCCTACAACATCAAGAGACAAGATAGCAAAGTGGCTAAAAAGCATTGGTACGAGGTACATACTACCTAGACTGAAAATTCTACTCTTGCACCTGCTAGCTGTTTTGCCTTGGTTAAGTATTTAAAATTTCCAAGGAAAGAGGGTAATAATACTTAATTCATAGAGATCTTTTGGGATTTAAATGAGAAGCTGTGCAAAAGTGCTTAACACAATTCATGGTACATAGTTGCTCAGTAAAACACTGGTAATAAAAAAAAAATGAGACTTTTCCCTGTTTTATTCTTTTAGTTCTAGATTGCTCAGAATAGCATGGTCAAAAGGAGAAGTGGGACTTAGAGACCAAGTTAAAAAAAAAAAAAACAAATGTCTTATAATGGAACAGATTGAATAAAACAGTGAGCTCTGTTTCATGGTCAAAGTAAAATAACTTTGCTGTGTATAGCCAGTGGGTGAGACATCTTCAGTGATAGCAATGAGAAGACAATGGAAATCTTTTTGAAGTAAAATGGTTGTAAAGGGTGGAAAAAATATTTAGCACATCCTTAAGACTGTCATGTGTTTTCTGGATGCTACAGATCCCCAATGTTTATAGCAGCACTTTCAACAATAGCCAAATGATGGAAAGAGCCTGAATGTCCATCAACTGATGAATGGATAAAGAAATTGTGGTTTATATACACAATGGAATACTACGTGGCAATGAGAAAGAATGAAATATGGCCTTTTGTAGCAACGTGGATGGAACTGGAGAGTGTTATGCTAAGGGAAATAAGTCAGGCAGAGAAAGACAGCTACCATATGTTTTCACTCTTTTGTGGATCCTGAAAAACTTAACAGAAGGCCATGGGGGAGGGGAGGGAAAAAAAAGAGAGGGAGGGAGGCAAACCATAAGAGACTCTTAAAGACTGAGAATAAACTGAGGGTTGATGGGGGATGGGAGGGAGGGGAAAGTGAGTGATGGGCATTGAGGAGGGCACCTGTTGGGAGGAGCACTGGGTGTTGTATGGAAACCAATTTGACAATAAATTTCATATTAAAAAAAAAAAAAGAATAAAGTGAAAAAAGAAACAAAAAACAAACAAACAAATTCAAAGTTGACCATTATTGCTTAAAGAGCTGAAGAAGAGCCTGAGGAAACAGAATGCCTCCACCCACCACCCCACTCACCTCTGATCCAGGATCTTGCTCCTCTCCTGGCTCACTGCCCTGTATAACTCCACCTTCCTTCTGAAGGCAACCTCAGCTGGTGTCCCGCCCATCCCTCCTCTCTCTAGCCCTGGCAACTTCTAGCTAGTCATACCTTTCATCCATGAGGTTTTGTTTTCTTTTCCTTCTTAATTAGCACACCTGGAGGTTTATATGTTTTATTAGTCTTTACAAACAACAGGACATTTGGTTTAGTTGGTCATCTTTTTTTTCATTTTTATTTCACCTGAAAATTTTCTTGCTAAAATTAACACTGGTCAATGTTAATGACGTGTAGCCAATGATGTGTAGCCAATCCAGTGATTTCTTTTCATTCCTTATTTAACTTAACCTATCCAAAACGTTTAATATGACTGCCTGTTCCCATATTTGTTAACTTTTTAATTGAAGTATAACATACATACGATAATATGCACAGATTCAGGTGTACAGCTTGATAATTTTTTTTAAGTTAGCATGTGAACATACCCACATAGCCACTCCCCAGAGCAATATACAGATACAATTGCTTCCTAATTGTTGAGGTGCATTGTTCTTCAGAAAGCTCTAGTCAGCCTCTGCTAAGACATTTCCAGCCAGAATCTGCCTCTTCCTTCAATCCTGCAGACATTTGCATAAAGATCTGGAGGACCAATCACTACAGAAAAGCTTAGACAAGTCAACTTCAATAACTACACCAAAGGGTATGTGAGGATTTTTAATTCCTATTTAAAGAGTGGGAAATACACAATCCAGATCAAAGTTGTCTTAACAGTAAAAGCAGTAATGCATAACTCATTTGAATGGAGCCTTTGTGTTTATGATAACCCTATGCTTCCCCTCTACAATGAAATAAACATGTTCCCCATCAGTCCTACTGCTCAGTTTCTTTTCTCATAACCTCCCTTTTGACCCTGAAAACTGTCTCTCCATTATTCCAAAGTTGGGCTTACTCCTTTCTTAGCTGTGAAGCAAAGTAACCATGTGTTCCCTGTTCCCTCTTTCTCCCCCCATCCTCTCATCATTTCTAGGAGGTGATCTTCATATCAGTACTACCCACCAGACCTGACCAGCCCTTTATAGTGTGATGGAGGACTTCTCTCCTCCTTTCTAGGGTGACCTTGGCCTTAAGACTCCATTAGCCCAAAACCCGGTCCCCAGGTCAATTACCCACATTCCTGTTGCATTCACTATTCAATGTCCTCTGATGTGTCCACATTTCTTTCACTCCAAATAAGGGGGATTTATTCAGTACTCTTCAGGAGGAGCAGGAAGAACAACACAAAATCAAAGATAAACAACAAAGTCATGGTGAGTAGTGTCACTTTTAAAGACCTCCCATTGGAGTCCTCTTTCCCCTTAAGATTGTACCATCCTGCTTTTTCCCTGGACACCCCAGCTTCCCTTGGCCTCTGCCAAGAGCCAAACACTGCAACTCCTCCAGAGACTGATTTTTCTCTGTGTTCTAGCCTCTGGGGCTTTCCAGATTAGGAAAGGAAGGAAGGAAGATGCTTAGTGTGCAAAGAGTCTTTGTTTCTTCAAGTGCTCTGAAGATACCTAAGAGAATATAGAGTGAACCCTGAAAAGAAAGCAGAAGCCCAAGATTAGATTTGTGAAATCCTGCTTTGTGCCAAGTGCCCTGTTAAGAACTTTATGAAGATGATCCCATTCCATTTTCACAGTCCTCTAAAGCAGCTGCTATTATTACATCTACATTGTATAAATGAAGTGCCTAGAAGTTCACAGAGCTTGTAAGCCAGAGAGTCAGGATTCAAATTCAAGCAGTCATAATTCATTTTACTTTGTTGTAGAATTCTTCACACTGATAATATACTTAATCTCTCAAAGTCCACTTCACGTTCCTCAGTTCTGCCTGGAGACTCATGGTGGGTTTCACTGGTTAAATATATCTCATGTCACTGTGTTATAGTCTTTTTTGAACAGAGAAAGGAAAGAGTGTAAAAGAGACCAAGGAAGATAAACTTTTCACACTGCGAGAAAGGGCATGGACCTCAGCACAAAAATAGGAGACGACAAAATATTCTCTAAACAGAGAATAAACCAGAGAAGATAGAGTGCAGGATACTTGAAAGAGAATGAAAATAAATGGGGCTAGAGGGGTGAATGGCCCATGTTTTAAAGGTCATGACTTCTTCCTAAGCATCATCATGGGGCAGGAATGGGAAAGAAGAAAGAAAAAGAAAGAAGCCAAAAAGAGGAGAAAGAAAGAGAAGCCAATAGGCACAAGTTATAATTTCTTTTTTATAATGGCAAAAGATACATGGGAATATGAAAACTAAGGAGACAATACTGCATGCTCTCAGCTCCCCAGTTCCTCAGCAGAGACCAAGTTATCAGTGCTATGAATGGTGGGTGAGAGGCCTTCCATTGCCTTTGAGGGGAGGAGGGGTGCTTCATGCCTTCCTCAGCCTGACCCAGCACACTACTAATGATGACACGGGGTGGTTTAGGTCCACTTTACTGGGTTTAGCATCTATTAGAAGGTCCACTCTTCAAGCCTGCAAGAGAATTAGTCCCCAAAACTGCTGTACTTAAAAGTTTGAACTCAAATCTGTGGGTCCTTGTGGCCTACAGGATAATTCAGAGCATAGGCCAGAATGTAAACCTAGACAGCAATGTGGAATATAGGAAGGAAAGTGGGCAGTGAAATGCAGGAGGCAAAAGGGATACTAATGCAAATAGCCCCAGCATGAGGTGAGGCAGCAATGGGGACAGATGGACTGCTTTCCCCTGGGGTTCACCCTGGCTCCCACTGAGGCATCATTGGCAATAGTGGATCCTTACCAGTAGTGAGGCCTTAGCACACCCAGCCCCAAGGCAGAGGAGTTCCAAGAGAGAAGAAGTATTCCCCACAGGGCAAAGACCCAAGATAACAGAACAATGACATAGAAAAGGTATTCTATGGAGAAGCAAGAGCTTCCAGAATCTTTGGTTCTCCCACTTTCAGAATGTCATAGCCTACAGAACATGGAAGAATACCTCAGATTACATGAAAATAGTTATTTTACAAAGCTGCCATATGTAGGCTGAAAAGAAAGAAGACCAAGCAGAAGAATTGGTGTGGTAGAAGAATTCTGCATTGCTGTTATTTTAATTAGAATTTTATATCAGTACTTACAAGGAAGTTAGTCTCTAGTTTTCCTTTTTTGCACAATCTTTATCAGGTACAGCCATCAATGCAATACTTATCTTGTAAGGAAAGATATGAATGTTTTCTTTCTCTGCAATTTCTCTCCCTCTCTCTCTCTCTCTCTCTCTCTCTCTCCCCTCCCTCCCTCCATCCCTCCCTCCCTCTCTCTCCCTCTCTCTCTCTCTCTCTCTTCCTGTTAGTTTCCTATAAAATCATCTGAACCTAGTGGGTTTTTGTGGGTTTTGGGAGTGAGATAGTGCAGGGACTGTATTTGGGTGCCCTCAACTGTAACTGCCAAATCCAGTGTTCCTGGATAGCTGAAACTTTTTGTCATAGATCTTCTAGGACAGCTAAAACTATGCCCTTGAGTAGCGTATCTTGCAGGAATGTGGGGGCAGGATGCTCTGGAAAGGAGGGACTGTACTGCAAAAGACTGCGACAGACCTGACCAAAACAGTCTGCACCAAGATGGACCTCAGTGCTGGGTCCAAGGACCCAGAAGGGGAGGTCCCACAGAACCAGCCAAGAGAATCCTTGGCCACACAAAGGATAGAAATCAAGCACGAACCAGGAGGAAGTGAGAGCAGAATTTACTGAACAAAGAGAGAGTTAGACACAGAGCACCTGGGAGACTCATAAAGGAAAAGGAAGAGAGTCCCATCTTTTCTAGGGGTTTGGTGTTTTTATTGAGGACAGTGGTCTCGTGTACCTGTCCTCTCAGACAGGTACTAACCAGGTCTAACCAGAACAAGGACAAAGGTCCAGGTATCCTTCATAAGTCACTTATTCCTTGGAACCAGAGGGTCTAGACATCCTGATGTCTGGTGCCGGTGGCCTGGAATATGCATATGATGGCTTTGTCCAGTCATTCTCTCACAGTCATTCCTTAGATGTTATCTATTGTGTTGGAAGGTGTCAAAGAAATCATGAACTCCTTGTCCCTTACAAGGAGGACATACATTACTTGTATGTGTAAAGAAGGGTGCAAATCCTAGCAAGAATAGAAGCAAGAAAAGGAGTAAAAAGCAGATTTTTATGGAGTCCTTTGGTTTCCCTATCTCAGCTAGTTTATTCTTCTGTATTTATTGTATCAAATTGTAGCAGGATTCTTGCACAGAGTCATGACACAGAGGCTTTTCTTCCCAGGAAGCTACTTTATTCCTGCCAGCACTGTTCAGTTGGGTTAATACCCTGAGAACTGAGCCTCGAACATCCGAACATCCTGTGGCATAGTTTTTTTATATACATTTTCTATTTCTTTGTCTCCCATATATGGTAACACACACAAACATGTAGTCCGATTAAGTAGTCTCAGTTTACAAGGTCATGAGGGATATTGTCCCGTAGGCGCATAGCCAGGTTACCTTGAAGTTTTTTTTGTTTTTGTTTTTGTTTTTCTTTTCTCTCTCTCTCTTTTTTTTCTCTCCTTAGGGAGGGGACACCACCACAAAATAACCAGATTTTTATTTATTAGTTATGTTTTTAAGTTATGTACATTTTTTTACTTATTCACTAATCTTTATTCTTTTAGCTTTATTTTAGCTTCATTTGTTCTAAGCTTGTAAATTTAGGACTTGTATTATTTTTTGTTTTATTGAAATTAAGTTTTTTTCTGACTTCTGCTTTTATTTTATTACATATATTCCGATGTGAAGTATTTTCAGTATGTACCATTTTTTGAAATTCTACATTTGATTAGTTCTTTTGTACCCAGAATTGTTCCATAAAGAGTTTTAATTTTCCAGGTAGAAGAGTATAAAGTCTCTTATAAATAACTAGCCTTCTTATGCTGTACTCTAAGAAATTTTTATTATTTCTGCTTTATGGAACTTACTGTTTTTTATTATGTAATAAGTGGTCACTTTTTATGCATGTGTCAGGTGTAATTGAGAATGTGTATTCTCTGTTATCAGAGTATACATTAGTCATGTTGTTTAGGGTAATACAGCTTTACTAATTTGTTGTCTGCTTGACTTTTCTTGGGCTGAGAATTGCTGTGTCATTGCCTTCTACTATCAACCTGCTTCTATTTATGTGTCTCCTGTAGTTTCTGCTGTATAAAGGGGGTTGCTGTGTCATCATTTGGTGTATAGACATTTATAACAGATCTTTATTATGAATTAAGGTCATTAGAATTATGAAGTATCTTTCTTTGTATTGCTTAATGATATCTTAGCCTTAAATATACTTGGTCTGATATCAGGAACACAGCTGCTACCTCATATATGCGCGATAAACCTTTTCTATTTCCTTACTTTAACCTATCTGAATCACTTTGTTTTACAGTTGGATATTGCATTCTGAGCTAGTGTGAAAATCCTTTTCTTTTACTTGATGAGTTGGACTAATTTATATTTAATGATACTATGATTTATTTTATTCCAACTCTATCATGTTACTTCATGTTGTATTTACTACATTGCTCTGTGTGTTCTATTTTCTTTCCTCTATTTTTGTATTTCTTTTAGCATTAGGGTGGTTTGTGTTATTCTACTTGATATCTTTATATTAATAACTTTTATAATAAACATTCGTTCCCCCTTTCTCTTTAAGTACTCTCCATGCCCAGCATGGAGTCCAACACAGGGTTTGAACTTACAACTCTGAGGTCAAGACCTAAGCTGAGATCAATCCAGAGTTGCATGCTTAACCAACTGAGCCACCCAGGTGTCCCTCATTCCCCATTTTTTACTTTAGGCCTTTACTATTTTGCCTGTCAGCTTTAAATGATATTGTTTTGTCCCTACCTCTTACCTAGAGGATAATCAGTGAAATAAACTTTTACTTTCTCTTTTTTCTCACTTCACTTCTCATTCTTATTTGCACTCTTCCCATTTTGCCAGAACACATAACATTTGGTTGGCATTCTTCTACCCTTGCTCTACATTTTTAAAGTCTTGGATAACAAATAAACATATTCATCCCTCACCATCGGTTCTTTTGCCAAAGTTTTCCCAGCCATCTTCCAGTTGGATCAAACTTGTTCTCTACTAAGATTCCTTGGGAAAGGAGTGTGGCTAACATATTCTCTGTCTGTAATGTTTAACATTATTTTTCTATATCATTAATATTGAAAGACAGCTTAGTTGTTTGTAAAATCTTGGTTCACACTTTCTTTCCCTGAGGTTTAAAAAAAAAATGTTTCCCTAACATTACTGATTTTGTATATTGCTATCCGGAGGTATAATTCAAAACTGATTTTATTTTCCTTATAAGTAACTTGTATTTTTTTCTCCTGAATATCAAAAGCACTTTTTTCTTTATTTTTAATGTTTGATGTACTCACCAAAATTAGTCTCAAAAGTTGACAATTTCAGGAGCGCCTGGGTGGCTCAGTGGGTTGAGCGTCCAACTCTCGATTTCAGGTCATGAACTCATGGTTCGTGAGTTTAAGCCCCACACCAGACTCTGTACTGACAATGTGGAGCCTGCTTGGGATTCTGTCTCCCTTTCTCTCTGACTCTCCCCCGCTTCAAAATAAATAAATAAACTTTAAAAAATAGTTATAGGTATAGAGTCCTCTTAAAAATGCATGTTAAGATCACCTCTAATTTCCATCAGTTTTAAATCTTCAGGAAGATGATATGGTTTTTTTCTGTTTTCCTATGTATCTGTTACTTTCTCTTTGATCCCCTTCATCTCTTTATTTTGTTTACCCACCTAGGTGTTTCCAATTCTATCTTCTCTTGCCCCTAACGAAATTTTAAGGTGAATGCCTTCTCTCTTGAGGAAATTCTAATTTAGTTTGCATT
Organism: Felis catus; assembly: GCF_018350175.1. Taxonomy (NCBI): domain Eukaryota; kingdom Metazoa; phylum Chordata; class Mammalia; order Carnivora; family Felidae; genus Felis; species Felis catus. Next base: position 60,589,339 of record NC_058377.1, on the reverse strand, counting down.
TCTAGGCAAACTATTTGTCTATTTTTTAATTCCCTTCTTGAGTCTGGTCAAATTTTCTTTTATATCTTCCTGATTATTGTCCTTTTCTCTTCCAAGGTTTTAAGCCTCTTACATGAGCATTTTCTTTTCAGTATCTGCAAATGCATAAGACGTATTAATTTGTGTTGTTACTGTTTTCCTCTGCTTCACAATTTCTCCTTTATTTGTTTTGACGGGAGAAGGTGGAGAATTTTCAAAGGCTGAAATATTTCAATTCCAGTTCTTTCTTTTCTTGTTATAATACCCGAATATAGATGATGTCTGTCATTTTCTTTGCATTTGAAAGCATCTGTTTTCCTGAACCAGCAATAACAAATCTGCATAAGCTTTTTCAGGAAATTTTGATGGCTTGCTACATTTCTTCATTCATGAGTACCCTCTTGATATAATGGAAAACAGTTTTTTAAATTATTAGTATGGATAGCATTTTTATCTGAGGGAGGGAGAGGAAAGCTGTTGGTGTTTTTTTAATTTATTATTCTCTTTAGTTTCTCTAGGACTCTTAATTTCCACTGCTTGCTTCCATTTGGCTTCCATCACTAACCCATGTAGTGGCAAACAGGTATAGCAGAGATTACCCACCTCCCATTGTAGCTGTCTGTGGTTCTGTTTCCTCCCCTGTCTGCTGATGTGTTGTACGTATTGTGTAGTGTATGTGTGATGATCTGTGAAGCATGCAAAGTCAGAGCTGTGTGTAAGTGCCCCGACCTAAAGGAGCTGCAATTGTAAGCATTCACAGCTTGTTGTTAGCTTAACCAGTGAGTGAATTGTGCTTTGTGTAGAGATGGTTCTCGTTTAATTTTTAACATCATGAATATTGTGACCATGTTTTCTCAGAGTAGAGATAATGAAAATAAAAATGATCACATTACCAATAGCAGCATGACTCAGACATTACTAAAAAAGAGGCTATATGACTGGGTTATTTTAATGACAAATGGAGGGATATGTACAACTGAATTAGGGAGGTCCCAAGCAGAACATACCATGCAATTCACAAAGAATACTTTGGAGTTAGGCATGGTGGAGAATGGTATATAGAGGCACTGTCTGAAAGGTCCAGGGTGAAACAGATGAGTACTTCCAAATGAACCAAAAGTGTTTTTCATCCCTCAAGAAGACACTAATGCTCAGCTGACAATAGTGGCCCCTGAAGTAGCTTGAGCATATCACACAAATGAGTATGATTTATCACAGCATTCCCTTGATTGCTCTATGAATCTGTAAAGTTACATTTCCTGACTCAAAGGTCAAGTAAAAATATCCCATGACAAACCTCTTAACCAGATCATCTAATTTCTTTATATGCATTTCCTCATTTGTAAGTTGGAGATTGGTTGTAATACGTTATTTACGATACTATGTTGGTTTAACAAATAAATGAGATATTACTACATGTGAAGTTTACCACATTGCCTGGAACAAGACACTTAATCAATATTTATCATCATGATCATTAGTCAAAATGATACTGGTTACAAGTGGACTAATCTGTGCAGTCGTTGAAGATAAGATTCCAGCTGTACTTAGGAAATGATTAGGATCTATTAAACTCTTACTACTCAAAGTATGATCTTCAGACCAGTAGTGTATCACCTGGGAGCTTGTTAAAAATGCAAAATTTTGTCTTTCACTTCAGACTGATTTAATCAGCCTGCATTTTAACAAGACCTCCCAGGTGATTTGCATGCATATTAACATTTGAGAAGCCTAGTATGGACCACTCCTTTTTGAAAATCACAAAGTGGGAGGTGCCTGGGTGATGACTCAATCAGTTAAGCATCCAAATTTGACTCGGCCTGATATCATGGTTCCAGAGTTTGAGCCCCGCATCAGCTCAGAGCCTGGAGCTCTGCTTCAGATTCTGTGTCTCCCTCTCTCCACCCTTCCACCACTCACACTCTGTATCTCTCTCCCTCTCTCAAAAATAAATAAAGTGTAAAAAAAAATTTTTTAATCACATCAGGGGTATGGCATTAAGCCCCAGCATGCAGCCAAGAAGGAGAATTTAGAGGCTGATGTTAATTAGAGGCTTAGCTAATAAGGTGACATACGGGTCTGTTCAGTAACTAAAGACTCCAACCTGTTTGGATCAGTTCTCCTTTTTTTTTTTTTTTATTCATTTCAATAATTTTTTCAATTATAATTAACATGCAGTTGTTAGGTTAGTTTCAGCTGTACAATATAATGATTAAACAATTCTGTACATTTCTCAGTGCTCGTCAAGACAGGTGCACTCTTGGGGCACAGGGCTCACTCAGTCAGTAGAGCATGTGATTCTTGATCTTGGGGTTGTGAGTTCAAGCCCCACACTGGGTGTAGACTTTACTTTAAAAAGAAAATTAAATAAAAAGTGTACTCCTAATCCCCTTTATTTCACCCATTCACCCCCACCCACCTCCCCTCTGGCAACTATCAGTTCTCTGTGTTTAAGAGTCATATTTTTTATATGTCACCAGAAACTAATATAATACTGTATATTAATCATATGTGAATAAAAAATTTTTTTTAAAATGGATAAAATCAAAACACAAGAAATAACAAGCGTTGGCAACGATATATGGAATGAGAGAAACCCTCGTGCACTGTGGGTGGGAATGCAAACTGGTGCAGCCACTGTGGAAAACACTATGGAGGTTCCTCAAAATATTAAAAATAGAATTGCCATATGATCCAGTAATTGCACTACTGGATATTTACCTAAAGAAAATGAAAACACTAATTTGAAAATATATATGAACCCCTATGTTTATTGCACCATTATTTACAATAGCCAAACTATGGAAGCAGCCCAAGTGTCCATCAGTAGATGAACGGATAAAGATGTGGTATCTATACAATGGAATATTACTCTATAGTCTTTTTATAAATGGAAATATGACACTTACCTGGCCTAGGACACACATTGGACAAGAAAGTAGAACGTGAATGGATTTTAGGCAGTAGTTGGAAATCTCCACTGCCTGCAGGCATTGAAACCTCAGAAGTTAGGTTGGAGGAACTAGGGAATTTTGTCTATGGTTCACTAGGCCAGAGCTTTATCTGGACATGCAGCCTAGGCATTAGGGCAGGTGTTGGGTGCATGTGTGCAGGGGCATTTGTGTGTGCATATGTGTATACAGGCATGTAAGTGTTTGATACGCAATTCCATCTCAATCACACCCTTTTTGCTTGAGATACTATACATCATGACCCTACTTTATCTTCCAAGAATTTCATTCTGTGCCATGTGGAACCAGCTACAATACCACCTAATGAAGAGCCTACAAGATGTACGTTGCTTCTTCACAAAAGTGTCTCTTTGTATAGAACATGAAACAGAATTTTCCAAACAGCAGAATAATTCTCCTTAGAGTTGGATCAGTTTAATAAGCCTCTTGAGGTTCTAGTTCAGATAGAGACATCAATTACTGAAGGTCTTTGGCTCCTGCTATGAAAATCTATTACTTCCAACTCCCTACATGTACTTCTCTAAGGTTTCCACTGCTAGAAAATTAACCAATAAATACAAAAGAAATTTAGCAAGTATTTAATTTTCTTTTCCAAATTTATGTGTTTCTCATTTTAGTTCTAATAGTTATATCTCATTCATTTTTGTTTTGTATCTGAAAAGTAACAATCAAAGTTGAGGTGAATGTATTTTTGTTATAACATCTGTTTACATTGTATCTCTGGGATTTTTCTTTGCTCTTAATTATCTTTAAAAATATATTCACTTTTAGCATACCTATTTAATTATTTATTTTTTTAGTATATTCATTTATTTTGAGAGAGAGAGAGAAAGACAGTGCAAGTGGGGGAGGGACAGAGGGAGGGAGGGAGAGAGAGAGAGAGAGAGAGAGAGAATCCTAAGCAAGCTCCGCATTGTCACCGCAGAGCCCCATGCAGGGCTCAAACTCACAAACTGTGAGATCATGACCTGAGCTGAGATCAAGAGTCAAACACTTTACCGACTGAGCCACCCAGGTGCCCCTATTTCATGATTTCTTAACCAAGAAGAAATACTATAATAATGGGAGAGTCCATTCTCCAATCAGGAAAAGTTTGAGGGTTTATTTCCTTACCCACCCCAAGTCCCCTCAGAAGACTAATCAGTTATGAACACTCCCTAGTTGCAGAGCACCACATAGATCCCCCTTCAAGGCTGAAGCATTCATTTACTCAGGAGCTGGGAGTGCTGGCCACTGAGAGCTCCCAGCTGCATTCCTTTCCAGGAATTACCTTCAGCCAAAGGGTGCTGCACTACCCTAAATTATCACCTTCCTAATGCAGCGACTGCATCCAGTGTCTCCTTGATTCAGGGTACACAGGTTTTTTCCCCCTTGCCCAATTCAGGAAAAGTGTACAGGGTCATCTTCTCTCCAGAGTTCCTCATGGGATCAGTGAGGACTTGTAATTCACCTTGTCACTCTGCACAATTCACACCTGTTCAAATGTTAGTCCTGAGCGTATTGCATGATACACTATCTGCATGAAAACTCTCAGAGTCCAAGACAGTTGACAGCAGGAACAGCCACAGAAAGCAGACTTGACTGTGACTACAAGCTGGCAGGCAGAAAACGAGTTCCCACAAGACTGCCCTGTAAGCTGCCCTGGGCACAGTTTGAGTAGGAGAGCTCTTATTGTGTGGAGCCATATGCTTCCCTTTTCTTCTTCTTTTGCTATGTTGAAAGGTACTTTTTCTAAGAGTAGAAAAAGTTAATTAAAAGTTAACTAATGTTGGTTGTATGTCTTTATTCTGGGTTGGTTCTAGGTCTGATAATGGATTTTAGGATTTAAGCAGGAAGGTATGGTAGGCAGCCTTTAAAATGGGCCCCAGTGATCCCTACTCCCTGGTATTCATGCTCTTGTGTAATTACTTCCCCTTGAGGGTGGGAAGGACTAGTGACCTATTTCTAACAAATAGAATGTGCCAAAAACATTGAACTGTCTCTTTCAATATGAGGTCACTGAAAGACTGTGATTTCCATCTTTCTGACCCTCTCACTTTCTCCCTCTCAGACCTCTCTCTTTTGGGAATCAGGACAAACTTCCTTGTTGTGAGAAGCTCTATGGAGATGCCCATGTGGCAAGAAGGGTCATGTTGCAAGTAGCCAGAATACCTGAGGCTGAGCCACACAAGTGAGCCTAGAAATGGATCATCCCTTAGTTGAGCCTTGAGATGACTAAGGCCTGAATGACACCGTGACTGCAGAGGCATCCAACTCGGCCATGCCCAGAGTTCTGACCACAGAGACTGTGACATGATAAGTGTTAGTTTTAAGCTACTAAACCTGATTTTTTCAATGTTTTATTTATTTTTGAGAGGGCACAAGCAGGGGATGAGCAGAGAGAAAGGGACAGAGGATCCGAAGCAGGCTCTGCACTGACAGCAGCAAGCCCGATGTGGGGCTTGAACTCACAACCCATGAGATCATGACCTGAGCTGAAGTAGGACACTTAACTGACTGAGCCACCCAGATGCCCCTAAACCAAAATTTTTAAAGCTTAATTGAGCTATAATTGATATTTAAAATTTTGTACATATTTAATGTATACATTTTATTGAGCTTCGACATGTACAAACACCTGTGATACCATCCTCACCATCAAGATGCTAAACATATCCATCACTCCCCTGTATTATTTGTGTGTATGTGTGTGTGAGAACACCTAAAATGAGAACTGTTCTCTTAACATATTTTAAAGTGCAGTATACCTTGTTGTTAGCTGTAAGTACTATATTGTACAGCAGATTTCTAGAACTTTTTCATCATGCATAACTGAAACTTTGTATCCATTCAGCACCAGTTCTCTATTTCTCCTCCCTCCAGCCCTTGGCAGCTACCATTCTATGATCTGCTCCTATGAGTTTGCCTATTTTAGATACCTCATATAAGTGGAATCATGCAGTATTTATCCTTCCATGCCTCTCTTATTTCAGTTAGCATAATGTCCTCTAAGTTGATCCATGTTATCACAAATGGTTGTATTTCCTTTTTAAGGCTGAAATTTTCCATTATATGTATATACCAAATTTGGTTCATCCATTCCTCTGTTGACAGACATTTGTGTTGTTTCCGTATCTTTACTATGGTGAGTAGTGCTGCAGTGGACATAATGGTGTTGAGATCTCTTGAAGATCCTGATTTTGATTCAGAATAAACCTTACATTTAAATGGGGTGATTTGTTATACAGCCATAAGTAACTAATACAGAGGGTTGATACTTCTTACAGTATATTATTCCCTGACCCAATTAACATGAGCCTTTCCAAATCAGGTGCTTAGAGCCCCAGAATCTAGTGATGAATTGCATGTTTGGAACCATATATAAAGTACATGGCTTCAGGGATAGGGTAACAGTGGGTAACTGGGTACCAGATTTCCTCACAAGCTGACTTCAGTGACATCTGTCTCTAAAGATAGTGTCATTAATTCTCAAACAAGCATGAAAACAAAGTTGCCTGGGTAGTAGGACAATTTTTTCAAATCTATGAAAAATTTTAAATATGCATAAACATTGAAATAGTACAATGAATATCTGTAAACCCACCACCTAGATTAAATAATTATTAACCATATTTGTCTTAAATGCACACAAGGATATATGTATGAGTGTGTATATGTGTGTATATATGTGTGTGTATATATATTTATATATCAACTTATATATGTGTGTATATCTATATGTATATATATACAAATACAAATTATATATTTATATATAAATACATATATGTGTGTATATGTATTTACACATAAGTTTATATATACATATGTGTGTATAAATAAGTTTATATATACACACATATACACATATATGTTTATATATAAATGCATATACACACACACATATATACATATATATAACCATATCTTACAAATACACCTGATATACATATGATGACACTTTACCTCTAAATACTCCAACATGAATCTCCTAAGCATAAGGACATTCTTCTGTATAACCATAGTACTCACTTTATACTCAAATTTCTCCCAATTGCTCTAGGATTTCTAGTACAGCTGTTTTGTGGTACTGGAGCTGGATATAATAGGACATGGGTAGATATGCATGGTGCAAGGAATGCAATGTATATCAGACTTTGTTTACACCATTTGGGGTCCTCTCATCTTTATCTGTGTCCTGGAACTCTGTCCATTTGTTTCATTCCAGCTTCTGCTATGGCAACCTCTGTGTAGAGCCTGATCGAGGTCATGTGGGTACTACCAGATAGCCCTTCACCTTATGCCCCAAATTCCTATCTCTCACTTCCCACCTCTAGTTTCCTTGTTGACAATGAGTCATACGATCATTGGTGTATCCATCTATACAGGAAGGTATTGTGTCTTTCTAGTTTTAGCCTTTCCTCACAAAGAAATTCCTTGCATGTAGTGACAGTTAAATATTTGTTAAGTTCAAGAAATATTAATTTTGTGTTAATTATATTAATGTAATTGAAAGGAAATAGTCTTTCCAGAATGAAAGAAACTGGAGGTAGATATATTATTTGAATATTCATGGGCACTAATTCTGCTTTCTAGACCTGAAGTGTTGCCTGGTTAACATGGCATTTGGTTCGAGAAGGATATGATGCCTGAAACATTCCTTTATTTTTTTTTGTATTTTTTTTTATATATGAAATTTATTGACAAATTGGTTTCCATACAACACCCAGTGCTCATCCCAAAAGGTGCCCTCCTCAATACTCATCACCCACCCTCTCCTCCCTCCCACCCCCCATCAACCCTCAGTTTGTTCTCAGTTTTTAACAGTCTCTTATGCTTTGGCTCTCTCCCACTCTAACCTCTTTTTTTTTTTCCTTCCCCTCCCCCATGGGTTCCTGTTAAGAAACATTCCTTTAAAGGACCCACATAAAATTAGTGTTAGTTACTACTTTTTTTTACGTTTATTTATTTATTTTGAGAGAGAGAGAATGTGTGCATGTGGGCAGGAAGGGGAAGGGCAGAGAGAAAGAGGGAGAGAATCCCAAGCAAGTTCCATGGCCAACACAGAGTCTGATGCAGGGTCCAATACCAGGAACTGTGAGATCATGACCTGAGCCAAAATCAAGAGACAGACACCCAACCAACTGAGCCACTTAGGCACCCCAGTGTTTGTTACTTTTTAAACTTTTCTTGAGTGGTGATATAATTCCCCAATGTAAAAGGCAGGCACAACAAGGTTTGAGCTTCCAGAAAAGGGAGATTCTAAGTGTTTCTAGGAGTGTCTGTAGCAGTTGTGACCCTCCCCCCAGTAGGAACCCCTCTGAAATATGATGCATCTACCTCTTCTCTGGGTGGACGTCTAACCTCTGATAAGTTTCTGCATCCTAGATAGAATAGGTCATGGATTTAAAATAACTTTATATGGGGTGCCTGGGTGGCTCAATCAGTTAAGTGTCCGACTTCAGCTCAGGTCATGATCTCACTGTCCGTGAGTTCGAGCCCTGTGTAGGGCTCTGTGCTGATAGCTCAGAGCGTGGAGTCTGCTTCAGATTCTGTATCTCTCTCTCTCTCTGCCCCTCCCTTGCTCATGCTCTGTCTCTCTCTGTCTCAAAAATAAATAAAAACATTTTTAAAATTAAAAAAAAAATAACCTCTCTCACATGTGAGATCTTTTTTTTCTAATCTTCAACCTGCCAGGAATGCTTTGAAAAATGAATTGCATTATTAAGTTAAAAATGAATTGCATTATTAACATTAACCTAATGTTAACCTAATTTTTTTTTGTACTTCGGGGTTAGAATCTCTTGGTTATTTGTACATTATCATTATCATTATAATTATAATGCACATTTTACTAATTTTTAAAATATTTTTGTGCCTTTAGCCATAAGTGAATGGTGTATAATTGTTTGTTTCCTTTCTACGTTATTAGTACCCTAACTTGGCTGCAGAATGATGTTACCCTCAAAAAATGAATTCTGAAGCTTCCTATACTTACATTGTGCAATATGCTCCTCATTCGGGTTTCCATCAAGGTTATTCTAAAGCAGTACCTTTTCTCTATACCTACTAGAGCTTTTGATGCATAGGAGATACTTGAGTACCCACTTATCATTTGTTGATTTAATACTTTATTGACCCAGCAATTCTGCAATGCTGCTGAGTTGCTTGCCTGCTCCTTTTCTGACTAGGAAGTTAGATAATCTTTTTAAAAAAGGAAACAGTGCTAGTTGGTAAACCTTAGGATTAATATAGTTTGAAACCTTTATTGTGATACTGAAAGTGGAGGTGGTGCTTAGAGGAGAAGGGCTTTTCTTGACACAAATATGTCTCAACCTAGAATAAATGTCCAAAACCTAGAATTGTGCTTCTGCTATGTGACACCCTCATTCCAGGATTTTCTAGACTCTGTGTGAATCCCATATAGCTCCCCTATAATTTCCAGTCAGCTCTAAATTATTCTGGCTCTATTCTGTCACTCAATCATGTCACATTTCCAGTTAGCTGATTCTGTGTAGTGATGAACTTCTGATAAGTAGCATGAACAATGATATAGTGCTCAGCAAGCAAGGTGTGTTCCTGAATCTGGGATTAGCCACTTATGAAATGTTTAATTTTGAGTGGGTGATTTAATATCTAAAAGCTTCAGTTCAACTATAAAAGGAGTATGAAAATAGCTACCTCTCAGGGATTAAATGAAATGGTAAATTGTAAAGCACTGAACACCTAGCCCTACCCATAATCAGTTCTCTAGAATTCAGTTGGATATATTGGCCTAAGGGAGATGAGGGAGGCCTGGACCAGAATTAAAGATTTGGTAATCACTTCCAGCTTGCATAGAGATGGTAACTGAATCCATGCATAATGAAGGCAGTGGACAACAACCTTGACTGCACATGGAAATCACCCAGACAGACTTACAAAAGATACACTTGATGTTTAGGAAAGCAGCATGGCCCCCAGGATTCTGACTGAATTGGTACAGAGCAGTAGTTGTCCAGCTGCAGCATGCGTTGGAACCACATGAAGGGCTTGTGAAACCACTTATGGTTGAGTGCTGTCCCAAGAGTTTCTAATTCAGAAGATTGAGGATTCGCATTTCTAACAGGTCTCAGGTGATGCTGCTGGTACAGCTGCTGGAGAGGAGACCATAAACTTATGAGTAGTCTCCAGACAGCATGGGCACTCCTCTACTAAGGTGGTTTTGTCAGGGTAAGGATAGTAATGGTACTTCTGCTGCTTGCTAGAGATTTCACCAGTTTTCCACAGGTTGGAGTTAAGGATGAGGATGCTTTGAGAAAAATTCTAAGACGTGAAAAGTGGGTTTTGATATCAAGCGGAGACATCTGTTTGAGACCATGAAGTGACTGGTCACTAGTTACACATTCTTGTCTTGCCCAAACATGTTTCTGGAGGAAGAGCGTTAGGGCCACTGAGACCCAAAAAGAAGAACGTTGGCAGTGGTTTCTACTCACACATAAAGGAACATGACGTGGGTCTTCCTCTATAGTAATACGGAAAGAAAATTTAATGTTTTTCATGTGGAATGGTGTACTATTACTATTTACTGAGTTTATTTGCTGTTTTAAGATTCTAACCCATTTCTGTCAGTTGCAACTGTTTTTTCCTTGTGAATCCTGACAATAAATGTTGGAGAGTTAATTATCATACAGGTGTACACACTCAGGGGTCTCCCAATCAAAAGTAAAAATCAGCACCAATCCTGGGCTGCTACTTTACTTATGGTTAAAAAGATTCAGGAAGCTTATTGGCTCTGGTTTGACCAATCACGTCCAGCCTCCAACACTGACCAATCATGTTCTCTCACCTTCTATTTAAGTGAGACTTCCACAGTCCACTCGGGTATTTATGCTGCTGACTAAAGCCAGGTTTGCCGAACCTGAGTAGCAGGAGAGCATCCGGGATCTAGCAAAGTTAGTTTCTCTTTTCTGTCAGTGTCCGTTTCTCTCTGCTTTTCTGTTTGTCTCCTTTAAGAGATGGGGAATTTCTTGTTGTTTGGCTGTGGGAAAGACAGACAAGAGACTATAAGACACTTAGACTTAGTTCACTTTATCTCACTAATCACAAAATGTCCCGAGAAGTTGAGATCTGGGCAGTAAATTCAACTTTCTTTCCTTTCTCTAAGAACAAAGAAGAACAAAACTTAGTGCTGGGTTGAGAGAGACGCTTTGGGCTGATCAAAACTGGAAACTACCTCTTAGTCCAGGTGGAGCTCATTCTTCCTATCTAGGCTTCCTTTACTTCGCTGTTGTGGGCTTGCTAGAAAATCTGGGACTGGTAAGAGCTCCCAAAGAACCCATCTAGCTGGGATGATACTAGCTAATGGCTGGGAGGTCTCTCTCAAATTAATCCTGCTTTTTTTAAGGGTATCTCTAACTCATAGACTTAATATCTTTTACAATGCAAGGCTGAAGAAAGGACCTTCTCTGATTAGCTCAAGCCTTGGTTCTAACTTTGCTGTAATCTTTTCTTAAAGCTAACCTCCCCATCCTTGATAGGGTTACTGGCTATTTCCTATTCTGAGTCCAAAAGAACACATCAGGAGGAAGCTCTGTATAACCTATTGTCCTTCTAATGCCTTCACTAGGCTTAATTCGTAGCTACTTTGTGCCTCTGAGCCATCCAAATACTTCAAGAAATGACTCCTAATGTCTAAAGAATCTTACAGGACACTTGCTTTGCCTGAAGTCCATGTTTTACAAAGCACTTCTTCAGGACCAAGGGCTGTTGAACATTCTTTATTCTTTCGACTCCTCTCAAACAGGTAGCTTGAACCTTAGAAACATTTTGGTGTTCATTTAGGTTCTGATTCAATTTGTGTTGCTGGAATTAGAAAGGTAGGCTGAGGGAATGGCTTTTACTGAGGAATAGTTCTGTTCCTATTGTTCAACTCTGTCTTTCAAACTCATGACTTAGTGTCTACTTCGTCCTCATAAAGGCACATGGTCCTTTTGTGTTCTTCCTTGGCTCATAGTTGTTCCAGTCCTTGAGATTCTTTCTCAAGTGGTTTCTCTTCAAACTCTTCCTGCCCTTGGATTTTAGACTCAAGTTGTTCATAACAGTACTGTTAACACCAACATTCAGGTGTTTGTGGGATCCTAGACCCAAGAGAGTTCCCTTTTAAACTTCCTCATGTTAAACCTACAGATACTGTAAGAATCTCTACTTCAAAACCCCATTTTCTCATAGGGTTTTCTGCTTGGACATTTCTCTGCCTGAAGAGTCTCTACTTAACCTAATATTTTTAAGCAACAAGATTCTGGAATGTATATGGGCTCTATAGGGGATGGGATTGTGATGCTGATCCTAGAAACTTTCCTCAGTCCCTCATGCTCAGGTTACTTCTGTACTCCAGGAATGAATCCTGATACCGGCAGAAGAAACCATAAAATGCATCGAGAACCTACTGAGAAGTGAAACCTAAGTGCCCTTTCCAATAGTATTCCTTTGTCTATCCCTCAAAGGGGATTTAAAGTTTCTTCCCTCAAGTGTAGAAGTTAATCCTGTCTGAAGGGATGAGTTGTGTCCTTAATTCAGAAACTCACAGGTACTGTTCATCACTTACAAGACTGTCATCCCAGAGGAGTCTGATAGCCTCACCTGTGGCTGCCTTCCCTTGGAGAGCATCTCTTGATCCAATGTAAGATTAAAACTCTTCACATTTGTGGCTCATAAAAGGGATATCTTAGGATCTGTTTCTAATTCTGTCAGAATCTTTAGATAAAGATGTCCTACAGCAAACCAACCACTCCCTACGCATGCCAATTAGTGTGGTGGAAAGTGGCAGCTCACATCTTGTGGGGAAGGAAGGTGGTAAAAGCCTGGATCAAAGGTTGAAGGAGTTTGTAGCAGGGAAGATGAGAGCCAGGAGAACGGAGACCTGGGTCGAGGAGAAAGTGCCCCTTGTAGGGTACCATCGCTATTAGTAGTTTAAGGATTCCTCTGAGCAAACACAGAAGTGCTATGGGAGGAGTTGCTGCTCAACCTAACATGTACCTTAGCAGCTGGCACTCATGAACAAAACCTTAAAGCCCAGTGGAGATCTTGTTTCCTGTTTTGCTAACAGTTTTGCTTTGGTCTTATTCTAGGACTTTTGTCCTATAGGAACTGAAGGCTGACGATTCAGTGGTGGTTCACTAAATTTGTGTGCCTGAATGTCTTCAGCTGAAGACTACTCAGATCACCTGGGAGCTTTTTGTTTACAGTTCCTATCTGATGACTCCTCAGCTGGGTTCAACTTGGGATGTTTAAACCAGTCTTCTACTCATGCTGTTTGGCTCTGTTAAAGCAATCCAGGTCAGAGCAGGGAGAACAGTCACTCTTCAGAAAATAACATGCCATGTTGACTACATCTTCAGCTCTCAGTGCTGTTGTAACTGACAATCCCAAGCTCCCATCAAAGGCTTCTCCAGAGTTTGCATGTCCTGGATTGGTACCAAGATTTCACTTGAGCAGATAGGAAGCAGTCCCTTTTGGGAACAACAAAGCCCAGACTTCCTTCACATAGACCTATACTAAAGGCCTTTCTGCAGTGGGATACCTGAATTTCCTGTGGTCCTTACTAAGGACTGCAGTGCACAGATCCTTGAGCCCATTATTATCCACCTTCAAATTGCTTGATTCCAGGCTATATTCAACAAGAATAGAAAAATTCATGATGTAAGCTATTACCTTTTCTCCTTCCTGTTTCTATAAGTGGACTTCTGATTGCTTGCCTTTACTCTAAGCTCTTTATAGAGTTGTGGCACCAACAGCCATAGTGTGGAGGTGAAAGTGTGGGTATTGGGAGTATATGGTTAATACAAACGCAGTACATGTTTGTTCTTTGGTTTTTTTCCTGCTGGCTACTGTTACCTGTTGCTTGGTCATATTTGTAATCTCTCTTGAAAATTAATACACATTAATTACTCGATTGCCCATATAAGACATATACATCCCTCTGACAGTCCTTTTATAAACAGTCCCCTTCCTCACTAATGGCTGCCTAATGTTCAAAAGTTTCCTTATACTTGCCCACAAAGCTCATCTTCAGACTTATGCAGATTCCTTTAGGACTTTGCATTTGGTTCCTGAAATTGGAACTTTGCTTAACTATAGTGTTCTGAAGCCAAAAACTCTGGCATATTATGGGAATCCTATTCCTGCTTGCCTCTACTGTTAGATCAATGTAAGGATTATCACTTAATCTCCATTTCCATGAAGACTGACATATGCACACACCCCCACTCAAGTGAGCAGCATTGGAAAAAATCCTGAATTCTCTCAACCTCTCACTGGCCCCTACAAAAGGGATGTTAATTTTTTTTTAAAACTTTGAGTCATTTTAAGAATTCTAAGCAGGCTCCATACTGCCCGTACAGAGCCCGATGCAGAGCTTGAACCCACAAACCGTGAGATCATGACCTGAGCTGAAACCAAGAGTTGGACCCTTAACTGAGCCACTGAGGCACCCCAAAGGTTGCTTATTGATCTATTTATTGGCTTATAGAGTTAAAGTCAAATACTTGTCCACATTCTAATTGTTTCTAATCCTGGGGTCATCTGTAGACTATAGGTGAAAGACTGGTTGTGTGTCTTTATGAAGCAGGCTAGCGTTTCCTCAGCCCATCAAAATCTCACCTTGGATTGAGAAGTGGACAGGTAGTGAATCTCCCTAGATCTTGGTCCCATACTCCAGTTTAATCAAACCAAAACTTTAATTTCCATGGTAAGATGACATAGTATACTTGTTTAAAAGCCTACATTCTGAGGTCAGACTACCTGGGCTTGATTTATAGCTCTACTATTTAGGACTTGGGCATCCTCTGAAACTGCTTAACTTTTGTCCTCAGTGCTTCCTTGCCTGTAAAATCAGGCTAATGCTACTACAAGGTGGTTATGAAAACTAAGGGAGGAAATGTAAAGAGTTTCAGAAGTCTATAACTGTACCAGGCACTAAAAGGTTTACTTGGCTCACAGGTCTTAATTGTCTAAGCACCTATAGGAGAAAGGAATGTAACTAGCATTTGGGAACCCCAGTACTTCTAATCCACACCAACTTTCTCCTATTTCCTGGGAAAGCCCAAGCTCTGTCCTTCCTCCACATCTTCACACTTCCAGTTTAAGTCTGGAAGACTTCTATCAGCTATCACTTGGAGGAATCTTGCTTAAACCATATCTTTTATGAGGTCCTTTCTCCTGTCAACTGTTACACTGTGAGAACATGTTCACCTTTGTATGATCAATAGTGAACTGGCTATTCACTCACTAAGTGAAAACCAGTGCAGGAGGCTTCCCACCCACCCCCCCCAAACCCTGCCAGGCCCCACAAGACCAGAAATGAGAGATCTCCCAGATAGAGTGGAAGCAGGTCAAGGATTATGCCATGTTTGTGGTAGCCTGGGCACCACACAGTTCTAGCTGGGACTCCAGTCCAGGAAGGTCTGAGATTCAACTACTCTGTCCCTTGGAGAAAGGGCTGTGCTATGCAGTCTGGAGTTTGGTACAGTAGTGGAGGCTTAAAATCCTATGTTCCCAAGGTTTTTCTCCACTCAGGAAGCAACTCAGTCCTACAGTCCACTTAGCAGGAAAATCAGACCAGCTTATAGAACTGCACTGAACTCCTTAACTAAAATTTAAAGTGAATTGGACCAGGAAAAAAATGGTTAAGGAATTATGCACCCAAATTGGCTCTCAGCCTTCACATCTGGGTTCTCCTCTAGCAACAAGATATCCCAAGTATTTTTCCTTGGAATTCAAGAGAAGTTGTCTTCGTGGGTGACTCTGTTGGTTGAGCATCGGACTCCTGATTTCAGCTTCGGTCATGATCCCAGGGTCATGGGATCAAGCCCAGCATCGGGCTCCATTCTGAGCGTGAAACCTGCTTAAGATTCTCTCCCTCTGCCCTTCTCCCCTGCTGGAGTGCCGCTATTTAAAAAAAAAAGTTTGAGGGTTGACCTCAGTCATCAGACTCAAATTCCAGGACAAAGATCCATCACTAAATACATCAGCTCACAAATGCCTCTTAACACTTACTAATAAGACCATCAACCAAGCAGGGTTAGACTGTCCTCCTTTGCAGTTACCTTCCTTTGGCAAGTTGATCTGGATCCAGTGTAACTCAAATGAGGTCTTCTGTGTCAGGCTGTGATGGCCCTTGATTAGGAATCTTGGGATCCTGTGATTCCTGGTACTTGGCAATGAGAAAAGCAGCTTCTCGTTGCGACTCCAAGCTCACTGTGCTCCATAACCTAAAAGGAACACCTGAAGTCCAGTGGTTGAGCAGACTTCATTAATGCTGCAAAAACAGTAACTTGTTTCTCTAAAGTGGGAATAGTATCAGCCCTCTCAACGTTTATTTATTTTTGGGACAGCGAGAGACAGAGCATGAACGGGGGAGGGGCAGAGAGAGAGGGAGACACAGAATCGGAAACAGGCTCCAGGCTCTGAGCCATCAGCCCAGAGCCTGACGCGGGGCTCAAACTCACAGACCGCGAGATTGTGACCTGGCTGAAGTCGGATGCTTAACCGACTGCGCCACCCAGGCGCCCCAGTATCGGCCCTCTCAAAACCAAAAACAACTTCCCATTCCTGAGGATGTCATTAACAAGTCCAACAAGCCACCAGATCAAAGTAGAGTGTTAGCTTTAATATACAGTCAAACCTCCTGTTGTAACCAACAAGTTACATTTCAAATGCTTAATAGCCATGTGTGGTTACTGGCTACTAAACTGAATACCGATTATAGAATACTTTCATCATCAAAGAATCTTAGAGCACAGCTCCAGGTATCTCAGCTATATTATGGCAAAACTACAAATGTGTCCAGTGTTCATTTCAGGTGAATGCAAACTGTATCTGAGCTCCTGTCCTGTAGAAGAACATCCACCAAATCGATTGTGGTGTGCCATGTACATGACTGTGTTAATGTGCTCTAGCAGAGAACACATCTGGCAACACCACTTAGTTGGGGCTAGTACATGCATTTGGAGTATTCTCCAGGAGCTAGCTGTTTCAGGTGCCATACTGTGCATTAAATGGGGATGTGATGGGGACTTCCACCTCCTCAGACTTCAGGTCGCTTTTTTTTTTTTAATGTCCTGTTTATTTTTGAGAGCACAAGCAGGGGAGGCTCCGAGGTGGGACAGAAGATCTGAAGCAAGTTCCTCACTTATAGCAGCAAATCCATGTGGGGCTCAAACTCACAAACTGCAAGAATATGACCTGCTCAACTGACTGAGCCACCCAGGTGACCCCATGCTTTAGGTCATTTTAAAGCATCACTAAGTTCTTCCATCCCTTCAAGTACACAGTATCTTCATTTACTGTCCTATTCAGAAAAAGAGGAAAGTTCCAAAGGCCTTGCTTCAGCCTTCTCTACTATACCTCTTGATTCCTAGGCCAAACTCATGAATAGATACATATATCCATTCTGACTATACATTCAGGTAAGGTGAATGATCATAAGATGCATCCCAGAATCAGAGGACCCTCTGTAAGCTGGCTATTGGCCAGGAATCCACTTGTTACCTAGTTCTCCTATGCTTCCCTGTCCTGACTGGGGGGCCATAATCTTTGGGTTTCTGGGTATGAGGGTTACTTAGGACTTGTGTCAAACATTCTCAAATGGTTCTCCTTTTTACAGTGGCAAGTATCTGAATAAATGGCTGTAGGTCCCTTTGGGAGAAAAAACTGGTAGAGTCATTACCATGCACTCTTCCTAAAAGTTCTGAATTTTTCCCTCCCAGGAGAGAAGACAACTGTGTTTAAACTTGAAACACAGGGCAAAGGATTATGAATACTGATTAAGTAAACTGCCATTAACCTCCTGATCTTGATTCTTCTACAGATAGAGTAGCTCTGCTGTTGTCTTCATCCTAGCTTGATATGGAACACATGAATTAACAGAACACCTTTCACAAGTGCCTATGTCAATCTATTACTTCTAGCAAGTATATCCTCCCAATACATCAATAAGTCTTAATGATCAGACTGCTACCAGAGGCTATCTGTGATTCACCTACAACAGGGATAAGGTTTCATTACCCGATGTTACCAAATGTTGCAATTCTAACATGTTACCTTCTTTGTATATATTTCCTTGAACCTCTCCAAATACCAAATGTTAGTGTTGTGTAGAATATTTAAGGAGTGTTGCATGGAGGGAAGTGAAAAGTTGGCAGGGGCAAAAAGCTAGGATGAAAATCGAACTGTAGCTTTGACCAACTCCTCCAGGAGATGTTTCTACAGTGACCTTTCAGTTTTGTCCTAAATTGGACCACATTGACCACTGTGTTTCCCCGCCCCCTGCTTAGTCATTGGGTTGCCCTAAAAGATGTGGCCTTCAACTTTGAGACTGATAATCTTGTCCATCCTCTTTTGGTTTGCAAGTCTTCTTGGTAGTTCTTTTTATAAGTCCTCTGTATATATCAGGAGTCTTCCCATCTGTAACCTCCCAATTTAAGGCACTTCCTGCTAATTTAGTCAAACGTCCTAATTTTTTTTTTAATTTATTTATTTTGGGACAGAGACAGAGCATGAACGGGGGAAGGGCAGAGAGAGAGGGAGACACAGAATCGGAAACAGGCTCCAGGCTCTGAGCCATCAGCCCAGAGCCCGACGCGGGGCTCGAACTCACAGACCGCGAGATCGTGACCTGGCTGAAGTCGGACGCTTAACCGACTGTGCCACCCAGGCGCCCCACATCCTAATTTTCTTGAAGTAATCTTTGTTTTTAAAACTTCATCTATCCTAAGACCTAAAACTTAATCATATATCACTACTAAGAGTTAAAGTTACTTTCACATCTAAGTCCTTAATAAACCTGGAGTTTATTTTTGTATATGGAATAAGGTAGGCATCCAATTATCTTCCATCTGATTTTTTTTTTCCAGCTAGACTTAACTTACTGAAAGGCCTGTCTCCTCTTAGTGAGTTAAGAGACTGCTTACAGAGAACTGATTGTCGGGGCGCCTGGGTGGCGCAGTCGGTTAAGCGTCCGACTTCGGCCAGGTCACGATCTCGCGGTCCGTGAGTTCGAGCCCCGCGTCGGGCTCTGGGCTGATGGCTCGGAGCCTGGAGCTTGCTTCTGATTCTGTGTCTCCCTCTCTCTCTGCCCCTCCCCCGTTCATGCTCTGTCTCTCTCTGTCCCACAAATAAACGTTGAAAAAAAAATTTTAAAAAAAGAACTGATTGTCTTGTTTACTGAGTCTGCTGGTCTGTGAGACTATACCTGGACTTGAGGGTCTGGGACACAGGTCTTGGGCCTGTGTAACTGAAGTAACAAGACTTCCATAGGAATCCAATGCCATGATCTATACCAAGGCAGAATAGAACATTTTTAGCATCATCCTTAACCCTTCACACTGCTATAGGGATGAGGGGTCCAAGAAGCTGCAGATGGGGGAACTTCCCAGGGAGACTGAGGATGGTGAGCTGCTGTTTCCTGTCCCATCTACATCTATAAAGTCAACTTTATGCCAGGTAAAATCTGTTTTTGTCTTAGCGTACTAATCCAAATGTGGGACCACTTCTAGAAGTGGTTGATCTGTTCTAATCTGCTTCTCGTGGACTTTAAATTAGCGGGTTGTTTGCCTTCTGGAATAGTTGTTTCTCAAACATTTTCTGGCCTGTGAGTTGACTTCTCTAGAAGTATTGACTATTAGACAATGCAAATGGCACTGCAGATTCCCAGCACCAATGAGCAGGTATACTAATCCTAAAGCAAAGAGCCCAAGGCACCAAATATAGATAGTAAATCTTTCCCCTCCTCCCCAAAATTAAAACTTCATGTTCTCTATGGAAAGGGTTTAAAAGGAGAAATCTCCTGGGTAACTTGTCAGTTTTGAGAATGTCTGAGGGTGGGGATGCTGTTACTTAAAGTTAATTGTGCCCTACCTATTTCTCCATGAAGCCACCTACACAGAGCTCCTCTGCAGCTGTGACTTGACTTTTAAGGACAAAGGAGTCCACACAAGTGTTAACTAGGCACCGATTATTCCAAGGCAATGCAGGGGAGGAACAAGACCCAAGCTCTTATAGTCCATTATCTATTGCATTGTCCCATAGTAGTGCTTGGGTGTCTGTCTTCTGTCTCGGGCCAATGCTACTACCCCCACAAACTTTCCAGTCCCTTCCCATTCCAACCTTCCCCAGGGTGTGAATTTCTATTATAGTTTCCTATATAGGGTACCTTTTCAGACTGATCTTGGGGAAGGAAGGCAGCAGTTATACTTGTCAACCATCTTAATCTCAGAGAACCATAGGTCTCCCACCCAAAAAGACTATTAAAGATTCTCAGGGCTCAATCTTTAATAGTTTTCACGATTATCCTTGTGATTCTAATAGGCCTGCCTAGGACTTTATGTTGGAGGTACTTGGGTGTGATACTGTATTACAGAACTTCGAAAATATTTTCACTTGTGTATACATCTACTTACAACCACCCTAAAACCTTAACACCAATCCTTCAATACCACTCCATGGATAGAGGTGTAGTCTGAATAAGAAGCCATTTTTTTATATGAAATTTATTGACAAATTGGTTTCCATACAACACCCAGTGCTCATCCCAAAAGGTGCCCTCCTCAATACCCATCACCCACCCTCTCCTCCCTCCCACCCCCTATCAACCCTCAGTTTGTTCTCCATTTTTAACAGTCTCTTATGCTTTGGCTCTCTCCCACTCTAACCTCTTTTTTTTTTTTTCCTTCCCCTCCCCCATGGGTTCCTGTTAAGTTTCTTAGGATCCACATAAGAGTGAAACCATATGGTATCTGTCTTTCTCTGTATGGCTTATTTCACTTAGCATCACACTCTCCAGTTCCATCCACGTTGCTACAAAGGGCCATATTTCATTTTTTCTCATTGCCACGTAGTATTCCATTGTGTATATAAGCCACAATTTCTTTATCCTAAATAAGAAGCCATTTTTATTGTATATGAAACAGAAGTCCCACCACTTGTCACAAGGGATGGGTAAAAAAAAAAAAAAAAAAAGGATTTAATATTAATCCTTTGTTTGGGGCTGAGACTGTCCCTTCAGGTAACAAGTCCAAGAGTGGACTTAGAAGAAAGCTTGAGGGGAGGACAGCCTGAGGTAACAGAATAGGACCTCCACGTAAGAGATACTAACAACTGAAGCAGTCCACACAACCAACATTCAGCCAAGTGGCTGAAGTTTCTCCAGAAATATTTTTTCTGCTTACTCTAAGAACCCAGAGATGTTCAGAAGTCTTGTTCTTACAAGGCCAAGTGGTTGGTAATGTATCCCTTATATTCTCATGAGTCCAAGAATTGGGAGAGAGAAGTAGCTTAGAATGGAAACCTAAAAAGACTCTCTACCCATAACCAGACTCAACATAAAAACAAACTGCTGGGGGCGCCTGGGTCGCTGTCTGTTAAACGTCCGACTTCGGCTCAGGTCATGATCTCACAGTTTGTGAGTTCGAGCCCCACATCTGGCTCTGTGCTGGAAGCTCAGAACCTGGAGCCTACTTCAGGTTCTGTGTCTCCCTCTCTCTCTCTGCCCCTTCCCTGCTTGCTCACGCTCGCTCTCTTTCTCTCTTTCTCAAAAATATTTTAAACTGCTAAAGAGAAAAATGGAGGAAACCGGGTTGTAACAACATCAGTCTATTAGTCTAGATCAGTCTTCAGCTATTATAGTCTCCCTTCCCATAAAGCCTCATCGTGAGTGCCTATGGTAACATCAAGGGATCAGCTCTACCTTTACACTTTGAACTCAATTGCTATAGGACACTTCTGACGCTAGGTCTTTCAGATTTATATTGGTACTACAATTTCCCCCCATGAATTCTGTTCTAGGGTAAGAAAGAAGACTTGCTGAGCTGTGTGCTGAGGATTGTAATGGCTACGTGGCTTTCATTCTTTAAATATCTGAGAACAGTCTTCGGAAAGTCCATCTTCATAAAAGTCGTCATGTCCATAAGCGGTATTAGCCCTTCTCACAGGACTGACTTGTGAACATGAACTGAACATTTTTCAGTGGCACTCCCTGTAATTGTGTTAGAATAGGTTCTCTGAAGAGCAGATGTCAAGAAGGAATTACATGTGTCAGAGATTTGTTCAGTGGGAAATGCCCATGAAGGAAGATACAAAGGAATCCTGAGGCTGGAAGAACAAGCTTACAATGCAGGTCTGATCTCTGTGCAGGAGGGAGGTAAGAAGGGAAGGAAGGTCTTAGACTTCAGTGCATTTCTAAAAGTTTTGACAAGGCCACAAGGAGTACTTAAGCCAAAGGCACCCATAAGGAAAGTCCAGTGTCTCACAAGAGTAAGTCTGCATTATTAGTGCTATGTTCATTCACTGGTTGGAAGCCACCCCATAGGAAGTGGAACCCAGGCAGGGCTGTGGACTTGAGCAGTGTGATAGAAGCTGTTTAGTCACATATACTTCCTGCAATCAGATCTCAGGAGCATATTTTCATGGTCACCACAATTTATTGCATGGTACAGGTGTCCTTCATATTTTGGGAGCAGCAACCCCATAGTTCCCATGGGCCTCTTTTGCTGTGGGTAAACTAGAAGAGGAATGCCGGTAGAACTACAACCCCAGTCTGGAATTCCTATCAGAACCACAACTGTTACTCTTTTCCTTCCACTGTCTATTTGGAATTCCTCTCACCCTCAAGGAATCTTGAATCTTGAGGAATCTTATAACTATCACCACTTTAAATCTTGGTGGCCTACCTGATGAAGCAACCCAATTCTTCATTCCTGAGGAGGTTGAACCCTTGGTAATCATACTCCTATTTAGGGATTGTTTCACATGTACACTCATGCTTATAATGGGGCATGGGCACTAGAAAATGCCTAACTAGATCACCTGGCTTCTCATTTACAAACTCCCCCATATCCATTGTGTAAAAGCAACTGCCTCTTCAATTAGGTCAGTTACTCCTGCCAGGATAGTAACTCTTACCTGTTGGTCCCTAAGCACTGGAGTCCTAAGTAGCCTGAGGGCAGCTATAATTTGTAGTTCAACAGAACCCTTGTTGTATCCTTTGAGGATCAGGACTTCCAACCATTCAGAGACCGTATTTCCTGGGATAGGAAGCAAAAGTCCCCTAGTGGATGATTGAGACTGTAACATATTCCTGATTCTACCTCTTTGTCCCTGGACTCCTGTATCCTATTGGGGACCAAGCACCAGATAAAGATCTAATTTAATGCAAATACAGCATCCTAAAGGATGGCCACTTTTTTTGTGTGGAGTGCTGCCTCTGAGCTGCCTTTTCAGCTGTGTTTTTAGAAGACTGCCCCAGAATTGAGTCTAACTGCTTCTGGTTAGTGAAGTAATGTTAATGCTTCCAGTGAATCCCATAGTCATGATCCCTATGCTGCATATCCTATGGTGAAGAATGTCTACTCTTCTGTTACTGTGTAATGTGGGATCTCTTTCCCATAAGTCATTCAGGAAGCCTTCAAAGTAGTGCTGGCTGAGGCTTTTGTAGATAAGAAAGGAAAATCCACACCCAGGATAAGTACATATCACTGGCAGTACAGACCTTCAAAGTAGTTGACTTACCAAGGGACCTCCTTGAATAATAGTATTATGTCTAGGTTTCAGCATTGAACTCCATGCTCAGTAGGAATCTACTTGGTTGAGCTCACACAGTCTCCTTTGCTGTCACTGCTGCTACTCTAATAACCCATCACACCAGTTCTGAGATGACCACTGAATGTCAACCAGCAGAATTGCCTCAGTGGCTTAGTTCAGAGCCTTTTCTGGTGTACGTTTTACACAGATACAAAACTCCTCAACTTGAACCCAACCCCCATCCTTCTCTCAGACCTCTTTACCTTAAATCTCCTGTCTCTTACTTTGTAGGCCCCTTCCCAAGGACTTAGAGATGACTCTTGGACCACTTTACTTTTCACAGAACATGAATGACCAGTTATACCACTTGAAATCCTGCCAACTAGGAAACTTTGATTCTCCACTCTTTCAAAGTCTCAAGGCCACCTCTGTATGTAACTATAATGCATCTGCCATCCATTTTAGGTCATGCCTTCCCAACCCATAAAACCTAAACCAAGCTCTGGCTTCTTCTTTGTGTTGGTGTAACAGACTGCTTCATGTGGCCATTGATGTGATCTGCAGGAGAAGAACTACTGCAAATGCTCTGGATGACCTGACTCTGGAATTCCTGCTCATGCTTCTGTCCTCTGATCTTCCTAGATTTGATCATGGATGAACCATTTCCATCTCTCACTGCTGCTGGACCTGTCTAATTTTGACTTAGGTCTGATACATCCAACTCCTAATGGGCAGTTCTGGATGCGTGATCACTTGTTGTCCCGTGGCCAAATGTTCTGTCTCTACCAGGGTCTAACAAAATGCCAGGAGTTATCAAGTTATACAGTTTTCTGCTGTAAGTGACACAGCCTAACTTAAATACTAGGGCATGTATAATAATTCCATAAGCTACATGCTGTTTCTTTCCCCATTACTGATACCTCTAACACTTGAGTGTACCAGTTCCTATGACCTATGTGTCAGTGATGTTTGGCACCACAGCCTGAACCTGCGATAGAGCCTTTTCCTGCTCTGGGCCCACTCAAAGCTGGAAGCCTTCCATGTCCTCTGGTACAGAATTCCTAAGTGAAGAATACATTATCTCCAGAATCAAATGTAGCCTACCATGCATTGTTTTCTCCTTGTATAGAATTTTCAAGATGAAGATCTTCACTTTAGAAACATTTCTTTACCATTGGACCCCTGGAAACCTTCATTGAAATGCTAGGCTACTGACTATTCTCAGTATTTGTCTCTTCCTCTGGAACATATGTGTCTAAGGCTTTCACAGTCCACTTCTTGTGTATTTTGCCCAATCAACCTGTCACTGGTAGATCATTGCGATATTCTGTGGGAGGTCTAGTCCTTTTAGGATTATATTATGGTATAAAAAGAGTTAACATGGGTGCCTGGGTGGCTCGGTTGGTTAAGCGTCTGACTTCGGCTCAGGTCATGATCTCACGGTCCGTGAGTTCAAGCCCCGCGTCGGGCTCTGTGCTGACAGCTCAGAGCCTGGAGCCTGTTTCAGATTCTGTCTCCCTCTCTCTCTCTGCCCCTCCCCTGTTCATGCTCTGTCTCTCTCTGTCTCAAAAATAAACGTTAAAAAAAATTAAAAAAAAAAAAAGTTAACATGCCCCTGAGGGAAGCTGAGTACTATTGCCTATCCCATGTGTATGGAAACTTCTCAGTCCTCTTGAAATTGGAATAAACAATACATCTGCCTGGTTGCTAAATTCTCTATCATGGACCTGAGTAGCATTTTTTTTTTTTTTTAGCTTTGGAGAGAAATTTTGGTGACTTCTATCTGGCCTTCCCCACTGTGCTACCTCTTCCCTCACAGACCAAGTATGCCATATGGCAGTTATTCCAACTCTAATAGTTCTAATCAGTCACTAAGTGGCTGAAGAAGTGACCAGTGGGTAAGTTCATGAAATGAGGACATACTGAGAACTGGACTTTCTCTAAGACCCCTTACTGACTGGATTCTACTACCTAGAGCAGAGCCCCAACTCCAGTAGAGGGACCATGATTGTTCTTTCAGTTTATCAGTATCAGTCTTCAATGTCTAGGTATTCTCTTCCTAGTGTAAAATTGCCTAAATGACCATAGTTCTCTTTAGAGAAGAGTTCAGGGAATCATGGTATAGAACTGAGGTTTTGAGTCTTTCCCCTTAGGGATCCAGGTACCTCTTGGGTTAATGAGTCCTAGATCTTGAAAATTAGTACAGGTCTGGAAACTGAGCAAGAGATTGACTATTGCAATGACCATCCCTAGTCTCATATCCATTGTACTTTGTTTTTCTAGATGGTAAGCCAGAGCCTTGCTGGCTACCCACCTGTTTCAGCCCTTGGGGCCAAAAACACTAAAACAGCTCCACAATCCCCTGGAGCCAAGCCCCTTTGACTTTATCAGTTCTTAAAGTAATTTCAGCCTTCTGACTTGTGGCCAAATGCTTCCTTTTGGTCTCAATTTCTCCATTATCCCCACTGATCTTCATGAGCCCACAACTAGAACTACATTTGCTGTCATCAGACCTGGTGAGAGCCACCATTGAACTTCTCAGTGGTACTGGTGCCTGTATCACCAGTTATGATGGTTTTGGATGTTGTGTCTTGTGTTCAACTGAACATAATTTTCTGATGGGTCTTCTATCATTACATAACAATCTGTTACAATATGATTACCTACATCTTTATTTTTACCTTTCAGGACAACCTAAGCATTTTCACTTTGCTTCTCATTAGCCATTGTTTTCAGGTTTAAAGGAGCCACTCTAACAGGGAGTTTGCACAATCTCCTAGGGTCTTCGCAAGGGTAATAAATCCCACATGCCAAGAAAGTGCCTCCAGGTTGAATTTTTTTTCATCTAGTCTTAATATTACATACTTACATCCTATTCCTCCTGATCAAATACTCCCCAAACCATTCCCACAGGTACTCATGTCAGTATGTGCTAGCTAATTCTGAGAACTTGGGCCCTGCCTCCCTTTAACCCTGGTTATCAGCACAGTAGCCAGGAAGAGAGGTGAGGATGGCTCTGGAGAGGAACACCTGTTGCCTCACAGAAGCCACCCCTTACTAAGGAAATGTGGGTCACCTCAAAGTCCAAGCATTTGGAGTAGCTATAGGGCCACTATACCCAAAGGTAGGCATCCAGAGGTTCCCATGCCATGTTTTAGTATCCCAGGTTTTCCAAAATAGAACCCTGACCTTCTCTGGCTGAGCATTCAAACACTGAGTGCTCTATGCCTAACAACGGTCTTTGGCCTGTCACTTAGCTGTATTATTGCAGCAGATAAGAATATTTTTGTAAGTAAGCAGATGCTCAGGCTCTCCTGCATAACCATTAACTGCTTGTTAATAGCTCTCAATCTTACCATCCTTCTGCAAGGCATCAGTGTAATTTAGAAAAACAAAATCCATGACTTTATAGACTGTACCCTCCCCCACATTTCTCAAATGTTTGTATCCTCACACTTGCAACAGTGTTTCCCCCCTACTGGGATATCTTAGTTCCCCACTAGTGAAATCTTTAGCAATTGAGTCATCTTGTGTGAAGGACTACCTATGCCCTACCCACTAAGGTGGCATCGTCCTCCTCCGCCAAGCAGTTAGTGAGCCAGCCAGATGCCCACTTTACATTCTGCTTGCTCTGACCACTCTTGGTCCTCTAAGAAGCAGACCACAAGATGGGATTAGACTTACTGGAAGCTATGCCTATGAGAGAAATGCAGAGGGAGCTAAATGCTGGTCAAGCTATCCGCTCACGATGCCAGTCTGACCTCTGTAAAGTATTGAAAGAGGTTAAGGAAGGAAAGGTCTCAGACTTCATTGGCCTTGCCGAAGCTTTTAGAAGTACAGTGAGGAGTCCCATAGCCATAGTTACCTGTCACAAGTATTCTGTCCTGCAGGAATGGGCCTACCCTCCATCCCTATAATGCCTAGTCATTGGCTAGGAGCTGCTTGTGGAAAATGTGACCTCAGTGGAACATGGTGATGGATTTTTAGATGGCAACAGCTAAGGCTGACGGTCAACCACACTCCTACCACAGGAGATGGGGGAGGCATATTTGAAGGTTGCCACAACAATCTCCATGCTTTGTTGTATGCTCTATAAAACCCCTTAGTCTTTTCTGCTTAGGTAGCAAACCGAATGCCTCTTGGCTACATCCAGGTTTCACAATACTAAAATACATAAGAGTTGAGGGATTGATATTCCATAGCTAATCTGCAAAAGGCAAATTCCTGTGCTAGGCTGAACTCCAAATGAAGAGTGCCATAAATTGGGTTCAAGTTTAT
The DNA here is from genome assembly GCF_018350175.1 of Felis catus. Lineage (NCBI taxonomy): Eukaryota > Metazoa > Chordata > Mammalia > Carnivora > Felidae > Felis > Felis catus. The sequence continues at coordinate 60,561,536 of NC_058377.1, read as the reverse complement.
ACCTAAGTCCCTTGAGCATATTCTACCTCAGAAAATATAAATGCTATGCACTAAAGGAGAATAACAAGGTTTCTAACCTCTCTCCAATTTTTAACCTGGTAGTTAAATGCTAAAGCTTCAGACCTTTTCTCCAGGCCATGTCCTTGTCCTTGCCTTTTCCCACACTCCTCCACAAAGAGGGCCCTGAGATCCGGTGAACACATACTTGACATTAATTCCAAACCCCTTCCCTTGGTCCCCAACCATGGTGGGGGTAAGCAAAATAGGACTTTGCTTATGATTGTTTTTCCCTTTATATGAAGACTATTTGACTCTTCCCAAACTCAGACCTAAGGTTCAGGAAAGCTAAACCATGATGGAACTATGGGATAGAATAGGCTAAAAGTTAGAGATTTGGGGGAAATGTGAATATAATCAGAACCCTAAATGAACACATTCTAGATATCCCAATAGTCAGAATCAGAAATCATTTATTCTGGTTGTTGTATAGTGATCTTTCATTTGCACTTGACTACTTCCCTTCATACTAAGGTCTGTGATCATTTGTTGTATACCTAAAGCTCAATAGACTCAACATCTTCCTGCCTGGTTATAGTTAAGGGTTTGTAATCCAACTTTGAGTTGCATCCAGTTCTACCCTTTGAAGGGAAACTGATCTGTGCATTCGCAGTTGGGACTGACTATAGTGTCAGCTGTGTAAGAGACATTAAATATGCAACCATTCAGACCTTGAGGAAAAAAGCTTTTCATCTTTTCCACAGCTGAGTAAAATGAGGGTCATAAGGACTAGAGGCTTTTGGAATTCTAAACCACTGAATTCCATGCGGCATCTGGCTGGCTCAGGCGAGTGTTGGACTTGATTTTTGGCTCAGGTCATAATATCAGGGTCATGGGATCAGGCCTAGATCCCCCTGTTGGCTCAGCACTAAGTATGGAGCCAGCTTGAGATTCTCTCCCCCTCCCTCTGCCCCTCATGCTCTCATGCTCACTCATGAATGCTCACTCTCTTTCAAATTTTTAACTGCTGAATTCTTTTTTTTTTTTTTTTTTTTTTTTTTTTTACCTCCTATAAACTGAGTCACCTTGGTCAATTCTTCTGTCGCTTCTGGGAATATCCATTTCTCATGTGCAAAGCAGGGACAGTAACTGCCTACAAACTGTGGTTAAGAATCACATTAGTAACTTTCAACAGCAGCTACTTAACTAGCAAAGTGTTTTATAGTCCTTTTCTAGATATTGAACTAATACTTAATCTGGAAGGTAAAGTCAATGTTCCTAGAAATGCTAGAACTCCTAACTTCACCTTATTTTGTGATCAATTCAAAAAGACCATATGTAGTGAGGAATCCTACAGATGTACCCAGGGAGAGCTACTGCAAGGAGTAGAGGTTCTCCTCTTCATGGAGCCCTCACAGGCTTCAGGCTACTTGACAGGAATGGGTCTGCAGGAGAAGTACGAAGGTCCTGTTGAAACCTGATCATCTTGTCCGCTGCCCTTCATTAAGCTGATGTTTTTTTAACAGGCCATGTTCTTCTAGAACACTCCATGCTTTCTTAGTACAAGCAATTTTAGCATCTTGGCTTAAAGGCTTAAATCAAAATTGCTTTTCCTGTTAAGTCCACATGAATGAAATGACTCCATTTTCTTTTTTTTTTCTCTTTTTTTAGAATTGAAGCAGGCACAGAAAAAAGTACAACCTATTATATAACATTCTAAACTCCAAAGCATTGGATCTAGGCATCTTAGAAGCTCTGCATGCAACTGATAAAGCAAGGGTATTCTATTTCCAATGTGTAAAATGTGAACAGTACTAACTACCTCACAAGTTAGTGTTCATTCAGCACTTAATTCTTATAAATATCCTAACTATTTGTATTACTGAGGTCATCATAATTTCACCTTTACAGCTCAAATACCCTTTAGTCATTAAAATAAACATAAATAGAACTTAAAGCTGTACATTCTTAACATTCCTTTGGAATCACAAAAACTGGAGAACACTGGGCCTAACCTCTCAGACGGCTTGAAGCTCCCATTTGGCAAGCTGCCCACCATATTTAAATACCTTCTCCATATGTTTGAGAGGGAAGGAAGTAATGGTCACTTGAACTTAGTTTCTGTCTTCAGCATTTGGAGAAGCCGCTCCCGGATCTGCTTGGTGCGGACAGCGTAAACAATGGGATTAAGGATTGGAGGAATGAGGAGGTAGAAGTTAGCCAGTAAAGTGTGGATTGGAGGAGGTACCTGGTGACCAAATCGGTGAATGAGAGAAGAAACCACAATAGGAACATAAAAGATCAGAATGGCACAGATGTGAGAACCACATGTCCCCAGGGTTTTAAGTCGGGCTTCAGGTGTGGCTAGCCCCATCACGGCCCGGAAAATCATCACATAAGAGACAGCAATAGCCATGGAATCCAAGATTAGGACCAAAAAACCAATGCTTAGCCCATAGACATTGTTGACCCTGCTGTCACCACATGCCAAGGTGACCACAGCCATGTGCTCACAGTAAGAGTGTGAGATGACATGAGCCTTGTAAAGGGGCAGCCGTAGGCGGATCATCAAAGGCAGAGGTCCAATGTAGAGTACCCCCCGAAAGAGGGCAGCCAGCCCCAACCGTCCCACCGTAGCATGAGTGAGCACTGTGGTATGATGTAGCGGGTTGCAAATGGCTACGTAGCGGTCCAAAGCCATGGCAAGGAAGATGCCTGACTCAACTGTGGCAAAGCAGTGGATGAGGAACATTTGGGCCAAGCAGGCATCCAGGCCAATATCACTAGCACCAAACCAGAAGATTCCCAGCAGTTTGGGCATAGTAGAAGTGGATAGAACCAGGTCAACAACCGCCAACATACAAAGGAAGAAGTACATGGGCTGGTGCAGGCTATTCTCCACCTTTACCACAGCCAGAATGGTGATGTTCCCCACCACGGCAACCAGGTACATGGAGCCAAAGGGGATGGAAAGCCAGAGATGCAGGGACTCCAGCCCTGGGATGCCGGCAAGCTGGAAGGAGCTGGGTACTGAGCAGGAATTTTGAAAAGTGAGCATGATTCATAAATGAACCTTCTCACTCATGCCCCAAAATGCAGTAGAAACTTTTTCTAGAAATATTTTATTAAATCCTATAATAAAGAATAGAATCATTGGTAAGATGCTATAAACTTCTTAAAAGAAATCATGGAACAATATCATAGTGTAAGTGTCATATTATTACGGTCACAAAATTTTACCTGACAAAAATTTGCCAAGCACAAGCCAAATACATATTTGAATGTAAGAGTATCTCTGTATAATAGGACTCCCAAGGAGCAATGTTCTTGCATCAATCATTGAAATGACCTAAGGCAGACGAGTACCTATTTAGTCCTTTAAAGGTAAACTATACGGTATCTCTCAGTATTCTATTAGGTCTCAAAATGAGAGCTTCTTGAAAAGACACATTGATAGACCCCCAGGACTGTCTAGGCTCTGTGGTAAATCAAAGGTTAAGCTTGAGGCCAACACTTGCTATTGGATGATCTGAAACCTTTAATATACAGGCCAAAAATCACTAAGACATGGACCGGTGAAGAAAAGGGACCTTGAAGGATAGAAACAAAGCAATTCCTGAAAAACAAAAGCTGCTGAATGTAACTCAGTTTGTCTGCTGAGAGGCAGATCCTTGCAAGGGCCCTCTCCTTTTATGGAGGCTAAATAGAGGATAAGGCTCCAGAAGCAGAGCATTCTCCCCATTAGGGAAGAAGACCCATTCAGCTCTGAGTGGCATGAAGCCTAGAGGGCAAGTATTTGGCCAAAGAAGAAATGTCCTACTTGGAGTTCAGGACAACTGGCTAAAGGGATATTTGTATTTTGAGAAAAGACCTAGAAGAAATTTTGTGTGGGTTTTTCTTCAGGGTCTAAAGGATTATACCAGAAGGTTTCCTATCTATACTAGAGGAATGTCAAGGAAGGAGAAAAACATATAAGCTTTGTCTCCTACATCTTGAACCTTGTTGGGTTGACTATAGCAGATAGTTAATAGTCTGGGCTTCGGAATTTTCCAGATCTGGTTTCAGATCCTGGCAGTAGGAGCTGAAGCAAGTTTACATACATATATCATATCATATTATATCATATATCATATATCATATAATTGACTTCAACTGACAACAAAGTTAAACACTTGTAGCCTAGAGGAGGCATGAGGATTAAACAAGAATGCAATGTCTGACACATTAACAGTAAGCATTAGCTTTTCACAGTTGAGAATATTGGATATATTTTTGGTGTTGAAATATTAAAGTTCAAAAAACCTTGGAATGCCTCTCTAGGGAGCCGTGGTACTGGGAGGATGGCCACCATAGTAATGACTTGATCCCACAGAATTCCTCTCGATGAGCTGGGTTTCCTCTCCATCTCAAGGTTCTCCTATATCACTACAAATGGGAACAGTGTTGGCAGTAGCAGTAAAAAGGCTGAATCATTAAGGCTGGGGTAAAAAAAAGAGCATAGGAACCAGCCTGTGATTGAAGTGATCAGGTGAAGTCAGGCAAGGGGAGCCTGTCTTGATTTTTTCACCCTGTGTGCTGGTTATTTTCCATTTGTCCCTCTGAAGCCCTGTCCTAGGTCCCTATAAGCTGGAGTTTATAGGGCTGCATTACTCAGATTCCCTTCTCTTCTGTCTTCTAGAGGAGTTCAGCCAATATGAGGCACCAAGAAGAGGTAAGAAAAGGAGACTGGAGATCAGGAACATGTTCTCCAGTTCCCTTCCTGCCACGCACATATGGCCTTGCCATGGTTTTCTACCAAAGGCAACAGCTCTAAAAAGTGACCCCTTCTGTTTTCTGGCAACAGCATCTTCCCTTATGTGGTCAGGCCTGAGTAGGATAATAATGTGCAAGGTTGGTTCTGGTGCTTTACCATCCCCTTGTCAGTTTCCTTAACCCTTTCCAGGCCTCTGTAGATAATCTCTTCAACTGCCACTTTCACCAGGCCACTGGTTTGGATGGGTCACACCAGATCCCAATACTATACAATCTTCACTCAGTACTGTCTTTGAGAAGTTGTCTGCTTCCTTAGCAGGACATGTAATCTGAAAGTTGACAACTTTACAGAACTAGTTCTACAGGCAAATGAACGGCATTCAGGGCTAAATGACCTTTACCAGGACTTCTAGACTTAAGAGGGGACTTGTCTACTTCACCCTTGCATCTAATCAACTGGCTTTAATAACCTGATGCTGTACTAAGCAAAGGTGTAATCACATAGAGAATCTTTATTCCAGAAAAGGAAGAACCCTTGAATGGAAAAATCAACAGGACTTGTCAATGAATTTGTTTTCTATCCCCATGCTCCTCCTCCCTCAGCAGTTACCCTCCTATTTTAGTGAAGAGGTTTCAGCAGTCTTTTTTATTCTTTTGATGCTATTTGAGTGTCATCAATACTGCCTCACAACCTGAGGAATCATTTCCTTCGGAGTTTGGGCAGAGAAGTCCTGTTGTTGGAAGATTCACAGCCCAAGTTACATACAAAGCTAAGTATAACTAGGGACATCTAGACATCAGAAGTGATTTCTCTTGAAATCCAGCACACCTGTACTACATCAGACCTTACTAGAGCCAAGCCAAATGTCTTCAATCCCCTGGAATGGCCTCAAGCCCTGAAGAAGGCAGATTTTATTTGTATCCTTTCTCTTTCCTCCCCTATACCTGACAACATACAGAGCTCTTTTTCCCAATGACCGTTTCCTCTCCATGTTTTCCTCTTCCTATTCATCTCCAGAAACCCCTCATAAAACTGAAAAGGGTACCCATGACTGGAGAGATGCACTTCTGTTGTTAAATGGGACTGGGCTGAGTCTTGGTTAACTTTGCTGACTGCCCCATTCCCATCCTTCCCTAAGATCCTAACATTCCTTAACATATGTCTCCCTAGTTAAACAGCCTTCACACTTCAAGCACAACAGAAGGGAAGGCTACTGAAGCTCCTGCTCAGAGTTGCCATGAGGATATAAGGAGTCAGGCCAACCTGCCACCTGAGCTCTATCCAAATAGAGCTCTGCCAACACCAACCAGATTTTTTACCATTCTTGACCCTACCCACACTACCTTCCAACAAGGCTGAATTTTTCTACTTCCTAACTATATCATGTTCTTTTGCCTCTAAGAATTACCCATGTTCTTGGTGTTGGGATGGCATTCCTCTTCACCTAGCCAATCCTTACATATGCACCTTTCCATAACTTAGATGTCACCTTAAATCGCTCCAACCCTGTCTGTGCTCAGTGCCTGTCTTTATACTATACACACACAGTGCTCTGAATTGCCTGCTTACATGGATGATCCCTCAAACAATCTAAGTTTCATAAGAATAAGGAGCATTCCTATCTTCTCTAGTATAATCCCTGGGGTAACACAATGCCTAGCTATGTTGAATGAGAATAACCTATTGCATATTGAAAACATTGGCAGGTGTCTTGGAGTGTTTTGGATTGCCATTAGCAATCTAGAGGGCCTCTTCAGACTCCTTGAATCTGTAAGGAAGCATGAGCTCTGTATGGATTCCACACTTCAAGTCCCCTCCCAAGAGAATTCCTTCCCTCTGAGTCTTGTCTTGGAGACTTACACAGGAGCACAGTCAGAAGTAGAATGCCCAAGGGTCCCAAGTCTGTTCATCCTAATAGTCTTGGAACCCCTCCTGATGACCTCTGTTCCTTTTCTAGATTCCCCTTTTATACAATGCTCTTACCTCTGCTGGGTAGTGTCAGCAAGAGCCTAGGGCTCTGCAAATGCCACTGAGGCCTGGCACTTATAAGCATTCTGTTCAGGGGTTGAGGGAATTCTATCTGGACTTGTTAACCTTCCCACTTCCCTTAGTAGAGAAGGAAAATAACAGGCTTTGTCCCAGAAGAATGAACACAAAATCTAACCTTAAGCATAGCTATTCCTAGTATGTCAGGCTTGGTCCAGAGAGGTCTCAGGAGAACAGACAGACTCTCTAATTGAGTCATGATTACTTGGGTGTCCAAGTCCTGCTCTTGCTGGTTGTGTCTGGCCTCCCTGGAGTCTGTAGCTATTCTAAGGGCACCAATAGAAATAGAAATCATAAAAGCTTTTATAGGAAAAGGATGAAGAATCTCCTTGTAATTAGAGTTCAGCATGGCTGTAAATATCTAATGAAGTTTTGATATTCTGAAAGTATTTGGAGGTGATAATAGTGTCTCTAAACTTTAATACAAACCAAAAAATTGAAAAGACAAACCAATGGCTATTCCCTAAAAACCATATACTGTGGACTCCCCCCTCCCCCCCCACCCCACTCTGTTCACATTATTGAGGAATGGATCCCATGGACTTGGAGGTAGAGCAGTGCATCTCCTTTATGTCTTTCTGAAACTAACCTTTCCAACCTAACATCCCGTTCCCATTCCTCAGAAAGGAGAGAAGCCAAACTGAGAAAGTGGTTTATCTCTTGGTGTTGCTTTTTGTTTTGGGTGTGGGGCACAGAGAGGGAGAGAGAATCCTAAACCTGCTCTGAACTTAGGGCAGAACCCAATGTGGGGCTCAAACCCACAAACCTTGATCATGACCTGAACCAAAACCAAGAATATGTCGCCCAACCAACTAAGCCACCCAGGCACCCATCTTGGTGTATCTTAATGGGATGCTTATGTGTTGGTGGGTATCATGATTAGGACTGTGGCAAGACATGGCCTTGGAAGCTCCAAAGGCTTGAGTTTGCAAGCTAGTTCAGTCATAATACCCACTGTGTGACCTTGAACAAGGTTTTTTTTTGTTTTTTTCCTTAGTGTAAAGTAGGAATAATCCTCTCTGGGTAGCTTTCATAATTGAGATACTGTGTATGAAGAGGCTTGTAAGAAAACCTATCAGGCACTTAATAAACAGCATTGTTAGAACTACTATAATTTGTGTCTTTCAGAAGCATTAGCTCTCATCAGCCTGGGAGACCTCCTGTCTCCTTTAGACCAGGAACCAACATGGTCAGAACAGGGGTTAATGCAGTAAAATCAATACATGAAGGCTCTCATTTTTACTCCCCTTCCAGAGTATCTTACTTTCCAACACCTCAGGAAAATCTGGGAACTCTAGAACCTTGCTACCTCCTTCCCAACCTTAAGTTTATATTCTATGTAAAACTGCTTGTAGCTGCAGGGTAATTCCTTGCTTTTGTGCTTGTGCACGTTATACCCTCTGCCAAGTAAAGTAGGAATGTCATCCCAGATATGAATCTATATCTAGCTTTTGAAACTTGGTTCAGTAAATACCACATCCAATTGAACTCCTCCTTTAAATTTAGAATTTAGTAGGTTGGCTATGATTCTTATACATATCTTGCATGATACTTAGAAATTATAGTCAATAAATCAGTGTATCAATTGAATCATGTTAAAGGTTATAAGGCCTCTTTAATAATTTGACTTTATGGAACAACTCAAGACCACCTTTTTCAACTGATAGAGAAGTATGCATATGAGCTGTGTAAAAGAACATTAAAGATACTAACGTTCCCCATAGGATATCTTAAATCTGTATTAAATGGGAGTCAGAAGTCTATTCAGCCTTGGAAGCAGAGATGAATCCGAAATAAACATGGTCCATACACATCCTAGCACTGTCCAGGAGAGGGCATCCTGGCCCAAGGATGAGAGACCATGACAGCTCCACAACACAAAGGAAAACCTCAAGCTTCACGTTAAACATGTTAATCCTATGTTTGAATGTGTTGATTCAGCTTTGCCTTCATCCAATCAACCCTGTCTTACAACATGGCTTCCCTTATAAGTCCATCAAATATAAGGAGGTTATTCTGGTCAGGCTAACCTATGGATACCAGGGACCCAAAATAAATTGAATATTGGATTTCTGGTTTATAACTCTTTCAATGAGTTGTATCCTTGCTCTGAAATAAGCCATCCTTCATGTGAAATTCCTAAAAAAGAACTCTTCAGTGTGTTAGGCCAACTCCTGAATTGGAGTAGGTGGGAATAAATATTTGAGTGACATGCATACATCTTCTCTGAAGTCTGAAGGCTGATTTTTTTTCTCCCCCATAAATGGGAATACTGGCGCTCAACATAAAGAACTTTGCCAAAAATCCTCCTAGCTTATAAGTGGTAGAGCCAGGATCTTGGATCAAATTTGAGCCCCTTACTTCTGAAGGAAGTGGTATACCATAGTGGGTAAGATCATATACGTGAACCCACATCTGTCTAGTTGATTACCAGTACTGACACTTCCTAGACATGTGTCCTTGACCAAGTTATCCTTAAACCCGGGTTTTTCTTATCTTGATCCCATCCTTGACCCCCCCACACACACACCCCTGAGTTTTCACACCTTTTGTGAACTTGATCACATCCTTTCTTATCCTGCACCTCCCTCTATATCCCTCATTCCACCAATCAACTTTCTCTGAGCCTCAAACCATCAGATCCCTAGCATCCCTTTACCCACTCCCACACAGTACCATTGGTGATTTACTCTTTTCTGCATTTTCCAGGACGTGGGAGGTTTCTGTTAAAGCCTGAAGTAACTGTGGATGTACAACTGGATGAGAGAATCCCCTTCAGATCTACATCTTCATAGGCAGATTTGAAAATCTTAATTCAGGTGTCAGAATGACTTGACAAATGATGGGCTATATTATACCAATAAACATAAAAAAGCTTCTAATTCTCAGTCATTAAATGAAATCCCTATCCCAGTATCAAGTACCCCCTCTTATCTTCTCCCCTTACTACCTTGTGCTGCTATACTTTCGTTCCTCTGGCTATCATCTCCCAAATTTTTTCTCCTTTTCACCAAAACAACCTGAGGAGATGTGAGCTTCTATAATCCTCATTTCTCAGATGAAGAAACTGAGACACACAGAGGCTAATTTGCCTGAAATTTACACAGGTAGTGTGAAAAACAAATTTGAATTCATATACCATAGGTTCCAATTCTACATTTTTCATTGCTAGTTTGTCAGATGCTTTTTCTGCATCCATTGACTTCATGATTTTTCTTTTAGCCTGTTGACTTGATAAACTACAGCAATTCTTAAATGTTGAGTCAACCATGCATTCTTAGAATAAATCTCAGTTGGTCACAGTATATGTGTTGCCAGATTTGGTTTGCTAATATTTTGCGGAGGATTTTTGTATCTGTTTTTGAGATTCCCCAGTGAACCCATATGGACTGTGTGTCTTGTGTTAGAAAGTTACTGATTCATTTTCTTTATATTCCTCTATTGTTCGAGTTTCAGAGCTGATCTTTCATAGAATTGGTCTGTTTCATTAGGTTGTCAAATGTAGGAGTATAGTTCAAAATACCCCTCTACCGTGTAGGGGTCCGTGGTTATGGTCCCTCTTTCATTTCTGTTTAATAATTTGTAACTTTTCCCCCCCTTAACCTGGCTAGAGGTTTATCACTTCTACTGATCTTGTAAAAGAACCAACTTTTGGTTTTGACTTTCTCCATTGACTTCCTGACTTCAATTTCATTGATGTCTGTTCTAACTTCTTTACTGCTTACTTGAGGCTTAAATCCCTTCTTCTAGTTTTCCAAGATAGAAGTATAGGTCCTCTTTTTAGATCTCATTTCTTCTACTATATATTCAAGGCTAAATTTTTTTCTAAGCACTGCTTTCACAGCATTCCACAAACTTTGAATATAAAATTTAGAATACAAAATACAAATCATATTTTTATTGTAACTTCAAACTATTTAACTTAAGTCTTTGACCCATCTATTTAAAAAACATTTAACCTCAGTATTGGGTTTTTCAGCAGTCCTTATTTCTAGTTTAATTCCATTTTGGTATGAGTAGATGGATTTATTTTTAAACCTACTAGACAGTGTGTTTTGTGGCCCAGAATCCTATCTTAGGGCTCAGTTGGTTAAGTGTCCAACTTTGGTTCAGGTCATCTCATGGTTTGTGAGTTTGAGCCCCACGTTAGACTCTGCTCTGACAGTTCGGAGCCTGGAGCTCGCTTTGGATTCTGTCGTCTCCTCTCATTGCCACTCCTCTGCTTGTGTTCTCTCACTCTCAAAAATAAACATTTAAAAAAATGCTCTCTTCATGAATGTTCCGCGTGAGTTTGAAGAATATTCTGTTAAATAATGTAACTTACAGAGGTCAGTTAGATCCAGTTGATTAATGGTGCTGTTCAATTCAACTATGTCCTGATTTTCTACTTGCTGGATCTATCACTTACTGATAGAGGGGAGTTAATCTCCAACTATAATTTTGGATTCATCTATTTCTCCTTGCAGTTCTAGCCTTGGATGTTTTGATGTTCTGTAAAGTGTATACACATTAAGGATTGTCTTGGAGAGTTAACCTCTAGCATTATTTAATGCCCCTCTTTAATCCCAGTAATATTCCCTTGCTCTAAACTTTGTCTGAAATTAACCAGATTTATTTTGACTAGTGTTAGTAAAGGGATAGCAAAAGACATATTATGCAAAGGGATAGTGTTAGTAAAGGGATAGCAAAAGACATATTATGCAAAGGGATAGTGTTAGTAAAGGGATAGCAAAAGACATATTATGCATCTTTATGCTTAAAGTAGATTTCTTATAGGGGCGCCTGGGTGGCGCAGTCGGTTAAGCGTCTGACTTCAGCCAGGTCACGATCTCGCGGTCCGTGAGTTCGAGCCCTGCGTCCGGCTCTGGGCTGATGGCTCAGAGCCTGGAGCCTGTTTCCGATTCTGTCTCCCTCTCTCTCTGCCCCTCCCCCGTTCATGCTCTTTCTGTCCCAAAAATAAATAAACGTTGAAGAAAAAAATTTAAAAAAAAAATAAAGTAGATTTCTTATATACCACATATAATTGGTACCTATTAACCCACTCCAAACCCTTTTTAAAGACCAATATTAAAATCCAAGAGTATAAGGTCAAGGTCTCACACCCTTGAACAGTAGTCGGGATTGCCATAAGGACTGGCTAAAGATACCATTTTTTTAGATACCTGATCTTTGATCCTGACCAGACTCAGCTGACCTGTTGCTGTCCAAAGTCTTAAAGCTGGAGAGGTCTCCTGGCATATCTCTTCCTCTGGCTTCTGACCTTTTTCTAATTCACATTGACTTAGTATCTTCCATTACAGAACAAACCAGTAGGAATTGCAGAAGTGTTTGCTTTGCCTTTCCAACAATCTTTCCTTGCCCATATACCAGACACTGTTAAGGACAGGGGTTGTTACAATAATTGTACTTAAAGGCTCAGAGCAGGAGAATGTTACCTTTGTGTATTAACCAACTATTGGCTTTCCTTCATTGTTTAACCCACGTATTCCTTTACCTTCCGGTAAAGCTATTTCCCCTGTCCATTTGTCATTTTTTATCTAGACTTTTCCACCTTCTGGAAGGGATATTACTTTCAGCCACTGTACTGATCCACATTGCTGCCGGTAACACTAATCTAGCAAGTGCCTCGCCCTTAGCCCACTTCCATTCATGTAGGGTAGTTTACAAAAGTAGAAAACTAGCAGGCTATCCTCACCAGGAAATACAGCTGCATTTACTGTAACTGCATTCACTATCATTCCCAACTTCGCCAGAATAGGGTGCAGCTACAAGTCATGCCATCAGCCCCTAGGAATTCAGAGTTTCTTGCTTTGGAATCCTCCCCACTTTCAGCACCCACGGTAGCATCCCTGGTCCCTGGACCACTATAACAAGTAGGGAAAAAAATTGAAGTGATACAAAGAATTGTGTGGTCACACCAGTATTCTCCCCCATTCTTCACCCAAATTTCCAGGAAAAGCAGAAGAATCTATCCAGTGGGGACCTTCCTTAGTCCCCCTCATATTGACTATAACTACATATTCATGGAGGCATGTAAGCCAGCTATTCATGTTTTTGTCTCTTCCCCATGCCTCCCCATTTTAGACAGCAAATTTTTCAACTGCCAATTCCAATTCTCTATCAGACCATTACTATGAGGGTGATAAACATGTCCATTTGATGTGATATCTTACCCCCCCCGTTGGACATTATGGGCTGAAAAATGAATCCTTTGGTCTGAACAAATGTAATTCAGTGGCCCAGATTGGTACAGTATCTTCTGTTTCAACCTCTTAACAGTATTTTGGGTACTTACATCTATCACTGGATGTGAAGACCCAGTCTAGAGCATCTATTCCGATTAGGATCCATTTATAGCTCCCCCTCAAGGGCTACTGGCATTGGCCTATGTAATCCATTTGCCAGCTATGTGTGGGGCCTTCCTTCCCACCACCCAGGAATTTTTCCCATAGCCATATGCAGTCTGTCTCTCTTGTTGACAGAACCATTCTGACATTTTGTGCCTTGCAGGGTGGAAGAAGAATGTCTAGATTCAGCCCAACTCTACATTGCTACAGTACCACTATGTCCACTCACTTCATAGATCTACATAGCCACCTCGAGCACATGGAAAAGTCCATCTGGTAGTTCTAATTCCTTTCCAAACCTGGAAGAGGTTCTTCCAATGGGCATCAATATGTCCTACTCCGATGTGCCCCTTATGTTCTGGAGTGACTTCCACAGGGCCATGCCCCATTCTAGGCATCCCTTTAATAGTCCAGTTTTCCATTGCCAATCTACCTGACCATACAGCCAGGCTATTGGTTATAGCCTATGAGTTGGTAAATAAACCTAGGGACTTTTTACCATTGCACCATTCTTCCATCACTACTAGGTAAATGGGCAATTCAGCCTATTAAGCTGATTTATTCTTAGCTTCTTTAATCAAAGCCTTTCTATCTGGTGGTCTTATGTGGCAGTTTCCCAAATGGGATGTCATCCATTCATCTTGAAACTGCTGCCCAAAAACCAAGCAGCTCTTTGTTGTTCAGTCAAGAGCTGTTCACTAGATACTGTCCACGTGGCAATTCATTCTAGCAGTTCCTCAGGTGGCTCCAAAGTTGGCCCTAGAGGAAAAGGGATAACCTGCTCATGAGTATGATGGTTACCTCCTTTCACTCGCCTGGTTGCATGCTTCTACACAAATCATTCCATTTTATTGAACCTCTCTGGGAATTGCCTTCCTTGTTAGTGTTTCTCTGACATCACCCAAGACCCTACAGGTATCTCAGTTTTCAGGATTATGTCCTTCAGTCATTGAAGCAGTCTTAATGCCCAAAAGAAGGCTAAGATCTCTTATGGCATATACTAGATGGCAACATCTGAGAATTCTTTGTTCCAAAATCCCAACAGTTTCTGCTAAGAGACCCTCATGGACTTTTGCCATAAGCTCCAGTCTGCATGAGTACAGGTGGAAGATGCTTGGACAATCCTGTCTGAGTGGGGGTCATAAGAACCCAAAGGCATTAGGAGAGCCAGCCTGTAGAATTCAGACATGGCTGTTCTTGTTCAGGTCCCTATTCAAATACAGCTTTCTTTCAGGTAATCTTATAGATAAAAGCTAGCAATATTGCCAGATATGGAATGAGTTCTCCAAAATCCAAATAAGCTAACCAAACTCTGGGCTTCTTGCTTGGTTTTAGGAGTGGGTAGTAACAGTTTGTTCTTAATCACTTGAATATCCCAGGTCATTCCTGCCCAAGTTATACCCAAGAATTTTACCACCTGTACAGGTGCTTGAATATCTGCTGGATTTACTAACCAGCCCCAGTTGGCCACTAAAATCTACCTGGATTTAATTTGAGATAATACACTACACTGATATCATAACTGAGATCTGCATCCAGTCCAAATCCCTTCTAACAAAACTTTGGCAGTAAGTGGGTGAGCTCAGAAAACCCTGTGGCAGCACAGTAAAGGTAAGTGGGTTCCTTCCCAGGTGAAGGCAAACTGTGGTTGGCTCTTTTCCATGATGGAGACATAGCAAATATCTGTAAAATTAATCACTAAGTACCAGCCTTCTTCCCTCCATTGTATTTTTTGTATGATTGAAGCCAGTTCTGAAAATCGTGAGCTATACAATTTATTTAAGCCTCCATAATCCACAGTTAGTCTCCATGAACCATCTCCTTTTTCATGAGCCACACGGAATTTGTTGGTACCAGTGATCCAACTTCCAGCATGTCATTAAAGTGGTAATCTTTTTGCCTACTAAATATTCTGTGTGGTTCTAAGTGGACTCAGGCAGTTTCAGTAATTCCCACTTAGCACGTTCAATTAAAGCTGGCCTGAAGGTAGATTTCAAGGTCTTCTGTTTTACAGTATTAGGTAGGGGAAGCAATCTAGTTGGATATAATCTCTATACCAATAATTCAGGTAAAGGAAATGTGACCACCTCAAAAAGTCTGTTTGAGAATCCCAATTTTTTTTTTTAACATTTATTTTTGAGAGACAGGGTGAGCAAGGTAAGGCAGAGAGAGGGAGACACAGAATCTGAACCAGGCTCCAGGCTCTGATCTTTCAGCACAGAGCCTGACACAGGGCTCAAACTCCTGAACCACAAAATCATGACCTGAGCCAAAGTCGGATGCTTAACCAACTGGGCCACCCAGGCAACCCAAGAATCCCAACTTTCATCTAAATAAACTCCCACCTTTAATCTTATCAACTGCTATATTTCCATATCCTCCTCCCAATCTAACCTTATACCCCATTAAGACTTCAACAGATTTCAGATTCACAATACCTTGGCCTCCTGTGTCAAGGAGTCCAGAATTTATTTTTTCCTCCCTCTGTCATTTTATCTGCACATGTGCCCATGGCCTTGGGTCCCCAGGTGGTAGACCTTAATCTATACCTTGACTAATCTGCCTTTATCATAGCCCCAGGCATTTCCTGGTCAGGTTTCTCAACTTTATTTTTGCCTTTCTGCTTCTTAAATTCCTCCAAACTGGGGCAGATAAGAACAGATTTGGGGACCTCTAATATTGGGAGATCAACAGGATGTGCCTTTGACCCACCCAGTCCTTAGTGCTGCATCAACAGCTTTGTTTCAATTCCATCATTGTCCACTCTATCCATCCCATTTTTCAACCATCTAAACTTCCACTCTGCTGAGTAGGGTCCCTTGACACTCCCCTTTCTCTCCCCTCTTTATTATTTTTATATTCTTGGTATCAGTAAGACCCATACAGGGAAGCTGAGAGCAACTGGATAAGGCTTCTCCAGTTATTGTCCAATTTTGTAGCTATTGAATTACATTGAGTGCCTATTCAAAGAGAGCCCCTTACTCACAGCATTTACCATAACCTGAGTAACAGGCATATTCAGCAAGAATAACCCAGTCCTCATAAAGCCAGTTCCACATGACTTGCATATAAGAAGCATATTGGTTACTTCACCTGAATGTTTCACTTGGCATTTACAGGGGGAATTTGGCAGTTCCCCTTCTCAGGATAAACACGTTATGGTGGTTTTTATCCAGACTGCCAGGCTGGCCATTTCCTCAGGAATTATCTCCAGTGTGTCTGGACCATGTACAGCCATCTGATCAACAGTGAGTTGCAGATCCTATTTTAACCCAGACATGTTCTTCACTCTACAGCATTTAAAACCAATGACTCAACACTCGAGCTAGTTACACTCCTGATACCTTTTTGGTAAAGGTTCTTTAGGAAGCTGATCCTAATCCACAAAATGAGACCATTCCTTTACACTCCCCAGTGTTAGTAGTTCCTTAGTTTTACCCTCTGCCTACACTGACCTTCTAGGTGTGGCTAGAACTGGTTACTTGTAACTACCTTCTTCCATCATTCTGTATTCCCTTTGCCTTCACATCAGCTAGTTACGGTTCTTTACTTGGTGGAATGACCCAAACCTTCATTCCTGAAGGATCGTGATCAGTTATCATCCTACCTCAGTTATTGTAGCTTTCCGTTGACCTTAATCATAGGACATGGTAATACCAAGAGACACGCTGAGTAATTTCCTGTATATCTAGGCATATTATTTCTTACCTATATTTTGGAGTAAGTTCAAATTCCCCTTGGTAGTAATGATCGATCACTCCAGCCAACACAGTAACTCCCTTCTTTACCTTTTGATTCACACAGGAGGAGCTCAAAGTAGCCAGGTGGCAGTCTTGACTTTAAGTTCAATGGAATCATTGTCTCCAGGTAGCATTCCTTTCTTTAGAACTCAGACCTCTAGTTCTATAAGCCCTAAGTTTGTAGAAACAGAAAGCATAAAATTTAGCTAATGGGTCATTAGGGATAATAGTGGTGCCACTCCCATTTCTACTTCTTTAAATCCTAGACCTGTTAATACTGGCTGTGGGAGAAATAGTATCATATATTGGATACTGATTCAGAGTATCCAATGGAGCCTTCTGTAGACCTTTTTGCAACCCTGAAATATATTGCCACCTAGCTGGTACTGTAACTGAGTCTCCAAAAGGCCATTCCACTACACTATCAAGCCAGCTGCTTCAGGATGGTGGGGAAAATACCAGTGTATTCCATAACATTGGGTCCATTGCCACATTTTATTTGCCTTGAATGGAGTTCTATCAGAAGCAATACTGTGTGGAATACCATGATTGTGGATGAGGTATTCTAAGTCCACATATAATTTGGCAGAAGCATTGCATACAGGGAAGGCAAAGCCATATCCAGAGTTAAGTATCGCGGTGGCTCAATCGGTTAAGTGTCTGACTTCAGCTCAGGTCATGATCTCATGGCTCATGAGTTCAAGCCTCGTGTCAAGCTCTGTGCTAACAGCTTGGAGCCTGGAGCCTGTTCAGGATTCTGTGTCTCCCTCTCTCTGCCCTCCTCTGCTCGTGCTTTGTCTATCTCAAAAATAAACATGAAGTGTTAAGTATTCCAAGAAGAACAAAATGTTATCACTTCCATGATGGAAGCAGTCCAGTATAACAATCATTGTCACTAGGTAGCTGGCTGATCACCTCAGAATGGTGCCATATCATGGACTCAGTGTAGTCTTTGCTACTGGCTGATGAGGAATTCAGCAGTCAACATAGGCTGGCATTGGTGAGTGGAATTCCATAGTGCTTAGGCCATGCATTCCTGCCACCATGGCCACTTTGTTCATCAGCCCATTAGATAATGACGGGGTGGCTTGGGAAAGGGACTCACTGATATTCATAGAACAGGTCATCCTATCTGCTTGATTATCAAATTCACTCTTTGGTGACCATTCACCTGGGACACAAATACCTTGCCCATTCAGAAAAGTCTATCATCCCCAGATTTCCAATTATTCTTCCAAGTCCCTGATCATCCAGCCAAACTACAGGCCATGAACCAGTCTATAATTGTGCCTCTGGCCACTTGTCCTTCCAAGAAAAATAAATGACAGTTCTCAAAGTTCTGACCACTTCAGGGATTTCCCTTCACCTCTGGCCTTCAGGAATATCACAGAAAGGGATTATATTGCTGAAGCAGTCTACTTTCGAGTGGTACCTGCATATTGTACAGAACTATCTTTAAGTCAGGCCCAAGTCTTGTCTTCCTCTGTGTAAGGAAGAACTCTCCTTGAGGCCATAGGTGCAGGCATGGGTAGAAAAGGTATAACATGGGTGGGATCATGGGTCTTGGGCCACTTCATGTAACCTGTGCATTTAGGGCCTTCTTGGGCCTGATCATATATATACCACTTGTATTTGATGAAACACTGCTGTTTAAGCTCTACTTCATTGCTTGGTGGGTCAGGTAAGACCCAGTTTATGATAAGCAGTTCCAGTCACATCATAACCTGATGACCCATGTGCAAACATTCAGTCTCTACTGAGGCCCAATAGTAGACTAAGAGCTGTTTAAGTGAAGAGTAGTTCTCCACAGAATATGGCAGGACTTTCCTCTAAAATCCTAAGGCCCTGCACTACAACTCACCTATAGAGGCCTGTCAAAGACTCCAATAAGTATCCCTACTTCTGATATTTCAAGCACCATTGGATTTTCTGGAACATATGGGCCAAGTGGCAGGACAGCTTATACAGCAGCCTGGGCCTGTTGCAGATTCTATTTCCATATCCCACTCAAAACTAGAAGCTTTTTGGGTCATTCGGTAAGTGGGCCCAAGTAACACACCCAGAAGAGGGATATCTTGCCTCCAAAACCAAAGCAGCTCACTCTAGGCATCATGTTCCTTTTGATTATAGTAAGTCTAAAAGTCAGATTGTATCAGTCTTTCAACATTGTTCTCATTATTTAGTTGGCTATTCTGGTTCTTTTGCCTCTCTAAACTTTTGGATTAGCTTGCTGATAACCACAAACTTGCTAGGATTTTGATTGGAACTGCATCAAATCTGTAGATCAAGTTGGGAAGAATTAACATCTTGACAATATTGTCTTCCTAAGTATGAACATGGACTATATCCCCATTTTAGTAATTCCTTGATTTCATTTTTAGTCTTCCTCATCATGTACATACTCCATATTTATACCTAAGAAGTATTTAAATTATTTTGGTGGTAATGTAAAATATTATGGGGTTCTTAAATTCCAGTTAACCTAAAGTGCAATATTAGATTCAGGTGTACAATATAGTCACTTAACACTTCCATACAACACCCGGTGCTCATCACAAGTGCACTAAATCCCCATCCTTCCATCAATATCCCCTCTGATAATTATCAGTCTCTTCTCTATAGTTAAGAGTCTATTTCTTGGTTTGCCTCTTTTATTTCCCCTTGTCTCATTTGTTAAATTCCACATGATTGAAATCATATGGTATGTCTTGATCTGACTTTGCTTAGCATATTCTCTAGCTCCATCCATGTTGCAAATGGCAATATTTCATTCTTTTTTATAGCTGAGTAATATTCCATTGTTTATACCATATCTTTATTAATGCATGAGTTGCTGGACACTCGAGCTCTTTCCATAATTTGTCTATGGCTAATGCTGCTATAAACATTGGGGTGCATATGTCCCTTTGAATTAGTATTTTTGTATTCTTTGGGTAAATACCTAGTAGTGTGATTGCTGGATCTTAACTTTTTGAGGAACTATTTTAGCCATTCTGACCTTACTGTTCTTAATTTCAAGTTCCATGTGTTCATTGCTGGTACATAAGAAATCAATGGACTCCTGTATATTAGCCTTGTATCCTGTACCCTTGCTGTAATCGTTCTCATTTATACTAGTTTACTTATGCATTTACCTACTGAGGGACATCTTGGTTGTGGTTGCTCAGTTGATAGGACATCAGATTATCTACATAGATGATATAGCTATATTTGTTTGCAGATAACATTATTTCTTCCTTCCCAATCAGTATTCCTCTTATGCCTCATGGCACTGTACTCCTACAAATGTCTCACTCTTACATACAAATGTCTTACCAATAACACTAGAATAGTTCTACTTATCACTTTTTAGGTCAAATCAGCATAATGGCATCAATGCAGTAGACCAGTGTGATATCTTGTGGAAGGGTAAGGTGAACAAGATCCTGGACAATTAAACTATGACCTAAGGCCAGTGAGTTGATATGCCTCTGAAGTAGGACAGTAAAGGCGTATTTCTGGCCTTGCCAACTGAAAGCAAATAGCTTCTGGTAATCCTTACTGGAAGGGATGTAGAAAAACGCATTTGAAAGATCAATAGGTGAATATTAGACACCAGAGAATGAGTTAATTTGCTTAAGCAATGGAATCACATCTGGCATAGCAACTGCAACTAGTCACCACCTGGTTAAGCTTTCAAGAATCCATTGTCCTCCTCAAAGATCCATCTGTCTTCTGCAAGAGCTAAATAGGGATGTGTTGGGAATTACCTCCCCTGTGTCCATCAAGTCTTTGGTGGTGGTATTCATCTCTATAATCCCTCTATGACTGCAGTATTGCTTCTAGTTTACTGTCTTCCTGGAGGGAGTTGTAGTGGCTTCTGCTTGGCCTTTCCCATTCTAATAACCCTCACACCACAGGTCAGGGAGCCAATGTGGGGATCCTGCCAGTTGTCGAGTATGTCTATTTCAGTTATGTATTCTGAAACTGGGGATGATTTGGGTACCCATTTAGCCCACTGTAAGATGGATTTAAACAAACTCTATCACCTTACTTCTATAATCCCTACTGTTGGGACCACAGTGACATCTTGAGTATACTGGAATTAGTGTCCATTCAGAGCCTGTGTCTAGTAATTCTCCAAACGGTCTGATTATTTTCCCTCATGCAGTTACCCTAGTTAAAAATAAGTATCTTTGGGGAAGACTGGGAGAATGACTACTATAAACTTTTGGTAATGTACCCTGTAGTGTCCCCTCAAGGGAACTTGGCCTCCCACTCATTCGAGAGGCTCTGAATCTGTAAACTGGCTCAAGTCTGGGAATTGACTGAGGGGCCAGGAATTTTTTTTAGATTCAGGTTAGACTTTACCCAGAATCTTGTTTCTACAGATCAAGAATTTAATAGGCTTTCTGTATACTTCATTTCTAGGAATATACTATACTAGACTTATACTCCATACTAGACTTAGAGTTATAAATCTATGCTAATTATAATAGTATATATACATATGTATATATAAACTACATAAGTTTTAACTTGTAAGTATATAGTTATAAGTCTATACTAGACAGAAAATCCTGATTGGTACTTTGACTCTCCTGTCCATCACAGTAACCATGCCCACCTTGTCTTTGGCAATTAAACCCTACCACTTGGCTCCTGCCATCCCAGCATCCAATTTCTCCCATTGCAGGTGGACTGTAAGGCCTGGCCTACAGAAGAGAGCAATCACAGAGCTCTTCAAAGATTCTGGGGCTCCTCTCATAAACGCCATTCTTACAGCTGTGGTGAAAGGTATATTTTCCAGACCCTTGTAAGGGTGTGTGAACTGACCTTAAATGGAAAATCTACCTTAACATTTTATCTCCAGTCTCTGGATTCCTTTTCCTACAGTTTTCCAAGGCAGATTTGGCATTTCAAGTTAATTTATTGTAGGCCACACTTATGTCCGTGTTTCAGCCAAAAAACTGAGCTGCTATAGACCTTTTGATTCTGAGCTGTAACATTAAATCTAGAATACCTGCTTATTGGACCCACCTCAATAAAACTGACCAGATGAAGTTTATCTTCTTTCCTATCCACCACCCTTAATGTCCATTCCCACACATATTTTGTGGGTTTGTCTGTATAAACTAGAAAACTCATGTTCTTTTGGAGTAGTGTGTTTTCTCCTGGGTCGTACTTTATACCTCACCTTTAGGGCTCTTGCTGGACCGAAAAGTAAAGTGGGGTGGGAGTGGATCCTAAGGAGAATCTGCATTGTCCTGTGTGGCAATTGCCTTAGGTAAAACCACTACAGTTTCCTCAGCCATTGTAGGGTTAATCAACTCAGGTGGAGAGGCCACTTCCACTGGAAAAAATTTTTTTTAGATTCAGGTTAGACTTACCCAGAATCTTGTTTCTACAGATCAAGAATTCAATAGGCTTCCTATATACTTCATTTCTAGGAATACACTATACTAGACTTATACTCCATACTAGAATGAAGGGGCTCCATCAGAATGAAGGGGCTCCATGTCCCCCAGCTTTATCTGGGTCTTCTCCTATATCCCCCTTTCAACTTCAGGATTCCAGTTTTTCCCAACCAAGACCCTTACTTTGATTCCCTGCAAGGCTGAGTTCAGCTTGCATTGTAATTTATCCAGTCCCAGGATAAGATTCTGGTTTTGTCTGTTTCTCACCCCCCGCCCCTGGAAGTCTCAGCCCTGTGGCTACAAGGCACACATAGACAATTTCAGGTCCTTATGTAGCTCTTGAGCTGGGAATTTGAATGTCTGAGCTCATCTTTCTCTTTCCCCACTTTATCCAGTGATATCAGGAATAACCAGCAAATCCCATTCTACTTGTTACTGACACACATTTGAAGGTATCCTACGTAGTCACCTGTAACCTTGCCTCCTTTATTTAACTACAGGTTTCCAATAGTAATACTTCAAGTTTCTCTATTGCCCTATCATGCCATGAACTGCTCATGGTCTTTACTGCTGGAAATAGTGGTTTATATCTAATCAGATTTGAATTAGATACCCAGAACCAATTTAGAAAACCCATCTTTAAAAGTATGTTCTTACAGTTTCCAAAAGCTGAATTAAGATTTTCCAGAGAAACAGAACCAATTGGAGGGGTAATCTTAAGGAATTGGCTAGTACAACTAGGGAAACTGGCAAGTCCAAAATTTGAGGTAAAAATCTGACCTAACTTTGTCATGAATAAAGTTAGGAAAATTGAAACTTTTAATAGATGAAAAAACAAAAGGAAAGAAATCTGGACTCAAAGATGTATAATAATGCTGGAGATTGTGAGTGGAGATCAAAGTATTCTCTGCTGGCTTTAGTTGTAGCTGATTTTTAGCTGCCATATCTCAAGTAACTTCTGCAAGCCATGAATCCCAACAAATTGAATCTATGACATATAGAAGAAAACCAACACTTCTGCCTCACTACTCCAATCTATTGTTGAACTTGAAAACCAACACCATGATCATGGTTTAAGAGACAGAGACCATTGAGTCTGCATTCCTTCAGAACAGTGATTTGTACAGAGATCATGATTCAACATAACCTCTGTAAACATTAACCAAAGTGGTCCTTATAAATTGATAAGCTGCCAATTTCAAGTTGGGCTTTAAAGAAGTTGTTACTAAAATGCAAAACCAGAATATGGAGAAATGGGACTGCTGTGATTGCTCAATATCTGAGGCCATGCTAAAGTTCTTCTATATCCACCAATAAATAGGAATTGTGCTGTGGTCAAATGGCCCCCAGGAGGAGACTCCTTTCAGGGTTATTCTTAGGGATGGCTATGAAAGACAAAGTGCAAGGTAGGTCTCCCAGTGTATGCAAGCTTTCAGCTAACTTGACAACCACTCTCCTGATAATAGTGAGTTCTTTGACCAAGTAAATGGGTAAAAAGTCTAATGGGAGTCCATGAGATAATTTGTGGGTTGAATGTATTCCCCTTCCCCATCCCCAAATTTTAAAGCTCTAGGTTAGCTATTCGGAGATGGGCCCTCCAAAGAATTATGGTTAAAAGAAGCTGTAAGGGTGGGGTCCTGATCCCATGGAACTAGTGTCCTCAGACACCAGAGCACTCTCCTTTTTCTCTTCATGCGCACACAAGGAAAGGCCATATGCAGACATAGCAAAGAGATGGTGGCCTGAAATCAAGGAGAGTCCTTACTGTAAATCACCCATGCTGGTACCATGATCTCAGACTTCCAGCCTCCAGAACTGAGAATTTTTGTTAAGCTAACCAGTCTGTAATACTTCATTACAGCAGCCTGAGCAGGCTGATTCACCTTCTTTCTGGCTGTCAGTAATCCTTTGGTAACTTCCTTTCCTTCTAATTATAATTTTACCTCATTGCAGTTATCTTGTACTTGCTCCATGTTTTAGGTGTGTGGAAGGTGCATAAAGTTCAAATTTGTAGATTCCTAAAGAACTATACTCAGATTTAGAGAGAGCAGTGTAATTGATGGGAAATGGAATGATCTAATAAATACCTAGGAAGTAGATGGGACTTGGTAAGACCTTATAAGTGAATCAATCGATCGGCATTCTGTCCAGAGGGATCTCAGAACTTTTCCCTTCCGAGTCTCAGCCAAGCAAATGTCTTGGGGGAGATGAATTCCTTCTCTAGTAATTAGACCGATCTCTTATTAGAAGTGCTAAAGGAGTTCTACACATTCAAAAGTTAAATTATGCCAGCCCTATCTTCTGTCTCACTTTTCCAAAATATCATGCCCTCTCCATACCCACAAAATTCAGAGTCAGCAATGAGGTCCCCTTTTCCATTCCTGATTTTAGTATGTCTTTTTCCCTTAGTCTTAAAGACTGGTCAACTAGTTATTTTAAATCAGATTTTGGTATCTTTTGACTTTGCTATTTTCTATTTCATTGATAGCCATTCATATTTCCTTGCTTTGGCCTACTTTGGGTTTAGTTTGCTCTTTTTATAGTTTAAGGTAGAAGCTTAGACTCCTCATTCGAGACCTTTCTTCCTTTATACTTAAGGCACTTAAAACTACATTTCCCTCACAGCACTGCTCTATCTAGCTCCATCCCATATTTCCATTCAGTTAAAAATGTTTTCTAATTTCACTTCTTTCTATGAGCCATGGATTATTTAGAAGTTAAAAGAAAATCCCTATTTGGGGATCCCTATTTGTCTTACTATTACTGATTTCTTAATTCCATTGCATTGGAGAACATACTTACATAGTTTAAGTCCTTCTAAATTTATTGACTTGCTTTATGGCATACCATCTGGTTATCCTGAAGAATGTTCCATGTGTGACTGAAAATAATGTGTTCTGTAACTGTATAGTGTTTTATAAATGTGAGCTACTTAATTTGGTTGGTAGTGTTCAATATATATATATATAGTGTTCTATATCCTTGCTGTCTAATCATTATATAAATGGAGAATATGGTATTGAAACTTCCAATTATTTTTCCCTTCAGTTTTTCTCCCTATGTTTTGGTGCTTTGTTAGGTGTATATGGAACATAAAACTGGTCAATAAGTGAGGAACATAGAACAGTTATGAAATTTCCTTTGTTTCTGATGTTCTTCATTCTTTCCCACATGCTTGATTTACTCTGGTATCCTTTTCTTTCAGCCTGAAGGACAACCTTGATAATTAAACTCTGCTAGCAATGAATCTCTCCATCTGGGAATGTCTTTACCTCAGTTTTTAAAGAATAGTTTGGAGAAATTTTAGTTGAGTTTTTTCTTTCTGCACTTAAACAGCTGCCTTTTTAATTGAAATTTAAATTTACATATGTCACATGGTGTACAATATGTTTACATATTTATATGCTATGCCATGACTGCCATTGTAGTAATAAATAGCTAATTCTATCACATCGCATAATTTCTTTAGTGGTTGGAATAATTAAGATCCAGTCTCTTAGCGAATTTGACTATAATATCCATATTCACTAGTGTGCATTGTATATCCAGGACTTATCTACTCATTGCAAATTTGTACCTTTTTTTTTTTTTAACATTTATTTATTTTTGGGACAGAGAGAGACAGAGCATGAACGGGGGAGGGGCAGAGAGAGAGGGAGACACAGAATCGGAAACAGGCTCCAGGCTCTGAGCCATCAGCCCAGAGCCTGACGCGGGGCTCGAACTCACGGACCGCGAGATCGTGACCTGGCTGAAGTCGGACGCTTAACCGACTGCGCCACCCAGGCGCCCCTCAAATTTGTACCTTTTGAACACCCGTCTTCTCCACTTCCTCCCTGCCTCCCACTCTCCCACCTCAGTTCTCTGGTAACTACCAAATTACATGGTACTGATTTTTAGGAGTTTAGCTTTTTTAACGTTTTTTTTTTTTTGAGAGGAGTTTAGGTTTTTTAGACTCCACATATAAGTGATCTCAGAAAAAGACAAATACCATATGATTTGCCTCACTGAGCATGTCCTCAAGGTCCATTCATATTGTTGCAAATGGCAAAATGTTTTTTCATGACTGGATAATCTTCCTGTGTGTGTATGTATCACCTCTTGATACATTCATCCATTGATAGGCACTAAATTTGTCCCCATATCTTGGCTATTATGAAGCTGCAGTAAATATGGCAGTGTATATATCTGTCCCATTTTCATTTCATTTGTGTATATGCTCAGAAGTGGAATTGCTGGATCACATGGTAGGCTTATCTTTAACTTTTTGGGGAAACTCCATAATGTTATCTCCTGTTTTGTTTTTTGTTAACCAAATACCTGTTCTAAATTTCCAGCTATCTCACCATCCTAATCTACTTTCTTATGACACATGTAACCCAGTATTCAACAGTGGTATACACAATACACCGAAAACTTTCTTCAGTTATAGAAGACAGAAGATTCTTCCTTCCCTAAAGCTACAATAAAATAACTTACTATGGTGTCATCCAAAACAGGACAAATAAATCATTGTAGACCCATATGATGAGTCTATAAATGAGAAAGCTGATCTCAGACTAATGGATAATGCTCAGAGAAGCAGATTTTCACCCATGTGGCTGCCTGGTACAGAGAACATGTGTCTGAGACACACAGAATGTGTTCCAGTGGTGGCGTTCTGGCTCTCTGCCCCTCCCTCCTCTTCGGAAAAACAACCTTATCCTGCATTGTTCTCAGCTGAGAGTAGTTGCAAATACTAGGAGTGGTATCTCTCTGCCTGGTACTTAGCACTCATAAGTACCTGACAATAAGGGTAGACTGGAAGAATAAATCCCTCATAGCAGCCAGAGACCATGGTTGAACTAAAAATTATAGGAAACCAATTTAACAATTTAATGGAAAATTTATGTACATTAAGTAACTTTAGACTTCTTAGGGAGCATGGGTAGAAAGGATCAGAAAGTCCATAGATCTGCAGTTCCATTTAACTGAAATAAGTAAAGGAGACCAGACCAAGGAGCAATATGCTCAAAATCTAGTGTTTGTTATATGGGAAGTTCTACTTTGAAATATAAAACTTATGCCAAAATAAGGGTTCATAAACCACAGCAAATAGTTACTGTCACAGACTTGTAATAACAGTCAAAGGTCTAGAACAAAGATAGTCAAGGTTTACCAAAAGTTAAATACTCCTGAACTTTAAGTTGTTTTAGGGAAGTTAACTAATTCCCCAGCCCACATTTCTTGGTATTTTTACTATAAGGCCTCATAATTGCTATCTTATATTAATGACTTTATTAATTTGCAAAACTTCTCTCACAAAAGTCATATGAAACAAACTTGATTAGGTTTATTGGGAATATGGTAGAGGACTCCTATAGTTTAGCATCCAGACTTCATTCCTATGAATGACCCTAGGAGAACAGTAGATCTTCTTGAGTTTTCCATGTATTTTCTATACACAACTTATTTCATTATCTTATTTCACCAAAGTCTTCTGGTGATGAGAATGGAGTGGGGTAAGGAAAAGGCATTAGAGGGGGAAGTTCCCAGCAGTGGAAATTTCTAATAACCTAGATGGAGAGTAGCACTTCTGAGAACTCTGTAAGCATAAGGGTGGAAAAGAAAGGGTGTGTGAAATGGATGTGAGGCCATGGAACCAAGCCAAATTTACTTCACTGTTGAAGAACCCTAACAGCTGCTAGAATCTCCTAAAATGTGGCTTCAGAAGTCAGCCAAGACAGTCTTAAGATCGATTGCTAGAAAGCTGGCTGTCTTCAGGGTATTGATGTTCAAAACTGCCAACATCCCTGAGGCTGCTATGCCTCACAGAACATCTTACTCAAATAGAGGAGGTCATGCCCTGAATCCCCAGGAGTGACCTTGTACCACTTCCTGAAGTCAAAGTCTTTGGTATGGATCATTTCCTAATCCCCCAAACAGAACAAAGGTCCTGGGAAAATGGCCAGACTAGAGACAATAGTAGCTATATAACATTCCTAGAGCTGCCATATCTTGATACAGTTATTGACTTAGGAAAAGGCTGAAGTTTTCCATGTTACCACCAGCATGGGCACAGGCTGAGACCATGTGCTCAAAGGAGTCTTTTTCTCCCCATCCCATAGGAGGCATATTCTAAGGCCCTTTCTAGAAAAGAGCTGAGGGAAAGCCCCATTATGGCTAGTTCTCAGAAAAATCTAAAGGTGTAGGTTTCGGACTTGTATAGATCCTTGGGATGATCAAGGGAATGTGTTTACAATAACCTGTTAAATTTCCCACTAGGAATACTGACAGAAATCCGTATGTCAGATAAGCAGAATTCACCAGATAACATCTCTAAATATCCAGGATCAGAGCTCTTAACTCAAGCCATTCTTCTACAATTGAAACAAGGTTTCAACTGAGTGGGATGTCTCCTTATGGGAAAAATCCTACCCTGTTATAGAAGTATATGCAAATAAACCAGAGGCTCACCCAAATTCATGGATTTAACTTCTGTTCTGCAGTTATTTCTTCAAAGGGTTTGTTTACAAGACTTCCTAGTTGTCAAGAGAACTTTTGCAGTTCTCACATCTCTTGGCTTCAGGAAAGAGGCTCATAGAAATCAACATAGGATTATGACAATAACTTTTCCCTCTATCTTTCAGCTCTTCTCACCTTCTTTCAGATTCTCTACCTCTAGAATCTCAAATGTTCTTTGGGATACCATTTTGCCTTCATCTCCTCCCATC
Source organism: Felis catus (assembly GCF_018350175.1). NCBI lineage: Eukaryota > Metazoa > Chordata > Mammalia > Carnivora > Felidae > Felis > Felis catus. The sequence continues at coordinate 60,532,544 of NC_058377.1, read as the reverse complement.
CTACTCACACTTTAATCTCCTATTTCCACATTTTAGGAGATATCCCTATATAGCACTGACTCCTAGATTTCAGTAGGTTTTAAGAGTAATTGGGATTAATAAGGCACTTGTACTGAGCACCAGGTGTTGTATATAAGTGTTCAGTCACTAAATTCTACACCTGAAACTAAATTTAAACTTTAATGGAATTTAAATAACTTGGAAAGAAGAAAAAGAGTAAATGGAAGTTAAGATTTATGTATACACTTGCTATTTCAACCATTTTAAAGCAGAGAAGACACCACTACTCATTTAGTTATCCTCTTCACCATTGCCTGGCCCTTCTACCTCTTTTACGTTGTTTTGTTTGTTGGTTTGTTTTTATCTTTGAGAGAGACTGGGGGAGGAGCAGAGAGAGAGGAACAAAGGATCTGAATTGGGCCCTGTGATAACACAGAGAGCCCGATGCAGGGTTTGAACTACCATGAGATCATGACTGGAGATCATGATTGCCTGTGAAATTGGCTGTGGAGATAGCTTGTTGGGTAAGGTTATGTTTAAAATAGGTAATTGTGTAATTTGTCTGGCAGGGAGTATACAGGTTAGCTGACAAAATCTGCCATAGCACTTTGGGGTTCCATAGATTGGGTAAGAATCCTTTGAAAGCATTCATAAGATACCCCAGGATATATGAAATCAGGATCATATCCCGTCAGTTGGCAATAATATCTGTCTTTCAATAATCCTGTTGTATATAGGGAGTGAGGGTTTTCTCAAATGAGTGGGAAAGAAAAAGCCATTCTAAACATCGAATTTCTTTTATAAGCTAGCCTAGGAGACCAGTGGGTGTATAGAAAGCAGGAAATATAAATGTGGTGGGGCACTTGGGTGGCTCAGTCAGTTGAGCGTCTGACTTCAACTCAGGTCATGACCTCACAGTTCATGGATTCAAGCCCCACGTCTGGCTCTGTGCTGACAGCTGAGCCTAGAGCCTGCTTCGGATTGTGTGTGTGTGTGTGTGTGCGCGCGCGCGCCTGCCCCTCCCCTGCTCATGTTCTGTCTCTCAAAAAAAAAAGTTAAAAAAACTTTTTTAATAAAGAGTGTAAACCGTCAGTGATGTAGTTGCCTATTTTTTTTAATGATTGAATAATTCCTTTTTTGTTTTGGGGGTTAAACTGTGGGGAGAATCTAAAGCAGTGTCTCCTTTTAAAATATCATAAAGCCGTCCTGTAGTAATTCCCAAACTGGGATGAACCCAATTGATAGCTCCTAAAAATTCTTGAAAATCATTTAAGGTATGTAAATGAGTAGTACCTAAAAAGAGATGAAAGATACCATATGTCTTCACTCATGTGAATCCTGAGAAACCTAACAGAAGACCGGCGGGGGGAGGGGAAGGGGAGGAAGTTAGGGAAGGAGGCAAACCATAGGAGACTTTTAAATACTGAGAACAAACTGAGGGTTGATGGGGGTGGGGGAGAGGGGAAAGTGGGTGATGGGCATTGAGGAGGGGGCACCTGTTGGGATGAGCACTGGGTGTTGTATGGAAACCAGTTTGACCAATTTGACATCTATAGAATGACTAAAATCAATGAGTGATGAAACAGCAGGTGGTGCCAAGGATGGGGAAAGAGGAACCCTCTTGCACTGTTGGTAGAAATGCGAACTGGTGCAGCCACTCTGGAAAACATTATGGAGATTCCTCAAAAAATTGAAAAGAGAACTACCTTATCCGGCAATTTCACTACAAGGTATTTACACAAAGAATACAAAAATAATCCTTCAAAGGGATACATGCACCCTGATGTTTACAGCAGCATTTTCTACAACAGCCAAGTTACAGAAACTACCCAAGTATCCATCAACTGATGAATAAATTGAGATGTAGTATATGGAATGGAATATTATTCAGCTATAAAAACATAAAATCTTGTCATTTGCCACAAGGTGGATGGAGCGAGAGAATGCTGGGTGAAATAAGCCTGTCAGGGAAAGACAAATACCAGATGACTTCACTAACACACAGAAATGAAACAAAACAAAGGGGGGAGAAAAAGGAGACAGTGACAAACAGACTCCTAACTAGGAAACAAACAGGGTTTCCACAGTGGGGTGGAGGATGGGTGAAATAGGTGATGGGGATTAAGTGCACTTGGGATGAGCACTGGGTAACGTGTGGAAGTGTTCTATATTGTACACCTGAAACTAATATTACACTCTAACTGGAACCTAAATTTAAAAATTAGGGTAATGACACCTACCCACCAGGTCTTCTGTAGTTTTCAATCACTTAACTATGTTGGAAAAGTAACCATTCAAAAAGAGATGCATTGAGGACATATTGTCTGAGCAAAGACTCCATGTCCTATATATTGCCAATGCTCCTGCATTCGAACGTTTTCAGGAGCTATTTGAAGTCATGTTCTTTTATGGAAAGTTGTAAGTGTTGATATATTGTGAAAAGTAAGGTCTGTGTAGGAGCAGCAAGAATATCATCCATATAATGGTAAGATTTCCATCCTAATTTGAGTGAGCAGTAAGGCTTGTTGAATGAAGTATCGACATATAGTCGGGCTATTAATCATTCCTTGAGTTATCTAGACATTGTCCATTGATATCTAGACAAAGGCTCTTGGCTATTAGTCACAAGTAGAGAAAAGGCAAAACATTCTTTGTCTTTTTCAAGAGGTATGGTAAAAAATGGTCCTTAAGGTCAATGGGCCCTGTTGAAGGAATAATAGCAGGGTTGGGCAAGCCTGGCTGTAACGCCCCCATAGGTTGGATAATGGCATTAATAACTCTGAGGTCATGTAACAATCTCCATTTTCCTGATTTCTTAGGAATTGTAAAAATGGGTGTATTCCAAGGACTAGTGGAAGATTCAATATGACTGGCCTCCAACAATTACAAACCTAGATTCTTAGTTTGTTTTGATTCTTCCCCTTTTAGGGGCCACTGTTCAAATAGGCATGGAAGATTTCCATACCAGTGGAAGGGGAGGAATTTTAACCATGGCCCCTATTAAAAAGACTGACTACTTTCCATTCTTTAAGTCCCTTTCCCATAAAGACATAGGAACAGGTAGAATAAATGATTGAACATAATCCGTTTGTCCTTCTGGCCTGATACATGAGTGGCCTTTTGCTTTACAATAGTACATGGGTGCCTCCCACTCTAGTAACAGCTAGGAGGCTAGGTCTTTTTTCCCATTGTACAAGCCATTCATGGAAAGCTACATTCATTGGAAACATCGTCTCCAATATCAATTAGCCCTGTAAATTGCTTTCCAATTATAGTAACAGTTTAAAAAAAGTTTGTCAGATTGAATGGTTTGAGTCCAGTATAACTCACTGGATCCTGGGCTTCCAGATCCTTTATTGCCCCCTTGTTGGGCTAGAGTTCCTGGAACTTTGAAAGGGATTAGGAATAGTTGTGCTAATTGTGTTCCTGGAGGAATGACATGTAATCCATTAGCTGTTATCATAAAGATCGCCTTTTTTGTCATGCTAGATCTTCCTAGGATAATTCCTACTGTGTTAGGGGGTAAGGGGCCAGATACTCCAATGGGTATTCTATAGACATGATCTTGTTCCTTTAAAATTCTGAGGTAGTGCATAAATCCAGTCCAACACTTCCTGTGGTGGCCACTTGCAAGTCTGTAACTCCTCTTTGACCTGGTTTAAAAAAACCCGAGGGAGCAGGGGTTTGTATGGTTTTGCTCAACTTGGGATTGGGGGTATGGGGGCTGACGCTCCTCTAATTTCCCAAAAGAGAGGTAGTCCTTCCTTATTGGATTTAGATTGGCTTTGCCAGTGTTTTCCTTTTCCACATCTGGGACAATCCTTAATGGATAACTTACTAGTTTGTCCCTTTGTTTGTTGGTGACAGTCCTTTTGCATGTGCCCTGGGTTTCCACATTTAAAGCAGGCATGAGAGGCTGGTGATGGCTTCATAATAGCAAGAATTTCTGCTTTATGTGTTTCAGTCCCCACATTCTGGCACATCCTAATGAATTCATGTATACCTCTGGCTTGAAGACCTACGCCAGAGAGAAGGGCCTGGCAGTCTTCATTAGCATCTTTTCAGGCCAATTGCTGCAGTAAAACTTGAGCAGCTTCATTATCTGTCTGGAAACACTCCATTGTAGCCTATTCCTGAAATTAACACAAGGCTCAGTGGCTCCCTGCCACATAGAGGCAAAGGAACCTGTTTTTGTGTCAGGGACTGGGGACCAGGAAGCAATCGCAATAGTAGAATACTGTTGGAATAACCTAACATGAGCATGGGCTTGAGTTGTAGTATCATGGCCTATGCCCTGTAGCATTTCTACTCCTACTGGAATACTCAAATCTCGATTACAAATTGCCTGTGTGGAACAGCCTTGATATTCTAAAGCCCACACAGAATGCTGAGTGGGGGAATGTATGATTTTTATTAATGCCTTCTAATCCCAAAGGGTCATTTCATATCTGTTAATGCTTCAATTATCCCCTTAGTAAAGGAGCTTTGCATATCGTTCTCTGCAACACTGTTTCAATTCCTTAAAAACAGCAAAAGGGAGGGACTCATGCGTAGGTTGATGTACAGCAGTGGTAATGACGGGGAATGCATGAAGCTCCCCAGCGGCATATCCCTCTTGTAAACATTACTGCATAACCGATGGCTTATGTCCCTCCGATATAGGTATTGGCTTTAAGCAATCAGGAGGAATAGAGACAGGAGGAGGCAGCAGAGGGAAATTGTCCTTCATTGTAGGAGGTGCCATAGGAGAAGCAGATGTTAGGCTTTCTTTTATAATTTGTTCCTTCTCTAGAGCTACCTGTGACATAATGCTATAGGGACTAAACTCCAGGTCACTAAAATGGAAGCAGGAACCTTCTTTCCCTTTTCATGTTTTCTTTTTAAATTTCTTCCTACTTGTTCCCATAGATCTAGATCAACTGTACCATGGCTGGGAAACCAGAGTTAGACCTTCCCTATTATTTGTAACAATGTAATTAATCTGTAACAGTACAACGAGCTGCCTTTAAAAGTTGCTGTGGGGAGGGTGGGTCATGGGTATTGAGGGCACCTGTTGGAATGAGCACTGGGTGTTGTATGGAAACCAATTTGACAATAAATTTCACACTAAAAAACACTTTTAAAAACTGCTGTGAAGTTCTTAAATATAAAAAGAAGAAAAATACTCTCACTGAATACTTGAAATGTTGCCAGTTAACCCAAGCAGGTACTACTGTCCCTTACTGGGATGAGGTATGTTTGAAGTCCAGGTGGTTTCACTTTCTTCTCCTGGAACGTGTCAATTCTGACATCTGGAGTCTGCATATCTAACTGATCACGATCTCAGTCATGTGGCTATCATGTTGGGGTCACCTACTGTGGGTTCTGCTTTTTGCTTTATGCTGTAAAGTCGATGGTGGCAGAAAGAATTACTCCAGACTCTATGCAAGTCAAGAGAGGGAGGCTAAAGGATGTCTCCCCTAGTTTCTCTCAAGCTCACCTATTTATTAAGCATACATTTAGGGAAACAATGTGCTATTAATACGTCAATGGGCAGTAAGAACGTATTGAACGTATTGAAAATGTGCAGAAAAACAAGTTAAGGCTTTCCCAAAACTTCAAAAGGGCAAATGTAGAAAACAGGGTAGAAAACAGCATAAGATATCCTATGAAATAACATGGTCTAAGGAATTTATGAGCAGAGGCAGGACCTAACCCCTAGGTATACATTAACTAGGTAAGGGAAGTGTGGCGTGCCCCCTAGATACACACTAACAACATGCCATGCTTTGCTTTTCTACTTAACAGCAAGGCCGGAAAGCAGTGTTCTGCTTTGCAAATGCATTGCCTATAACTTCCTAACCCAGGATATAGCTGTTTAATATCCCATAAACTAATTTTGTACTTTCATAATGGCACCTGAGTACTAGAGAAGAGAATTAGGAAAGTAAGAGGCCCATAAGGCAGGTAAGGAGGTTGAAATAAGAGTTCAGAGCTTGACAATAAGGATAGAGAAGAGAAAATATTGTGTGAAAAATTAGGAAATCTCGAGGGTTCTCATAGATGGAATATCCTATATTACTAACAGTGATGGCAAAAGTACCTCGTATATATGTCAGAACTTTCTACAGAAAATTTTTCATTAAATGTGTAAATTGCTTTGGGCAGTATAAGCATTTTTAACACTATTCTTCCAATCTATAAGCATGGAATGTTTTCCCATTTCTTTGTGTAATCTTCAATTTCTTTCATAAGTGTTCTATAGTTTTCAGAGTACAGGCCTTTTACCTTCTTTAGTTAGGTTTATTCCTAGGTATCTTATGGTTTATGATGCAATTGTAAATGGGATTGATTCCTTGATCTTTCTGTTGTTCCATTATTGGTGTCTGGAAATGCAACAGACTTCTGTATGTTAAGTTCATATCCTGTGAATCTACTAAATTCACGTATCAGTTCCAGCAAATTTTTGATGAGATCTTCCAGGTTTTCTGCATAGAATATCACATCTTCTGAATAACTAAAGTTTAACGTCTTCCTTGCTGAGTGACTTCTTCCTTGTCTGATTGCTGAGGCTAGGACCCCCAGTACTATGTTAAATAACAATGATGAGAGTGGACATCCCTGTTGTGTTCCTGACCTTAGAGGAGAAGCTCCGTTTTTCCCCATTGAGGATTTCACTAGCTGTGGGTCTTCTGTATATGGTGTTTATGATGTTGAGGTGTGTTCCCTCTATCCCTACCTTGAGGGTTTTTATTAAGAATAGATGTTGTACTTTGTCAAATGCTTTTTCTAGATTGAATGAGAAGATCATATGGTTCTTATCCTTTTATTAATGTGGTATATAATATTGATTTGTAAATATTGAACCAGTCCAGCCCAAGAATAAATCCTACTTGAGCATGGTGAATGATTCTTTTAATGTACTTTTGGATTCAATTTGCCGTATTTTGTTGAGAATTTTTGCATCCATGCTCACCAGGGATATTGGCCTATAATTCACCTTTTTAGTGGGGTCTCTGGTTTTAGAATCAAGATAATGTTGGCCTTGTAGAATGAGTTTGGAAGTTTTCCTTCCATTTCTATGTCTTGGAACAGTTTCAGAAGAATAGGTATGAACTCTTTAAATGTTTGATAGAATTCTCCTGGGAAGCCATCTGGCCCCGGGGTTTTGTTTATTGGGAAATTTGTTATTGCTGCTTCCATTTATTTGCTGGTTATTGGTCTGTTCAAATTTTCTATTTCTTCCTGTTTCAGTTTTGGTAGTTTGTTTCTAAGAATTTGTCCATTTCTTCCAGATGTGCCCAATTTGTTGGCATATAATCTTTCATAGTCTCCTATAATTGTATTTCTGTAGTGTTGTGATCTCTTATTTGTGATTTTGAGCTCTTTCTCTTTTTGACAAGTCTGGCTAGGGGTTTATTAATTTTAATAATTCTTGCAAAGAACCACTTTCTAGTTTGATTGATCTGTTCTGTCCACCAGCATCTTTCACAGAACTAGAACAAATAATTCTAAAATTTTGTATAGAACCACAAAAGGCCCCAAAGAGCCAAAGCAGTTTTGATAAAAAGCTGAAGGCATTATAATTCTGGACTTCAAGTTACATTACAAAGATATAATCTTCAAGATAGTATGGTACTGGTACAAAAATAAACACATGAATCAAGGGAACAGAATTAACCCAGAAATGGACCTACAACTATATGGTCAACTAACCTTCAACAAGGCAGGAAAGAATATCCATTGGGGAAAAAAGTCTCTTCAAGTGGTTTTGGGAAAACTGGACAGCAATATGTGGAAAAATGAAACTGGACCACTTTCTGACACCATAAACAAAAATTCAAAATGGATGACCTTTCAAAAATAAATTAAAATATTTTCAAAAATTTACCTAAATGTAAGGCAGGAAACCATCAAAATCCTAGAGAACACAGGCAGCAACTTCTTTGACCTTGACTATAACAGCTTCTTACTAGACACATCACCAAAAGCAAGGGAAACAAAAGCAAAAAATGAACAATTGGAACATCATCAAGATAAACCACTTCTGCACAGTGAAGGAAACAATCAGCAAAACTAAAAGGCAACCAACGGAATAGAAGATATTTCCAAATGACATATCTGATAAAGGGTTAGTATCCAAAATCTATGAAGAACTTATCAAACTCAACACCCACAAAACAAATAATCCAGTGAAGAAATGGGCAAAAGACATGAATAGACACTTTTCCAAAGAAGACATCCAGATGGCCAACCGACACATGAAAAAATGCTCAACATCACTCATCAGGGAAATACAAATCAAAATCATGAGGAGATACTACCTCACAGCTGTCAAAATGGCTAAACCTAACACAGGCAACATCAGATGTTGGTGAGGATGAGAAAGGGGAACTCTCTTACACTGCTGGTGGGAATGCAAACTGATGTAGCTACTCTAGAAAACAGTATGGGGATTCCTCAAAAAAATGCTAAAAATAGAACTACCCTACAACTCAGCAATTGCACTAAGTATTTACAAAAATAGAGTCAAAGGGTCACATGCACCCCAATGTTTATAGCAGCATTATCAACAATAGTCAAATTATGGAAAGAGCCCAAATGCTCATCAGCTGGTGAATGGATAAAGATGTGTGTGTGTGTGTGTGTGTGTGTGTGTGTGTGTGTGTGTACATACATACGTATGTGTGTATCTATATAATGAAATATTACTCAGCCATTAAAGAATTAAATCTTGCCATTTGCAACAATGTGGATGGAGCTACAGTGTATTATGGTAAGGGAAATGTCAGAGAAAGACAAATACCATGATTTCACTCATATGTAGTATTTGAGAAATAGAACAGATGAACATAGGTAAAAAGAGGCAAACGATAAAATAGACTCCTAACTGCAGACAACAAACCAAGGGTTGCTGGAGGGGATGTGGGTGGGAAACAAGCTAAATGGGTGATGGGTATTAAGGAGGGCACTTTTGATTAGCACTGGGTGTTACATGTAAATGAATCACTAAATCCTACTCCTGAAACTAATATTGCACTATGTTAACTGGAATTTAAATAAAAACTTAAAAAGCAAAAGCAAACACAAAACAAAATTCCAATCTTGGCTGTATTTTCTGAAATCATTCTCCCCACTTAAGAATATTTGCTAGAAAAAAATGGGGAAAGAATCTGTTCAAAATACATTGGCCACAAATTGTTTAAATATAGAAAATGTTCACACTCTGTAGAAATAAAACATGAAAACAAGGTTTTGTTTTGCTCATCTATATAATGGGTATTTAAAAAATTACTAAAGGGCAATTTAGCAAATGAATGCATTTGACACTGGGTTAAACACAAACAATGCTTTTGGAAAGCAGGTTGACAACGATTCATGAAGCCTGCACAATGGTCAGTAATTTCCCTTCTAGGATTCTATCCTAAGGTTGAATGGAAAAAATGTTGACTAAGTTTGTACCACTTGGTATACAAAAACAAACTAGCCTCACTACTCTGAGAAATGAAAGTTAAAGTAACCACAGACCTGGACACACAGTGTAACTTGTGATTACAAATCTTTATTTTTAATCAAACATGACTTTTTAAAAAGCAGAAGGGAAAATTACAATGTTAGTGAAATCTACATAGTGCATAAAGTATATCTACACACAGCTTAGATCTTGTTTTTAAATAACATAATAATTGACCCAAAAGTATCCATATCAATTATACCAGCATCTGATGGTTTTTTTCAGCCTTCTCTTGTTAACTCCCTCCCAGTGTCCCTCTTGGAGACTTTGAGTACCTCAAGCTTGAGGGTTAGGTGTCTAAGCCCTGGGACTAGAACAAGCCCCAGCAGGAGAGTAAGAATTAAGTCTATAGTCCTGGGGGTGGAGTGGGATTAGGACAACAGACTGCTCCCAAGGGGGCGGTAACTGAAGGTCCAGAGGGAAGGGCACAGGTTTCTTTGTGCAGCCCTTGAGAAATAACTGGCTATTTTCAGCACCTGGATAAAGAACACAGAAAATAGTGAAGAGATCAGGGCTATGGCCTCCCCTTGACTCTAAACTAACCATCCAGACAAGAGGGGACAACTAGAAGGAACATTGCCTAGAGCTCTGAGGACAGCACCCCCAATGAGTAAGTACAGTCCAGTGAGGGAGTCAAAGTCAGTGGGAGCAAACTCCAAGTTCTACAAACTACATTTGTCTTCTGGTCCAACTAGGGCTTATCTTCTTCCTGGGTCTAGTCAAAAGTAGAATAGAGCACAATTTGGCCTGGGTTATGAAGAGGAGAAGTCCCAAGTCCGGAGGCCTCATTGCCTAGTACTGTCCCTCAGAACACAAGAGGAAAATCTGGACTATTCCAGCCTGATTGGACCTCTGGTCTCTTGCTCCACAGTCAGACAACCTCTCCTAAGTTGATCCTTACACCATCAGCATGTCTCTTCAATGATTATACCCATGTCTTAAAAATCTTCTATAGTTAGGAAAGAAGGATATGGAATCAATAAAGCCATATGGAAGGAAACAGTACTGTGTGTCTATGTTCTGTGGAAGAGGGCAAAGAATGCAGGGAAGGAGTAGGAAGAGTGGAAACACAGCGCCTATTCCAGAGGCCAGGCATCCTAACACTTGACCTTCCATGCACACACAATTATAAACAGCTCACTTAATACATGAAGTAGCCCTAAAGTAGTTATTTCCTTCGTTTCACACACTGGAAAACAGGACAGAAAACTGAGGCAGAGAGTGTATGCTCCCTAAGTTAGAGCCAAGACCAGAGGAGTTAGTATTTGAACCTATGTCTCTTACTGCTAACCCATGTTTAATTTTCCATAGCAAAACCTTTCTCAGGAGACTCGGACCCATCAGGATGCTTTTTCTAGGACTTGCAGACACTGGTCACCAGTGTCCCAAATAGGAATGCCTTTATGTGGGCTGACACAGAAAATATTTCTCTGGAATATTGTGGGTAAAGTGACACAATTCCGGTGCCACAACATAGTTCAAACCACCACTTAAGATGCCAATTATCAACTTTTAGTGGATTTTATTTATATATATATATGTTCATATTCTGCTTGTCCTAGCACAAAATTTGGTTACAGTTTCATTGACTAAACTGGGTCTGGTACAAATCAAAATTAGAAATCCAGGAGTTTAAGTCCATTCTATGAACATTAATTCCTTTTGTGATAAGTAACCTATCCTGCATTGAGTAAGCAGGCCCCTTTCTGCTTTAGGATGGTAGTTTATCACAATATTTTTTGAGAACACTTCAGGCATTCTCCCTGCTGTAAGATAAAATTGCATGTTGATTAATGTTCCCTTTAAATCCCTGTCTCATCTCTAATTACTGGACTTCTGAGGCTTCCTCAAAGATGTCCCATGTAACAGAGAAACCTAGGAAACTGCCAATTTGCAAAATCTACGATTCTGGTCTACTCCCCATAGTGAACAGTAAGAATTCAAGTAGAGAAATTTGCCGCCCTACACCAAGAATTGCATACTTCATTTGTCTTTTATAATTATCCTTTGCAGTTGATATTCCCATTTTTTTATGAAAAAGACAAAGAGTTTAGACTACTTTCCCAGATATAGAGTGAGATAAAGGTCTGGAATGGAAATCTGGTTTGTTAGGTGGCAAAGCTGGTGCCCTGAGCTGTCCCTGTGGTGCTGCCTCCAGGACGTCTTTCCCTTTCTTGTCTTCTCCAGAAGACATAGAAGCTCACATTGGAACTCTGAGGAAGTGGCTTCACACATTATCGCTTACTGGCATTATCACTTACTAGCATACTAAAGTACCCAGTTCGCGGAATTGCTGAAGTCAGTGAGTTAATGTAACAAGAACACTTGTGAAATGTTTTAAAGTTCACAAAACATTTTCTTTTCAGCACCCAATCAGTGGCTGACCAAAAAGTGAGAAAACTTGTAAAAACTTGTGTTGGAGCTACAATTAGGGATCCCTGAGGTTATATAGGGGCATTTTCATGCTTACTTGCCATGGAAATGTAATTGCTACTTATATTTTAGATAAGAATATTTTAAATGTGTGTGGGCTTCAGACAATTAGGAATTTAGGGACTACCCACCCACTGTGGTGTAGACTAGAGTTCCCAAAGAAGGCTTTGTTAGGGGAGAGATGATCTGGGATGGGCCTTGAAGAATGGGGGAAATTGCCCGTGTAAAAACCAAAATGGTGGTGAAACTTCTCAGCAAAAACATGGCTGTGTGAAGAAAGCTATAATGGTGAGGGTGGGGAGGCTGAAACTTGTTGACTATTGCTGACAATCTGACGGGAAATGGCAGGATGGCAACCCTAAGACAGGACAGGCCCCAAATTAAACTCTGCACTCTCAGGTTCTGAACCCTGAGGATGTGAAGCAATAGGACTCATTTCTGGCTTCTTAGAGATGCCTGAAAGGCAGAAGAGCAAGAAGTGGATGAGTCTTTTACAAGTAATGGCCAGTGATTTAATGCTTACCTCTTTTTAAATAGAGGACGTGGTCAGTAAGAAGGATCCTGTCAACTGTTTTCTTTTAGTCCATTCTCCTTAATTGCTATCATCAGGTAATGTGCAAAATATCCAGTGAGATAAGCTTATAAAAAGATGCACCTTTTATTTTACTCATCTCCTAGATACCCAGATTCTTAGATAGGTTTATTCTAATGACAGACTATTAAACTTCCTCTCTTAAAGAACTTCATCTCTTCATCTTGTAACCATGAAATCTGAGCAACCTTAAATGAAAGATCTTTTTCTTTGAGAATAAGATCCTGTGCCAAATATCTTTGAAGAAGTCAATTAGATTTGACAATCGGACTAATCCAGTGTTAAACCCTTAGACAAAAGGGAATTGTACCTCATTGATGTATTTTCCTTAGTAAATTGCCCCTCTGTTTTTGATTGGGTTTTGATAGATATAAGACCATTTTTAAAGCCCTTGTCCACTTTTAGAAGACTGAATATACACATATAAAAAGGGAAGAAAATTAAGGGTATGTTTTTACATTTCAGTTACGTTTGACACATTTTTAATGAAACTACATAATAGTTCAATCTGCCTCCTGCCATCCCCTCACTGTAATGATGTAAACATTTTACCAGGTAAATACATAGGGCTAAAAATATTATGAACCTAATTCTAATTCATTCAATGGATGTTCTACAACTTAAGCAATGCTTTATTTGAATACACACTTCTAAATTTTCATTATGAAATAGTTGCAAATAGGTAATCAATGTTATTAATGCTACTATTTATACAGAAAAGTATATGCAGGCACTGAGCTAAACACATTACATGTATATACATTTAATCATTAGACATAGAACTTTTCCGTAGTTTCCATTTCCTTTAGAAAGTACTTCCCAAAGCAAGAATACTGGATCAAAGGGGGTGAACCATTCTGAGGAGACTTCTAGGGTGAAGTAGGGCATTTTATCAGAAGTCATAAGCATTCCTGTTTCTACATTTACCATTGGGTGTTTTCATGCATAGTTTCTTTAATAAAATATGTAACATGCCAATCTTCAAGTAGACATTCAGAATTCTTTATTATAGGTTCCACCAGTTGCACAGGATGAAAACAAGAATCTAGTAGTCTACAGTTTCCAGAGACAATATCTCTCATAAGAATAAAAGTCTAAAACTAAGAGCTACTATCTCCTGGATATTCCACTCCCTGAAACATGTTCATATCTAACAATGCCTGCTTGGTGCCTAGTTCTTTCTGGCTTACTGGAATTCCAGGGCTGGAGTCCCTGCACATCTGGCTTTCTATCCCCTTCAGCTCTATGTACCTGGTGGCTGTGGTGGGGAATGTGACCATCCTGGCGGTGATAAAGATGGAACGCAGCCTGCACCAACCCATGTACTTCTTCCTATGCATGTTGGCTGTCATTGACTTGGTCCTGTCAACCTCTACCATGCCCAAACTGCTAGCTATCTTCTGGTTTGGTGCCCGCAACATTGACCTGGATGCCTGCTTGACTCAGATGTTCTTCATCCACTGCTTTGCCACTGTTGAGTCAGGCATCTTCCTTGCCATGGCTTTTGATCGCTATGTCGCTATTTGTGACCCATTACACCACACCTCAGTGCTCACTCATGCAGTGGTGGGTCGTTTGGGCCTGGCTGCCCTCCTCCGTGGAGTACTCTACATTGGACCCCTACCTCTGATGATTCGCCTGAGGCTGCCCCTTTACCGGACCCAAATCATTGCCCATTCCTATTGTGAGCACATGGCTGTAGTCACCATGGCATGTGGTGACACAACAGTCAACAACTTTTATGGAATGGGAATTGGCTTCCTGGTATTGATCTTGGATTCATTAGCCATCACTGTCTCCTATGTGATGATTTTCAAGGCTGTAATGGGATTGAGCACCCCTAAGGCTAGGCTTAAAACCCTAGGGACATGTAGTTCTCATATTTGTGCCATTCTTGTCTTCTATATCCCCATTGCTGTTTCTTCTCTCACTCACCGCTTTGGACATGATGTGCCTCCCCATATCCATATCCTTTTGGCCAACTTTTACCTCCTCATCCCACCCATCCTCAACCCAGTTGTCTATGCTGTCCGTACCAAACAGATTCGAGAAAGATTTCTCCACATCCTTAAGGCAGAGTCTCAACCCAAGTGACTGTTCTGCATCTGTGGGGCATACAGATACTTACACAAAAAGGTTCTGACTGGGGAAGCCAATGAAATAACACCCATGCAACTAGGTCTTTCCCGACTTGTGGAGATAAGGGTCTAAGAAGAATACTAGAATATATTCCATTTGACTATGGATTTTCTCAGTGGAGAGAATATCTGAATGGGGGAAATCAGGGCATGAGTTCTTACATAGTATCCCTTTTCATATTCAACTTCATAAAACTATAAGACACAAGCATGCCAACCACAGGAGTAAGACTATTTCTATCTTTGACATTTTCTGTAAAGGATTTCTAGTTTCTTTTTGGGATATGTTTTGCACAACTTGTAGAAGATAAAATTATACCCTAATACCTTCTTGAAGACAGTTTGCAAATTGTTAGTAAAGACCTTGAAAAATTCAACTGCATTAGCAATCTTTTTCTAACACTTTTGGCTTGCCACAGAAAAGACCTTTTGTTGAGGATGGAGGCAACATGAATGTGGGAAATCTTAATCTAATAGGTTTTGGACTGGACTTCACCGCCTATAGGAGTTAATCATCAAGCCAGGTCATTCTTCCATCTAAATAAATGTAAATGCAATATCCCACATCTCCTCTTAATAACTAATTGAAAGACAGAAGGACATTAGACTTTTGTTTTAGAGGCTTTGAGATGGTCGTGAAGGACAGTAGCTACACTGAAATAATGACAAAAAGGGAAGAAAGTAACGGTGGGATTATTGACAGGAAAGAAGTTAGGTAGAGAATACAGTAAAAGTGATGAGATTAAGCGAAGACCCAGTGGTAGATACAAACCAGGAAATAACTTCAGATCCTTTTGGAAAATTCTTGGTTTATTTTGTTATGATTAGACCCTTTTTAATCATATAAGTTAGATGATTACTTCAGGCTAGAAACCTACAAGAATTTTGTGGTTATGCATGAAAAAGAAAGCAATTCCCAATTCTAGTGATTCAGAATTATGGTATATCCATTTTAGTTCTGAAATATTTTAGACTTTAAGTCTAAAATGCTCATTTACCCTCAGTTTACAAGCCATTACAAAATCTAAAGTGACTTACCTTAGGTTAAAAATAAATCCTCTTAATATTTTGAAAGTATAATCTAAAGAAGCCAATGATAAAGCCACAGCAATATTCAAACCTCCTATCATCCAAAAATTTTTCAAGGAAAACACAAATTTTTATCTAGCTAGGGGTTTAAACTAAAATTTAGAAGAGAGTTTGCGATATTATATTTCCTCAGAATCCTATGCCTGACGCTGCTTAGAGCATATTGATTTTCCTCCATTGTTTTTGGGTGAGGCGTGCTTATTCCCTCATCTCCTTATCAAGGACTCTGAAGTCCAGTGCCAAACCCAAGTTCACCTATTTTAGAAAAGTTATGTTCTATGAACATAATTTTGGTGCCAAATATAATATACCCACTGATATTTTTAAAATAGTTGATTAAAAGATAATATAGAAGCCTCAGAGCTAAAAGTTTGTTTTACAGAATTATCTCCTGACCATAACCCTGGGCTTTGGAGAAAATTAAGAAAAATTATGCCCAAATCCTTCAGTGGTACCAATGCTGAAGGGAATGAAAAGAAACCTTCGTCATAGAATAGTTCTTTGGCATATTGTATAAAGTCCATGATTTATGCTACATAAAACAGTGTGTATGGAGATCCAGGACTTTTATTCAGGGTTTAATTGCATACAGCAGGGTTAGTACAAGAACTTTATAGCCAAACAATCTCAGATATACCACAATATGATATTTCTAGATGATCTTCCATGTCTACCAATGTCCAAAACCAAATACCAAGCATCTCCAACTTCATCCCCCTATGGCATTGAATGAGAGCAAAAAGGAGAAAATACCACGTGGATGGGTGCTCCCACTCCATCCAGGGACAACCACCCATGACAACACCCATACCTATCAGACTCAGGGTTGAGCTGAGTTACAGTAAAGCATTTAATTCCATTGTCAAATGTAGTCATGTCTGGGCTTTCATGGACTTTCATGAAGGTGTGAGCTCAGAGCATGATGGAAGGGAATGTACCCTCGTGAATACAGGATAGGGACATGACAAATAAGTCCAATAATTGAACATCTTATTCAAAGTCAATTTCCCACAAATCTTCTGGAGAGAAGATTCTCTACTGGATTCTCTGGTACTGTTGATCCACTGAGATTTGTAATCCCATTTCCACAGGACCCTGGCAAGGATTGTTTACTCTGTATCCTTCTAGTTCTCATTCCTTTGCCCCAGTAACAGGGCTGTGTGCAAAGTGGTCAGAGTGGCCACTCTTATTTTCTTTCAGCCAACCTCTTTGTCTCACTTGTGCCTCAGGAATGCTTAGGATCCACTTCAACACCAGTTGGAGCCTTGAGAGCCAAGGAGTAAAAGGCATGGTTCCAACTAATGTCCTTCCTCCTGCCAGGCACATAGGGTCTTTGTGCCTAACTTAATCTAAAGCCAGAAAAATAAGCCTGTTCTGCCAGATCAGATACCCCATCACATTTTTTTTCAGATTGGATGCCCTTATAAATCTTTTGTCTTTCTGGATCAAGGCTTTTGAACGTAAAAGCCAAGAATCTTCTGTCCTGTTAGAAAGGTAAAATAGAAATCCCTGACTGTTCGGATTTTCTATGACTGGATTCTAGAATTGAGAATTCTAGAATTGAGCTTGAGAAGTGGCTCTGCAAAATATTAAATAAAAACCTAAGATCTGAGGGATCTATACCTCTGGAAGTCTTGCCTGACAAGCACAAATCTTCTTGAGAGTAATATGGTTGTTCACATTTTTCTTCAGCAATGAGGGAAACCAACTTACTTGATTCAAATGAAACCAACACTATCCAAGTATAAAATTTATTATGTTGCTCACAATTGGATAAGAATCTTGCAAGGACTCATTTTCAAGAAATATCTTCAGGTCCAATCCTTATTTGTTAAAGTTGGATGGATACAAAAGTGAGAGTGAGACCTAATCATTCAAGCGATACAATCATCTCACTGTGTGCTATAGACAGATTAGATAGGCAAATATAGGATATAGGTAAGTAGACAGGTAGACTTTCCACTCAGGAGCTAATGTTATTCTCAACTTGATTAGTACAAGATTTCTCAGATGCATCTAATGTTAGGACATTGTACTGTGTCTTCCTGGCCAAGGTGGAACTGTTTCCCAGAATTCCTTTCCCTGTGAGGTTCCTGGTTAGGGCTGGCTGAAAGGCCTATTTCTGTGAGATTAGAAGGCAGTGGTGAAAGAGCAACCATTATTTTCTAAAGGCTTGTGTAGAGTGCCCAATGATGCTGTAGCTCCTTCTAGCTCCCTGATCCTATGGGCTCACCTTGTGCGCAAGGAGTAGCCACTGAACCCACAATTCCTTCATCTTCTGCTGTATCTCCTTCCATTTATCCAGACCCTGGGTAAGGTGTGTGCTCAGCTCCATGGTAAAAGGTAGCTCTTTCTTCCAGTCACCTGCATTGTAAAGGTTGGAGGCAGTGAGTGACGTGGATTCGAGGCTTCCTCTGTAGGTTCCAATTCATCTTTGGGAGACGCTTATCCTTACTCTTTACTCTTCCAGTCCACATCCAGATTTTCTGAGTTTTGGTCCTGCTGAATTGTAGGGTCACTTCAGACACATAGTCTTCCATATAGTTCACCAGATCCCTTAATTGCTTAAGGTCTAATACCCATAATCAACCCCTTATTCCATATCATTCATAGTGGTTCTGCCTTCCTAATCAAACCATAATTGATGAGCTTTTTTTTTCTATATCCACCCTCATCCAGTCTAAGGCAGGAAGGAAAATCCAGTCAGTACTACTCTATGTACTCTTTTAGAATAGGCAGGACCTCACTTTTACCTCTTTAATGATTCATTTTATCTTCTTGACCACTTCTGTTGCCAATAAGAAATTATTCATAGGGTTAGGATAGCTCACTAATAGAGAAATGTTTTACCCTGAGACTAGAACAAAAAGTTAACAAACTAAAAGTTAAGCATACATGGGACATGCATTACTGCAACACAAGGCTTTGAGGAGAGGATCTATGTCATTGAGAGGTTTCCTATACCCGAGAGATTACAAGGCTACAACTAAAGGGAAGCAGTGGCACATACCGCTTAAAACTATACAGGGGGACACCTGGGTGGCTCAGTTGGTTGAGTGTCCAACTTCAGCTCTTATGGTTGGTGGATTCAACCCCCACATCGGGCTCACTACTGTCAGTGCAGACCTCACTTCAGATCATCTGTCTTTCTCTCTGACCCTCCCCTGCTCACACTCTCTCAAAAAAAATAAACATTTAAAAATATAGGATTTAGTGTCATCACAACTATCTTTTATCAAACATTTTTTTTGCCACATATGAACCTGAGTATATAAGTTACTTTATAGAAGTTAACTAATTAAATCCTCAAACCCTCAGATATAGATACTATACTATTTTGAAAATGAGGCAACTGGCTTTGGGGAAGTTATTTAATTTCATGAAGGCTCATTGACTTGGGTTTGAAACTTGGTTCCACCACTGTGTCTGAGATCTGTTTCCACCACCATGTTATTACTGTACTACCACTCCCTCTAATGGGCCATCTTCTGTTGAGATGAACCAATAACCAAGAAAGAAGAATAATTCAACAGGGTGATTTTTGTTTAACCAGAGGTCCTGCTGACTGCTGTAGCTTAACACAAGTGCCTCAAAGTAGATCAGGCTCACTTACTGTCATCTGTTTATAGACAGTTCAGCTTTGAATAATTCTATTTTGAATTGTGTATCAACAGGAAAGATACTATTCCAGTTCCTATCTTGATTCGAGGAGAAACTTCTTAGAGTTAAATGACAAATTTATGAACATTACTTTAACGCTTATAGGCCAAAACTAAGAAACTATTGGTACAGGTAATTATTCCACATTGTCTTCAGGCACACCCTCTGTTGAGTGCCTCATTATCTTTCAAAGTCTTTTCTGGGTTAAGAATATAGTCTTACATAAGAGAAATACCTTCTTGACTGGCAGGTTTCCCCAGTATAAATCTTCCCGAGTCTCCCTGAACTTCTAGGTTTCTGAATTAATAATTTTTGTGTGTGAAAATTATGTTCATCTATAAAACCAAGCTATACCATTTTGTGATAATTTTTATTTTTTTATGACATTTATTGGTGGTTTCCATACAACACCCAGTGCTCATCCCAGCAGATGTCCTCCTCAATGCCCATCACCCACTTTACCCTCCCTCCTACCCCCCCTTCAACCCTCAGTTTATTCTCAGTTTTTAAGAGTCTCTTATGGTTTGGCTCCCTCCCTCTCTAACTTTTTTTTCCCTTCCCCTCCCCCATAGTCTTAAGTTTCTCATGATCCCAAGGGATACAGGAGTGCTGATGCATAGGGGCACTTGTACCCCAATGTTGATAGCAGCACTTTCAACAATAGCCAAATTATGGAAAGAGCCTAAATGTCCATCAACTGATGAATGGCTAAAGAAGTTGTGGTTTATATATACAATAGAATATATTGTATGGCAATAAGAAAGAGTGAAATATGGCCTTTTGTAACAACACGGATGGAACTGGAGTGTGTTATGCTAAGTGAAATAAGTCCTGCAGAGAAAGACAGAGATACATACATTTTCACTCTTATGTGGATCATGAGAGACTATTTTTAAACACATATAGTGGAGTACCAATGACTATATGACCTACTAATTTGGGAACTTTGTTGGCACCTGTAAAATAAGATTTTAGATGATGACCCCTAAACTCCTTTTTTAGGTTCTAAATTAAAAAAAAGTGACTTTCCATTCTGGTCTTCCCTTGGTAATTGCCTTTGAGCACCAGATATGGGAGAAATATTCCATTAAGGATCTTTGAGCAGACTCGGCTTCCTGCAATTTTTATCTCCATTGAATGAGGATGTAAACTTCCATTTCTGATGATACAGCATCCAGACATCTTCCTTCCATTCATGTATCTACACACTCCCTTTCCTGTGAGTGATATTGCTGGTAATGACAGAAGCTTAGAAGTAAGAAGACCAGCCAAAGTCAGGAGACTGGAAGAAGCATGGTATCAGTCATCAAATAGACTGCACTTAGACTCCAAAGTAATTCTTGGGCAAAACTTTGAAGCCGTCACCAAAGAAAAAAAAAAGGCTACCACTAAGCATATTATAGGACAGAATTCAGGCAGAATGGGCTGTTAAGAATTGTGTGCTGAAAGAGGCAGTGATTCTAGCTCTAGCATTTAAGGTTTTTTGATATGAGTCACTCACATTTGGTCTCCTATAACACTGCCCTATTCTGATTGTATAATTCATTGAATACAAAAATGCCACCCATAACATATTTCAGGCATCAATAAATGTTTGGATAGATGAATGAACTTATGAAAGCATGAATTTCTTTAAGTTCAGATGGATGAGATGATCAAATTACATATCCTCCAGGTATTATAAAACTTGACACAATTAAGACATTACTGTCTTAAGTCTTCAGGAAAAACCTTTAGGGTAATAGATAGCTGTTTGTTATACCAATAGTCCAACTCAAATGCTAACAATACACTTAGCAATCATTAAGGGTCACATATTTTCATACTTATCTATCAGTTGACCCTGCAACGGACATAATATTAGTTCCTCAGTTAGTGCTTAACATCATTAGAGATTGAGACATAAAATCACTCTACAGTCCTGAACTGGAAACTACTGATTCTCATTTCTAGAATGAAAATAGGTCCATCTAAATCCTGCCCATTCTAGAAGTTTCAAGTCAAACACTAGGGTCTGTATATGTGCTTTAGAGAAGAGATTCTCTGACTTTGTGTAAGTGAACTCCTTAACTGCATAAAGAGGTATATAATTTTTCAAAATAAAGTTTACATATAGAATTTGTATCTAATTAAATTAAAATATATAATTCCCAGATTACATTAAACATTGGCATTTTAAAATCAAACTGCTATATCAAAATTCTAAATGTATTTAGTATTATAAAAATATTTTGATGCCCATCATCTGTTTAAAATAAGGACAAGCTCTCCTTTAGCCATCAAACTTTACATCATCCTTCTTTTTCTGTAAAACCCTAGCATTTGTCTTTAAAAAAAAAAGTGTTTTTACAGCCCCAGTGTCACAAAAGGAAAGCTTCAGAACTAAGGAGGGGTACAAAACCAGGACTAACCAGACACATTCTTAGAGGCAGGTCTCAGGAATGTAGGAATTCAACTACCAAAAGTGACTAGACATCCCCCAAACTGGACTCATACCCAAGAGCTCCTCAGACCCCTGGACTTTAGTCATGTCTTTGTGGAGGCAGCTCTACACTGAGGGGTGCAGTGAGGACCATTCTTTAGTCTGCTTCTAGTAAGGTTAGTATATCTGTCTCTAACTCACTAAGCTTCCCAAACACCAGTGGGCAAGGAACTCTCCAAAGAGTGATGATAGAAATATTTTAGAATTCAACTCTACTTGATGTCAAAACTGCTTGAAGTGTAGACCAAGTGCCATTCCTGGGAAGAGGGAGGAATCTAATGCTGGGATTAGAGCAGAAACCAGAACATGCTTCCTCAAGAAAGAGGTGTGCATGACTGGAGTAGATCGAGGAAATCCAAGTCAGTAGACCATATACTTGATCATTCACATACATGTGTATATGTATACTTATACATATGCAAATATTAGACAAGTATTATATTTATATATAAATGTACATTATGTAATATGTACTTAACCATTACCATTATATTTTATATTATAAAACATACAATAATGTAAATATTAAAAGGCTGAAGAAAATAACAACAAATGAAAATTCTGAGTATACCATTTTGTTCTTCTATTCTACAGACCAACATTTTTAGACAATTAGGAGTTTTGGAATCTACAAGATATATGTACAACTTTAACATATTCTACAGTTTATGGAATTCTATCACTTCATGACTTCTCCAACTTTCTGTCCAACTCCACATGTCCTTAGATTCTGAGGTCCATGCCTGCTTTCATGTCATTCTACCTCCATGCCAGGACATGGCTATGTTCTTTTAATTTGTTCTCTCTACTTAGGTGATCACATACTCTTTTTAAAAATCTGACTTCTAAGCTTACGCATGTGACACCACAAATAATATCTCAAACATAAATGTTTGAGGGAGCTAGAGTTCATAGGTTGGAATACCAGAAAAGAGAGAGAATGTACTGGAGATCTGCAGTCTTGACCTGAGTACCATTCACTACTTTTACGGGAGGAAATCACTGAAACTAAGGAAAGACCACCCAAGAGTATTAGAGGAAACAATCTCCAGTTCTCACACAGGGCTGGGAATAGTTCTTTTCCCACAAGCTGGAGTGGAAATCCTCATGAGTCCTAAGATTTTTTTTTTCAAAAATGCTTTTTTGCTCAGTGGTGATAACAAATTAAGCCTAAACTGAAAGCTGTTGAGTCCTGACTAACAAAGCCTAAAAGCAAAACCTAAGGGATCACACTGTTTCCAACGACATAACCATGACCCAGAATAAAGCCCAACAATGTGTGTATGAACACAGAAGTATCCAGTACCCAAAAGTAAAATTCAACACATCTGGCATTCAATCAAAAATTACCAGGAAATATGAAGCACCTGGGTGGCTCAGTCAGTTGAACCACCAACTTCGGCTCAGGTCATGATCTCACATCACAGTCGGTGAGTTCAAGCCCTGCATTGGCTCTGTGCTGACAGCTCAGAGCCTGGGACCTGCTTTGGATTCTGTGTCTCCCTCTCTCTCTCTCTCTCTGCCCCTCCCCTGACACTCTCTTTCTCAAAAATAAACATATATATTTTTTAATTATCAGGAAATACACATAAGAAAAATCAAAACAAATCACAAAGTACAGAAGATAAAATTAGCATATAAAGATAGTAAGCATACAGAATACAATTGTAATGGTATAAGAGGCTAGAGGAGAGATTGAGCATGTTAGGGGAATCAGAAGATATAAAAATACCTAAATGTAATTTTAACCTTTGAAAATTTTAGTATCTGAAATAAAATATATTCGTTTACCTATGAAAATTACAATATCAGATGAAATGTACAATATCAGAGATTTAAAAATACAATAAAGGGAAATAAAAGGCAAAACAGTGATGCAGAAGCATCCTGAACAAAACACGACATGAAAGTATACTCAAATTGTGGTTATTTCAAATACTGCTTGTTAAAATGTAGTCTAAAGTTTGCCTTTTTTGTTATGTTAGTCTGCATTCAAACTCGGTGGTTTGGCCATTCCAAACTATCAATGGGCTGGGGCTGCTCTAGCTAAAATTGATGTCTGGGTCAGTCACGGATCCATGCAAAAGCATTGTTTGGGCAACTTACAATTATTCAGGGCTCAGAAAACCCAAAAGTAGGGTGCAGGAATTGTTGGAAGTGTTGTGTTTAAGTTCAAATTAGTGCACATTTTCTGTATCCTCTTGTATCACTTACATAACTGTAAAACTTCAACTCTAAAAATAGCATCCATGAGGGGAGGAAAACAAAGGGAGGGAGGCAAACCATAAGAGACTCTTAAATACTTGAGAACAAACTGAGGGTTGATGGAAGGTGGGGCAGAGAGGGAAGTGGGTGATAGGCATTGAGGGCACCTGTTGGGAAGAGCACTGGGTGTTGTATGGAAACCAATTTGACAATAAGTTATATTTAACATGAAAAAATGAATTAAAATTCCCAAAGTTATGGGAAAGTCCATGTATTCTTTATCTCCAACCAAAAATAAAACTCACCAAGGAAAAATAAATAATAAATAAGATAAAAATAGCATACATGTATTCTGATGACTATGCTCCATCTAAGCACAGTGTTAATTAATACAAGATAAGAAATAACTCACCTTTGATTATTGTGAATAAAGCTAGCAGTGCATACTGTTATTACATAGTAATTGAGTTCCTATACTGTCAGACTTACATGTTGGATTAAATCATTCTGTGGAGGGTATGAGTTTCATTTCTGCACCAAACATAAGGACAAATCAGGTCTTCGAACCTGGAAATGCTTATTTAATCCATTTACTATATTCAGCTTACTAAATAACAATGACAGATAAATAGTTTCCAGAATTTGCTGTCGTACAAATACCCACAAAATCTGTGGCATATAACAGTAAAAATGTATCTCTCATACACCTGGAGATTGGCTGAGATGACTCTGCTGATTTCAACTGAATTTGCTTATCCATTTGCAGGTCAGCTGGGGAACCTGCTGATCCAAGTTGGATTTGGTTGTGAGGTTCTGCTTCAATCTGCAAGTTGATCAGGCATCTCTGCTCCACATTTTCTTCATCCTCATTGAACCAACGAGCTAACCAGGGTATATTGTCATGTTGCAGCAAAGTCAGAAGACAACAAGCCCCCTTGCACAAGCAAATTTCAGGTCTTTGTACTGCATCTGCTAATGCCCCATTAACAAAGTGGTGCAGATGGCCAACCCCTGAGTCTGTGGAGTTATATACTCTGGGAGAGTAGATGTTTTTGAATACTAATCTAATTTATTATCCAGAATGCTTGAACTCAACTCAGGAAAAAACAAGCAAGAGTTTGGGAAGGCTCAGGGAACAGTCAGAGGCTCTTGGTTAATATTACTTCCTTCATTGCTGTCCAGTTAACTCATGTCTGGATGACTGAGACATTTGGGATCTGGTCAGAGACCTATTGAAAGCAGCACCCTCCATATGTCCCTACGAGGTAAACTATGGTATAACATGAGGAGGGTCTGGGGATGCTTTTTCAGAGCCTACCAAGTTTCTTTGTTCTTAGAGAAACTCCTTTAGTTATGATTTAGGAAAGAAAAGGTTTAAAAAATTTAAAAAAATAGAAGAACATGGCTGTATAAATAGACCTTCATGAAAGTGTATGAGAGCTTCTTTAAAGAACTGACTAAAGGAGTGTTCAATTATTAATTTGCATAAGGAGACAAAGGCAGAAAGATAAGTGAAATCCAGTTTCATTTTTAGGACGTACTAGAAAAATAGTATACTTTCCTTTTCTTCAAATACTCAAGGTCTCGAACTGTCATGAACTAGAGGGCAAAATAGCTTACAACTCCAGCAATCTGCTTTCCCTGGGTTATGTTATAAAACAACTCCCAAATCTCATTTTACTGCAAGAATAACAAAATCATCCTTGTTCATGTTACAGTAACATTTTGGGGTCAGCGGTAGCTATGCTCCAGACTGTAAGTCTGATTCATCTCTCCATGGATCTTCTCAATCATGGGTCTAGGTTGAAGAAACACCCTGTACAGGGACATGCTCATTCTTGTGGCACAGGCAAAAAGCAAGAGAGAAGGAAAATACACAAATGCATTTTGAAGTTTGTGATTATTGTGGAATATTTTAAGACCATTCAAATTTCATTGGCTGAAGAAAGTCACATAGCAAGACTTAGCATTCCTGGAGTGAGGAAATTTCCCTCCCATGACAGAGGTGTGGAAAAGTAAATATCTATGAACAATAATACAGTCTACCACAACTATATATTATAACTTCTTTAGCTTCAGATGTCTCAAGTTCAAGAACAAAGGGTATTAATCTTTCCATAATACATAGCTCAAAGATGGTATTAAGCTCTTCAATAAACATTACTAATGTTTTTTTTAGAAATGCATATGTACATGAAAAGTTACATGATATAAATATATGTAAGGGATGTCAGAGGACTCCTTTGTTAAATGTTCAACAAAGGAATTGGCTGTTCCTTGATCTTCTTTTCTGATTCACACTGACTTAGTGGAAGAAATAAGTCTGCTTAGAAGTGGAGCTGTCCAAGCGTAGAGCCAATAACATTGGGTGTAGTAGGCTAATAGAGTGGCAGAGGCCGGAGGCCACTTAAAAAAACTATGGAAGCAGTTATAGTACTGGAAGTAATGCTGGCCTTCGGGTCACAAAATTTGTGGTTAATTAGTCTAGATGAAGAGTTGACAAAACCTCAACTTCTTGTGCCAATCTCAGCCAATATTCCTATTGTCTTTCACCTAGATGACAATGGCATTTTGGAATCTTCTTTGTTTTTCTTAATCATGTGATAGGTCTATGAAAAAAGGAAGGTCAAACCTCTGCTACCAGACAGACTAAAGGACATACCTGGTTTGATCTAACTGGATCTGTGAGGAATAAAACCTCATTTTCCTTGTCATACTAAAGAATCGTCAAACTTGGAGATTACAAATTTCCTACTTGAGATTTTTTTCTCTCTGCCTCAATCCAGCATGCATTCAGTACTGAACTGATAGATAAGGAAAAAGTATGCATCTACACATTCTTTCTTTGAAATAGACTGAGCACATGATCACGAATCTGTTTGGTCTTGATGCCATAAATGATGGGGTTGATCATGGGTGGAAAAAGAAGATAGAAAATAGCAAGGAGTATGTGGACATGAGGGGCAGCCTGGCGAGCCACACGGTGCATGACTGAGGAGATGACCACAGGTGTGTAGGTGGACAAGATGGCACCTATGTGAGACACACATGTCCCAAAGGCCTTGTAACGGGCCTCCTGAGAGGCGAGCTGTAGAACTGCTCGAAGGATGAAGATATAAGACAGGATAACAAAGAGCAGGTCCAACACCACTATAAACATGGCCACAGCAATGCCATAGATATTGTTGAAGCGAGTGTCCCCACAGGCAAGCCTTACCACAGCCATGTGCTCACAGTAGCAGTGGGCAATTAGGGGGCCTCGGCAGTAGTGGAAACGTCTGAGCAGAAAGGGGAGTGGAGTCATTAGTGTCACAGCCCGAGTCACAGCAGCCATGCCAATCCTAGTGATAAGGGACCCAGTCAGGACTGTGGTGTAGTGCAGTGGCTTGCAGATAGCCACATAGCGGTCAAAGGCCATGGCCAGAAGCACTGCTGACTCCATGATAGAGAAGGAGTGGAGAAAGAACATCTGGACCAGACAGGCATAGAAGTTGATCTCCCGATCTCTGAACCAAAAAATAGCTAGCATTTTGGGAAGTGTTGTAGAAGAGAGAACCAGATCAATGACTGCCAGCATGGCCAGAAAGAGGTACATGGGCTCGTGGAGGGCTGCATCAGTCTGGATGATGAACAGGAGGGTGCAGTTGCCTAGCAGGGCCAGAGTATAGGCGAAGGAGAATGGAATAGAGATCCAGACATGCAGGTGTTCCAAACCTGGAATTCCTACCAGCAGGAAGGAAGTTGGATGGGTTGTGGTAATATTGGAGGCTGTCATGGTTTTTTGATATCTTCCTTGTCTATTTTTACAGGGCTCCTTCACCTTCTATATATAGAGAGAGAGAATTAGCTCTTGTTCCTGTTGCTAAACTTTAAACAAAATTGGTTAGTAGTCCTCATAGACCTGGATAAGTATAATCCATGTTTTCTACCCTTAAGGAACTTTGAATCTCATTGAGTAGATAGAACATAAAACATCATTAGAATTGATATTACAAGACAACTTACATAAAGAAATGGAGAAAAGGTAGTGTTTTCTATGTTCATGGTGACATCAAGAATACCCTGATAAAAGAAGTGAAAATATGTTTGAACTAATTCATTGTTTTAGAACACACATTTGTACATGATGATCAAGCTAAGCTAACAATCACAAAAACCAATTTACTGTCCTGAAATCTCAGGCCTTGAGTGTCTGTATAAATTGAATAAAGCTTGCAGTTTGTAATGCCCCGATGTATTACAAAATCTGTTTTCTCTAGCACTACTCTGAGATATGGTTGCCACTAGTCACATGTGACTGTTTAAATTTGATTAAAATTATTCAATATCTCAGTCAAAACACTTAAGTGCTTAACAGACACACATGACTAGTATCTAGCATATTGGACTGTTCAGATACAGAATATTTCCATCATTGCAGAAAGTTCTGTAGGAAAGAACTGCTCTGAATATATCTTTCAGGTCCTCTCCACATTCACAAATCTCTGTAAGTACAGCCTTGCCTCTAGCTTACTGAGAAAATGAGGAGCTGCTGTGTCTTTTGGTTCTCCATCTAAATTCATGTTAAACTCCCTATTCATGGGGCTCTCCCTCCATTCTCCTCACAGCTTCTTTCTCCTCATAAGAGAACTCTCATCTTTAGCAAGAATGATATTTTTTTTACTATTTAAATTCAAGTTAGTTAACATATCGTGTAGTATTGGTTTCAGGAATAGAATTTAGTGATTCATCGCTTATGTATAACACCCAATGCTCAACCCAAGTGCCCTCCTTAATGCCTGCCCATCCCTCTACCCACTCCTCAAGCAACCCTCAGTTTGTTCTCTGTATTTGAGTCTTTTATGGTTTGCCTCACTCTGTTTTTATCCTTTTTCCTTCCCTTCCCCTATGTTCATCTGTTTTCTTATAAGTGAAATCATACAATATTTGTCTGACTTATTTTGCTTAGCATAATACACTCTAGTTTCATCCACATTGTTGCAAATGGCATGCTTTAATTCTTTTGGATCACTGGGTAATATCAACAATTTTTATCTTTCCCTCTAGCTCATTTTTATTTTTTCAAATCATTAAACACTGGAGTGGCCCAGTTTTTATGCGATCTTTCTTCTCTTATGGGATACAGTTAATGTGGGATTTTTTTTTAAGCACAAGTCCTTATCTCCAAGCCCCTGTTTCTTCCTCTCTAAATAAGGAATAGCAATGCTCTGTTTTT
Organism: Felis catus; assembly: GCF_018350175.1. NCBI lineage: Eukaryota > Metazoa > Chordata > Mammalia > Carnivora > Felidae > Felis > Felis catus. Next base: position 60,503,237 of record NC_058377.1, on the reverse strand, counting down.
ATGTAAGGATTATAGGGAAGAGTAAGTGGGATTATATATAAAATCCTTTTGTACAATCAGGATTTGCTGAGCCTTATTTGTCATATAAGTGTATCTCTCTCTTCCTCCATAAAACTACACTTTTTATTAAAAAATTAATATTCTCCCTCCTTTGATCAGGTCTGAACACTCTGTGTTCGACAGTGCATGAACCCTACCTCTCTCAGATTCACAGTCTCAGAGTGGGAGCATAATGGAGCCAGTCACCTTCCCCTAATATCCAGAACATGGGAACCTGTTTTTGTAGTTAATATTTTATCCTGTTTGTACTATTTCAAGAGCTAAAATGACCACTCTAGACAATAGAACTTGTCTATTTGTTTTTTCTCCTAAAATTGTTTAGAGGGGTCTCATACACAGAAAGTACTCAGTTAATGCGTGCATCTATTTTAAAGTCAATAAAATATATCCTTAAAAGATATCAGAATGATGGATTTGAAAGATTAAGACTCAAACAGGAAGATAGTCACCTAAGGTCCTTCAAGGATGTGGCTTGTGGGAGAAGAACCTATAAGAAATGTTTCTCGTTGAGCCATTCAAATAAAAGGGGCCAGTATGATTACCCCATCAGCAACCCTGGAAGAACTTGGAACTCAGGGAAAGGGGGGGGGGATAAAAGTTTACAAAGTATTTATCTGCTTGCTCTAGGCAGGCCCTAGGGAATAGTAAAAGATTTTAAGGTTTATGGATATTTTTATCTATAGAACTTCTAGGGTATGGACTCAAATTTATACAAGTGCTCACATATTTTTCTGTCTGCAAGATTTAAAAATTTATTTCCAAGTACAAATATTCATCTATAAAATGATTGAATTCATAGACAATATAACAAAATGTGAGTTTTTATTACAGAGGAGCCTAAGAAAGTAAATGCCATTAGAAAGTCTTTGCTGATGCTCATTAACCAAGAGCTTGCACTGTTAGAATTTATGCAAACTTCTAAAATCAGTCCCTATCACCTACTGTATCATGATACCTTATTTGGATCTGTTTCAGAAATCACATTTGTTTTCTTTCATTTCTTTGACTTATTTTGATGTATTATGAAAAATTGTGAATTTCCAAGAGCATATTATTACCAAGATGATTTTGTCTCCTTATATTTGAAATGGCATTGCAAAATGATTTCCTGTAGAGCTTATCATTGTAGCAGAGGTCACTTTAAAGACTGTTTTAAAGAATAATGTCCAAGTTAATGGCTCCTATCTCTTCCCTTAACACTCATTCTCTAGAAGGAAGAGACCAGTAGACAATGGTTGAACAGCATGTTTCAATTAACACATCATTATTCAAAAATATATATTTCTTACCTTTCCCTGTATCTTTCTAGTTCAGGCTCATTTTCTCTCTTGACTAATGCAGAAGCCTCCTAACTGGGCCCAGGGATACTGGTAAGTGTGGGAAGAGGAATGATAAGTGAGAAATGATAGGATCCACATAGGAATAATCAGGCAAAACTTCTTGGAGGTGGACCAGTGTTTCTGGTTATCCTCTATAGTGAAGGGAGTTTCTGGAGTTTGTAGACAAAATATTTGGGTTGGATTCTTAGTACTTATGCCTCCTTTGTTGAAGAGCCAAAACAGAGGCAATAAAGGAACTGGGGAGAGAGCAGGGAGTTGATGCTTAGGAACAGGACTAGGTATGGGAGGAAATTGAGAGTGTCCTTATCCTTCCCCACTCCCCACATGTCACCTCTTGTTTTAAAAAACACAAGAGGACTCCCCTGACCCAGGGCTCCCACCCCTTGAGTTCCCTGCAGCCCATGCCACCTCCCTCTTTGTGGTTCAAATCATGCCTCCCAGGGGTCATGCTTAACTCTCCAGACACTGAGTGCTTCAGGTAAATCCTGCTTGTGCCTTGGTCTTTAATGTGCTTCTGCTTACCTCTACCCCATCCTTGCAGTGTCTCCTAACAAAGAGAGACTCATTTAAACATATAAACCAAAACCAATTCCTGTTTGTGACCTGGAAGGGCAGGAACTCCAGCCTAACCAAGCAAAAATATCTGATCTTACTTTGCATACATGTTACATATCGGCTGGAGCTAGACATGGATTTCCAGCTTGTAACTTTGGAATGGCACTTCCCTGATCTCAGATGGGTTTCCTTATCTCTAAAATGGAAATCATAATCCCAATTTTTCCTAAACCACAAGAAGAATAGATCACTAACTATATAATCGAGAAGCCATTATGATGTGATTACTTATTAATAATTACCACTTATAAATAATAAAAGGTGATATTCTACCTACAACTGGACTCAATGCTGCTATTTTTCAAAGACCCGAGAAAGGAACTAGTTTATACCTTATACCAAAGTCTGCCATGGATGATGATGACGACTACCACAATTTCCATAATACTTTATCTTTAATTTGAAAGATGCTCTTTTAATTTTGACTTAATTTTGTCTTTATTTTGTCTTATTGTGATAAGAACACTTGAGACCTATCCTCTTAACAAATTTTAAGTGTACAATACATTGACTACAGGTACAATTTTGTATAGATTCATCTTAACTGAAACTTTATGCCTATAATTTTCCATTTCCCCTCCCCCCCAGTTCCTGGTAACCATAATTCTAGTCCTTGACTTTATGAATTTGAATATTTTAGATACTTCATATTAGTGTAATCCTGCAGAATTTATCCTTCTGGGTCTGGCTTATTTCACTTAGCATAATAAACTCAAGGTCCATCCATAATGTTGCATATTGCAGAATGTCTTTTTTTAAGGCTAATTAGTATTTCATGAAATATGTATACCACATTTTCTTTATCCATTCACCTGTTGATGGACTTCTAGGCTTTTTTTCCCACTTCTCAGCTATTGTGAGTAATGCTGCAATGACTACAGGAGTGCTAATATCTTTTCAAGATCCTGACTTCAATTCTTTTTGGATATATACCAAGAAGTGCCAGATCATATGGTAGTTCCATTTTTAATTTTTTGAGAAACTTTTGTGCTGTTTTCCATAGCAGCTGCACTATTTTGCATTCCCATCCACAGTGTGTGCAAAAATTCCAATTTCTCCACTGTGTTCTCTTCACCAGCACTTGTCTGTCTTTGATAATAGCCAATCTGACAGGTGTTAGGTGATACCTCATTGTAGTTTTGATATACATTTCCCTAATAATTAGTGACCATAAGCATTTTTTCACATACCTGCTTGCCATCGGAATGTCCTCTTTGAGGAAATGTGAATTCAAGTCCTTAGCCCATTTCAAAATGAGGTTATTAGTTTGAGCTGTAAGAGTTCCTTATGCTTTTAGAGATTAACTTCCTATCAAATACATGGTTTGCAAATATTTTCTCCCATTCCATAGTTGCCTTTTTACTGTTGATTGTCTTCTTTGCTGTGTACTTTGATGTACTCTTACTTTTTAATTCTTATTTTGATATAGTCCTACTTGTTGACTTTTGCTTTTGTTTCCTCTTCTTTAAATGTCATTCCATGAAATCATTGCCAAGACCAGGGTCATGAAGATTTTCCCCTATGTCATCTTCTAGGAGTTTTACAGCTTCATGTCTTGTGTTTAGTCTTTAATTCATTTTGAGTTGATTTTCATGTATGCTGTAAGATAGGAATACAATTTCCTTATGTAGATGCCCAATTTTCCCTTCACCATTTGCTGAAGAGACTGTTTTCTCTATCGTGTGTTCTTGACACCCTTGTTCATGGATCAGTTGATCATCTGTGTAGATTTATTCCTGGGTTTTCTTTGTGTCATTAGTCTATATATCTATGTTTATGCCAGTACCATACCATTTTGATTACTATAGTTTTGTAATACTTTTTTGGAATCAAGAAGTGTGCTGTCTCCAGCTTTGTTCTTTTTTCTCAGGATTGGTCTGACAATTCACAGCATTTTATAATTCCATGTGAATTATGGAATTCTTTTTTCTACTTCCATAAACAATATTTGTGGTTTTCATAGAGGTGCATTGAATCTGTACGTTACTTTGGGTACTATGGACTTTTTAATTCTTCCAATCCATGAACACAAGAGGTCTTTCCGTTTTTTCATGTTCAATATATTTCTTAGTTTTCAGTATTTAAATCTTTTACCTCATAAGTTTATTCCTAACTGTTTTATTCTTTTTGGTGCTATTATATATGGGATTCTTGTACTAATTTCAAGATAATTAGTATATACAAACACAGCTTTCTTTGTATATTGATTTTTGTATTCTGTAAATTTCCTGACTTGTTTGTTCTAACAATATTTTTATGGCATCTTTGGGATTTATTATATATGAGATTTGTCACTGACAAAAGGATAATTTTACTACTTCCTTACCAAATTTAGATGCCTCTTATTTCTTGTTAGTGCTTTGGCCAGGACTTCCAGTACTACATTAAATAGAATTAGCAAGAGTGGGCATCCTTGCCTTGTTCCTGATTTTAGGAGAAAATCTTTGTTTCACATGGAGAATGTTATAGACTTTTCATATATAGCCTTTATCAAATGTATGTGTTTTGCTTCTAGTACTATTGATTTTATCATATAAGTATACTGAATTTTATCAAATGCTTTTTCTGCATCTATTGAGATAATCCTGATTTTTTTAATTCCTTATTCTGTTGATGTGGCACATCATTAATTGATTTTTTTAAATATTTTTGTATATATAAGACCCCCCAGAATAAATCCTACTTGGTTGTGGTGTATGATCCTTTTAATGTGCTGTTGGATTTGGTTTGTTAGGATTTTCATGTCTATGATCATCAGGGATATTAGCCTAGTTTTCTTATGATGTCTTTGGCTTCAGTATCAGGATAATCCTGGCCTCATAAAATGAGTTTGAAAGTGTTCCCTCTTCTTCGATTTTTTTTTTGAGAAGGAGTAGTGTTAATTCTTTAAATATTTGGTAGAATTCACCAATGCAGCCCTCTGTTACTGGGTTTTTCTTTAATGGGAGATTTTTCATGACTAACTTAATCTCTACACTATTTATGGGTCTGCTTTGGCTTTCTATTTCTCCGTGATTTAGTTTTGGTAGGTTATATGTTTTAAAAGCAATCTCAGAGCTCTATACCCCAACTATACATAGTTCCTTTTGACAGAAGTATACTGGGTCTAACTTTATCTTTCCTAACTGTTGGCTTCTGGGTGTGTATACTGAGCTCTCCTTATGATGGATGATCTCCTATGATGTTGAAACAAAATGAGATTTCTACATAACACCTTTAAATTTGGAACTTAAATTAGCCAAGCACAGCAAGGCTGAGGAGATACAGACTATACAAAGGGAAGCTAACCTAAATACTAATGTGGGAAAAGCTAACATCAGGGGCAAATTGCAGGTGAGACAGAAAAAAAAATCCACTTTGGATTGAGAGAAAGCTGATGATGGAATAAGGACACACTATTCAGTTATATGTATCATGTTTGTAGGAAACAGGGATCTAGAGCCATGGCCAGGAGGCTGAGGTGACAGGCTTAATAGAGTGATTGACTATAGCTTATAATCAAAACATCCAGACAAGAGCCAGATAAAGTAGACAGGGTGTGAAGGAACAAAGTACCTTACTTTGCCCCTTGGCTCCATTCTGAAGGGATAAAACCTAATGTCATGGATGCAGGGATAACAAGCACATGGAGTAGGAAATGGCCATAGCTTAGATAACTATGTTGAAGGTCACTAGTAGAATATTAGAACATTTCAGCTCAATTCCATTTGCTTTTCTGTCTTTTGTTCAGCCAATATTTATATTTATCCACATATCTAGCTTTTCTGTTCAATTCCTCCTGCAATTCTATGTTTCTACCTGGCTCATTTTCCTTCAGCCTAAAGGACTACTTTTAGTTTTGCTTTTAGTGCAGGCCTAATATTGACACATTCCATCAGTTTTTGTTAATAACACTTGTTCTTTCATCTTCATTGTTGAATATTTTCATTAGTACTAGAATTTTAGAGGGGTAATTTTTTACCCATTTTAAGATATAACTTGTTTCTGACTAATCCTGGTGGTTCTGATATTAGAATACCTGGCTATGGGATCTTTGTAATATTGGACTTATAATGGAAGCAAAGCCATTATTTCCTCATTGGGGATGGGTAAGATCTACAGGCTGGTGACATTCCTCATGTAAGTCATCAGAAGGACAATAAGACCTCTGTTTGGAAATAGCTTCTTTCAAGTTATACACTGTGTTGTTAGTATTTTGCAGTTTTTAAGCTTTCCACCTGTACCAACTATGCTCAGAAGAAACGAGAGGTTTTAACAAAATAGAAACTAAAGGTAGAATATCATTTCTGTGTGTGTGTGTGTGTGTGTGTGTGTGTGTTTTGGTGTCAGAGGGAATTATAAAAGCAGAGATGTGAACCAAGCATAAGACCCTGGGTTCGTGCTACAGTCTCCCCTCTTTGAAACTTCCATCCTTCCATACCCCACCTGACATAGGCTCAGATTCTTTCAAAGCTAAATAATGTCGGGGCGTCTGGGTGGCGCAGTCGGTTAAGCGTCCGACTTCAGCCAGGTCACGATCTCGCGGTCCGTGAGTTCGAGCCCCGCGTCAGGCTCTGGGCTGATGGCTCAGAGCCTGGAGCCTGTTTCCGATTCTGTGTCTCCTTCTCTCTCTGCCCCTCCCCCGTTCATGCTCTGTCTCTCTCTGTCCCCCCCAAAAAAAAAAAAAAAAAAAAAAACGCTGAAAAAAAAATTAAAAAAAAAAAAGCTAAATAATGTCTAGATATATATGTAGACCCAGAGACAGAAATTAAGGCAGAATAAGATAGAGATATATAATTTCTAAAGAGTAGTCTGAGGAAACATGGGACTCACAAGATGAAAATAGAAGAATGCATTTGTGGAAGATGGTGTATGAGGGCCTATATGATCACACACAAATTCTAGTTGTCAGGATTAACATTAAGGAAATTTTCTAGCATGTAAGTTTGCATCGGATAGAAAAGAAAGAGAATACAGGTCTATATCCCCATCTCCTGTCTGTTTTGCCTACCTATGTCTTTCATGATACTGAGCCTTGTGATGGGCAGGTCAGAGACAACAACCTATTATGTTTAGCATTTCCTCCTTTGTCTTGGGACATAGATATAAGTGCAGCACCCCCACCTTAATATGTATTCCCAGCACAGATTTAGGACTCAATAATGTTTTGTTACTGGATTATTGAATGAATAAAGAATTCACATTCTTGGTGAAAACATAAGCTAGATCTGTGTGCAAAGAGTTGCATGATGTGTAAAGAAATGGCAAGGGACATGTTTTACTCAGAGATTGGTCATGAGAATATAGAGGTCAAAATAGGTCAAAAAGTACATAGGCTGACTCAACTGAAGAAATAAATTTTAACAAGCAAAACTGTCTGACTTGGAACCTGTAGCCCAGGAAGATTATGAGTTCCCCAAAACTGGTAATGTTTAGCTAGATACTGGACATCAACTTTCAAACTGTATAGGTACTCTTGTCTCAGATGAAATGTTGGTCTTTCCCAGCTCATGATCCCAGTGGCTCTGAATAGAAACTCAGATTCTCAGTCTTATTAAATGAACTTGAAAGCATCTTTGTGTCTTTAGATAATGTTACCAAGAGGAGAGTGGGTCAAGCCTTTGTCAAGCCTCCTAATAGAGTGGGCTCTTTGAGAAGGCAGCAAAGTCAGCAGTCAGCCTTTGAATTCAAAGTCAACCAAAGAATACAGCCCCATGAGTCCTGATCAGACTGGTGACTGAGTTTCAGGACATCATTAAGTTTTTTCATTACACCAGGAAAGAACTAAACTGGCATCCCTCCACTTCCTATCATACCCCCACCCCCAGTTCAGCATTCAGTCTGGCCCACTCTTTTTCCACCTGTCCCTAACTCTCCATTTATACATCCTTTCTTGAGAATAGTCCTAAGGCTCGCTTGCGAATCTGCTTGGTCTTGACACCATAGATGATGGGATTAATCATGGGTGGGAAGAGCAGATAGAAATTAGCAAAGAGTATGTGGACATGAGGGGCAGCCTGGCGAGCCACACGGTGCATGACTGAGGAGATGACCACAGGTGTGTAGAAAGCTAAGATAGCACCTATGTGAGACACACATGTCCCAAAGGCCTTGTAACGGGCCTCCTGAGAGGAGAGCCGTAGAACTGCTCGAAGGATGAAGATATAAGACAGGATAACAAAGAGCAGGTCCAACACCACTATAAACATGGCCACAGCAATGCCATAGATATTGTTGAAGCGAGTGTCCCCACAGGCAAGCCTTACCACAGCCATGTGCTCACAGTAGCAGTGGGCAATTAGGGGGCCTCGGCAGTAGTGGAAACGTCTGAGCAGAAAGGGGAGTGGAGTCATTAGTGTCACAGCCCGAGTCACAGCAGCCATGCCAATCCTAGTGATAAGGGACCCAGTCAGGACTGTGGTGTAGTGCAGTGGCTTGCAGATAGCCACATAGCGGTCAAAGGCCATGGCCAGAAGCACTGCTGACTCTATGATAGAGAAGGAGTGGAGAAAGAACATCTGGACCAGACAGGCATAGAAGTTGATCTCCCGATCTCTGAACCAAAAAATAGCTAGCATTTTGGGAAGTGTTGTAGAAGAGAGAACCAGATCAATGACTGCCAGCATGGCCAGAAAGAGGTACATGGGCTCGTGGAGGGCTGCATCAGTCTGGATGATGAAGAGGAGGGTGCAGTTGCCTAGCAAGGCTAGAGTATAAGCTGAGCAGAAGGGAATGGAGATCCAATTATGTAGGTGCTGCAGGCCTGGAATCCCCATCAACACGAAGACTGACGGATGGGTTGAGGTGATGTTGGAGGCTGATGTGACCATTGGAAATCCTCTTCTGTTCCTATTGTCTACTTCCACAGGACCTGTCCAGAGAGTATCCTGTGTCAGCAGAGTTCTAGCACTCAAGTTTAAGCTCTGATCATTCACATGGAAGGATTAGCCCTTGATATCATTCTAGACCTTAAATTAGAAAATAATCCTAATATATAAATACCATTTAACTATTATCACAAGGCAACCCTCATTGAGGAGTTGAGTGGAAGAACTTTGTTATCTTTGTGTGACTAAGGACCACTTTGTAAAGGTCTAGCTTGTCTGTATGAAAAATAATTAAACCTAGCCCCTTCTAATAATTTACTTTCCTCCAAGTTCTATAAATTTTTCTCTAATAGGGGCTCAATAGGCCTTTGACACTCAGAAATTTCACCAACTAAAGCCCTACTTCTAGCGAATTTGAGAACATGAGCAGATCTATTATTGTTTTCCTTCACCTAACTTTAACTTCCATTCTACATGCTTCTACCTTCACCCACTTTGCTTTCTAGCATCCATGACATTCAAAGGAAGAGATCCTCCACCCCCATCTTTTTGCAAGATTGACTTCTAAACTTCATACCATTCTTTTTCATTCTGGTGTCCTTTATCTTTCTATCTCATTTTTGTCCCTTTTATCGTTCTCTTTGAAAAAGCGTAAAGAGGGGCACCTGGGTGGCGCAGTCGGTTAAGCCTCCGACTTCAGCCAGGTCACGATCTCGCGGTCCTTGAGTTCGAGCCCCGCGTCGGGCTCTGGGCTGATGGCTCAGAGCCTAGAGCCTGTTTCCGATTCTGTGTTTCCCTCTCTCTCTGCCCCTCCCCCATTCATGCTCTGTCTCTCTCTGTCCCAAAAATAAATAAACGTTGAAAAAAAAATTAAAAAAAAAAAAGCGTAAAGATTTGTGTCCCACAATTTTATCTGTGCTTCCCCCTTTATCAGTTTATATCTTAAAAGTTTCTCCTTTAGAATTGAGATATTGTAAAACTATTAGCACAATGAATGAATGGATAAAGAAAAGTGATACACATAGGAATATTATCAGCCATAAAAAAGAATGAAATCTTGCTATTTGCAACAACATGAATCTATCTAGAGAGTATAACATTAAGTGAAATTAGCCAGTCAAAAGAAAGACAAACAGCATATGATTTCATTATGTGTAATTTAAGAAGAAAAAACAAATTAACAAAGGGGAGTGGGGGGAAGAGACAAACCAAAGAAATGCTCTTAACTATGGAGAACATTGGGTTAGTGGAGGGTGGAGGTAGGTGGGGGATGGGTAAAATAGGTGAAGGGGATTGGGACTATTTTGATGAGCACTGAGTAATATATGGTCTCTGCTCTCAAGGTGCTTTAAAATGAATATGGAATTGTTGAATCACTATATTGTGCACCTGAAATTAATATAACTGTGTGTTAACTACATTGGAATTAAATTTCTTAAAATGAAACAAAACGGACTTGTAGCTGCTAGGGATGGGAGAAATAGGTGAAGGTAGTCAAAAGGTACAAACTTCCAATTAAAAGTTCTGGGGATGTTATGTATAGCATAATGACTACAGTTAACAACACTATATCATACATTTGAAAGTGGCAAAGAAGTAGATCTTAAAAGTTCTCATCACCAAAAAATTGTCATAACTATGTGAAGTGATGGATGCTAACTAGACTTTGGTAACATTTTGCAATATAAACATATATCAAATCATTATGTTGAACACCTCAGACTAATACAATTCTATGTCAATTATGTCTCAAAACTTAAAAATAATTTTAATTTAAAAATAAAAATAAAAACTATTAGCCTAGATCTAGAATTTAAAGCTGTGCTCAGTAAATATGGGCATTCTTTTTAATTGAGAAAGTTAAGGTTAAGTTACTTACTGACAATCATATGTTTGAAAAATGTCAAATATTAAACTTTGAGAACTCGTTTCCTGCCTTCAAATCCAATGACTCAAATCACTATATTCTTCTGCCTCTACCTGGTTGTTCCACAGACACTTGAAATCTGGAGTGTTCAAGTTAAAGAAATAAAACTCTAACTCATCACCATGGTACAGGGAAAAGTTTTAGAATCTAAAGACTTAGTCTCAAGTAATGATTGTGCCATCAGTCTACCTACTAGCAGAAACTAACATTAATCTGATATTTTTTAAGTTTTAGCTTCTTGACCTGTAACTGGAGACAATAACCATACCTCCCATGATCATCTCACCATGTTATTGTGAGAAAAGATGAAATCATATAAGAATAAACCTTGTAAACTGTGAAGCATTTTGCACATGCTATTTGTCATTACTATCTTACACACAAATCTGCCCCCCTTTCTACAGTGTTGATCTTGATTAACATCAACACCATCCTGTGTTCTTCAGCTTTATCTCTTCCATCTAACAACCCCTTAACTCGATTCCCCTTCACAGCACAACTTGAATAAACACTTGACTGTATTTGATCTCTACACCATTTACAACCTCATTTAATTTCCAATCCTTTCCAAGCTAACTTCCATCTCCACTCCTTCCCTTATACTGACCTAGCTATTGCTTCTTTCCCCTCACTCTTTCCTTTTCTCTCTGTTTTTATTTTCCCTTTTATTGTCCTGCTACCTTTCTAGGTCCTCCCTTTTTCCTCTCACTTTTTTCTTTTGTTTTTTTGTCTTTTGTGAGTTTTGTTGTTGTTGTTGTTGTTACTATTTATGTTCGGGGAATTGCCAATTGTATAGCTTCTACTGAGTTTCAGACGAGTATATTCTACTGCCTATTGGACCTCTCCAATTTAGATGTTCCATGACAATCTTAAACAATACAGCCAAAATTAAAATCTTATCTCCCTACAAACAATTTCCTTCCCATGCCTTGCCATCTTAGCACATATTCTGGCCATCCATCCTGTAGCAAGGTCAGAAACCCAGGGATAATCCTTGATTTAATCCCTTCCCTCTTCCATAGTATCCAGTTCATTAGCAAATCCTATCAATCTGCAAAATGTATTTTACTCCCTACTCTTTTCCTTTTCCCTGACAACGTTCTTATTTAATTCACCATCTTTCATCTAGACCACAAAAGGCTCATAACTGGTCTCTGTGGTCTGAATCTTGGGCCCTCTAGGCTCCACTTTCTATACTGTAGCCAAATAATCCATTTAAAAATGCAAATTATACTATTCCAGGCCTTGCCTCAAGACCTTCATGGAATTACCATTGCACTGAGAATGAAATCCACATGCTTAACTCTGGCTTACCAGTCCCTGCATAGCCTGGTCTCTACTCACTATTCAGCTTTATCCCCTTCCACCTTCATTATGCTCAAGTCATAAAGCCTTCTACCAGATGCCAAAGCTTCTGGTGTTCTTTCTCAGTCAATGATACCCCTTTATCCTGCCCCTAAATTGTCTCCCATGCTGCTTTTCTCCTTTCCATACTTCTTGTCTTCCCAAATTCCATCTCTTGCCTGTGTCATTACAAAGACCTCCCATTTAAATAAATTGAAGATGACACAGAAAGGAAGATATACCATGCTCATGGATGGAAGAACTAACATTGTTAAAATGTCCATACTATCCAAAGCAATCTACAGATTCAATGAAATCTCTATCAAATACCCACATCATTTTACACAGAACTAGAATAAACAATCCTAAAATGTGTATGGAACCACAAATGACCCCAAGTAGCCAAAGGAGTCTTGAAAAAGAACAAGGCTGTGGGGGTATCACTATCCTAGATTTCAAGATACACTACAAAGCTGTAGTAATCAAAACATTATGTACTGGCACAAAAATAGACACATAGATCAATGGAACAGAATAGAGACTCCAAATATTATAAACCCACAATTTATGGTCAATTAATTTATGACAAAGGAGGCAAGAATATGCAATGGGGTAAAAGTCTCTTCAACAAACAGTATTGGGAAAACTAGACTACTTGTTTCACCATATATAAAAATAAATTCAAAAAAGATTTAAAACCTAAATATGAGACCTGAAAACATAAAATTCCTAGAAGAAAACACAAGCAATAATTTGTTTGACATCAGCCATAGAAACATCTTTTGACACCTTGTCTCCTCTGGCAAAGAATACAAGAGCAAAATTAAGCTATTGGGACTATACCAAAATAAAGGCTTTTGTACAATGAAGGAAACTATCAACCAAACAAAAGGGCAGCCTACTGAATGGGAGAATATATTTGCAAATGACATATCCAATAAGGGATTAATATCTATAAAGAACTTATTCAACACCAAAAAAAAAATTGGATTAAAAAATGGACAGAGGACCTGAATAAACATTTTTCCTAAGAGGACATACAGATGGGCAACAGACACATGAAAAAATGCTCAACATCACTTATCACTGGAAAAATGCAAATAAAAACCACAATGAGATCTTACTTTATACCTGTCAGTAGCTAAAATAAAAAAAGAACAAGTGTTGGCAAAGATGTGGAGATAAAGAAACCCTTGTGCACTATTGCTGGGAATGCAACTTGGTACAGCCACTGTCCAAAACTGTATGGAAGTTCCTCAAAAAATTAAAAATAGAATTACCATATGACCCAGTAATTCCACTACTGGGTATTCACCCAAAGAAAATGAAGATACTAGTTCAAAAAGACAGACACCCCAGGGCACCTGGGTGGCTCAGTCAGTTAAGTGTCTGACTTCAGCTCAGATCATGATCTCACAGTTCCTGGGCTTGAGCCCCACGTTGGGCTCTGTGCTGACAGGTCAGAGCCTGGAGCCTGCTTTGGATTCTGTGTCTCCTTCTCTCTCTGCCCCTCCCCTACTCAAGTTCGTTTTCTCTCTCTCTCTCTCTCTCTCTCTCTCTCTCTCTCTCTCTCTCTCTCTCTGCCCCTCCCTCAAAAATAAACATTAAAAAATATTCACCCCTATCTTATTACAGTATTGTTTATAATAACCACAACATGGACACAAACCAAGTGTCCACCCATTATGAATGGATAAGATGTGCTATGTATATACACACACAATATGGAATGTTTCTCAACCTTAAAGAATTAGATCTTGCTATTTGCAACAACATGGATGGACCTAGAAAGTATAATGCTAAGTGAAATAAGTCAGAGAAAAACAAATGCCATATGATTTTATTCCTATGTGGAACTTAAGAAATAAAATGAAGAAAAAAAAAGACTCTTAAATGCAGAGAACAAACTGGTGGTTGCCAGAAGGGAGGTGGGTGGGAGGATGGAAGAAATAGGTGGTGGGGATTAAAGAATACACTTATCACGATGAGCACTGAGTAATACACAGAATTGTTGAAACATTATATTGTAACACCTGAAACTAATATAACACTGTTAATTATATTTGAATAAAAAACCACCTCTTTAGTTTTCCACCCCTACTCAATCTACCACTACAACGCAACAGACCACATGTTCTATCCCTACTGAAAACCACTTATGAGACCTCATTGCTACAAAAACAAAAAAAAACAAAAAACAAAAAAAGACTTACAACCTACTTAATACACTTACAAACTTGTTCCTGCCTAAATTATTAGCCTCTTTTCTTACCATTCCCCTCAACATTCATCCTAGATTCAGCTACAGTGGATTATCTGTCACTTCCTGAAAGTTATGCTTGTGGCTCATACAATGTATCTGGAATGTTTCTTCTGCCCATTTTTATACCTGGCCAAGATCCTGCCACCTTCTTGGTGAAGTCTTCTCAGATTCCTCCAGGCAGATTTTCTCAGTGTTTTCAATGAGGGCTCATTAATGCACTGAATTAAATAACACAAGGAGAGCACAATCTGTGTTGCCAGTACACATGCACTATCCACTCACCAGACTGAGTACTTTTAATACAAGAGCTCTGACTTATTTCTATATTCACACTCTACTGAATATTGATGCTCAATAAGTGCTTTGCTTTTAAAATTTTTACTTATTTTGAGAGAGAGCACATGCACACACAAGCAGGGGAGGCGGGGAGAGAGGGAGAGAGAGAATCCCAAGCAGACTCTACACTTTCAGTGTGGAGTCTGATGCAGGTCTAAATCCCCTGAACCATGAGACCATGACATGAGCCAAAACCAAGAGTCAGGTTCTTAATCAGCTGAGCCACCCAGATGCCCCTCAATCTGAGCCACCCAGATACCCCTAAATAAGTGCTTTTTAAATAAGTATATGAATGACTCCCTAAAGAAACTTTCTCCACTCCTTTGGTGGATAATATACTACCGTCTAACCCAAATTGAAGCTTACTAAGTAGCCCCTGATTTTAAGCACGTCTACAGATGGAAATTGTATGAAATCTTCCATCAATTTTGGTTAACTAGATCATCAAAAAGTCCTCTTATTAGAAACTTCTCCAAATCTAATGTGTATCTGCATTTTCTCTAGGATAGCATTGGAATGGGCAGTGTGGAAGCCCCATGACAAAACAGGGCTGTGCTTTTTTAGATTTACTGCCACTGTCTTTATGGAACCTATAGAGGGACTTGCTAAATATTTCTTGAATAGTTGAAAGAATACCCTCCTATGCATGTTGTCACCTGTGCCCTAAGTTAATGTACTTCTCCAATTTCAAATAGGTTTCTCCCTTCCCTGAGCGCCCCTGTCTCTCTTTCTGTGTGTTCTTGCCACCTGTCTCTGGTCTTCCAGTTTATTTTCCCACACACCTCAACCTCACAGATAGCCTATTCTGTTTAAAATGCCTAATAATCCATCAACCTTCCCTCTTTCCAGGTTTAACTGAAATATACCTCTAATTCTGTTCACAATCCTACTCTGTTTATCCAGTCTCCTCCTGCCCCAGCACCCTTAACTGCTTGGCATGAGTGTTTGGTCCAGTCTGTACATGTCATTGTCCTATGCTTCCTGTTTTCAGAGTCAAGACATCAGCAAATAACAAAAGGAAGCCTGTTTCACTTACTTCTTTGTCTCCCCCAAAAGTGTGTGTGGCTCCATACCTAGAGTATTCAGTCAGTGCTATAAACTATTTGATAGACTACACCTTTAACCTGAGAGGACTTTTCAAGTGATAGAATTGAGAATGAGTCCCCAGGTGATCACGGAGGAAGTCAGTAGCAGAGCTAGGACTAAATTTCATAACTTCTGACTCCTGTGCCAAGATTCCATTTACAGGACCATGCTGCAAAGATATAGCTAGTTGTTGCTAAAACCTTTTTTTTTTTTAATGTTTATTCATTTTGAGAAAAAGTGTGCATGAGACAGGGAGAGGGGGAAAGAGAATCCCAGGCAGGCTCCACACTGTCAGCACAGAGCCCAGTGCAGAGCTCAATCTCACAAACCTCGAGATCATGACCTGAGAAGAAACCAAGTCAGATGCCTAACTGATTGAACCACCCAGGCACCCCATTGCTAAAACCTTTAATAAGTATAACTGGCCTGTCCCTTCGATATCCTTATTTCAGATTTTTCCTTTTGTCCCAGGACTATTAGAGCAGCCAGGACTGTGTTGAGGCCAGAATATGAAGTAGGAGGAAAGAAGGTAGCACTAATGAGAGATTAACTAACCTGGTCTGGGTTGGTTAGTTAAGGCTTTCTTGAGGTGGTCAGTAATACACAATACAGGAGCACAGGCCTGGGAGGCAGAAAAAGATTTCTTCTAATGCTGGCAAAAGAGGATCTGAAGCTTATAGAAGATAAAGTCTTGAGGAGAATAGAAAGCAGGTCCTCTGTTAGATAGACAAACATTGGATGAGAAGGCTAGAAGACAAGAATCAGGAGGTCAGACAATTCCTGAGATAAGGATAAACTGTCTGTTTGAGCATGAGAGGCATTGAGAAATGAGCTCTGCCCTATGAACTCCATGGCTCCCCACCTACACACACACACACACACACACACACACACACACACACACACACACCCCTAGCCTATTCCCTTCAAACATTAAACAACTCCTTCCAGAGGTTCTCTACTCAGCCTTTGGGTATTCCCTCCAGTCATTACTATTTTCAGTCTGATTTCTGCTATTATCCTGGTTATTCTAGTTTTCTCTGCTAGCCCAGCTCACATGGCCTCTTTCCTTGACCTATGACCCCCAGGTACCCTGTTCCAGCCCTCTAGTAGCCAGCTGACTCAGCAGAAGCTTGCCTCCCTGGTCTGCTTGCCCCTCATCCCACTTGCGCCACCTCCCTTATATGCTTGGTCTCTCCTACCACCATGGGCCCTATGTGCTCTCACCCCTCAGCATGAGGCTCAATTCATTTTCTGTAGGCTTCAGGAAAAGCTGATGCCAATTTGACAATAAATTTCATATTTTTAAAAAAACTGATGCAGTTTTCCTTGTGAGAGAAGGCTGGAAAAGACCGTTGGAAAGGAGAGGTCTGGCTATATTCTCATAATAAGCTACTCTTGTCCCAAAAGAAAAAGAAAGAGCAGGTCTGATCCCTGAGGAACATCCTGAAAACAACCCATGATGGGCCTGGTGTCTTCTCTGGAGGTGACTTTAGAGACTTCTGTCCCAGTTCCCATTCTTCTGGGATTCCTGCCCCTGGCTTCCTACAGATCCTACTCCCTCACCATTCTCTGGCATTCAGTGCCTCCCTTGAGGCAGAGTGTAGTCTGGTTTTGACAATTATTGTGCCTCTCTCCACCCTCTCTTCCCTGCAGTGCCTTCCTTCCCTGCAGTGCCTGCTGAGAAATAAAGCCTCCTCAGAATATGCAAATAGATGCCTGCTGTGTGCTTTGGATCGTGATTTAGAAAGGTGGGGTTCAGTTATAACTAGGTCAACGTTATCTGTTTATTTGGTTTGGAGTCTTGATGTTTTGTTTCATTTTGTGGACAGAGCTGTGAGTTGAGGTTATGAATGGGAGATTAGGTTTTAATCCCAGTTTGTGACTTTGATGAGGCACTTAACCTCTCTGTTTCTTGGATTGTTTCCTTACTATTCTATGGGGACAACAATCCTAACCCTGCCCATCTCTCACCATTTGGGAAGAATCCAGTGAGATCACTGAGCTGTAATAATCCATGTTATTATTCAATAACTATCAACCATTAATAACAATACCAAAAGGGATATTTTCCTCCCATGACTAGTCTCAGCATCTGCTTTTTGCCATAGTCCTGAGAGGGGAAGTTGATTTTCACAGGGACTCCTCTGTCATTTAACCTGAATTCTCCATGAAACATCCCAACAGTTCCTACTGACACTGTATCCTTCTGGCTTCCCCTCTCATCCCACAGAAACATCCAGATTTTGTACTAGATGTCCTAAGCCTTATCCTTCAGGAACAAGCACTCACCCCTCCACCTAGAGTCTCCAGAACACATTGGGTTGAGGTGAGCCTTCTACAACAGGGCTTATATTGAAGTCTGAGTTAGGCTGAGGAGATGGACTATGTAGAGTTGGTGAACCTGACTTGAGGTTCACAAGCTGATACTGGGAGCAGTCAGGGAAGGATATACCCAGGTTGAATTAGGGAATGATCATAATTTTATGTTTAATTTTTTGAGAAATTGCCATGCCATTTTCCACACCAGCTGTACCATTTTGCATCCCCAACAAAAAGGTACAAACTTCCTATTTAAACACCTCATTAACACTTAGTATTGTCTTTTTTTTTTAATATAATAGCCATCCTAAAGGATATGAAATGGTAGCTCTTGGTGTTTTTGTTTGCTTTTCCCTAATGATTAGTGATGTTGAGCATCTTTTCTTGAGCTAATTGGCCATTTGTTTTTGTTTTTTTAATGTTTGTTTATTTTTAAGAGATGGAGTGCGAGCGGGGAAGGGGCAGAGAAAGAGAAGGAGATACAGAATCCAAAGCAGGGTCCAGGCTCCAAGCTGTCAGCACAGAGCCTGATGTGGGACTCAAACCCACCAGCCGTGAGATCGCAACCTGAGCCAAAGTTGGACACTTCACTGACTGAACTACCCAGGTGCCCTGCTAATTGGCCATTTGTATAATTAGCTAAATGGCTAATTGACCATTTGTATATCTTTTTTGTAGAAGTGTCTATCCAAGTCCTTTGCCCATTTTGAATTGCATTTTTTTGTTGCATTGTAGGAATTCTTTATATATTCTAGATATTAATCACTTATCATATATGACTTGCAAATACTTTCTCCCACTCTATAGGCTCTCTTTTCACTCTCTTGGTAGTGTCCTTTGAACAAAAAATTTTAATTTTCATGAAGTTCAATTTATTTTTCTTACCTGTATTTTAGGTGTCCTATTCAAGAAATCATTGCCAAATCCAATGTCATGAAGCTTTTTACCCATGTTTTCTTCTAGAAGTTTATAATTTTATAGCTTCTGTTTAGGTTTTTGATCCACTTGAGTTAATTTTTGAATAAAATATAAGGTGAGAGTTCAACTTTATTCTTTTGCATGTAGGTGTCTAGAATTTCCAGCATCATTTATTGAAAACACCAATAATCAATTTTCCATCTTTATTGAAGTATATTTGACAAAAATTGTATGTTTAGGGTGTCACAACTTGATGTTTTGATATACATCTACACTGTAAAATCCTCACAATCTAGTAACATCGTTATCATTTTTATGGTAAAAACACTTAAGATCTACTATCTTAGCAAATTTCAAGTATATGATACAGTATTGTTAACTATCAGTAATCAATTCTTAAACCCTATGTTATTCAACACTCTGGTAGCATTTGGCAGAGATGTGTACTCTCTACTTCCTGATTTCCTAAACACTCTGAAGGTTTTCTTCCTACTTCATTGTGTCACTTTCTGAGTATCTTTTACTGTCTAGTTCCTCTTTTCCCAGCTTCTGATGTTGAGGTCTCTTCTCTCTACTCATTCCTTAGGTGATTTTTATCATTTCTCATGCCTCTAACTGTTCTTTCATGCCTCCCAAATGTACATCTCTAATTCAGATAGTTCCCCTGGACTTCAAATTTGGTAAATATAACTTGATTACCTGACAGCTATTCTTGAAGGTCTAACATATATTTCCAAGCTTACATATTTAAAACAGAATTGATTACTTTCTACCTCTACTCTTTAAACCTACTTTAATCTCAGTGTTTCCCATTGTACTGAAGCCCTTCCACCCATCCATCCAATTGGAAGGCTATAAGTCTCCAACCTGAAGCCCATCATATCCTCATGACCCTGCATTCAGTGAATCCATCAACAAATTCTATTTGCTGCATCTTCAAAGCATATCCCAACTGTAATCACATTTCACTGACTCTGCTGCTTCTACCCTGGTTAAATCACAATCATTTCATTCTTTGGCTATAACAATAATTTTTGAACTAGTTTTCCTTTCATCCTTATTTCCCTTATGTAGAATCCAATATAGACCTTTTTTTATTTATTTTTTTTATTTTAGAGAGCATGAGTCGGGGAGAGAAGCAGAGGGAGGGAGACAAAGAATCTTAAGCAGGCTCCATGCTCAGCATGGAGCCCAACACAGGGCTCGATCCCATGACCCTGGGATCATGAACTGAGCCAAAATCAAGAGTCAGATGTTCAACTGACTGAGTCACATAGCCACCCCAGTGTAGACCTTTAAAAACGTAAGTCACAGCATAACAGAATCCTGTTCTAAATCTTCAAATAGATTTCTATCACACTTCAAACAAATTCCAGTTTTCACGATGGCTTACAAGACCTTTTATTACCTGGACCTTGGCTACCTCTCAAATGCATCTTCTTTCTTCTTAGTCACTCCACTCAACCAAGTGGCCTGGTGTTATCCCTCAAATTCACCACATTTCAGACCTCAAAGTGTGTCCATCTGCTGTTCTTCCTGGAGCACTGTCCTTCATACAGCTGCATGCCTTGCTCACTGATGTCCTCAAGATCCCTACTCAAATGTCACTTCAGAAAGTTCTACCATGGCTACTCTAAAACTATGCTCCTTGTCACTTTCCATCTTCCTGTTTTATTTTAATTAGCACTTTTCAATACCTATTTGTTACATGTTGACCGTTTTAATGAAAGTCTCCCTTACTAGCTTAGAAGTTCTATCAGAACAAGGACTTTGTCTTCTTCGTTCACCACTACATTCCTAGTACTTAGAGAAATGTTGACACATAATAGAAGCTTTATAATATTCTGTAGAATAAATCTCATTAGTTGAATAAAGATCCACCCAATGGTATCCCAAGTTAACAATGAATAACCATGCCTATCCATGAGCTCCATCAAGATAATGGAGATCCCTTCAATAAGGAGATAAGTCTAAAAGTAGCTTAATTAGTAGTATGTCAGTCTTTTCCACCAAATAGTGAAAAGAACAGAATTTTAATTATAACTAAACCATCATTCTCCTCCAAACAAGAGGAATATCTTTAATTCCAAAAGGATAAAAGAAGGAAAAATATCCCACATGCAGCTTTTATGACTGACCTCTCATAATTTTCTGGTATTAACAATTTCACTTAATAGACGGTCTTCATTACCCTAGAGATAAAGGGTAGCAACAAAGAACACAAAGCTTTATTTTGAGTGTAGCCCCAAACCCATTAGTTTAAAAGTGTCAGTGTTTTATGCTTTTAAGAAACTGTATAAATTGCACATGTTTAAGTTCATTTTCAAATGTGTGAACACAAATGTCTATTGTCTATGAGGAAAGTTCACACTGAGCTTCAAGTGAATTGTACAATTGAGCTCTAAGCTAAGCAGCAGTCTCTGCCAAGCTAGCCATTTTGGTAAGTGGTCCTAAATTTCATACAGGAGCAAATAATTTTTTGTTTTCCCAGGGGGAGAAAGCTCTGTTCAGAGTGCAGACCAGTAATGATTTTTCTTTCTTGTTGACTTTGCTTTTCTTTTTTAAACAAAAGAATCAGGCTGTGATTTTTAACTTCTTTTGTTAAACCTGTGCAAAAGACTAATAACCTGTGTCCTTAAAGCCCTGCCTTATTTTTGCTCCAGATACCATTAAGATCTTTTTCCACTCAGCAATTTCTCCTTGTTTTTGTTTGTTTGTTTGGTTTCTTTGGGTTTTTTTTTTTCTTTTTAAGAGAGAAAGGGAGTGAGTGGGGAGGAGGAGGTAGAGGGAGAGAATGAGAGAGGAGAAAAAAAAAAAGAGTCTCAAGCAGGCTCCACGCAGTACCACAGAGCCTGACACAGGGCTCCATTCCACAACCCTGGGATCATGACCTGGGCCAGAATCAAGAGTCAGAGGCTCAATGGACTGAGCCCACTCAGGTGCCCCAATTTCTCCTTTCTAAAGCAGTAATGGTAGTTCAGTGTTTGTATTTCCAGAGAACTCCTTGGAATTAATGTGGTTAACTTCTTCTGTCTTTTTAGTAATTTAGTGTCTTTCAAAACTATATTAAATACAACATAGCCTCAAAGAAGTTACTCAAATTGGTGAATAAATCTTTTGAGTACATTCTCCATTAAAATTTAATAGCTAGCACTAGGGATTCTTATGATGGAATTATCCTGTATCTTGAGTGTAATGGTGGTCACACAAATCTACACATGTAATAAGTGAATAAAACTAAATATAAACACATACACATACAAACAAATGAATCCTTTTAAGACTGATGAATCTAAATAAGGCTAATGATCAATGTCAATTTTCTGGTTATGATATTATATTACCGTTATGCAAGATGTTACCATTGGGGGAAACTGGGGGAAGGATATATGTATCTCTCTGTATTATTTCCTATGACTACACATGAACATAAAGTTACCTCAAAATAAAAAGTTTCAAAAAGTAAAAAAAAAAAAATGGAGATCCTTGGCTTGGCTCTGAGCACTGTGGTGCTGGCAGAAAATTTAAGAGTCCTCTCATTTATCTGCTATTGCCACTTATTCCCTCTATTAGAACCAGATGTGTCTCTGGAAGAACTAAATAGGGGAATGGCCAAACCTTAGAATCCCTGAAACTGAATTCTTGAAGTATGAATATCCTGTGAGCTACCCAGGGAATCTATGCTCAGAGAACAAAGTCTGCACCTTCCTATCACCTGGGCCATGCCATCTCCACTAGTTCTTCCCTTCACCATCTGCATTTAAAGCTCCTTAAAACAGGAATCTTTTCTGTCTGTCTCTGTCTCTCCCTCTCTCTGTCTCTCTGTTTGTTTCCTATAAAGGAATGTATTTGTAAATCATTCATACAATTAAAACTTAAAATAGGATTAAAGGACAAGTCATGTAATAGAATTATCTTAGATCAGTATTATCATACTTCTTAAAATACTAGAAGCTCTCAAATCAAATTTTATATAAAACACTGGTAAACACCTGTTGTTTCTCTTCTTTGGTATAGAATTTAAAAATAAGATAGCTGGCTTACTGGGAACCACCTTCTTTTCACATTTTTTTGGAGTAAACACTTGTATTTACAAGAAAATATTTAAGGATTTCACATATTTACTTTATATAACCCTCCTAACCTATGTTCTATCACCATAAATTTTCCCAGGTTTATCACTTTCTTTTTTCCAGTTATTTTATTTTTTACCCCTTTAAAGAAAGTTTTTACTTTAATTCCAGTTAATATACAGTATTATATTTCAGGTGTACAATATAATTATTCAACAATTCTATGCATCACCCAGTGGTCATCATGATAAATGTACTCCTTAAACTCCATCATCTACTTCACCCATCATTCCACCCACCTCCCCTCTGGTAACCATCAGTTCTCTGTAGTTAAGAGTCTGTTTCTTAGTTTGTCTTTCTCATTTTTTCCCTTTGCTCATTTTGTTTCTTGAATACCACATATGAGTGAAATAATATGGTATTTGTCTTTCTCTGACTTATTTTGCTTAGCATTATACTCTCTAGCTCCATCCATATTGTTGCAAATGGCAAGAATTCATTTTTTATGGCTGAATAACATTTGTGTGTATGTGTGTGTGTGTGTGTGTGCGCATGTTTGTGTGTGTGTGTGTGTGTGTGAGATGATATATATATCCCCATTTTTACAGATGGGGAACAAGAGGCCAAGAGCTGTTACTTGGCCAAGAGGCCAACAGCTGTTCAGCTGTTACTGAACACTAAAATGTTCAGCCATAAAAATGAAATCTTGCCATATATATATATATATATATATATATATATATATATATATAATCTCACATCTTTATCCATCAATCAGACACTTGGGCTGCTTCCATATATATTGTAATGATGCTATAAATAGAGTGTGTGTACCCCCTTGAATTAGTGTTCTTCTACTCTTTAGGTAAATACCCAGTAGTGCAATTACTGGATCATAAGGTAGTTCTATCTTTAACTTTTTGAGAAACCTCCATTCTGTTTTCCACTGTGGCTGCATTAGTTTGCATTCCTTCCAATGGAACAAGAGGGTTCCTTTTTCTCCACATCCTCACCAACACCTGTTTCTTGTGTGTGGATTTTTAGCCATTCTGACAGGCTTGAGGTGATATCTTTTATAGTTTTGATTTGCATCTGCAGGTATCTTTTCAATTTTTTATATCTCTAAGACCCTGTCAGATAAATATTGAGTCCTCAATAGGTTTGTTGCCTTATTGCCTGAAATCAAGCTTCATGTCTGTCTGCCTAACCTACATTTAACTAGGATACTATCTGCTCATTCAACAACCTTCTCCCTATACCTAACGCCATTATGATCTTCTTTTAAGTACTATCAAAGAGCTTAATTCACCCTGGTCTCTGCCTTCACAAAGCCTATTGAGTAGGAAGATGACTGAAAGATAATAATTTAATGATAGCAAATCCTCAACAGATTGTTACCATGTCACATAAACCATATTAAGCATCTTCCGTGTAATATGATAGCTCTCCCCATTTTTACAGATGGGGAACAAGAGGCTAAGAGCTGTTACTTGACTAAGGTCATACTAACAAGATTTAAAGTGACCATATCACACAAACGGCATTTGATAAGATGGTGTATGGATGAGAGGAGAGAAAGGACACTTACTATGGCTCAGAGTATTTTTGATTTGCATTTCTCTGATGAGTGTGAGCATCTTTCCATGTGTCTGACCATCTGTATTTCTTTAAAAAAAAATGCCTACTCAGGTCTTCTGCCTATTTTTAATTCAATTTTTTGAGTGTCATATAAGTTCTTTGTATATTTTGAATACTAACCACTTATTTTCTATTCAGTAGGTTGCCTTTTTGTTTTGATGATGATTTCTTTTGCTGTACAAAAGACTTTTATTTTGATGTAGTCTCAATATTTTATTTTTCTTTTGTTTCCCTTGCTTAGGAGACACACCTATAAAAATATATCTATGACCAGTAGGAATTTCTATTGACTTAAAGAATAAGAAGTAATTTCTGCCTGTGTTCTCTTCTAGAATTTTTATAGTTTCAGGTGTCACTTTAAATGTTTAGTACATTTTGATTTTTTTGGTCTGGTGTTAGAAAGTGATCTAATTTCATTCTTTTGCATGTAGCTGTCGAGTTTTTCCAACACCATTTATTGAAGAGACTGTCTTTTCCCCATTCCATATAGTCTTCTTTATGGATTAATTGACCATATAAACATGAGTTTATTTCTAGGCTCTCTGCTCTGTTGGGATGGGCAAAATGGGTGCAGGGGAGTGGGAGATTCAGGCTTCCCATTATAAAATGAGTAAGACACAGGAATAAAGTAGAGCATAGGATATATAGTCAATGATATTGCAATAGTGTTGCATGGTGACAGATGATAGCTACACTTGTGGTGAGCATAGCATAATATATAGAGTTGGATCACTGTACACCTGAAACTAATGTAACATTGTGTGTCAACTATAATCAAATGTACTTTTTTTTAAGTTTACTCATTTTGAGAGTGAGCACGTGTGAGCAGGGGAGAGGGGTAGAGAGAGGGGGAAAGAGAATTCCAAGCAGGGTCCATGCTGTCAGTGCAGAGCCCAACGTAAGGCATGATAGTGAGATCATGACCTGAGCTGAAATCAAGAATTGGCCATTTTACCAACTAAGCCACCTAGGCACCCCTAAAAATTTTTTTAACTAAACTTTGAACTAGGCTGCACTGACTGCCAGAAAATGCCCATTATCTCTTGTCTGCCATATTTTTACACATGCTTTTTTTCCCTCTCCTTCATGTGCACCTCCCTCTAAGTCCACTTTCTATTTCTGAATCTTTGACTAAGTTGTACAGCACTAACCCCCTTTCTGCTAAATGAACTTGTGTCTTTTTTATATCTATATATCTCTCATTGAACTATAATCTTTTATGTCTGCCGATCCCAAACTGGACTATGAACAAGGGTGTGATCCTTCAACTCTCTGCTCTAACATCTAGCATAGTTCTTTGCATATGGTAGATGCTCGGTCAATGATCATTGAATTAGATAAAATAATAAAATTAAAATTTTTACCAGGTGCTTGGCATAGACCAGGCAAAATGATAAATGCCTTCTATATACCATCTCATTCATTGCCTACCCCTTTTACAGATGAAAAACTAACATTCAGAGAAGCTAAAAAGCATTGAAAAGCAAATATTTGGGACATGTGGAAGGGGCCAAGAGAAAAAGCAAAATCAGCAAATTTTCTAAACAGAATTCCTATGCCAGAAAGCCTTTAGGATTATTTGTGTGCAGGGGTCTGTATGCCTACTCCCTTCCTATCTACTCTGAACTCTCAGTGTAAATTTTCTCCATTATCCTACTCTTTTGGTTGGGTAGGGTGAGGAAAGACCCAAACATCCTAGCTTCAATTTTCTGCCTCTTTCCAGCATCCCAGAGGTGTTTTTAGTGCCTTTATCCCCAGGGAATTTTTAATCTCAGTTAGGGCCTTAATAGGATAAATATTCCAGCCTTTTTGCTCCACACTCTCTAATCCCTGCAGGACCTGAGACTTTACTACCACTCCCTGTCCCAGGCCTGGTAAGTCTATCTCTGTATGTCACCCTACAGTAAGGACACTACAAACAGGCCAAAGACCTGGAGAACACTAAGATAATTTTCTCACTGAAGTAGTCTCCACTTCATATAAAAAGGACTTACAAATGAATCACACTTCTTTACCATTGCTATATGCCATGTAGTTCTCTTCAGATGAATGTCTCCCATAAGGATTCCTCACAGTAGCCTCTGAAGTAGGAATGAACTCTCCAGGTCACAGAATCTGAAGCAGGTTGACAAGAGGTTAGGTGACTTGACTGTGATCACATAGCTGGTGAGTTAGCAGAGCTGAGATTTGAAAAGGGCTGCTCTTACTCTTCCACTAACAAAAGTTGAATCCTGGGCAGGTGGCTTCCAGATGCTCATAAGCACTTTCAGTGATGAAGAGTGTGTTCCTTTCTTCATGAGACAGCTTTGTTCCTGGACATTTTTCATGAGCTCTAACTCAAATATTAGTGAGAAGGACAGGAAGTGATGACCCCAAGGCCTTCACCTTGATCTCTCTTAGAATCTTGGCATACTGTGCTCCACATGTTTTTCCAACTTCATTTTCCCTATCTGTGCAAATGGGGCCGAGGCAAGGGGGGCATGCAGTAATTGTGCTGCGTAACTACAAGGATAGAGTAAACATTCTTTGAGAGGCAGCTCAGAGGCTGAGGAAACTTGATTCAATTATTAAAAGACTGGAAGAAAAGGTGGGGGGAAAAAGTGAAGAAAGCAAGTCTCTCCCATTTATGTCTAGATTATTCAGCTCTCAATTTTCTCCACACCAAAGAAAGGGCATTGAAAAATGGACACTCTAAGAACAATGTCTTATCTAAATGTACGTACCATGTCTGAGTACAGCCTTGTTCATGCATTTTATACAGCAACATATACAGACAGAGTCACATGCTGAACTAAATACATGGTGTGCTCAGAATGGAACAGCTTTACATATACCATTTTACAAGGACTCCCCACCCCCCACCCAGATTTCTCTCTGTCCCTGACCCTTCATCTACCACCAAAACTGAAATACCATCTGAGTATTCTTGGTCCCAAGCTCTCTGGTAGAAACTCAGGAAGGGAAATAGCACAGAAGGAAAATTTTAAATGCATGGAAGAAGGGATGATAAGACATAAAGGGACAAGATGTTTGTCTCCATATCACAGTAACAGCCACATTGGGCACTGAGATGGCATCCTGGTCCAGGGTTCCTTCCCCCAGACCACATGAGAAGACCTTATCCTTTGCCTTCTTGCCTCTTTCTTTCTGGGTATGGATAGCTGATGGAAGGGATTGCAAGGAGTACTGCAGCTTAAGGTTAGGGATATAGATGGACTTATCTCCAGAGGGCTCAAGCAGTTCCGCCCTCTCTGTTCCCACTAACAGCCAGAACACAGTCACATCCCATCATATTAGAAACCAGTGTGAGAAAGGTACTGTTCCCTCCCGAATATCTCCTGTGTTTATTCCTGTGTCTTGTTCTCAACTTTCCTTTTCATCCTCTTCTCTCCCTCTACTATCCCCTTCCTGACTTTTTAATCAAATTCTTTCTCAAACTCTCAATTACTGGCTGGCTAGTGGATCAGAGAATAGTGAGAAGGTACTTTTAGGTAAGGGAAGATCAGGGAATATAGAAAGTGTGGGTAATAGGCAAAGAGATGGGGTGGACATGTATAAAAGCTCCATGCCATAATCTGACCAAGCTGGTCTCCATATTTGCTTACAGTTAACAATTGTGTTCCCAGTGATTAAAATTTACTTCTCATACCCTCTTCATGTACCTTTGATTTTTTATAAGACTGTGTTTTCATTCCTCAGTAACTTTATCAGATCACCTATTATGGCCAAATTAACTTGACATCTACCACTGACCAATTCTACATGATCTCACCTGTTTCACACAGAAACCTATGACAAGCACAGGATTCTAGTACTAACATAAGCCAGGCAATGTTACGGCTTTAGCAGACTACATGAGACTCAGCCTTTCACCATGTGTTTGTTGTTCTGAGCCTCATCTGTGAACAACCATGGGCTCAGTGGCTTGAAAAACCCATCCAACAACAACCCCCCCACTCTGCTTTCTCTTATCTCTCAGTCTTGATCTTCCCATCTTGAAAAGTAACCACAAATCAAATGTGCCTGACCTTTGATTTTTATATTATTTTATTGCCACATAGGCAGATCAGAAGAAAATAAGAGTACAAGGCAGAATTGGGTTCACAGGCATAGAAGATTCTCCATGGTGAGGATAAGTAACAAGAGTGAGTTCTACAACCATGTCACTCACCCTACAGCCTAGCCTAGACATTGTTGAATCAGACTTAAGTGGAAAGGCTCCTCTGATCCATGGTAATGATAAATTCACCTCCTGCCATGCATCACTTCCCAATACTATACAACCTTCTTATCCTGGATGTTTTTTTATGAGATCTAACTCAAATTTTTTCTGCTATCCTTTCAGTTTCAGCCACAGAATAAGAGTGAATCCCAATGGCTTCATCTGTCAGGGCTTCCTAGGGTTCAGAGCAGGGCAGTAAGGTCTTCTCTACCTACCCTACCTGAACCTGACCATGCATTTCACAAACCACAGCCATCAGAACCCAAACTCTTTTCTGCTCATGGGAATTCCTGGCCTGGAGGCATCCCACTTTTGGATTGCATTTCCCTTCTGCTCCATGTATGCCCTGGCAGTGCTTGGCAACATGGCAGTGCTGCTGGTGGTGCGATCAGAGCCTGCACTGCACCAGCCCATGTACCTGTTCCTATGCATGTTGTCCATCATTGACCTGGTGCTCTGCACTTCTACTGTGCCCAAACTCCTTGCACTTTTTTGGACAAATGCTACTGAGATTGACTTTGGGGCCTGTGCTACTCAGATGTTCTTTATCCATGGCTTTTCAGCTGTTGAATCTGGTATCCTGTTAGCAATGGCCTTTGACCGCTACTTGGCCATCTGCCGGCCACTGCACTATGGGTCATTGTTGCCCCCAGAGGCTGTGGGCAAGCTGGCAGCTGCTGCTGTGTTTCGTGGCTTGGGCCTCATGACCCCACTCACATGCTTATTGGCAAGGCTGAGCTACTGTAGCCGAGTGGTGGCCCACTCCTACTGTGAGCACATGGCTGTGGTAAAGCTGGCTTGTGGGGGTACACGGCCAAACAACATCTATGGCATTACTGCTGCCACGCTAGTTGTGGGCACAGATTCCATCTGCATCACTGTCTCCTATACACTAATCCTCCGGGCTGTGTTAGGCCTCTCCTCCAAAGAGGCAAGAGCTAAGACCTTTGGCACTTGTGGCTCCCACCTGGGTGTCATCCTTCTCTTCTATACACCAGGGCTCTTCTCATTCTACACTCAGCGCTTTGGCCAGCATGTGCCCCGGCACATCCATATCCTCTTGGCTGACCTCTACCTTGTTGTACCACCCATGCTCAACCCCATCATCTATGGCATGAAGACCAAGCAGATCCGGGATGGGGCCCTCCGACTGCTGAAGCGGGGCATTGTTCAGTCTTAAATCTCCAACCCCACCCTAGAACCTTGTCTTCTTCCTTTAGGTTTGGGCAATTGTTGGAGTGGGCCATTGGGAATATGTGGCCACCAGTTAAACTGTGAGCCAGACTGGGGCAATTGGAGGTTCCTCACACCTTTGCCTGTCCCTGGAATATACATTCTACCCGCTATTCCCACGGTGAGAGCTGTTCCATGAACACAGCCTTGAGAGAGTAAGGTATTGTTGAGCCCATCTGGCCAGTATACATGACTGAACCCAGTTAAGGCCTCTCTATAAACTTTTAAGATTTGACAGGTGGGTACTTGGGGTCACTAACACAAATCTCATAAGTAAGTTCCCTTGCTTTTTAAACCTGCCACCTACACATCTGGAGTGGCCTGCCTCTTGCATTGGTCTCCTCTTGTCCTCTGTGTATGAGGGCCAGTTTGTGAGCCAATGGTAATGTTTAAGAGACCAGTGGTTCCCAGCATGGTGGAGAGAGAAGCCCACACTCAATAGTATCCTTACTTTGATAAGGAGATAAGTAGCACAAGTCTGAAGGATGAGGAACCATTAGGTATTTCCCATTTGTGATGTAGATATGATTACAAAGCCTAGGGATCCCATGTTTATTGGGAAACATGGTCACCAAGCTGATGATCACCTCCCAGGGAATTCCACACTGCTGTTCTGACAGGACTCCTCCCTTCTAGGAGACCTTGATAAAATAAAAAAGATAAGACTCACAGTCTGACAAGAAGAAATAACCTTCATCCACAGTCAGGTGCTCCTACCCTGATATGGATACATGCATGCCTCCCTCAGTGAACTCTCAGTTTGACAGGAGAAACACACAGAATTAGAGAAACAGAAATGGAGACCTAGCACTCAGCAATGGGCTTTGGGAAAACTGTGCCTGCTGTACAGAAGAATAAGCAACAAGGTATAATGTCAATCTAGGAAGGTTCTCTGGAAGGTGAGAATTTTCATCTTTTTTACTGAGTATGCACTATGTTAAATTCTAGGTATGGACATGATATGGTCAAAAGTGCTCATGGAGACTTTTCACTGTTGGAGGAGACCTACATATAGGAGACAACAGCAAAACCAAATAAGTTAAGCCAAATTAAATGAATATTAGGATAATCACAGAGACAATGAGTACTGAGTAAGGACATCTAACTTGTTCAGGGGAAAAGAGGTCTTAGGACCCACCTCATCTCATTCCACTTCTGTCCAAATAGGAAAGGCTGCTTTCTCAGAAGCCTTCAACCACACCTGAGTGTGAGGTGTGGGAACAAAGTCTCATACTTGATGATTCAAGTCTGATATCCTTAGTCTTTTCTTCTAGTCTGTGGGGTGGCCATGTGGAGCTGCCACCAAGCCTCAAAGGTCCAGGGAAAAGACCAAACCCCTTCTTTAGAGATGAAATAGAGAAAACATTCCAATTTGACCTCCCGAGCAGGTTTTTAAAAATGAAAGTGGGGGCGCCTGGGTGGCGCAGTCGGTTGAGCGTCCGACTTCAGCCAGGTCACGATCTCGCGGTCCGTGAGTTCGAGCCCCGCATCAGGCTCTGGGCTGATGGCTCGGAGCCTAGAGCCTGTTTCCGATTCTGTGTCTCCCTCTCTCTCTCTGCCCCTCCCCCGTTCATGCTCTGTCTCTCTCTGTCCCAAAAATAAATAAAAAACGTTGAAAAAAAATGAAAAAAAAAATGAAAGTGATGGCTGTGATTTAGAAGGTCCATTAGGATCCAGAGTTCTCAGTCTCTGGTTCTGACATCTGTGCTCAGACTCTACAGGCAGATTGATAGGTATTTAATAGGTATTTGGCTCCAGGGTAAAGCATTTTAGTAAGCTAGGAAAGAGCTTACAAAGGAGAAGGCCACTAGCAGGCTCAAGAAGACCTAGGTCATCAGAACTTCATCTAGTTACAGCAGTGGATTAGTTTAACACTCTTCAGTGCCTCAGGAGGATGTACATTGTCTTACTACAGTCCCATAACCATCTGATGAGCACATAAATACCCCCCCCCTTTATAGAGTCAGAAGATTAGGAAGGTAATAACTTGTCCAAGAAATCAAATATCAGAGCCAGGGTTAAATCTCTTTAATTCTAAATTCTGTGGTTTTTACTCTTTACCAGGTGAGTTCCTATAAATCTACACCCTGAGACCAAAAATCTAATAAGATCTATTCTTAACATCACTGACTTTTCTGAGAATATGCAATATGCTAAGCACCATTCTAGGAATTGGAAATATAATGATGATTCAGGAAAATAAATCCCTGGTGACAGATTGAATAGGAGACATCTGCAAACCCACCACTACCACCCTATCCCATGCAACATACTCTCAGTGACTTCCAAGTTAACATAATAGTTCTTCCTTCACTCAAGGGCTCAGCACACACAAAATTAGTAGTTTTAATTTACCCATAAACATCCCAGGTTGCCAGGCAACTAGAGACCACAGAATGGCCAATAAATTCTAGTCCCCAGGATATTTAATTCAAATTAGGGGGGAATCAAGGAAACCAGCTACACTGTATTTGGGACCATTGATTACAATTGGATTTATTTTTCCCAAACTATTCTTTAATGAGATATAATTTACCTAAAATAAAATGCATATGTTAAGTATATAGTTAGATGATCTCTGACAAATGTGTGCATCAGTATAACTACCACCTTAATCAAGATACAGAGCATTTTTATAATCCCAGAAATTTCCCTTGTGTTCTTTCCAGGTAATACCCTTAGGGCTCACCCACTGAGAAAACCACTGTTTGATTTGGATTACCTTGTATCAAACTTACTGTTCTAAAAGTTCATATAAGTGGAATGATACATATTCTATGTCCAACTTCCTTGACTTAACATGTTTTTCTTGTTTTTATTAATAATTTTATTCATTTATATCCAAGTTAGCATATAGTGCAACAATGATTTCAGGAGTAGATTCCTTAATGCCCCTTACTCATTTAGTCCATCCCCTCTCCCACGATCCCTCCAGCTGTTTGTTCTCTATATTTGAGTCTTTTAGGTTTTGTCCTACCCGCCCCCGTTTTTATTATTTTTGCTTCCCTTCTGTTCATATTTTGTATCTTAGAGTCCTCATATGAAGTCATGTGATATTTGTCTTTCTCTGACTAATTTCGCTTAGCATAATACCCTGTAGTTCCATACACGTAGTTGCAAATGGCAAGATTTCATTCTTTTTGATTGTCAAGTAATACTCCATTTTATTATATATATATATATATATATATATATATATATATATATATATACCACATGCATCTGTACACCACATGCATTTTTATCCATGCATCTGTCTATGGACATTTGGATTCTTTCCATACTTTGGCTATTGTTGATAGTGCTGCTATAAACATTGGGGTTCATGTGCCCCTTCAAAACAGCATACCTGTATCTCTTGGATAAATACCTAGTAATGTAATTGCTGGATTGTAGGGTAGTTCTATTTTTAACTTTTTGAGGAACCTCCATACTGTTTTCCAGAGTGGCTGCACCAGTTTGCATTCCCACTAGCAGTGCAAAAGAGATCCTCTTTCTCCACATCCTCGCCAACATCTGTTGTTGCCTGAGTTGTTAATGTTAGCCATTCTGACAGGGGTGAGGTGGTATCTCACTGTGGTTTTGATTTGTATTTCCCTGATGATGAGTGATGTTAACCATTTTTTCATATGTCAGTTGGCCATCTGGATGTCTCTTTTGGAGAAGTGTCTATTCATGTCTTTTGCCCATTTCTTCACTGGATTATTTGTTTTTTGGGTGTTGAGTTTGATAAGTTTTCTATAGATTTTGGATACTCTTTATCTGATATGTCATTTGCAAATATCTTCTCCTATTCTGTTGGTTGCCTTTTAGTTTTGCTGATTCTTTCCTTCGCTGTGCAGAAAGAAGCTTTTTATTTTGATGAGGTCCCAATAGTTCATTTTCGCTTTTGTTTCCCTTGTCTCCAGATACATGTTGAATAAGAAGTTGCTGCGGGTTGGCTCAACATGTTTTTGAGGTTCCTTTGTATTTGTCTGCATCAGCTGTTAATTCTTTTTTATTGCTGATATTCCATTGCATGAATACATCAAAGTTTAACTATTTGGGGACACTTGAGTTGCTTTCTTTTTTTTTTTTTTTGCTATTATAAATATGCTATGAATATTAAACTAAAATTTCTGGGTTATAAGGTAAGTGTATGTTTAATAGAACCTGCCAATGGTTTTCCAAAGTAATTGTACCATTTTATACTGTCATGAGTGATGTATGACACTTGATTGTTCCACATCCTGATCAACCCTTTAAACTATCACTCTTTATTATTTTACCCATTCCAGTATGTATAAAATAGTAATTTGTGGTTTTAATTTGCTTTTGATGACTGACGTTGAGCAATATTTTATACACTTAACTGTTCATGCATATACCTTCTATGAAATGTCTGTTAATGTTTTTTGTCCACTTTTATTGAATTTTTTTGTTTTGATTATACTATTTATATATTCTGAATACAAGTCGTCTTCATATAAACATAGTGAAAATATTGGCCAATTGTGTGGGTTTGCCTTTTGATTTTCTTACTAGTCTCCTTTGACAAAAAGAAATTTTAGTTATGATAAAATTAACAATCTTATTCATGGTTAGTACTTTGTTTTATAGATTTAGCTTTTAATTTTAGGTCTGTGATCAAACACAAATTATAATTATATATGGTGTGAAGTAGAGATCAAGATTTATTTTTTCATTTATGGATATTCAGTTCCAGAATTTGTTGAAAGACTCTTCTCAAAATTGCCTTGACAACTTTGCCAAATATCAGTCAACTTTTTATGTATGGATGTATTTCTGAATTTTCTTCTCTCTTTTGTTAATCTATTCGACTATCATATAAATCTTATATCCTCATATCAACACTGTCTTAACTTTATTATAAGTCTTGAAAGGAGGTAGTGTAAGTCTTCCAACATTATACTTCCACAGTGGTTCTAGCTGTTCCATGTTCTTTACATTCCTATATATGTTTTGAAATCAATTTGTTAGAAATCATATCAAAACCTAGTAATAATTTTTGTAGAAATTATTTTTTCAGATTTCATACTGGCTAGGATCTCTGATACAATATTCAATAGAGTTAAGCAAACATCCTTGCTTTGTTTCTGATCTTAATTATGGTAGATTGAATACTTTCCTAAGTATCATGCTAACTGTAGGTTTTTCAAAGGTTCCCTTTACCAATTGTTGAAAGTTATTCTCCAGATGATGTTGAATTTAGTCATCGTATTTTTTTCATATAGTTAGGTGATCACATGATATTTCTCCTTCATGCTATTAATGTAGTATACTAATTGACTTACTTTTAAGTGGTAAACTACCTTGCATTCCTGGAATAAACCCCACTTGGTCATGATGTGGTACCATATTTGTATATTGCTGGAATTAGTTTGTTAATGTTTTGATAGAGATCATTGTGTCTATGTTCATGACAGATACTGATCTTTTAAGTTTCTTGTAATTTTCTTGTCAAGTACTTATATCAGGGCTTTTTTTTTACTCATAAAATGTAATAAAGTGTTCCTTATTCTGTTTTCTGAAAACATTCATGTAACATTTATTCCTTAAACATTTGATACAATTACACAGGAAAGAAATCTGGATCTGAAGTTTCCTTTTTTTTTTTATTTTACATTTATTTTTCTTTAATGTTTATTCATTTTTGAGAGAGACAGAGCATGAGTGGGGAAGGAGCAGGGAGAGGGAGGCACAGAATCCAAAGCAGGCTCCAGGCTCTGAGCTGTCAGCACAGAGCCCAACGCAGGGCTCAAACTCACGAACTGCAAAATCATGACCTGAGCCGAAGTCAGACACTCAACTGACTGAGCCACCTAGGCGCCCCTATTTTATATTTAATTTTTAATGAATTCTATTCAAATGTTCTATTTTCATAATCTTCCCACTTCGTCTAGATTCTCAAAGTAACAACTGTTATAATATACCAACATATGTATAAAATTATTTATAATATCCCCTTATAATCCTTTCAATTCTGTAGGACTTGTCACCACTTATTCTATTAGTTATTTGTGTTTGTTTTGTCCTGTTTTGTCATGCGGGGGGTGGGGAGAGGAGGTGTATCAATTTTATTTTTAGAACCAGACTGTGGTTTTGATGATTTTTCTTTTTTCTCTATTTGTTTTCTTTAATTTCTACTCTTTATTTCCATTCTTCTATTTACTTTGGGTTTAATAGTCTATTCTCTTTCTAGTTTCTTAAGGTGGAAACTTAGACCATTGATTTTAAACATGTTTCCTAATAAAAAAAAAAGAGTGTATGTATAAACTCTCCATGCTTTGCTTTAGCTGCATTCCACAAATTTTGATATGTTCTGTTAAAAAATTTTGTACTATTTAATTTCCCTTATGACTTTTTTTTGCGACCCATTGGTTATTTTAAGTGTGTTGCTTACTTTCCTAGTATTTAGTGATTTTTCTATATTATTTATTACTATTAATGTATCACTTAATTCCATCATGGTTGGAAAACATACACTGTATCTCAGTCCTTCAAAATGTATTCACACTTGTTTTATGGCCCTTTATATGGTCTATCTGGGTGAATAGTCCATGTGCACTTAAAATGTTCCTGCATATTTGGAGTGTGTTTTAGGATTATCACTTAGGTCAAGTTGATCGAGGATCAACTTTATCATATTAAAGATTTTTTTTATCTGATTCTTCTGTCAGTCACTGATGCAACTGTTAAAATCTCTAACTACAGTTGTGGATTTCTCTATTTTTCCTTTTATTTCTGTCAGTTTTGCTTTGTGTATTTTGTAGCTTTGTTATTAGGTGCATACAAATTTATAATTTTTATATATTCTTGATGAATTGACACTTAACATTATGAGTAGTAATCTGCATTTAAGTCAATTTTGCTGATATTATACAACCTATGTTCTTCTGCTTAAATTGTATAGTACATTTTCTATCTTTTTACTTTTAAACTTCAAGTGGCTTTATATTTAGTTAACAATAAAGAGCATAAGTTGGGCCTTGATTATGCATCTAGTCTGATAAATTCTGCGTATTAACTGGAATATGTAATCTGTTTACTTTTAATGTTATAATATATTTAAGTCTATCTTACTATGTGTTTTGTATATGTCTCTTGTATTCTTTGTTCCCTTATTTCTCCTGTATTGCATTTGGGGGGTTAATTGAACATATACTAAAATACCATTTTATGCCCTCTACTTGTGTTTAGCTGTACTTCATATTGTTCTATTGGTAGCTCTAGGATTTATCCCATTTATCACAATCTTCCTTGAATTAATGTTATACCACTTCATGGAAATCATAAGAATATTACAACAGTTTAGTTCTGTCCTTTGTTATTTTTATATATATTTTACATAAAATGTATATTTACATATATTTTATATACATTATAAACTTCAAAAACTAAACCAACTTAAAGGATTTAATAAAAGAAAACTTTTGTATATATATTTACTATTTTCAGTGCTCTTCTTTCCTTCCCATAAATCTAAATTTTCATAAAGTATTTCTCAACATGAATCATTTACTTTAACATTTTTGTAGTATAAGTTTATTGGAAAGAAAGTCTCTGCTTTTACCTGAAAAAATTTTTCCTTAAAATTTTTATAAATTTTTTTAAGTCTATTTATTT
This sequence comes from Felis catus, assembly GCF_018350175.1. NCBI lineage: Eukaryota > Metazoa > Chordata > Mammalia > Carnivora > Felidae > Felis > Felis catus. The sequence goes on along the minus strand of NC_058377.1, from coordinate 60,465,428 downwards.
TGAGAGAGAGTGGTGGGAGGGGCAGAAAGAAAGTGAGAGAGAATCCTAAGAAACCTCTGCACAATCAGCACAGAGCCCGACATGGGGCTTGAACCCACAAACTGTTAGATCATGACTGAGCTGAAATCAAGAGTTGGACTGACTGAGCCACCCAGGTGCCCCTGAAAATTTTCTTTGGTAAAAAATATTTTGCTAGTTATAGAATTCTATATTGATGGGTTTATTCTTCCTTTTAGCACGTTAAATATGTTAGTCCTTTATTTTTTTATCTCATTTTTTTTCTTACAAATGTCAGTCATCATTCTTACCATTATTCCCATATATGTAATATCTTTTTTCAGAACTTTTGGTTATATTTTCTTCTTTGTATTTGGTTTTCATCAGTTTGATTTTGTATCAATGTATAGTTTTTTTTGTATTCATTTTTCTGGGGGCTCAATTTCCTGGGTCTGTGGGTTAATTTTATTATTCTGTAATGAAATTTGAAAAAATGTTTTAATTCATTCACCAAGTATTTTTCTGACCCATTCTTCTCCTTCTTGGACTTCAAACACCTATCTCTAAGACTACTTGATAGAGACCCAAATGTCATTCCATTTATTTAAACTATTTTCTCTCTGCTTCTATTAACTAGTTAATAGAATACTAGTTAACTAGTTAATATTAACTAAGTAATAGAATACTAGATAATGTTTATTGACTTGGTCTTCATGTTCTCTATCCTTTCCTTTGCATTGTACAATCTCATGTTATTCCCAAAAATGATTTTACTTCAGATATATTTGCAGATCTAAAAGTTTCATTTGATTCCATTATGCTTATGCAGTTTCTAAATTTCTCCTTAAATCTTCATATCAGGAGAACTGCTGAACCCAGGTAACCAGAGGCTCCTCTCCTCTTCCTGGGTCCTTAGGATGTATGCTCTGCCTCCCACTCTCACACTGGGAGCTGTTCCAAGGACATATCCTTGAGAGAGTAAGGTATTATGTTTGTTTTATTTTGAGAGAGAGAGAGTCAGGGAGGGGCAGAGAGAAAGAATCCCAATGCAGGACTTGATCTCCTGACTGTGAGATCATGACCTGAGCCAATATCAAGAGACAGATGCTTAACCAAGCAAGATACCCAGGTGCCCCAAGAGTAAGGTGTTTTTGAGACCATTTGTATGATATATGTGACTTTGCTCAGCTAAGTCCTCTATATAAACTTTTAAGATTCTGGTGAGTGTATGCAGAGATCAACTCACCTTATGGCTGCCCAAGATGAGCCTCATATGTAAATTTTCTTGCTTATTAAACCTTCCACCCACCAATCTGGAGTGATTTGCCTTTTTCTTCAGTCTCTCCTTGCCTTCTATGTACAGGGGCCCGTTTCAGATTACAACTGAGAAGCTCCAAAGGAAGTTGCATACTAACAGTTGTCTATCCATATTCTTTGTATTTTTTTAAGTTTATTCATTTTGATAGACTGTGAGCAGAGAAGCAGGATAGAGAGAGGGAGAGAATCCAAACCAGGCTCCATGCTGTCAGCACAGAGCCTAATGAATCACTCAATCCCACAACTGCAAGAGCACGACCTGAGTCAAAATCAAGAGTCAACCTTTAACTGAATGAGCCACTCAGGCATCCCCTTTATATTTTTTAATTGTTTTTATATTTATGCTTAAATATTTGTTTTAATTTTTAATTCCAAACACAAAGAGAACATATTTTTATCCCAAAATATGGGTTATGAGAAGTCTCTTTCTGCTTTTTTTCCTCTTGATTGTGCCTTTTTTGGTATGTATAGTAATTTTTCAATGTATACTAGACATTGTAAATGATGTATTGAAAAATCTCTGGATTCTGTTATTTTTCCTTGAGTGTTTTCCGGCAGGAATACTTAACTTATTGGTGAATCAATGATCTTACCCTATGAAGTTTAACTTCAGGCTTTAAGACTTTATTATTTCATTTTATCCTTATTCCAAGATCACAGCTCTTAGTGTGTGGATGTACTATTAAGACACAGCTTTTCTGAAGATTTAATCAAAGTCTGAGGTGTTACCAATTGTCCCCAACTTAGTGAAACTAAAATGTCAAACTCTGTTTCCCAAAAACAGGAAATTTCTGATATCAGGGATGCTACCCTAAATAAAGCTATGTGCAGTTACTTCCTTGCAGTCTCCCTGACCTTGTAATACAGGAAAAATTATACCTAGCGGCCAGGATTATTGCACTCTCTACTCATTTCATTCTTGTCCAGCTGGTTCATCTAACATGTACTATTGTCTCATCTGTTCCTTAGACCCACCTGTTCTCCTCACCTGAAGGTCAGTTTTAGAGCCCTTTGGTTTCTTTGTCCTTTCTGATACCCACTATTTAAGCATTCTCCTAACAGGATTATAAGCCTTTCTCATGACATCACTTTTCTCTGTTTTGTAACTCCAATAGGCCTGGGGCCAATATTATATCCTATTCAGATGAGTAATTAAATAGGCCTAAACAAGTTATTGCTACTAATAAGTGCTCTGAAGCAATGAGTAGCTATAAAATGACTGCCTGGACCATCTCAAGAGCCAGAAGACATACTAAGTGCTTTGGTGGCTAGAAACAGAATAATATCTGTGTGAAATGGGTTGAGACAATCCATCAGTATTTCTAAGAAATAGAGACAGTTGCCAAAGACTTAAGATACAGGGTCAGAAGAGGAAAAGACAGCAAAGAAGGGAAGACACTGGTGAAGTAAGAATCTGTATACGAATTTTATTATGTTAATATAATGTTTCTCAACTGGAATTCAGACTTCTGGCACTCTTGATGGGGGGAGATAAGAGGTACACTATATTTATACATTCTACAATTTTCTATGCATGTAAGTTATGGCCTCTAGAAGCAAATACTGTCTTTCTCCACCTACACTATTCTAAGGTATAACTTGGCTTGAAAATAATGAAAAGTGATGAAGTAGAGCTTGAAGAGAGCAACAAACCTCTTGCAAAGCACCTGCTTCAAGTAAGATAATGTCATGATTCCCAGGCATAGGAACTGTTCTCTGCTTGCAAGCGGAAAAGAGACACTTCTGCCAGCCTAGAAAGTTTGGAAAATATTGAAGGTCCAGTAGTATTAGGCTCATTCACTGAAATGCCTCATTTCCTGCTTATAAGGCCCCATACTTTCTGTGTCAGGAAATTTATTTTGATATAGATGATCTATTGAGACTGTAATTCAGTCATCTTTATATTTCTGCCACCCTTAAAGTCCTATCCTGGGAATGATTTTCAGCAGTCTGTCTTCTGGCTGCAGAAAATTAGAATCCCTTTTAAAGCTACCATGGAGGACCTCTTCTTTTTGCTGTTATAGGCCAGGAGTAAGATTTTTTTTAACTCCAATCTTCATGGGTGGAGGAAAGTCTTATTAGCTTAAAGATTAAGTGAAAGATCTTTAGAATTCCTGTACACAGACTTTTTTAACTAATGACACTAAAACCACTATGTATCACACTCTGATCTTTTAACTGCAAACTAGTAGTTCAGCTTTCTAGAAACCATCTCAAGACCTCACTTTGTGTCAGGCTCAGATAATTCAATAGTTACCATGTCTGTGGAGCAGAAAAAGGCATTATTTGGAATATGCTTGGATGTCTGTGCCCTGAAGATAAAGTAGTAGAGACAGAGACCATCATACCCCTTCCAGCTCTTGATGTCAGTGCAGTCATGGAATGTAGGAATGGTCATGCTACATTGACAGATTAAAATGAGAAAAGGTTCCAAGTTTAGTGCTGCTATTGAGAAAAGGTAAAAATGACAAGGCCAAAGGATCCCTACAATCCTAGATTGGGTGTCTAATATCCAAACTTAATTCTGCTAACCCTCATAATGGACTTTTCCAGCCTCAGGGCCTGTATGCAATGTTTTTGTTTTAACTGCCCAAGGCTGCTTGTGATTTTGAACACAATCATGTCAGCTGTGGGTTCCTGATAGACGTTGGTGGACCCTCAGAGACATACTGGCTCTCTGATAGGAACCTCTTGTTATTGGGGTGGAGGGTAAAGTGGGAAGAGGGACCTAGATAACACAGTTGCTTATTTAGTACAAGATTTGTGACCCTGTTGTGTAACCTTGTCATATAGCACAAGCTATACAGCACAAATGACCTCCTCTTCCAAAGTGACCTGTCAAACTAGACTCTGAAACCTTTGGTTGGCTATTACCAGACATAATATTCTAAAATGGTAACTATAGGGGCGTCTGGGTGGCTCAGTCGGTTAAGCGTCGGACTTCAGCTCAGGTCACGATCTCATGGCCCGTGAGTTCGAGCCCCACGTTGGGCTCTGGGCTGATGGCTCAGAGCCTGGAGCCTGCTTCCGATTCTGTGTCTCCCTCTCTCTCTGCCCCTCCCCCATTCATGCTCTGTCTCTCACTGTCTCAAAAATAAATAAACTTAAAAAAAAAAGCTGCTGAGGATTCAACTCAGTTTTAAATAAATAAATGGTAACTATAAACTCATGATTTGTTATCCTTGCTTCTGGACTTCAATGGGCAAGATCTGTGGCCTTCAGACACAGATCGGAAGTGGCCTCCTCCTAGTTACTGATAAGCACAGGATTCTGAGTTCTTAGAATCCATGCTACAGTGGCCAATGCAAATACATCTAACAGCAGAAACAAGTTTTCCTGCTAGAACTGCATGTATCAGGTTCACAGTTCCTCATCCTGCCTCCTGCCTCTGAGTTCCTCCTTCTCTCTTGTCTCAGTTCATGAAAATGATACATAGAAATGACAACAATCGGGTGCCTGGGTGGCTCAGTCAGTTAAGGGTCCAACTTCGGCTCAGGTCACGATCTCACAGTTCATGAGTTCAGGCCCTGTGTCGTGCTCTATGCTGACAGCTTGGAGCCTGGAGCCTGCTTTGGATTCTCTCTCTCTCTCTCTCTCTCTCTCTCTCTCTCTCTCTCCGCCCCTCCTTCACTCATGCTCTCTCTCTCTCTCTCTCTCTCTCTCTCTCTCTCTGTCTCTCGAAAATAAACATTAAAAAAAAATTTAAAGATGGGAATGCAAGCTGGTGCAGACACTCTGGAAAACAGTATGGAGTTTCCTAAAAAAATTGAAAATATAACTACCCTATGACCCATAAATTGCACTACTAGGCATTTATCCATGGGATACAGGTGTGCTGTTTCAAAGGGACACATGCACCCCCATGTTTATAGCAGCACTATCAACAATAGCCAAAGTATGGAAAGAGCCCAAATGTCCATCGATGGATGAATGGATAAAGAAGATGTGGTATGTGTATGTGTATACACACACACACACACACACACACACACACACACACACACAATGGAGTATTACTCAGCAATCAAAAAGAATGAAATCTTGCCATTTGCAACTACGTGGATGGAACTGGAGGGTATTATGCTAAGTGAAATTAGAGAAAGACAAAAATCATGACTTCACTCATATGCGGACTTTAAGAGACAAAACAGATGAACATAAGGGAAGGGAAACAAAAATAAAAACGGGGACAAGAGACTCATAAATATGGAGAACAAACTGAAGGTTACTGGAGGGGTTGTGGGATGGGGAATGGGATAAATGGGTAAGGGGCACTAAGGAAACTATTCCTGAAATCATTGTTGCACTATATGCTAACTAATTTGGATTTAAATTTTAAAAAATTTTTTAAAATTAACAAAAATAAAAAATCCATGTCTGTATTTAAAATTTTTTTAAAAAAAGAAATGACAACAATCACTAAATTACCAATTATGTGGATGGCTATAGATATAAACAAAAAGTTTCAAATAACTCTATTGTGGCTTTTTCTATTAGATTTGAGTGGTTATTTTCTACGAGGAATATCCCTATTTTAATTTTCCATGAAATTTTTAGTTGTTTTAGAACTGAACAAGCCAAGGACAATGCTAGAGCTGAAATGGGACACCCTTCAGTTTCTGGGTAAAATTTCCCCTGGAAATTTGCAAGCAGCTTTGGGAAAATCTCCACAAAAAACTTAATCTCCTCTCTGAGCTTCATCCTTGGAAACAGCCTTCTGGACCATGTGATCTAGACAGAGCCATACCTCATCCCCAAGGCCTCTGATATTCATCCTGACTTCATTCCATTGCAGTTCACCAACTGCTCGTTCTCCCCACAGGCCTCAGGTATTTGGATCTCTCAGTCTTCTCCATTCCTGGAGATCAGCTCTCAAGATTTTTTCTTCTTCCTTTGTCTTTCCTACTCATTTATTCAATATATACCAAGCACGTATTATATGGTAGACACTGTTCTTGGAGCTGGGGACAGATCAGTGAACAAACAGTCCCCAAATCCCTGGTCTCATGGGGCTTATATCCTAGCAGATCACCTGCATTGGAAGTGAGTGGCTGTTCCACCTTTACCACTGATGCTTGAGAAACCAGCACTATCTAGAAGTTATACTGAGCATCTTTCCTAAGTTTAACAGGACCAAACTTACTTTCAAGGTCAAAGCAGAGACACACATGAAGAGAATCAATAGAAAACTATGACTCCCTAGACTACAAATAAGTGCTAGATAAATTCAGCATGTTCATTGTCATCCTATGTGTTTCTCACTCTCCAACCCCTGTTTTCTACTTCTTGTTATGTGAACTGGTCAATACCAAGTTTGGGAGAAGACCAGTGTTAAGGTGAATATAGTTTATTTACATCTAACCTTATATGTAATAGGAATATATTTCTTCCTTAGGTTTATAAATGGGGGCTGAGGGGGGTGGAATCCACTGAGGAAAAGGAGAGAAGTGCCTCACAAATGGGTATGCACACACATCCTCTCAGTTGCTGTGGTTAGGTCCCCTAGGTAAGGAGATGTCACAGTATATGAGTCTGAAATAGTTTGGCTCTAATCAGAGCAATGAGAGGGTTATCAAGGTGGTACTTAAATATACTTTTCAATGGTCTCAGTCCCCCAAAATTGTAATTATAGAAGCTAATAGTGCCCCCCACGAAATGCTCAGTAGTAAAAACTGAATCATTGAACCCTCAAACATTAACTCTCCCCTGCCCCAAGACCCAGAGTGCCCCACAGGGGTCATGTACCATTGGATCCTTCTGCTCTTCTAAAAGACATCAACCCTTTTATGCTGGAAGTGCTTTAGGAGGCTCTGACGTATCTTCTTAGACTTGATACAGTAAACTATGGGGTTCATGATAGGCGGGACCAAGAAATGCAGGTTGGCCATGAGCACTGCCAGAGCAGGATAGCTGTGCTTCTCTACTCTGTGTAACACAGACAGCCCCAGTTTGGGCAAATAAAAGATGAGAACAACGCAGAGGTGTGAGACACATGTGTTGAGTGCCTTGAGCTGTTCTCCAGGTGATGCAATGCCCAGTACTGTTTGTAGGATCAGGGCGTATGAGAGCACAATGAGGGAGGAATCAAGGCCCAGTGAGAAGAGGATGGAGACCAGGCCAACCAAGCTGTTGATCTGGGTGTCTGAGCAGGCCAATCCCACAAGGTCACAGTGCAGGCAGTAGCAGTGAGAAAGTACACTGATCTGGGGGAAAAGCAGACGCCGCAGGAGGATGGGTCCTGGGAGGTTGAGCAGGACAGCCCTCACCAGGATGGCAGCCCCCACCTTGGCCATGGCTGAGTGGGTAAGAATTGTGGCATAGTGCAGAGGTTCCCGGATGGCAACAAAACGATCAAAGGCCATGGCCAGCAGCACACCAGATTCCACATAGGTGAAGGCATGGATGAAGAACATCTGCGCTGCACAGAGATCAAAGGGCAGCTCACGAGCACCCAGCCAGAAAAGCCACATCATGGTGGGAAAAGTAGAGGCACAGAGGCCTAGATCGGAGGCTGCCAACATGGACAGGAAGATGTACATGGGTTCATGTAAGGCTGGATCCGTGCAGATCAGGAGAAGAATGATACCGTTACCCAGGATGGAAAACACACAGATGAGGTTGATGGGGATAGAAACCCAATAATGAGAGGCTTCCAGGCCTGGAAAGCCAGTGAGGAGGAAGGTAGAATGACCAGAAGTGCTGGTGTTGCAGGAGAACATAGTGTTTCCAGGAAGGAGTTGTCCGCCCTACAAGTAAGAGGCATTCATTTATTTGACCATCACTTATAAAGTCCCTACTAAGTGTGGGATGGAAAGGAAGAGCTGCTCCATAACCCTTTCTTAGGCCACGAAAAAATCTCATTCCTCTTAGAAGCCCCATTCCCCTCCATTTCCTGGCTAATTTGGTCTTCTCTTTGGATACAGTGACAATGAATACATTTTAAGAGTTGATTGATCTCTGCTTACTGCTTTAGCCACTGCATATCTTCTCTTGGACCTTGACAACCTCCTTTTTTCACTTAAGCTATACCCAAATGTCAATCTCCAGAGTGAAGACTAAATAATGAAGAAAGAATAATTTTCTGTCAATGTTTAGGATGGTATTCAGAATAAGGAGTATAGACTCCATTTTTATTCTTAGAGGCAGGCTTTCCACAGCCTGACATATCTGTTAACAAATACACCAGAAAGGACACATTCAAATAAAGGATGTGTTTTCAAAACCTTCCTCTGAGGAGGCTGGTTGGTTTTTCCTCTGGTGTTGTTAAGAAACCAACATTTTCTGTATTTCTTTCCTGGAAATTCCTTTGAGGCCCCAAAGAGGTTCTTTTGAATCTGTTCAATAGTGACAAATTTCTGTCCTGTGAAGATGGGTTGGCTTAGAGGAGGTGTGCAAGAGTTCTTCAAGCTAAGTCTAGTAAACAAGACGGGAACTCAGATGATTCACTTTTGTTAAAACACCATCTTCCCCAGTCCTATCTCCACCTCACGCTGGCTGCTTGAAGCTTGCACATTTTCTTCTGACTCTGCTTTTGAGATAGTCCTGTGGACATAGCTCTTAAATATCTCTTTCAACCCTCTTACCATAAACACGATTATGACAGCACCAAGTACTTTGAAGTTCTCCTTGGTGTGGGAAGAAGGGTGAAGCTGACCAGTCCGAGGGTTACCACCTGAAGAGGATTAATAGTGTTCAACAAGGAGCCCAGAGTGCAGTGTGTGAACTCCTCTGATCCCATAACTTCATGTTGCACCTTCAGGCTTTCTAGTTTCCCCAGGTTCTCTCCTCAGGACTTCATCTCCATGTATCTGCTAAGTATTTTCACACTGGTTTGCCTTATAAATTGAATGTCTCATAGAAGCCCTAACTGTAATTCCCCTACTTTGTCCCCAAAGTTTACCCTCTAATACCTGTCAGGCCTTCCTCCCATTCCTGTTATCTGTGAAATCTCCAAGGAAAACAAAAAACCTAGCATCTCTTCTCATTCCATAACTTATTCCCCAAATCAATTGTATTTGAATACACCCCCCTCCTCTCAGAGCACAATAAAACTAAAACTTGCCATCATTTCCCTAGATATTATAACAGCCTCCTAACTGTCCTACTTTCTTCATTTGGTCTCTCTGTATTGATTCATTGTCCAAATTTCCATTAAACTAGCAGCATAGTTAAAAGGCAAGTATGGACATTTAAATGAGTATATGTATAGGCAGGAAACACAGTGACCAGATTTGTTATAGAAGGGTGTCTCCTGTCATAACTTTAATGATCTCCTGGCTCCTGATTCTGCAGGACCAGGTCGAAGATCTTTATACTGGATGCAGAAGGGAAGAGACCTTGTCCATCATACATTTGTAGCCTACTCAGTCAACTCTCCCCTAAGCATCATAAACATTACTAACATATCTTTCTATTCAGCAAATTTACCATATTTGATAATTCTTAGAATATGTTTTTGTTGAAATATGCACAGAAAATATGCACAGAAAAACCTAAATATTGTAAGTGTAAAGATTGATGAATTTCCTCAAAGTGAACACATCTGTGTAACAAGCACCTAGATCAAGAAAACAGAGCACTGTCAGCCCCCAAGAACGTTCAGAAACCCCTTCCAGTCACCCCATCCTGTCAGTGATCACCACCTTTCTGACTTCTAATACCACAAGTTTGCCTGTATAATAGAATCATTCTTTTCTGTCTTCCTTCATTCAATTTTGCCTATTTGTTGAAGGAATGAACTGATGATTTGTCCTATAAGCACTAAACTGACTTTCTGTTCTCTGAAAATCACTGTGTTAGAAATGGCACATAGCAATGAAAACTCATATTAGGGATATCCTAAAGGGATGTGCTGTTTGTTCCAATATAAGTGTGCACAGATCCACACATCAGTTTCTGATGACAAGAACAGTTGCTATCATTTATTGACCATCTGCCAAACACTAAGGATGTTACCGACAATCATCACAATGAGTCTCAGGTTGACTAACTTCTTGTAAGCCAAATATCTGGTAAGTGAATGATCATGATCTCCACTCAGGACTGATTCTCAAGGCCACGTGCTAGTAGACAGCTTATGAAATTTTTCCCAAACTGTCAGACATAATGCATAAGACATGCATTATCTAATAGACCAGGGCCAAAATGGAAAGGCTCTTTCTCTGGAAACAACTTGGTCTACTCAGCAAAACAGCAGCTTAGGGCCCACCCAAAGCCATGTTTTCATTGACTCTCATTCCACATAGCATCCTATCATTTTGTACAAAGCTTCTGTCCACGGCAGAGTGAAATGACAACCACATGCCCACAATCACACGTGAAGAAAGTTCAGAGAACTGCCATCTCAGGTGCTTGGAAGCTTGGACATGACCTTTCTCTGATTCCTAGAGATCCCTAAATTGGTGTGATGGAGTTAAATACACTTTGCTGTTTCCCATTTTTTCCTGTTTGCCATGCTCCTTACTTCAGGGTCCTGAGTTCATTTTCTTACAAAATAATAGTAAAATTCAGAAACAATACATTTGTCTTTTATAAATGCTCTGAACACATATTCTTGCTTAATCCTCTAACCTTGTGGGATATTTTTCCATTTTTTCATGAAAAAAAAATGGGAGCTCCAAGAAGCTAAATAGTTTTGCCAAGGTCATGAAGCTAGGTGGTAGATCCAGGATTTAAATCCAAGCTGGCCTAAAGACAAAGGCTATTTGCTTAATTGTTTTATATAAGAAGATGTTTTGACACTTTATAGTTACTAGATCCTTTACCCTTGAGACAATTTAAAGGCTAGTTTTTTTTATCCCCTCCCTCCAACCCCATCTCCCCCCAAAGCAGATACAGGGGTTTGGGAATGGAGTGAGGTCACCCACTAGAAGTGGTTCTCGGGTCAAGCCAGCTAGGCCTCTCTGCTCCAATCATGTCCAGTTTTTCCAGCCTGTCCACAGAGATTGTGGCTCATCCTCTGGATGCAGTGGCCAAGTCACTTTCCGCAACCCACCTGTGCCCAAGACCCAAGAGTGCTGCAGTGTCTGATACAAGGGAGTTTGCTCACTCCTCCCTGATTCCAGTGCTGCAGGGTGACAAGGAGTTCACCAAAAAAGGTGTTCTTGTCATTGAAAAAGGACAAAAATTGTCCTCACCAGAGGGTGAATGTAGGAAAGACTATAAACTGTTTAGCACATGGTAGGCATTTATTAAAATGTAACAACATGGCACAAAAACAGACACATAGACCAATGGAATAGAATAGAAACCCCAGAACTAGACCCACAAACGTATGGCCAACTCATCTTTGACAAAGCAGGAAAGAACATCCAATGGAAAAAAGACAGCCTCTTTAACAAATGGTGCTGGGAGAATTGGACAGCAACATGCAGAAGGTTGAAACTAGACCACTTTCTCACACCATTCACAAAAATAAACTCAAAATGGATAAAGGACCTAAATGTGAGACAGGAAACCATCAAAACCTTAGAGGAGAAAGCAGGAAAAGACCTCTCTGACCTCAGCCGTAGCAATCTCTTACTCGACACATCCCCAAAGGCAAGGGAATTAAAAGCAAAAGTGAATTACTGGGACCTTATGAAGATAAAAAGCTTCTGCACAGCAAAGGAAACAACCAACAAAACTAAAAGGCAACCAACGGAATGGGAAAAGATATTCGCAAATGACATATCGGACAAAGGGCTAGTATCCAAAATCTATAAAGAGCTCACCAAACTCCACACCCGAAAAACAAATAACCCAGTGAAGAAATGGGCAGAAAACATGAATAGACACTTCTCTAAAGAAGACATCCGGATGGCCAACAGGCACATGAAAAGATGTTCAGCATCGCTCCTTATCAGGGAAATACAAATCAAAACCACACTCAGGTATCACCTCACGCCAGAGTGGCCAAAATGAACAAATCAGGAGACTATAGATGCTGGAGAGGATGTGGAGAAATGGGAACCCTCTTGCACTGTTGGTGGGAATGCAAATTGGTGCAGCCGCTCTGGAAAGCAGTGTGGAGGTTCCTCAGAAAATTAAAAATAGACCTACCCTATGACCCAGCAATAGCACTGCTAGGAATTTATCCAAGGGATACAGGAGTACTGATGCATAGGGCCACTTGTACCCCAATGTTGATAGCAGCACTCTCAACAATAGCCAAATTATGGAAAGAGCCGAAATGTCCATCAACTGATGAATGGATAAAGAAATTGTGGTTTATATACACAATGGAATATTACGTGGCAATGAGAAAAAATGAAATATGGCCTTTTGTAGCAACATGGATGGAACTGGAGAGTGTGATGCTAAGTGAAATAAGCCATACAGAGAAAGACAGATACCATATGGTTTCACTCTTATGTGGACCCTGAGAAACTTAACAGGAACCCATGGGGGAGGGGAAGGAAAAAAAAAAAAAAAAGAGGTTAGAGTGGGAGAGAGCCAAAGCATAAGAGACTCTTAAAAACTGAGAACAAACTGAGGGTTGATGGGGGGTGGGAGGGAGGAGAGGGTGGGTGATGGGTATTGAGGAGGGCACCTTTTGGGATGAGCACTGGGTGTTGTATGGAAACCAATTTGTCAATAAATTTCATATAAAAAAAAATAAAATAAAAACGTTGAAAAAAAAAAAATAAAATGTAACAACAAATAGAGATACCCTAGGATTTTACATCCATTAACTCATGAAGTCTTCCTCCTTCTGAAGCCTGTGAGTGGCATCATCCTCCTACAGATGGGGAAATAAAGCCTGAAAGGTGAGGAAGCTGTCCAGCACCACACAAAGAGTCAGCAGAAGAGAAGAACAGCTTCAAGCTCTGTCCATTTGACTACAAACCTCATGTTTCTGTCTGTTCCTCAGCATTCTCACCTCTAAAATCTTTGAAAACAATATTTATCCCTGGAGATCATTGTAAGGATTAAATAAGAATATATGCAAAGGACTTAGGACAGTGCTGGGAATGTAATAAGCACACTTAAAAATAATAATGGCTAATATTGGAGTACACACTGCTTTATGAGGTGGGTATAATTATTATTCCCAGTTTGCATATGTGAAAACTGAGCTACCAAGTAGTTGGAAAACTTGCTGAAGATCATGATGTAAGAAAGTGGATGAGCATGGGTTCAAATTTAAGCAGTCTGACTCCAGAATTCACATCCTTAAGCACGGTGTTATGCTGCTGCTTTGTGCTAGCTATAATGGTTATTAATGTTATTAGTACTTCAAATGTCAAAGAATATGAAATAGGATTACAGATGTATGGGATCTCCTCTTTTACCACCTCTGCCTCCTCTCTGATCACTTGTATGCATCAACCCGTCAACTTCCTCATAGAAAAATTCTAAGTTTATGAGGGGCCCATGTGCTTATTAACTTCCCTGAGTGTGAATTTAATTATAGGCTCATGGTTTAGGAAGAAGAACTTTCTTCTCATAGTAGTAATGTCCTGAGTGAAAAAGGAGAAACATAAAACTATATCTGGAAAGAAAAAACAGGAAGACAAAAAGAGGGAATCAATGCTAAGCAGACCCTTCTTGAGGATGTGGGGGAAAATTTTAAATTACACTTTCTGCCTCTCTACAATCTTCCTCATTTAGACTCCGGAAGACCATGAATAGTGCAAAGACTTTATCTTTCTCTGATGGGGGAAGTCTGTCGCCAAATGGCCTATAGCCAAACTATGAGCCACTGTAAGAAATGACCCAGCTTAGAGAAGGCTGGAGACCCTTTTCCCCCGAAACAAGATTTCTATAGCAATTAGACATCAGTCTCCAGCACTGAAGGGTATGGAAGCCTTTAAGCCTTCGATCTGCCAGCTGAGTCCTAGGACTGAAGAAGCCCCAAGCCTGGGACCAAGAGGAAGTTTACAGAAAAAAAGGCTGTGGCATGATACTCTAGCCTAGCAGGGACCATCAGGAGCTGGGAACCCAAGGTTTCCCCAAGCCCATGATGTTGTCATGCTTTTGCTGAGATGAGCTCTATCACTGCTCTGCTCAGAAATAAGCTTAGCATAAACCTGCTTGGGCTGCACACCTATAACTGGACAGTCACAAACCATCTGCAGGGTCTCCAGTTCCCCCAGAAACAACTCAGGCTCCTTCCACCTCCAGCTGATTTCTAGCCATTTGAAGCTGCTATTATGATCTGTGAACGAATGAATGGGAGCTGTATGGGGAGATTTCCTACCCTCCATCTATCCTTCCTCCTCAGACCACATGTAAACAGATTCTCAGAGGCTATAGCTTGAATATAGGACTTAAATCCTAAAATCTATCAGTGAAATTGCAGTAAAATCTGAGTAAAGGAATAAAATTGGAGTTTCTCAAAAGGTTTTCACTTCCTTACAGATTTGGGATCCACATAGTTAAAAAAAAATCATGATTATTAAGTAAATCTTATCCTATCAGTCTTTTATTCTTAATCTCTTTAAATATTTTTAAACAGTAGATCACACCTTCACATTTAATTATATGTATAGCCTCATTTCTAAAGTTGGCAACCAAAATCCTTGATTAGGTTTAACTGATGAAGCCTGATTATTCACAAAGAGATGCCAAGGTCTGGAATGGAGTGGAAATATGTCTAGTATTGAATGATATTAAATTTAAAGTGATCAAATCATGCCAGTGTACAGGCCTGTTTGTAAATCACTGGCACCTGTGAATGTGTTATAATCCAGCTTTCTGTGATGTTCCCTCCGGAATTAACATACAAATCTGCTGAGGGGCTCTAAGATGTCTGCAAAAGTGATCTCTCCAACTTCCTGAAAAGTCTTTAATAGCATGAATAATGTATGTTCTATTAAAATCCAGTGTCTCCTCACATTAGCATATCAGAGTTTGGGACAGGTTGGCATCTTACCTGTATTTTATCCTGGGTAGGTGGGACAGAGTAGAAGTGTATGCAGTAAATCCAGACTGTCTGGGTCTGATTTCTGGCTTTACTACCAATTAGCTACATGACTCTGAGCAAATTTCTTAACCTCTCTGTCCAAATGTTCTGACCCATAAAACCTAATGGGAGTACTTCCCTTGAGTTTTGGGGAAGGTTAAACGAGTTCATCAGGATAAGGGAAGAGAAGCAAAAATAATACAAAAACAGGGAGGAGGACAAAAACATAAGAGACTCTTAAACAGAGGGTTACTGGAGGGGTTATGGGGGGGTAATGGGCTAAATGGGTTAGAGGCATTAAGGAATCTACTCCTGAAATCATTGCTGCACTTAATGCTAACTAAGATGTAAATTTTAAAAATAAACAAAAAAAAAGTAAATATGAAAGAAATCTTACACATAACCAAAATTACCACCATGCTAGGCATTAAATATTTTTCAAATTCCATTAGAAAAATGAGTTCATCAGGAAATCATAACATTGAAAAGATTAACTATGATCCTCTGTTACATAACTGACTGCCTTCTTGACTTGAATTAATGTAGAATGAGATAGTGACCCCTCTGTACTGGCTCAAACTAGTCAGAATGTGCTGTCTCAAGGGAGGTTTTCTGACACAGCTGGACTCCAGATTGAGGCGGAGTACATCCCCTATGCATGTCTTTGCCCCCTAATCATAAGCCCCACAATAGGATGAAGGACTTCTGTCAGATTCAGCCTGTCCTCGGAGAAGCCACTGCAGGAGAGACTCTGGAGATTTATCTCTACTTGATTTGGCTCAGGTCTGGCCAGTTAGTTGAAGACTGAGAAGGAATAGTGTTTCCTGTCACCATGAGGTAACCATGTTTCTCAGCTCAGATCAGCAAGGAATGGTCAAGCTCAAAAGAAGGTGTTGTTTGATGTAATCAGAACTCCTTACAGATGACCACCCAAGCCCATGATGTTATAAGAAAAAGGATTGACAAAGGCCTTGAAGTAACACTTACCTCTCGGGTTTTGTAAGGACCAAAAGGATGGTTGCCTGTCCTAAGCAGCAGCTGCTCGGTTAGGCCCAGAGGCAGAAATGCTGATGCAGGCTGGAAATACAAGGCTCCATGCTCCACCTCCGCCCCCCCACCCCCCCAGCTTTGACCCTCCAGTCCCAGCACTCACCATAGCTCCAGAGTGTGTGTCTCTTCTCATCCGTTTCTCTGTTTGTGAAAAACATTTTTTGCTGTGTCAATAAAGACCAACATTTTATAAACCTCCTGGTAGAAGTAAGGGAATAACAGGTCTTCTGGGATCCGAATGCAAATCCAAGAGATTTTCATAGTTGAACTTCCTGAACCCCCTGAGTGCTGGGCCAGGCTGCTCTGGGACTTGGAAGGAAGCACCAAACAGTAGTACATCCTGATGATTTTTCACAGGGGCGCGCCAGAGGAATATTCAGTTGCCCCATACTGAGCACCTTCCCTTCCCAAAGAGCCAGCCCCATGAATAGACAGGTGGGGACCAAGAGAGTAGAGATGAGGACACACACACACACTGTGCTGCTGGAACACCAGAGGCCATGAAGAATTTCCATTTCTAGAGAGAATAAGCCCAAGCTCTTTCCAAATTCTGCCAAAGAGAAACCAGGCAATGTAGCCAGAAATGTGCATGAGTGCTTTATACATATGTGTCAGAGAGGAGGAAAGAAGTTCTCTTTTCACCTGTACCTAGGGAATGAAGGTGGTTGAAAATGAAGTTATAATGAGGAAGCAATCTCTCTCTCTCTCTCTCTCTCTCTCTCTCCTGGTAATAACCTTAGAGGTCACACATCCAGCATGATGTAGTAGAAAAGCTGGGATCTATTTCTGGATCTGTCTCTTATCAGCTGTGTGATAATGAGCAAATTAACTCCTTGAGCCTTTTAGGCTTCACTTATAAACTGGGAATTATGGTTATTTCATGGGATTGTTAGAATTATGCTAGACTATGAAGGGACTCAGAAAAGGTCTTGGCACATCATATAATTTCCATACATACTCTCTTTCCTTTCCAATAGGAAATTGAGAACAGGCTTCAGTGATGTCTTAATGCCCCTACATTGCCCATCCAAAGGTCACTTTTCCCCCACCACTCATAGAGGGTTATTTGGGGGGGGGGGGGAGGAGGTTAAATAAACTTATTTGGGGATACATTTGGATTTACAGAAGAGTTACAATACAGTTTCTATATTTCCCTCCCCTAGTTTCCTTAGTGTTAACAAATTA
Organism: Felis catus; assembly: GCF_018350175.1. Lineage (NCBI taxonomy): Eukaryota > Metazoa > Chordata > Mammalia > Carnivora > Felidae > Felis > Felis catus. The sequence continues at coordinate 60,447,994 of NC_058377.1, read as the reverse complement.
CATGAACATGGTATATTTGTCAAAACTAAGAAATTAGTAGTAGTGTATCATTACTAACTAAAGTCCGGATTTTATTTAGATCTTGACAGTTTTTCCATTAGTATCTACTTCTTTGGTCCTGGATCCAGCATAGGGAACCACATTGTAATTAATCATCATGTCTCCTTAATCCAGCCTGGTCTGTGACAACTTCTCAGCTTTTCCTTGGTTTCCATGACCTTGAGAGTCTTGAAAAATATTGGTCAGTAATTTTGTTAAAAGCTCTGATGTTCTAACTCCCTAACTTCAGCCATCCTTTCCTCCTTTCTCACCCCCCTGGAGAGGAGGACAATGTAGAGGTGCCAGGCTATCCTGCAGGGTGTTCTGACTCCTCTTTACTCCCCTCCAGGTCTCCATATGTCCTGCAGATTCAAGAATGGGACATTTCAGGGTTCTGTCTGCTTGAGGTCATTAGCAGTTCCTGAGGTTTTCCTGGAGGTTCTCCCAATTAGGAAACCAAACTCTGTCCTCCATGGGCTGCACCCCAATGTAAGACTTTCCCATTTCTATCACATCCCTTTTTTCATTCATTGAAATTTTAGACATTTTTCAGGTTCTTCTCATGCTCCAAGCTCTAAAAGGTAAAGAGATCATTTTTTAATGGATTCTTAACTGTGTTGAAATACTGACATCTCTGATGAAATCATTTCTTTAGTTTTCCTGGCATTGCATTCTGAGAGGCATTCTTTGCCTTAAAATAATAAATATGGCTAATGCCAGGTTGTCTCTCAAATCTGGCATTGGAGGGAAAATGATAAATGGAGGTAAATTGGTGAAACCTGAGACCAATTCCATTTGCTCATGAGAGATTGATCCCTGTTGTGTTGATTCCAAAATCTACATTATCCAACAGTCTTTGAAATGGTTCACAATATTGGAGTTCCTTATATTCACTGTGCTTTACCTAGAGATTAATCAGGTACCAATCCTATTCTTCAGTAGACCATGCCTTTGAAAGAGTAAAGCATGTGCAAAACCTAAAACGGACTTGACAGACAAGAGAAAAATAGAGAAGTCTTTATATAAATAAAATGGTGTTTGAGTTGGCCTTAAGATCTGGAAATAAAAGGCTTACCAGGATTATATTAGTTAAGAATATTGTATATGGAATCAAACAGGGCTTAAACTCCTTATTACTACACTAAATACCCTATCCCAAGTACCTAGACTCTAAGTGCATCAATTTTAATTAGTCATGGGTAAACAAGAAGACCCATTCTATGGATATTGATCGGTCTCTGCCCTAGGCACCTATTGCTATTCAGTGAGCTCCTGTACAAGTGTCCATATTAATAGTCATAAACAAAGAAGCCTTAGGAGAAACCTATGCTCAGGCAGAGCCTCTATCCCTACTACTATGGATACATACATTAAAGGACAACTCTGAGCCTGATTCTTCACTATTTCTAGGAGAGTCTAGACAGTCTTCTAGTGGCACGTTAATTGTATTAAACTAATTTGTATTGCCCTTACAATATAGGTGGTAATATTCCATAGACAGATTCATTTTCTTTCCTACACTGCTTCTGCCAACACCACCATTTTTAGATTTACACCATCAGGATATCCCAAGAGCATCACTGGCAACCAAGGAACTGATTTTGTAATCAAAGAATTCTGTTAATGGGCTTGCCCTATGGAATGCATCGGTCTTACAATATACACCATCAAGCAGAAAAAGTTGACCCAATAAAACTATGAGATGCCCTGCTGAAGGCTCAGGTATGACACCAATTTGGAAACCCCACCCTATGAGATAGGAAGGTTGTCCTATAAATTCTGGTACATGATCAAAATCAACTAATATATGGTTGCATTTTTTCATATGCACTATATACACACACTTTAAAGAATCCATGGGGGGAGGTGTAAGTGACCCCTATCACCATCAAACAAGTAACTCATTTATAGAACATTTTCTTTCCATCTTCCAACATAGGACTCAGCCCTGTTTTAGAGGGTGTAGTAAAAAAAAGGGGGGGGGGCTTGGAGGGGGGAGAAGACCTACCAGAGTAAGCAAACTTGGTTCTAATAAACTGGAATTTGCAACTATCCCCTGGCTCTATGGGGCTTCTTCAGCCACTGATTAAAGAGGCACAGGATGGAGTTTCTATACTGGCTGGAGTGACCTATTTCTAATACCAAGGAGAATTTAAGTTGTTGGTACATAATGGGGCAAGGAGGACCTTGCCTAAAACCCAAATTATACATTGGAAAGATTCCTACTTATAAATTCTGGGGCTTCTTCAGCCACTGATTAAAGAGGCACAGGATGGAGTTTCTATACTGGCTGGAGTGACCTATTTCTAATACCAAGGAGAATTTAAGTTGTTGGTACATAATGGGGCAAGGAGGACCTTGCCTAAAACCCAAATTATACATTGGAAAGATTCCTACTTAGGATTGCTTGATAACAATAACCAGTGCATTAAAGACAGGAACATTAAGGATACTGATCCTTCAGGAATGATTTGGATTACCCACCAGGGAAAGAACACTGAAGTACTAAACGTACTGGCAGTAAGGGGAATTTGGAATGAGTGGCAATTTTGATCTTCTAGACAATACCAAGTTGGGGACTGTTGCAGCATGTATATGTTATATTGATCTGTTGTATATTGATGTATATTATTGAACATGTACAAAGCAACCCTGTGGTGTGTATATTAATATCTTTATTTAATAAATACATTGTAGCTCAGAGGGATGGCACATGGCTGGTAAATAGCAGGGTTAGCACTGAATCCATGTCGGCACTATCATGAGATCTATGCTCTTTTCTACCCCACCCCACAGCAGCTTGCTCGGTGCCTATAGGAATGAGTGAGGGCAGTGATGTGAAGTACTCATTTTCTGAGTGTCTGCTAATTCACATATAGGTTTCTTTTTCTTCTCCTCCTCCTTCTTCTTCTCCTTCTTCTTTTACTGTTTCCACTTTTCTTTCTGGAACTATGTCCCTGGAATCAAATCATTACAGTGATACAATTTGAATATTAGATGTCACTTGATAACCTTCCACTAAGCAAATTCTCATAAAAACAGAACTGGAATTTACAAAGAGGCATGAAGTGTTTTTAGGTTTCCTAATCTATACCAAACATTAAGCAAAGTTCAACTGATGTTTTTAACCTTAAGTTATATAGGGACCAAAAAAAAAAAAAAAATCTGAGTTGGAAGGAATTGAGAATCCTAGCCTCCTCACCCTTCCTTTTTTCTCCTTCCTCCTCCACAGCTTGTGACCACATCCCTACCAGCTGCCCCTACAGCCTCTGGTTGAGTTGACAGGGCAGCCTGTCTTCTCTGGGCTGTCACTAAAATGAGGTTCTTCCCTGCACATTTTAATTCTCATACATCTACTTTGTCACTTCACTCCATTCAGCCTCAGTGTCCTCTCCTGTAACATGAGTTTAATAACTCCTGAATCACTAAATTGTTATGTGGCTTAAATAATATAACCTGAACATAGCAACAGTATTCACAATGGTCAAAAGCTAGAAGTCACCCAAGTGTCCACTGACAGATGAATGGGGAAACAAAATGCACATACAGACATTGGAATATTATTCAGCCTGTAAAAGGAAAGAAAGCCTGTCGTGTTATTCACAACATGAATAAACCCTGAGGACATTGTGTTAAGTAAAATAAGCCAGTCACAAAAGGACAAATACTGTATGACTCTACTTCTATTGGGGCACCTAAAGAAGTCAAATTCATAGAGATGGAAAATTGAATGGTGGCTTTCAGGAGCTCAGAGGAGGAGATAATGGGCAGTTATTGTTTAATAGGTAACAGAGTTTCCAATATGATGAGATGAAAAAAGTTCTATGGACGATGCTGATCTGATGGTCACACAATGAGGTGAATGTATTTAATACCACCACTGAACTATATACTTAAATGATTACGATGGTAAATTTCTTTAGGTAATTTTACTACAATTTTACTACAATTTAAGTAATTGCAATTTTTTTGCAATTTAAGAAATAACTTTTTACTACAATTTTTACTATAATTAAGAAATACAATTTACTACAATTTAGGAAATAACCTGTGAAAATCCCTAGTTCAGTGACAAGTACACAGTTGGTGCTCAATAAATGTCAATTCCTTTCTTACCACTCACTGGTGTGATACCTGCCTTTGGGTCATGCAGTATAAATCCCTCACCCCTTGATGTTAAAAGAATATCAACACTCTCCTGAAAAGGACTGGTTTCTGGAAGGAGGAAGCACAGGATGGCACTTTAGGAAGAGCTCCAGGCACTCTTGTCGCCGTCCAGACCTCCTTAGGAGCAGCTCCCACACGTAGGCACAGCATAGGGCTGTGGAGTGATGGTGACCAGCGTCAAAGAAGGCAGCACGAATCCTCCATCTAGTAGGTGCTGAGGACCATTAGATACTGAGGACCTGGGAGGGAGCGCTCAGCAAGGCTGAAATGCAGCAAGGCTGAAATGCTGAAGAGCTTTCGCTTAGTGTCTGCCCGGGGCATCTGAGCCTCCTCCACCCACTGACCCTTAGCTCCGCCCTGCACATCACCCTCTCCTCCCAAGCTCCTCCCACTCCCTGCCCCTCGGCCCGCCTCCCTTTCAGACTTGCCTCTGAAGGAAAATCGAAAGTGAAATAGGGAACTTGCCACCAGCTGCGGACTCCCCTGAAAAGGTGAGTGACTTGCCCAAACCCAAGCGCCCCAGCCCTGGCTGGGGGACATCTCCCCCTTGCCCCGGATCTGAGGGTCCCCTTCCATCCAGGTCTCATCCCTAGAGCCTGGGGTCCCTGTTCTCCCTTCTCCGCAGAGGGACTAGTCTCGATCAGCCCAAGCCCAGCGGTTCCTCCGGGGCTGACAGCCTGCCTGGGAGGGGGCCTGGCTGTGTACGTGACTTCCAAGTTACAGGAAAGGGGGAAGGGGCGAGGGCCGCCTTACGGCTGCTGCCGCCTGGGCAGGGAGAACGGGGCAGCAACCTAGCCTGGAGCGTGGTCTAGGGCAGCCCAGCGTGGGTAGGTCCGCAGTCCTGGAGACCCTCCTCTCCACAGTTCCCCTCTGGGAGGGAGAGGGGCAGGGTAGTAGATAGGTCTGGGTCTGTGCCCCAGAGGCAATGAGGACAGTTACCAGGTTCCGGAAGCTGAGAGGAGAGCCCGGGAAGCGCTCTACCACGTGGGTGGGTGGGTGTGAACACGTACATACACATACAAGCACATGCATGTATACGTACTACACCTATATGTACACACTTGTAAACATATTATGTATGCAGTCCTGTAGCCTGTGCATAACGCCTGCCATTATCGCGCAGACTAACGAAGACGTACGCAAAGCACGCAGCACCTCCTGTAGCGCATGGAGAGTGCGTGGTAAAAGGCCGCACCTGTTACCACGAGCTGCTTGGCAGTGCCCTGGCACCCGACATGGGAGAAGACGCACAGGAAAAGCCCAGGGGCCGAGGGTTTAAGTAGCGGTGGACCTGATGAAGATGGAGTTGCACACAGCTCTATCTCTGAAGTTCCCCAAAACAATCTTGCTCTCTTTGGGAGACTGCGTTTCCCCGCTGTCTGGCTGGATCAGTGGATGAGACTAGGGAGGAGAAGCTCTTGTTGCTCAAGTTAACGTTCTCATCTTATTTTCACACCCTCCACCTCACTCTTCCTCAGGGTTTCCTTGGGATTGCTTTTTTTTTTTTTTTTTTTTTTTTTTTTCCCTCACACAGCCCTTCTCATCTTCTCTTTTCCTTTTCTCCCCTCCTACTAGGCTTCCGCAGGCTCTCCACAGGGCTGCCTCATAGGAACGTTACCGCAATGGCCTCAGCAGCGCCCCTGGCGATGATGTGGGAGGAGGTCACTTGCCCTATCTGCCTGGATCCTGTCGTGGAGCCTGTGAGCATTGAATGTGGCCACAGCTTCTGCCACGACTGCATCTCTCAGGTCGGAAAAGATGGGGGCGGCGTCTGCCCTGTGTGTCAGCACATCTTCTTGCTCCGGAACGTCAGGCCCAACTGGCCGCTGGCCAACATGGTGGACAACCTTAAACAAATTGGCCAGAGTGCCAAGGAGGGCATGCAGCGGGAGCGGTGCGAGGTGCACGGAGAGAAACTGCACCTGTTCTGCGAGGAAGACGGGAAGATCCTTTGCTGGGTGTGTTCCCAGTCCCAGAACCACCGTAACCACCACATGGTCCCTATTGAGGAGGCTGCTCAGGAGTACAAGGTGAGGCCTCAGCACAGAGGTGAAAGCATGTAGAAGGAGAGGCATCCCTGGTGGGTGCTTTGTTCCCCAGAGCCGGGGAGGTAGAGTCACCTGTGGAGTTGAGGGGTTGGGGAAAGGAAGGGTGCCTCCCACCTTCCCTGTCTAACTTAAGCCAAGAACTGCAAACTTGGTACAACTTTCTCATTTCCCAGGAGCAGGGAATACACTGAGGAAATGCTACAAGAATCACATTTCCTTGTCTCCTGATTAATTAGGAATGAGCATGCCCCCTACCAACAGTGTAGCTCTATGTTGTAAGAAACATTAGGCTTCTTCCAAAGTCTTCCCATCCACAGAATTTCCACCCCAGTCAGACTGTAGTCTCCCCTCTTTCTCAGCACTCAGTCTTTTCAAAGAACCAGCATGGTTTTCTCCTTCCTTATGCCACCCCACCCCACCCCACCCCACCCCACTTCTTGGTCTGATTAGGCACTAACCTATCGTTCTCTACAGGAGAAGCTCCAGGTGGCATTAGGGAACCTGAGAAAAGGACAACGGTTGGCGGAGGAGTTGGAAGTGGATATTGCAATGAAGAGAGCAGCCTGGAAGGCAAGAATCATGTCCTAAAAGGAATCTCAGATCAGAAGCCAGGGCAGAGTCTAGGGTCACAGACTCAAGCTCTAACCATAGCTATGCCCATCCGAGGAGTGATAGTATATCTCACTCTCCAAGAACCAGCTATCCTCTAGGCCTCCTGACAGAGAGGAATAAAAAGGAGAGAGCTCCCAATCAGATAGAAAAATCAAGAGTCTTAGGAAAAAGTGCTGAGAGGAACAAGCCATACCCTAAAGCTCCTGCTCCCTGAACCCAGTCTTAGGAAATGACAGAATCACTGCCTCAGCGTCTGGGACAGAGGTCTCCCAGGAGAGATGCCCGATGGCCAGGCCTGTCAGTAAATGACAAGGGCTGTGAGGAACAGACTTAAGGGAATGACCAAGACCAAATGTAGAAAAACCAATCTGACCAGGTGGTTGCTTAACCATATCCAGATCACTGGTCCAAAGTAGAATGGAGACCTAAAGCTTGTTCTATACCCATAACTTGGAGGTAGGGTAGTCAGGGATTAGATGAGTGGAGGGAACTCATGGCCTGTAGAGCCCAGAAAGGGAAGATTTGGGATCAGAGAAGGATGAGTCAGGCTGTGGTGGCAAAAGGAGTCATCCTGTGTCGTCAGGTGACCTTCCAGTCACCAGCAGGAGAGGACAAGCAGAGATTATCCCAAAGACCCCCTTTCCTCAGGACTTCAGAGCAATGTTGTGAGCCTGTCTTTGTGAGGTTGTTGGGGGTAGGGATGGATGTGACTCTCTCAGGAACTCCCTGAGAAATGAAGACACGGGGACACATTTGGGTACTGAGTGGGTTTTGAAAGTCTGCTACCATACATATGCGACTGTAGGACAGCTACAGTGTGCCCCCCCCAAATAATCCCATTCCCCTCTGAGCCCAGAAGCCTCACTCACTTATCTCCCCAGAAAAATTCTGTGTGTGTGTGTGTGTGTGTGTGTGTGTGTGTGTGTGTGTTTGCTCTCAGACCCAGAGTCTGAGTGATGAATCTACGGGGAACAGAAACCAATATGAGTACCTTCATTCCTGAAGCTTAGGAGATTTTGATAAAAACCTCTCTCTTTCCATTTACACCAAAGAGTCAGGTTGAGACACACAAACTGAGGATTCACACAGAGTTTGTGCAGCAGCAGAACTTCCTGGCCGCAGAGGAACAGAGACAGCTACAGAAGCTAGAGATGGAGGAGAAGGAACAGCTGAGAATCCTGGGCGAGAGGGAGGCCACACTGGCCCAGAAGAGCCAGGCCCTGCAGGAGCTGGTCGTGGAGCTGGAGAAGAGGAGCAGGGGCTCAGCCCTGGAGCTGCTGCAGGTGAGCCATCCCCCTCCCTGAGGTTCAAGGAGCAACTGAAAAAAGGCTAAACCCGGTCCCTGGAATATTCCCAAACTGGAATTCAGACCCATGCTTGGTTTGCGCTCAAGTCATGGGAAAGGTGCAGAGTTAGGAGGAAATATTCCATACAGCAATTCAAAGAACCAGCCATCCCAGGTGAGTGCCTGCTCTGACACCTTCCAGGTTCATGACCTTGAGAAAGTTCCATAACTTTTCTGAGTATCAGGTTTCTCCTATGTTAAATGTACACTACAAGGTTACATATCTCAAGGGATTTTTGTGAGGATTAAATGAGAGAAACCACAAAAGCTTTTACGTGAGCATTTGACCATGAGCAGGTTTTCATAAATGTAACTAAAGACAGTGCCCTGGAAATTAAGAGACAGTGGCTCATCCCCAGCCCTGCCACCAATTCGCTCCATAATTCTAGGTTAAGTCCTTTCCTTTTCCTAGACCTACTGTCTCCATCTGTGGAACAAGGGGAGGGAGTGGACTGAATAACAAGGATCCCCCAGTGTTAGTCATAAATGTACCCTCTTCCCACTTTCTGCTGCTTCTGTGAACTACCCAAACCTGTTGGCATATGTTTGTTCTTTACATCTCACTCTTTCACCTGAAGAAATTTAGCTTAACAGGAAATTTGTCCTAAGCGATAGGAGCCAAGAAATCCTGCGTTGATAGGTTACTGATTTTTTTCTAATTTTGTAACCACCGCCGATTCTTAAATGGCCCATAGTATCTGCCTCTGTGTACTCAGGCTGTCACAGCAATACAGTGAGTTGGATCACGTTATCCCCATTTCATAGATGAGAAAACAGAGGGGCAGAGATGTTGAGAAACTTAGACACTACAGCTAAATAACTTGACCAAGTTCACCCAAGTAGTAAGTGGCAGAGCTGAAATTAAAATGAGCACATAACTATTTTTTTAAACACTCATTGATGTGTGTGCTACTTAAAATCCTCTCGCATCCCTTAATGTGTTTGCCTCGTTTGGGGAAACTATTGACTAGCGGGTCTCTAAAGTCCCCTCTGCTCTAACCTTATACAGTTTTTCTCTTCCCAAACTTGCCAGTGTCTCTGTCAGATGTGGTCATGAAGCCATTTTTTTTATTTGTTTGGTTTGTGCAAAAAGGCTTCCTGGATTGGCTTGACTTGGTAGGCCCTCTTCTCATTGTCTAAATCTTGCTTCTGTCCAACACTGAGCCACACTTTCTAATGCACTTTTGACTGGGCCTAGGAGTGTGCCAATTCCTGGGTAAGGGTTCCTAAGCCCTGCAACAGCATATTCTCAAGTGATTTGATTTCACATACATATGAGAAGGCAGCATTAACTCCAACATAAGACAGAGCCTTTCCTTCCCCCAAATGCAAGCCTGCAAATGAGATAGAGCAGTTTCTGTGCATCCTGACTTGGCCATTCTTTCCCTGTGACTGCCTCTGGGACTCAGCCAGGCTGGGCTACTTGTTCCTTTCCACTCTTCTTCCAGGAATCGGGGCTTTCTAATTTGTCCTCTGAATCAGAGTCCTTAAACTGGTCATCCTTCTCTTAGCTATAGGTCACACCCACGGTGGTTACCCTGGTTACCCCAAAAGCATCCACACCCCTTCTGCTTCAAGCTGGTCAGAAATGTCTTTCAGGCATTGGCCCCAGAGGAATGGAGTAAAGCAGTGTCCTGTGGGTCTTGGGGGCTGGGGGGCATCACCTAACCCACAGAAATGAGGTCTAATGGTAAACCAGTGATTCCAGAATTTACACACTCTCTTTTCTCCTCAGGAGGTGAAAAGTGTCCTGGGAAGGTAAGGAGTTTTCTTTGTAAGAGGAAGGGGCAGGGGGGGTGCCTGGGTGGCTCAGTGGGTTAAGTGTCCAGCTTTGGCTCAGGTCATGATCTTGTGGTTTGTGGGTTCGAGCCCCACATTGGGCTCTGTGCTGACAGCTCAGAGCCTGGAACCCACTTTGAATTCTGTATCTCCCTCTCTCTGCCCCTCCCCCACTCACACTCTCACCCTTTCAAAAATAAACATTAAAAAAAAGGAGGAGGTGGTAGGAAGCACATATACCTGTGGAAAAGGTTTTTGAGTTAGAAAAACATTCACTCATTTTCCCCCCATTCTCATCCCTATTCTCAAATACCCAAACCTCTGTAAAATATTTTCTGTTGTGAAGCTAATTAACAGACATCTTGGTGAGCTGCCGAAAGTAATTATACTATATCATCCTTACAAAGTGAAGCCCCGACCAACAGGGAAATTTCTATTAAGTTCTGAGTCTACAGCCAGTTATGAATCTCCTAGAAAGAGCCAGAGAGTAAGACCCATGATATGGGGAGACGCCTTGAGGTTCCTTACAGAAGTGATTCCATCTGTATTAGATGCCTTGTGATAAAATGAAACAGTGTAAAACAGTGAGTGCCTGCTGACCTCAGGCTTGGAGAGGAGATACAAACTATCCGTAGCTGCAGGGGCCCGTGTAACCACTAAGGCCTAGAAAGGAACTAAATCCTACCTCCTTTTGCCTCCCACCCCCACCCCCAGGGATCCCAGCAAAGGAGGTTTTTGTAAATTTGCATTGAGTTAAATTTTCATCCACAAGGGAGGTTATAGTGTCAGGGTTCAGGAGGGTGAGGTGGGAGTTGGGGACAGGGTCTGTAACTCTGTTTGCCTCAGGAGTGAGTGTTGGAACCTGAAGAATCTGGACATCACCCCTCCAGACCTGAGGAGTGTGTGTCTCGTGCCAGGGCTGAAAAGGATGCTGAGGACTTACGGAGGTGAGGCGACCACCAAGAGACTGGGACTGGGGAACAGAAGTGGGTGATGAGGAAGCAGAGTCCCAGAGTCAGGGAGAGAGAGCAGGTAAGGGTAGGTAAGGCAGGGACAGGTAGGGAAGGTGGTTCCCTCAAAGGTCAGGCCTGGCTGGGGGTCATTTCCTTCCACAGTGAGGCTCACAGATACCTCCTTATCCACAGCCCCTCATCCTCATCCCCAACCAGAGACACCAGGTTCCTGATTCCCCACACTCTCCCAGCCTGACTCTGGTCCCCTCTCTGCAGTACACATCACTCTGGATCCATACACAGCCAATCCGTGGCTCATCCTGTCAGAGGATCGGAGACAAGTGAGGCTTGGAGGCAGCCGGCAGGAAGTGCCTGAAAATGAGGGCAGATTTGACACTTATCCCATGGTCCTGGGTGCCCAGTTCTTTGACTCTGGAAAGGTTTACTGGGAGGTAGATGTGACAGGAAAGGAGGCCTGGGACCTGGGTGTTTGTAGAGACTCTGTGCGGAGGAAAGGGCATTTTTTGCTCAGCCCCCAAAATGGCTTCTGGACAATTTGGCTGTGGAACAAACAAAAATATGAGGCTGGCACCAGCCCCCAGACTCCCCTCCACCTTCGGGTGCCTCCGTGCCAAGTTGGGATCTTCCTTGACTATGAGGCCAGCACTGTCTCCTTCTACAACATCACTGACCATGGCTCCCTCATCTACACTTTCTCCGAATGTGCCTTCGCTGGACCTCTGCGGCCCTTCTTCAGTACTGGTTTTAATGATGAAGGAAGTAACTCAGCCCCTCTTGTCCTCCGTCCATTGGGGGTGGGTTGGTAGGGATCCTCTGACCACTGGTAGCACCCCCTCTGTGGGTGCCCTTCTCAGCCACTGACCCTGCCTCATCTCCGCATGAACTCTGAACCACTTTGTCTCTGCAGACCTGTCAGGACACCAGCAAGCAGACTTTGGCAGGGACTTCACTGAAAATTTATGTCAGATGACCTTCACCATCAGCGTTCCTCCCTAGATTGCTTTATAATTCCCTCTATGAAACAAACTAATTGGCCCAAATCTTCTGGATCAACCAAAACATGTTTCTGCCTTCTTTATGTGACTCAAGTCTCATTTTCTCCTCTCCATCACTAGGCCTTTAGTCAGATCTCAGTTATTTACCTTTGCAGAGTTTGCAAAGGGGCTTCCTTTGTACGTGGGGCCTCAATCTAACCCATTCGATCCTTGTTCTCATATACATCTAGGATTATTGTTCCGATGTACACACATATAAGTGGCTCCACACCACCTACAGAAAAACAGCCATACTTTGAAAATAAAGGCTGAATGATCCAGACCTTAGACTTCTACGTTACGTATCCAGCCTGCTGTACTCCCCATCCCTGCCATGCTCTCCCAACCACATCTTGTTGATATTGGAGTTGGTTAAGGGGTGCATCAATCTAAATCGAAGGGGTAATGGTTTTTTGATAGGTCAGCTTGGCTAGGCTATAAGCCATCAGGTTTTCAATCACTAATCTAGATATTGCTGTGAAGGTATTTTGTAGGTGTTATTAAAAGTCCACAATCATTTGACTTTAACGGAGATTGTCCTGGATAAATTGGGTGGGTCTAATCCAATCAAGTGAAAGACGTTAAAAGCAGAACTGAAGCTTCACTGAAGATAGTCCATCTATGAGTCGCAGCTTCAGCTCAGGCCAGAGTTCCAGCCTGCCCCTCCTAATGGCCTGCCCTGCAGATTTAGGTCCTGCCTTGACAGCCCCCACAATTGTATAAATGCAATAAGTCTTTGCATGTCTCCTAATAGTTCTGCTTCTTTGGTTGAACCTGATTGATGTGAAGGCCAGGACTCAGGTAATGGCATCACCTGGTGACAGCAAACACTTTCTTGAATTTAAGTTCTTAAGGTTGGAATGAAACTCTATACCCAAGCAATAGCAGGCTGTGAGAGAACCACTATTCTTCAAGCAACCTGATTCTTTGTCTAAAATAGAATCTCAAGGGGAGGCGGGGAAGATGACAGAGTAGGAAGACCCTAAGCTCGCTTCATCCCATGGATACAACTAGATAACACCCCCATCAGCATAAATAACCCAGAAAATGACCCAGAGCCTGGCAGAACAAACTCCACAACTAAAGGCAGAGAAGAGGCCACACTGAAGAGGGTAGAAAGGGTGGAGATCAGTCGGGAGATAAACAGATGGAAAGCTGGGCCCTCCACAGGAAGAAGGGAGCCAGTGGCACAGAGAAGGGCAAGAAGCAGCCTCTACCACACTAGGAAACCTGCACAGGGAAAACAAGTTCCCATAACCTTTGGCTTTGAAAACCAGAGGAGTTGAATTTCATTAAGTTCTTACAACCAGTGGGACTTAAAGCCTGGCATTTTACAAATCAGCTGACTTAGCTTTGGGAGAGACAATAGGAAGCCGAGTGCCCGCCTTAAAGAGACAGTGGGACAAACAGCCCTCAAAAATACAGTATAGAAGCGGCAATTTGAAAAACATCAGGGGCATATGGAAGGGAGCCTTACTCCTCTCAGAGCTTGTACCTGAAGAGCAGGGTATGCTGAGGGACTCATCCAGGAGACACCATTCACCGGCACATCTCTCTCCCACAATGCCCAGAATAAACATGGCAATCTACAAGAAACAACATGATGCCGGGGCGCCTGGGTGGCGCAGTCGGTTAAGCGTCCGACTTCAGCCAGGTCACGATCTCGCGGTCCGTGAGTTCGAGCCCCGCGTCAGGCTCTGGGCTGATGGCTCAGAGCCTGGAGCCTGTTTCCGATTCTGTGTCTCCCTCTCTCTCTGCCCCTCCCCCGTTCATGCTCTGTCTCTCTCTGTCCCAAAAATAAATAAACGTTGAAAAAAAAATTAAAAAAAAAAAGAAACAACATGATGCCAACACTCATTACCTAACTCGCTTATACCAAGTCCCACCCACCCACATAGCAGTGGGTCTGTCCTTTCCAGTCATGCTTGCCTCAGTCCCAGCGCTGCTGTCCCCTCCCCCAGAAGACCAGTGCAAACCGTACCAATACTACAGCCCCCAACCATGCACATTGTGCAGCCTTGGTCCTGGAGGCAGATGCAGCAGGGCCCCTCCTGAGGAAAAGAAGCACACACCTTATTAAAATTGCTTGTTTCACCCACCTGCTTTGCAGATCAGCTCCTACTGACCTGGTACCAGCAGCTGCGGTGGTAGTAAGTCTCATTTCACAAGCAGACCATGGTGCACCCTGTTAAACCATGGGCCCTACCCTGACCAGCCTGGTTTCAGAGGTGGCAGCAGGTCCCCTCTTGCTGGCATGCAAACCTTGCAGGCACAGCGCAGTCCACCTCCTCCAACATGCTCTTTGCCAGAGGCCATTCAAACCGGGACCACAAGCCTGACAACTCCAAAGTGACTCCTTTCCTGGGTTGAGGGGAAGACAACCACATAATGTCAGTCAGAAGGGTGCCCCAGCAGTGGGCTGGGGGAAGACCTCTGGTATGACAGCAGACCGTGCCCAATAACAAAAATTTCTCAGGAACAACACAGGAAAGGCACCTTGGTGCTACTGCATCTCTGGCAAATGTATGATCTAACTCCAGAAGAAGGAGGCTCCCAGCTGGTCTAGTAACACCACAGAGACAAAACACTGCCCATGATAGAGAAAACCACTGGAGACAACTGGACTAAAGGAAAAAGCATCTAAGACCCAACAGCAGGGCATATGCACACACATAGGAGATACTTCTGAAGGGCCACATTCTGGTGAACAGGGGACACTGCATTACAGGGTACTACAAGACCTCTCCTTCACATGGCTGTTACTTTCCAGAGAAGGAGACATAGCTGACTGTCGTAACACACAGAAACAGAGTAAGACAAAATGAAGAGACAGAAGAATATGTCCCAAATGGAAGAACAGGACAAAACCACAGCAAGAGACCTAAACAAAACAGATATATATGCCTGGTAGGGGACTTAAAGATACTGGACTTGAGAAAAGAGTGGGGAACATCAAAGATACCCTTAATAGTGAGATAAAGAACCAATCAGAAAAGAACACAATAAAAATTTTAAATACACTAGATGGAATAAAGAGCAGGCTAAGAAAGCAGAAGAATGAATTAGTGACCCGGAGGACAGAGTAATGGAAAGTAATCAAGCTGAACAGATGATAGGGAAAAAATTAAAATGCAAAATGAGAATAGACTTAGGGAACTCAGTGAGTCCATCAAGCGTAATAACATTTGCATTATAAGGATCCCAGAAGAGGAAGAAGAAAAGAGAGAAGAGAGCAGAAAATTTATTTGAAGAAATAATAGCTAAAAATGTCCCTAATCTGGAAAAGGAAACAAATCCATATTCAGGACAGAGGTCCCCCAATAAAATCAACCCAAGGAGGTCCACATGAGGACACACAGTAATTAAAATGGCAAAAAGTAGTGATAAGGAGACAATTTTAAAAGCAGCAAGATAAAAGAAGACAGTTAAATACAAGAGAAAACCCATAAGGCTATATGTATATTTTTCACCAGAAACTTTGTGGGCCAGAAAGGAGTGGAATGATAAATTCAGAGTGCTGAAAGGAAAAAATCTGCAGCTAAGAATATTCTATCCAGCAAGGCTATCATTCAGAATAGAAGGAGAAAGAGTTTCCCAGACAAACAAACGCTAAACCACTAAACTAGCCCTCCAAGAAATGTTAAAGGGGACTCTTTAAAAGGAAAGGAAAGACCATAAATAAGAGTAAGAAAAGTAGGAAGCACAAAAGCAGTAAAAATGGGTATATCTGTAAAAAACAGCAACAGACTCACAAAATTAAAAAATGTATGACACCATTACCTAAAACATCGGGGAGAAGAGTAAAGAATGAGTCCAATCTTAAGCAACCATCAACTTAATATAGACTGCTATATGCAGATGTTACATACACAAACCAAAAATCAGTAATAAACATGCAAAAAATAATAATAAAGGAATCCAAGTATATCACTAAAGAAAGCCAGCAAACAATGAGAGAAGAGAGCAAGAGAAGAAAGGATCAGAGAAGAGCTACAAAAACAACCACAAAACAAGTTTTAAAAAGTGGCAATAAATACATATGTATTAATAATTATTTTGAATATAAATGAACTAAATGCTCCAATAAAAAGACATAGGGTGACAGAGTAGATTAAAAAAACAAGACCCATCTATATGCTACCTACAGGAGACCCATTCCAGACCTAAAGACACATGCAAATTGAACGTGAGGAGATGGAGAAACATTTATCATGCAAACAGATATGAAAAAGAAAGGTAAGGTAGCAATATTTGGACAAAATAGACATATTTTGGGACATATCACAAAACAAAATCAACAAGAAACAATGGCTTTGAATGACTCACTAGACCAGATAGATTTAACAGGTATATTCAGAACATTCCATCCTAAAACAGCAGAATACACATTCTTTTCAAGTGCAAATGGAACATTCTCCAGAATAGATCACTTATTAGGCCATAAAACAAGTCTCAACAAATTCAGAATATCAAAGTCCTACCATCTATTTTGACCACAACATTATGAAACTGGAAATCAACCACAAGAAAAAAAATCTGGAAAGGTCACAAATACATGGAGGTTAAATAACATGCTACTAAACTATGAATAGGTCAACCAAGAAATCAAAGAAGAAATAGAAAACTACATGGAGAGAAATGAAAATAAAAACCCAACAGCTCAAAACCTTTGAGATACAGCAAAAGTTCTGAGGGAAACTTATAGCAATAAAGGCCCATCTCAAAAGCAAGAAAAATCTCAAATAAGCAACCTAACCTTACACCTAAAGGAGCTAGAAAAACAACAACAATAAAACCAGTAATAAAGGATATAGAAACAAACAAACACAATAGAACAGATCAAAGAAACCAGGAGCTTTGTTCTTTGAAAAATCAAAATTGATAAACCTCTAGCCAGACTCATCAAAAAAAAAAAAAAAGAGTACTCAAAATCACAAGAAGGAGAAATAACAACCAACATCACAGAAACACAAAGGATTATAACAATATGAAAAATTATATGCCAACAAGACAACCTAGAAGAGATGGATAAATAGCTAGAAACATATAACCTACCAAAACTAAAGCAGGAAGAAACACAAAATCTGAACATACTGATTACCAGCAAGGAACCTGAATCAGTAATCAAAAAAAACCTCAACAAACAAAAGTTCAGGTCCAGATGGCTTCACAGGTAAATTCTACCAAACACTTAGAGTCAATATCTATTCTCAAACCTTAAAAAAAAAAAAAAAAGAGGAAGTAAAACTTCCAAATTCATTCAATGAGCCCAGAATTACCCTGATGCCAAAACCAGATAAAAACCCCACAAGAAAAGAGAACTACAGGCCAATATCCCTGATGAGCATAAATGCAAAAATCCTCAACAAAATATTACCAAACTGAATCCAACAATACATTTTTAAAAAGCATTTAGCACAATCAAGTTAAATTTATTCTCTGGATGCAAGGGTGCTACAGTATCTACACATCAATCAACATGATACATCACATCAACAAGAGAAAGGATTAAAACCATATGATCATTTCAATAAATGCAGAAAAAGCATTTGACAAAGTACAACCTCCATTCATGATAGAAACATTCAACAAAATAATTTTAGAGGGAACATATCTCAACATAATAAAGGCCTTATATATAAAAAAAAAAAAACACACAGCTAACATCATCCTTCCTGGGGAAAAAGTGAGAGATTTTACCCTAAGGTCAGGAACAAGACAAAGATGTATGTCCACTCTCACCACTTTTATTCAACATAGTACTAGAAGTTCTAGCCACAACAATCAGACAACAAAAAGGCAACCCAATTGATAAGGAAGAAGTAAAACTTTTCACTATTGCAGCTGACATGATACTATGTATAGAAAACCCTAAAGACTCCACCAAAAAAAACCTGCTAGAACTGATAATTCAATAAGGTTGCACCATACAAAATCAACATGGAAATCTGTTGCATTTATGTACACCAACAATGAAGCAGCAGAAAGAGAAATTAAGAAAACAATTCCATTTACAATTGCACCAAAACAATAAAATACCTAGGAATAAAAATAACCAAAGAGGTGAAAGACCTGTACTCTGAAAACTATAAAAAAATTATTGAAAGAAATTCAAAACAACACCAAGAAATGGAAAGACACTCTATGCTCATGGGTTAGAACAAATATTGTTCAAATGTCTATACTACCCAGAACAATCGACACATTTAATGCAATCCCAATCAAAATAGCATTTTTCACAGAACTAGAACAAACAATCCTAAAATTTGTATGGAACTACAAAGGACCTTGAATAGCCAAAGCAATCTTGAAAAATAAAATCAGAGGCATCACAATTCCAGACTTCAAGTTCTATTACAAAGTGGTAATAATTAAAACAGTATGATACTGACATAAAAATAGATGCATTGATCAATGGACTAGAATAGAAAACCTAGAAATAAAACCACAATTATATTATCAATTAATCTTTGACAAAGAAAGAATGAATATCCAATGAGAAAACGTATCTTCAACAAATGATGATTGGAAAACTGGACAGTAACATGCAAAAGAATGAAACTAGACTACTTTCTTTCACCATACACAAAAATTAGCTCAAAATGGTTTAATAGACCTAAATGTGTGGCTTGAAACCATAAATATCCTACAGGAGGACACAAGCAGTAACCTATTGACATAGGCCATAGAAACTTTTTTCTAGGTATGCCTCCTGAGGCAAGGAAAACAAAAGCAAAAATAAACTATTGGGGCTACATCAAAATAAAAAGCTCTGCTTAACAAAAGCTCTGCTTAACAAAGGAAATAACCTAAAACTAAAAGACAACCTATTGAATGAGAAAATATATTTTCAAATGACATATCCAATAAAGAATTAGTATCCAAAATATATTAAAAACTTACACAATTTAACACACACAAGAAAAAACCCAAATCATCTAGTTAAAAATGGGAAGATATTAAGAGACATTTCTCCAAAGAAGACATAGATGGCCAACAGACATATGAAAAGGTTCTCAACATCACTGATCATCAGGGAAATACAAATCAAAACCACAATGAGATATCATCTCACACCTGTCAGAATAGCTAAAAGCAAAAACTCAAAAAACAAGTATTGGTAAGTATGTGGAGAAAAAGGAACCCTCATGTACTGTTGGTGGGAATGCAAGCTGGGCATCCACAGTGGAAAACAGTATGGAGATTCCTCAAAACATTAAAAATAGAGCTATCCTACTATCCAGTAATTGCTGTACTGGATATTTACCCAAAAAAACATGAAAATACTAATCCGATGGGATATATGTACCCCTATATATTTATTGCAGCTTATTTACAATAGCCAAGTTATGGAAGCAGCCCAAGTGTAATTGATAAATCAAGGGATAATAAGATGTGGTGTGTGTATATATATATATATATATATATATATATATATATATATATATATATATATGAATATGTATATTTTATTATATGTATATAATGGAATATTACTCAGCCATAATAAAGAATGAAAATTTGCCATTTGCAACAGCATGGATAGCACTAGAGAATATAATGATAAGTGGAATAAGCCAGTCAGAGAAAAACAAATACCATATGATTTCATTAAAATGTGGAATTTAAGAAACAAATAGAGACAAACAAAAGACAGACTCATCACTATAGAAAACAAACAGGTGGTTACCAGAGGGGAGGTGGGTGGAGGAATGGATGAGACAGGTGAAGGGGATTAAAAGTACACTCACCTTGATGAGCACCGAGTAACGTAAGGAACTGTTGAATCACTATATGGTACACCTGAAACTAATGGAACACTGTATGTTAGCTACACTGGAATTAAAATTTTTTTAATAAAATAGAATCTCACATTTCCTTCAGGAAATCTGCTAGTCTTTAGTAAATCTGCTATCCACTTCATGAAATGTAGATACTGTACAAAGATATCAGCGACCTTAAAATTTAGTGATGAGTTATTTGTAAGTGTGAGTGATGGTCTGTCTTAACACTGGACAGAAGGTACTTTGAAGAAAAGATAAAGAGAACAAAATCCTCAGGTGAGATGGCAACATTGCAGAGCTAAATCAATATAAGTTGACAAAATTAATCATGCTTTGGTTGATAAACTGAAGGAAGAAAAGGAGAGCTCAGTTCTCTATGAATGGGGATATAACTGGGGAATGGTTGGATTCTGCATGTCAAGGTTATAGAGAAATTTTTTTAAGGGTAAATTACAAAATATACTTTTCTGCTTCTGTCTCTTTGGAGTTGACCAATGTAAATGATTATTTGTTCCCTTTAATTGATATACTTATGGGAGAAAGCTATCATAATGATATAAACTTAAATACTCTCATTTCTCAAAATCTGAATTCTTTGGCATATCAGGTTACTACAATACTTGGAGATGTCTATTACACAGATGACATACTACCATCACTTTGGTCCCCACTGAAAGAAATTAAGTGGTAAAGATAATAGTATCTTGATTTCTATCCCCATCGGTAATTACTAACAAGTGATCTGTATACCGCACAGATCACACAAAATTCTCTTGAGAAATGAAGATTCTACCAGCACCAATTCCAGTTATGATTAGTATTTTCCTTTAAAATGCAAATAAGGCCTGTTAACTTTTGTGATCTCCTTTGATTCCATAACTTCTTTTTGAATTAGAAGAGGCAGAAATTATTGCACTACATTTTAAAAGATAAGCTAAGGTAGAAGTTAAAAACTTATCCACTGCTTACTCTATGTCATGCGTATCAAGATCCTGTTTATATTTTTAGTTCTATCACAGCCCTATGATAAAGGTATAATCAGGGAATTTAGAGATTGTGGTGCCCATCCCTTTATGAAACTATGTATTTATATTTAATTTTTTCCAGCTTTATTGTGGTATAAGTGACATAAAAACTGCATACACTTAAGATGTACACTTAAATATATATGCGTATTTTGTAAAATGATTACCACAATGAAGCTAATTGACAGATTCCTTGCCTCACATAGTTACCTTTTGTATATGTATAGTGAGAACACTTAATATCAACTCTCAGTATATATTAACTATAGTCATCATACTGTACATTAGATCCTCAGAACTTATAACTGAAAGTTTGTAACCTTCAACCAATACCTATTTCCCCCACCCCTGTGCCCCTGGAAACCACCATTCTACTCTCTGCTTCTGGAAGTTTGAGGTTTTTAGATCCCACCTATAAGAGAGCAGACAGTCTTTGTTTTTCTGTATCTGGCTTATTTCACTTGGTATAGTGTCCTCCAGGTTCATCCCTGTTATCACAAATAGCAGGCTTTTCTTTTTATGGTTGAATAATATTCCATTGTATATATGTACCACATTTTTTCATCCAGATTTATTAAGGTATAATTGACATATAACATTTTGTAAGTTTAAGGTATACAACATAATGATTTGACACATTTATATTGCAAAATGATTACCACACAATAAAGTTTGTTAACCCATCCACCACTTCATGTAGTTAAATTTTTCTCTGTGTGTGGTAGGAACTGTTAAGATATACTCTCTTAGAGACTTTCAAATATGCAATACAGTATTAACTGTAGTCATCATGTTGTACATTACACTCCTAGAACTGATTCATTGTGTAACTGGAAGTTGTACACTTTGACAACCTTCACCCCTTTCTCCCATCCCCCACTACTCATCTCTAGCAACCATCAAACTGTTCTGTTTCTATGAGTTCAGTTTTAGATTCCACATACAAGTGAGTTCATATAGTATTTGTCTTTCTCTGTCTGACTTATTTTACTCAGCTTAATGTCCTCAGGATTCATCCATGTTGTCACAGATGGCAGGATTTCCTTTTTATGACTGAATAGTATTCCAGTGTGTGTGTGTGTGTGTGTGTGTGTGTGTGTGTGTGTGTGCGCGCGCCACATTTTTTTTTTCATCTGTCAGTGGACACATAGGTTGTTTCCATGTCTTGTCTATTATAAATAATGCTGCCATGAACATGAGGGGGTACAGACATCTCTTCAAGGTAGTGATTTCATTTCCTTCATACATATACCCAGAAGTGGAATTTCTGGACAATATGGCAGTTCTAGTTTTCAGTTTTTGAGGAACCTCCACACTATTTTCCTTAATAGCTCTACCAATTTACATTCCTACCAACAGTGCACAAGGGTTCCCTTTTCTCCACATCCTCATCAACATATATTATCTCTTTTGGATAATAGCTATGCTAAAAGGTGTGAGGTGAAGTTTCATTGTGGCTTTGATTTGCATTTCCCTGATAATTAGTGATGTTGAGAACTTTTTCACATACCTGTTGGCCATTTGTATGTCTTCTCTGGAAAAAAAAAAGTTTATTCAGGTCCTTTTCCCATATTTAAGTCAGGTTATTTGTTCCTTTACTATTGAGTTTTGTTATTGAGTTATATGGATTTCTTATATATTTTGGCTATTTACCCTTTATCAGATAATGATTTGAAAATATTTTCTCCCATTCCATATGTTGCCTATTTGTTCTGTTGAGTGCTTTCTCTGCTGTGCAGAAGCTTTTTGGTTTGATGTAGTCCCGCTTGTTTATTTTGCTTTTATTGCCTGTACTTTTGATATCATATCCAAAAAACCTCATGCTCTTTTCTAAACACTACCTTATAAAGGCAACATGACAATCTATCTTTCAAAGTCATGATAAATCCATTTGTTCACAGTCAGTAGAACCCTTAGTTAATAAGTTTCTACAAAATAGGGAAACAAAATGTGAGACACCATAGTGGTGAACATACCACCAGATCAGTCACACAGACTCAACATGTTTCTACTGTGAAGACAGAGTACTGACCACACACACTCGAATCTGCCTGGTCTTGACCCCATAAATGATAGGGTTCAGCATGGGAGGGGCTAATGTGCAGATATTGGCCAGCAGAATGTGAGTATGGAGGGGAACATGATGCCCAAACCGCTGGGTAATTACAGTAAAAATGCCAGACAAATAGAACATGGAAATGACCCCAAGGTGGGAGCCACATGTGCCTAGAGCCTTTTGCCGAGCTCCTCGGGAAGGGAGGTGGAAGACTGCATTGAGGATGAGGGTATACGAAACCAAGATGAGCAAGGCATCTGGCATTACAGTAGAGAGAAGAACAGACAAGCCATACCAGACATTGACACGAATATCAGCACAAGCAAATTTGGCAACAGCCATGTGCTCACAGTAGGTATGTGGTAACACATTGCTATGGCAGAAAGGCAGTCTCTTCACCAGGAACACATCTGGGAGTATCACAGAGAAGCTTCTCAGGACCACAGCCAGACCAACCTTTATGATTACTGCATGACTGAGCAGTGTAGTATATCGCAGTGGGTCACAGATGGCCACATAGCGGTCAAATGCCATGGCCAACAGAATCCCTGATTCAGCAATGAAGGTGGCATGGATGAAGAAGATTTGAGTGACGCAGCCATCAAGGGAGATCTCCCCAGCATGAAACCAGAATATGGCCAGGGCTTTGGGCACAGTGGTAGTGGACAGGATGAGGTCAGCCACAGCTAGCATGCAGAGAAAGAGGTACATGGGTTCATGGAGGCTGCGTTCAGTAATGATGATGAAGACAAGGAGGCTATTCCCAAGGACAGCAACCAGGTAGGAAATAAAGAAGGGAAGAGAAATCCATATGTGCTGGTCTTCCAGGCCAGGGATGCCCCGCAGAATGAAAAGTGAGTGGCTGGCACCAGTGTGGTTATGGGTTGCCATTCCCAGGACAAGTCACCTAGATGTTGGTGTATAAGATTTGCAGTCACTTCTATCTTGCCAAAAAAGGTGAAAAGGGTTGAAGTAAGGGAGGTAGGAATAGATCATTTGTCACTGGATGAGCAGTGGAAAGGATCCTGGTCAGAAAGTCAGGAAACATGGGTTAAAACTCTTTGACATTCTATTTACTATTTGATCTCAGTAAAATACTTCCCTGCTCTGGATCTCTCTCTTATCACCTTAAATCTAATGTTGGGGAGAAGCTGGATTAGATCATCTGTAAGAGAGTTGTTCCAGCTCTAGAACACCATAGATCTTAGTCTGAGGTTGTTATAAATAGTTAAGAGCTGTGAAAAACAAACACTGCCATTTCTACTTTGACCATCTGAATGTGATATGTATCTCAAAACCAGTCACTGAGTTGACTATAATTTAATAAGCCTTACTGAGCACCTACCATGGCTCCTAGAGGACCTACCTGGAGGATAAAATTAAGCAAAATATCTAAATGATAAGGACAATGTAAAGGAAAAGTTAAACACAATGAGCTGTGGAAACATGGAGAGCTTCCTGGAAGTTCAGAAAAGATTTTCTAAAAGTGCCACCCTAAGTTGAACCTTGAAGAAGAAGTAAGGTTTTGCCAAGTCAAGTCACGTGAGGAGAGAATAACATGAACAAAGTCACAGAAATCTGAAAGGATATAGATTATGGAGGAAAATTATAATGATTCAAGGTTACTGTAGCAAAGAGGGCTTCACACAAAATGGTAGAAAATAATGTCAGGCAGTGAGGTAGGGGCCAAATCACTGAGGATTTTGAGTATAAGTGTAAGAAGTTTAGAATTTATGTTGAAGCAGTAAGAGCCACTGAAGGATTTGTAGTAAGAGAATGGCATGATGAAGTTGGCATTTTAGGTAGCTCTCTCACTCTTGCAATATTGTGTAAGATGGATGGGGAATGGAGGAGGCAGGTTGGAAAATGGAGACAGATCAGTTAGGAGAGGCTCTGTACTAAGGACTGCATGTGCACTGTTTTAATCACCACAGTGTGAGATAATTGTAGTCATTTCCCTCATTTTACTGATAAGGGAGCAAACAGAGCTTGGAGGATTTAAGTAGTGCCCTACCCAAGGTCACCTGGCTAGTAAATGGTGGAGCTAGAATTTGCCTACATACACCATCCTCTGAATCACTTCATACATGCGTTATTCTATGCTGGTCCCCTTCATCAGATAATTGTGATTTCCTGATTCCTGCCCTAAGGAGAAAAAACAATAAAAACATCCATTTTTCATTCCCTTAACCTCTTGACCCTCACTCTGCCATCTACAAATTTATTTATATTTGAATCGCCTTTTCTCTTTTTCTCCAATTCAAGACTCAACCCTCCATCTGTCTTCATCTGCACACTGGACCCCAACCTTCTCTTTAAGTACCTCTTCCTACTCATCTGTCACTCTAGTAACTTCAATCTCTCTTTCTCTCTCTCTCTGTTGGCTCCTTCTCCTTCATCTGTATATATGATCAATGGTCTCTTCCCCCTTCACTTTGGTTTCACAGAATGGATATGCTTTCTTTCTTCTATCTTTTTACCATCCTTTAATCTTTACCCAAACCACTTTACTTACAACACAAATATGCTGCTGAAGCTTCTAAATAATGCTTCTAAATAATGCTGCTGAAGCTTCTCTAAAATAATCGATCATAGCATGCTTGCCAAATCTACATTAATTTTAGGTTTAAATTAAGTGCCAGATTAATTTCTCATTATTAGGAATCTCCAATTTCCATTATTAATACTTTTGTGTGATAATAGCAACCATTAAATGCCTACTGTTAGATATGTTATTTCTAATACTCACACCAAACATATGAAATTGAACATATCACTAGTTCATGCATGAAGAAATTGACTCTCAGGTAAGTAAATACCCAAAGTCAAACACCTTGTTAGTAGATAAGCTGATATTTGAATCCAGAAGTATTAGCATCAAAGCTTCCATTAGCTTTAAAAACTTCCATTTTGTTATGTTGACTACTACACCACCTTTCCTTGGCTTCCTCCCTACTCCCTTCAATTCTCCTATATATTCCACAATATCTAAGACATGTAAGACAATGTATCATAGGACAAATAAGCGATTGAGGATTTAGAGTCTGACCTACCTGGGTTCAATTCCAGTTCTGCTTGCTACAAATCCACATACAAACACACAATCTTCCATTCAGATGCATATTATCACATACATTCATTTATACAATCACCACACACATTCACTCATAAAAATTTTGATGAATATCTACACACACATTTTCACTATTCATACAAACAGCCCTTCACTGTGAACACATTCACGCACACATGCACACTCACATACACTTTTAAGCTTTCCGTCACATCATAGCCACCCAAATCCATACACAGTCATTAACCAGTCAAACTCACTGTCACAGAGACAAGTTATGACTTACTTAAGTCATAAATTTGCCTATCTTCATTCAGCACACTGATTCTCCTCTTCTTGAATCAGTTTCTTCCAGGAGATGAAGCTTCCAGAGGCTATTCCACTCTTACCCCTGTCTCCAGCCTTACAGCCCCCTTATCCCTGCCATAAGGGACTCTCATAGAAATGCAACTCATAGGACAACACCCCTGCTTCACCAGTTCCACTCTTGATTTACCCAAACATGAGTCAGAGATATAAAATATCAATTCTGGTTGGCACGTTATACCAGGGCTCATCAAACTGCAGCCTGTGGGCCAAATCTTGTCTACCACCTGTTTTTTTTTATGGGTAAAATTTTATTGGAATACACTCATTCCCCATATCTACTAGGACTACTTTTTTGGGACAGAGTAGTTGCAACAGAGACCATCTTTGAAGCTTAACACTTTTACTCTTGCCCTTTACAAAAAAATTTTGCCAGCTCCTGGTTTAGAATAACCTTGTCATATAACTTACTATTTAGCAAGGCCACAGAAGGAAAGGCAGTTTTCCCAAGTTCACAAAAGAAATGAGTCAAGAAGGTCTCATGCCTCTCCTTCCACTAGTGTTTCCACTATGCCACAAAGCATCCATGGGAACATTTTTGTCTGTCCTCTCAGGGAATGGTGAATTTTTGTCTGCCCTCTCAAGGAATGGAGAATTCCAAATATAGTGACTAAAGAGTTACCAAATGATGAAGGCAATCTATTATTGTCCCCCATGTCTCTCATCAGTAAATTCAGTGTTTTCCACCTTCTTTATCCCCACCCTCAGCCAGACCCCACCATTGATGCCCATGGACAGAAGGGCCCAGAAAGTCACCAGACTATCCTGGTCAGTACCAACCTACTCTCTCCTCACCCCAAACTCTCCATCACAGCCATCAGGAACCACAGACTGGAGTTATGCCCCTGCCTGGATTGCAGGGTATTCTCACAACAAGCAGACTGTATGCAGTGGCTAAGGGATTAAGTTGGAGGAGGAATTACAGGGTAAATTATTCTTTCTCTGAGCATCTTTGGGGACCATGGACTTATTCATATGACTTTCTTCTCCCCTAGGATCTCCTCTACTGCCAGTGACATAACAATAAGCCCTGAACCCTTCCTTGTCTGAAGAGCTGCATGAGCTTGACAGGAGAAGAGGTGGAAGAGAGGTTTAAGATTGGAGAGGTGAGGGTAGAGGACAGAAGTGTGGTTAGGGACTTTCATCAAGGCTCCACACGTCACTCCAGCTCACCCTCTTCAACCCTGACTTCCAGAAGGCACAGAAGCATATTAGGAGCTGGAATTCTAAAGATTCTCCCAAACATTCATTTACTCCTTCACCACCCATTCAACCAACTATGTTCACCACACCATGATAAAATGTTAATAAAATCAAATCCACTGAAAATGTATTAATATTGTTTTGTGTACAGGACTAATACTTTCATTCCATCATGCAAGGGACTTAATGGAACATTTTCATTGATAACCCTCTAAGATTTTTTTCTTCCCTATTCATGGATTTATTTATTGTTGAGATCAAACTGTGCATGTGGTATACTTTTTTATTTAATTTCATAATATAGGAATTTCCAATTAACAATTGGTAATAAATGTTCCCAGTTGTAACAAATGTTCTGCAAACCATGTAGCTCCTTTAATTCAGCTGCATGTGTCTCCTGTCTGATGCAATGACACATAGTTAGTAATCTATAAATATTTATTTAAAAATTTGAGTGACTAAATATTATACCTTGGTGACATAATACAATACATTTAACCATTCCACTTATTGAATATTTATAAAGTTTCTCTTTTTCTCTGTTGAAATTGTTCTGTAATGAACATATATATGTATAAATTTGTACATGTGTTATGGATTATTTCACTTAAATATTTGATATTTCAAAGAAGGAAATTATTATGGCAATGTTTCTATTTCCATGTAGTATTTTTTATTGTTGATAGAAATTTTTCTTTAATAATTTTGTTCCCAGCTAGTGCTCATTCACTTTAGTGTAGGAGCTAATGCTGCTTTGAGATTTATGTTATCTGTCTTCTCCTATTCCTCAAGGCTATCTGAAGGTCCCCTGGATTCCCTCACAAACAAATGCATGGAAGTCTTACACTTGTATCATAAAGACTTCCATGTCCATCTGGAAAACTTCTTCACCACGTCCCCTCGTCCCCTTGATTCCATTTCCTCCTCTGATCTCAGTTGAATTTCCCTTCACTCTGCCTTCGTTATGCACTCCCATAGTCACATCCTTTCTCCATTTCCAAGTATACTAATTCAAACATCCCACTGCCTAGCCACACAATTACTTGCCCAAGCATATGCTGACTGTATCTGCTTCCTAACCTCACCAAAACAGCTAATCTATTAATACCACAAGTTCCTTTCTAAATCTTCAGCCCACTCTGTATGATTTCCATTCTTAATTAACTTTTAGATTCTATGCCCTTTTTATGATAGCTTTCTTTTAAGTATGTTCAAATCCTTAAAATTGTTTTCTCCATTCTATCTAGTCCATCTCAACATTAATATAAACTGAAACAAGAACATAATTGGGTAGTCACCTGGAGAACAAAACGGTGCCACTAAAATGATTACCAACATAGACTATTAGCAGGGTCCAGCAAGCTTACACATTGCCTCAAGTTAGCTCACTCTCCCACTCTGCCTAATTAACGCTTCATATGTACACCCTATTCAAACCTCCAATCTTGATTCCAGAACCTAGCTCTTTACTCTTGGAAGAGAACCTTGTCTACTAAATCAGAATCAGTCAGTTGGAAACTCACACGAATTCAAAACACTGGATATAAAAACATATCTACATCTGCTCCTACCCACTCCTGCTTCCTCCTTATAGGAGGAACTGTCTGTCCTGTCAAGGAATAATCCCTCCATTTGTTCTCTGGACACCTAAGAAAGACTAGCCCGAACAGGCACAACCATGGATCTCTAAAGTATTATTTAGGGCTAAAATTTGCAGTATATGTACTATCTAGGAAAAAACAATATGAGAAATCTGGTGTGAAGAATCCATTGACATGGCAGAAAAGCATATGAGAAGATAATCAACATCATCATATTTCATTTAAAAATTGCAGATCAAAAAAAACAATGAGGTACCACTATATACCTATTAGAATGGCTAAAATTCAATACACTGACAACACCAAATATTGGCAAGGATGTGAATCAACAAGACCCTCATTCAGTGCTGGTGGGAATGCACAATGGTACAACCACTTAGGAAAACAGTTTGGCAGTTCCTTACAAAGCTAAGCATACACTTACTATACAGTCATGCTCCTTAGTATTAACCCAAAGGAGCTGAAAACTTATGTCCACACAAACACCTGCATACAGATGTTATAGAAGCTTTATTCATAATTGTCAAAACTTGGAAGCAGCCAAAATATCTCTGAACAGGTGAATGGATAAGCAAACTCTAGTATATCCATACAATGGAGTATTACTCAGCAATAAAAAGAAACAAGATATCATGCACTCACCAGACATGAAGGAATTTTAAGCGCATAACACTAAGGGAAAGAGGCAGCATGTAAAGGTTACACACTGTATAATTCCAAACTTACGTCATTCTGGCAAAGGCAAAACTATGGAGACAGTAAAAAAACATCAGTGTTTTCCAGGAGTTCAAGGAGAGAAAGAGAAGGACAAATAGGAGATATGTGAGCATTGAAAATACCCTGTATGATACTATAAGGATGGATACATGTCAGTATACATTTTTCAAAACCCATAGAATTGTACAACACAAAGAGCATGCCATAATGTAAACTTTGGACTCTTATTAATAATAATGTATCAGTATTGGTTCGTTAGTTGTAACAAATATACCACATAAACGCAAGATGCTAAAAATAAGAGAAACTCTCTGAGCAAGCCGGGAGTGGGGGGGATAAAGATGTATTTGGGAACGCTGTACTCTCCACTCAATTTTTCTATAAGCCTAAAAATGGTCTAAAAAAATAATATCTATTGGGGCACCTGGCTGGCTCAGTCGGTTAAGTGTCTGAGTTTCACTCAAGTCATAATCTCGCTATTTGTAAGTTCAAGCCCTGCATCTGGGCTCCGTGCTGACATCTCAGAGCCAGAGCCTATTTCGGATCCTGTGTCTCCCTCTTTCTCTGTCCCTCCGCCACACTCTCTCTCTCTCTCAAAAATAAACATTACAAATATTTTAATAATATTTATTAATTTTTAATGCAATCCTTGAAATGAAAAAAAAACATTCAGCAGATTGGTTAGATAGCTTATTAAATAGAGCTAAAAAGATCATTAGAAACTTGGAGATAGAAACAAAGAGATGCATAAAGACAAGCTAAATTATTTGCAGGATAGAGGCAGAAGAATCAACTTTTTAAAACAATATCTTAGGAGGAGGGTCCAACATGGCAGAGAAGTGGGGGGATCTGAACTTTCTGTGTCTCTCAAAGAAGGGTTAAAGCCAAAGGACTTTGAACTCCAAGAGTCTGGGAGGAAAAGAGACTGAGTTGCTACCAGGGAGACACTGGAACAACCTCATGGGCCATAGGTGGGTGATTGCGAACTAGGAGAGATAAAACAGGCCATGTAGGCATGGAGGGGAGGGATCCCTTTCTGCGGAGAGATGAAGAGAAAGAGAGGCTGGGGAAGCATAGGACTGTATCTGGACAAGAGAAAAACCTTGGACCAGGGTGGAGAGGGATCCCATCTCTAACTGCAGGGCTTTCTCCAGACTGGGCTGGCTGCCCTGTTCATGCACCTGGGGAGGAGGAGAACCAACCCCAAGCTCGGTGGCTAGGTCAGGGGCATAGTCCACAGTAGGAGAAAGTGACCCCCTCCCTGGAGTGCTGCAGCACAGGACAAAACCAGCCAGGACCACATATCAGGCAGCATGGAGAGTTCTTTCCCCAGTACCAGGTTGCATGGAGCAGGAGTTTGAATCCCAGCCAAGCGCCAGGGCACCGGAGTCAGGCTAGTGAGACAGACCACCTCATCTGCACCTGCAGCACAGTGAGGACAGCTCCAACAGAGTGATTTGGGACACTGGTCCACGGAGAAGAGACTGGGGTCCGCCATTTTTCTCCCCACCACCACCAAGGTGAGGGGCTTCAGGGATTGGTCCACAGGGCCCACAGTGGAGGTGGGACCCTCTACACCAAGCCACACCCCTCAGAGCTAGGTAACTGCGTATCTACTGGAGCAGGATAGACGCTGTGGAACCAGATGGCCACCTCCTCCAGACCAGTGCTGCTGCATTGCCTGGATTAATTCTAGGACAATTCTTATTATTCACATATATTCTTCCTTCCTTTTCTCCTTATCTCTTCCCTCCTCTAGTCTGGTCACTCTGGTTGTTGTTTTGTATAAGCAGACATATTTAATCCATTCTCTTGACACATATTCTACACATCCTTCTTTCCTTTCTCTTTCTCTGGAATAATTAAGCTTATAGTTTCTCTGCCTGGGTAACTTTATCTTTGTTTCTTTTCTCCCCCACCTCCTTCTTTATTTTCCTTTCTCTCTCTCTGGATTAAGCCATTTAGTCTCTCTGCCTGGTCAATGTTTATTTATTCTTTTTCCCCCGCCCCTGTCATTTCTCTCTTTGTCTGTGCTCTTCCATCAGCACTGCCTCCATCCTGTTCTTTAGTTGTAGCTGGTGTTTCTGGTTTTTTGTTTTTGGATTTTTCTTTGTTTGTTTGCTTCTGTGTTTGCATGTTTTTGTTTTCTGTTTTTTTGTATGTTTGTTTTCCTTTCCAGGGCTACTTAAGGAACAAATCACAGTAGACCTGGTGGAAGGGCCAAAACATCACTATGAGTAGGGAGATAAAGTAACCAAAGTCACAACAACAGAAAGCAAGTACCCCTCTCCAAAGAACACTGGACAGTGTATGACCTCCCTTTAATATAGCAGTGCTTGCAGGTACGGAGCACATAACAAGCTTTCAAAACTCATAAGGGACAAAAAACTTGCCAAAATGATGAAATGGAAGAATTCTCCTCAAATAAATTCCAGGAAGAAGTGACAGCTAAAGAATTGATCAAAACAGATATAAGCAATAAAAATGAAAAAGAATTTAGAATAATAGTCATAAGATTAATCACTGGTCTTGAAAAAAACATAGAAGATAGCAGAGAATCTATTGCTACAGCAATCAAGGAACTAAAAAATAGTCATGATGAATTAAAAAATGGTATAAATGAGGTGCAAAATAAAATGAGGTGGCCATAGCATGGACTGAAAAGGCAGAGGGGAGAATAGGTGAATTAGATGATAAAATTATGGAAAAAGAGGAACTGAGAAAAAGAGAGAGAAAAGAATCCAGGATCACAAGGGGAGAATTAGAGAACTAAGTGATTCAATCAAATGGAATAATATCTGTATCATAGGAATTCCAGAAGAAGAGAGAGAGAAAATGGCTGGAGGTGTACTTGAACAAATCATAGCTGAGAACTTCCCTGATCTGGGGAAGAAAACAGGCATTGAAATCCAAGAGGCACAGAGAACTCCCTTCAGACGTAACTTGAATCGATCTTCTGCACGACATATCATTGTGAAACTGGAAAAATTATAAGGATAAAGAGAAAATTCTGAAAGCAGCTAGGGATAAACAGGCTCTAACATATAAAGGGAGACCAATAAGACTCGTGACGGATCTCTCTACTGAAACATGGCAGTCCAGAAAGGAATGGCAGGAAATCTTCAATGTGGTGAAGAGGAAAAATATGCAGCCAAGAATCCTTTATCCAGCATGCCTGTAATTCAGAATAGAAGGAGAGATAAAGGTTTTCCCAAACAAACAAAAACTGAAGGAATTCATCACCACTAAACCAGCCCTACAAGACATCCTAAGGGGGATTCTGTGAGTGAAATGTTGCAAGGACCACAAAGTACCAGAGACATCACTACAAGCATGAAACCTACAGATGTCACAATGACTCTAAACCCATATCTTTCAATAGTAACACTGAATGTAAATGGGCTAAATGCTCCAACCAAAAGACATAGGGTATCAGAATGGATGAAAACCCAAGACCCCTCTATTTGCTGTCTATAAGAGATTCATTTTAGACCTGAGGACACCTTCAGATTGAAAATGAGGGGATGGAGAACTATCTATCATGCTACTGGAAGTCAAAAGAAAGCTGGAGTTGCCATACTTATATCAGACAAACTAGACTTTAAATTAAAGGCTGTAACAAGAAATGAAGAAGGGTATTATATAATAATTACAGGGTCTATCCATCAGGAAGAGCTAACAATTATAAATGTCTATGTGCTGAATACGAGAGCCCCCAAATATATAAAACAATCACAAACACAAGCAACCTTATTGATAAGAATGTGGTAATTTCAGGGGACTTTAATACCCCACTTACAACAATGGATAGATTAGCCCACAGCTAATATCATCCTCAATGGGGAAAAACAGAGCTTTCCCCCTGAGATCAGGAATATGACAGAAATGTCCACTCTCACCACTGTTGTTTAACATAGTGTTGGAAGTCCTAGCATCAGCATTCAGACATCAAAATAATATAAAAGACATCAAAATTGTCAAAGAAGTCAAGCTTTCACTTTCTGCAGACAACATGTTATTCTACATGGAAAACCTGATAGACTCCACCAAAAGTCTGCTAGAACTGATACATGAATTCAGCAAAGTCACAGGGTACAAAATTTATGTACAGAAATCGGTTGCATTTTTATACACCAATAATGAAGCAACAGAAAGAGAAATAAAGAAACTGATCCCATTCACAATTGCACCAGAATCATAAAATACCTAGGAATAAACCTAACTAAAGATGTAAAAGATCTGTATGCTGAAAACTATAGAAAGTTTATGAAGGAAATTGAAGAAGATACAAAGAAATGGAAAAACATTCCATGCTCATGGATTGGGGGAAGAAATATTAAAATGTCAGTACTACCCAAAGCAATCTACACATTCAATGCAATCCCAATCAAAATTGCACCAGCATTCTTCTCGAAGCTAGAACAAGCAATCCTAAAATTTGTATGGAACCACAAAAGACCCAGAATAGCCAAAGTAATATTGAAGAAGAAAACCAAAGCAGGAAGCATCACAATCTCAGACTTTAGGCTTTACTACAAAGCCTCTACTACAGACTATGAAGACAGTATGGTATTGGCACAAAAACAGCACATAGACCAATGGAATAGAATAGAGAACCCAGAACTGGACCCACAAATGTATGGCCAAATAAGTCTTTGACAAAGCAGGAAGCGTATCCAATGGAAAACAGACAGTTTCTTTAACAAATGGTACTGGGAGAACTGAACAGCAACATGCAGAAGAATGAAACTAGTTCATTTTCTTATACCATACACACAAAAAAGCTCAAAATGGATGATAGACCTGAATGTGAGACAGGAAACCATCTCCTAGAGGAGAAAGCAGGAAGAAACCTCTTTGACCTTAGTTGCAGCAATTTTTTACTCGACACATCTCCAAAGGCAAGGGACTTAGAAGAAAAAATGAAGTATTGGGACCTCATGAAGATAAAAAGCTTCTGCACTACAAAGGAAACAATCAACAAAACTAAAAGTCAACTGACAGAATGGGAAAAGATATTTGCAAATGACATATCAGATAAAGGGCTAGTATCCAAAATCTATAAAGAACTCACCAAACTCCACACCCAAAAAACAAATAATCCAGTGAAGAAATGGGCAGAAGACATGAATAGACACTTTTCCAAAGAAGACATCCAGATTGCCAACAGACACATGAAACAATGCTCAACATCACTCCTCATCAGGGAAATACAAATCAGAGTCACACTGAGATATCACCTCATGCCAGAGTGGCTAAAATGAACAAATCAGGAGACTATAGATGCTGGAGAGGATGTGGAGAAACGGGAACCCTCTTGCACTGTTGGTGGGAATACAAAGTGGTGCAGCCACTCTGGAAAACAGTGTGGAAGTTCCTCAAAAAATTAAAAATAGATCTGCCCTATGACCCAGCAATAGCACTGCTAGGAATTTACCCAAGGGATACAGGGGTGCTAAAGCATAGGGGTACATGTACCCCGATGTTTATAGCAGCACCTTCAACAATAGCCAAATTATGAAAACTGCCTAAACGTCCATCAACTGATGAATGGATAAAGAAGATGTGATTTATATATACAATGCAATACTACTTGGCAATGAGAAAGAATGAAATCTTGCTATTTGCAGAAACATGGATGGAACTAGAGAGTGTTATGCTAAGTGAAATAAGCCAGTCAGAGAAAGACAGATACCATATGTTTTCACTCATATGTGGATCTTGAGAAACTTAACAGAAGACCACGGGGGAGGGGAAGAAGAAAAAAAAACTATAAACAGAGGGAGGGAGGTAAACTGTAAGAGATTCTTAAATACAGAGAACAAACTGAGGGTTGATGGGGGTGGGGGACAGGGGAAAGCAGGTGATGGGCATTGAGGAAGGCACTTGTTGGGATGAGCACTGGGTGTTGTATAGAAGTCAATTCGACAATAAATTATATTTTAAAAATAATGATAATAAATAAAAACAATAAAAACAATGTCTTAAATTCATTATAAATATAACAACTCTACCTATCAGATAAAGTTCAAAGATTATCAGATATCATAGAAACAAAAAAAATCCAGTTTCATGTGGTTTAAAGGATATCAACCTAAACCATATGAGCATAAAATACTTGGGAGAAGATGCAAATGGTTTACTAAGAGAACACTAATCAACAGAAAATTTACACAGCTATAATCATACTCAACTAAACAATACACAATCTCAAAATTGTTGTTTCAAAGATTAGTTGTCTCAGAGAAAAAAATTACAAGAATTACAAGAAACTGGGAGAAGCGGCAAGATGGCAGCTTAGGAGGACGCTGGGCTCACCGCGCGTCCTGCTGATCACTTAGATTCCACCTACACCTGCCTAAATAACCCAGAAAACCGCCAGAGGATTAGCAGAACGGAGTGGCTGGAGCCAAACGCAAACGAGAGGCCCACGGAAGAGGGTAGGAAGGGCGGCGAGGCGGTGCGCGCTCCACGGACTGGCGGGAGGGAGCCGGGGCGGAGGGGCGGCTCGCTGGCCAAGCAGAGCCCCCGAGTCTGGCTGGCAAAAGCGGAGGGGCCTGACAGACTGTGTTCTGACAACAAGCGCGACTTAGCGTCTGGGAGGTCATAAGTTAACAGCTCTGCTTGGAAAGCGGGAAGGCTGGAGGACAAAGGGAGGGAGAGCTGCTGAGCCCCCTGACAACAGAGCTCAGTTTGGTGGGGAACAAAGTCGCTCGCCAGCACCATCTCCCCCGCCCATCCCCCAGCCAAAATCCCAAAGAGAACCAGTTCCTGCCAGGGAACTTGCTCGCTCCGCTCAAACACCCAACTCTGTGCTTGTGCGGAGCCAAACCTCCGGCAGCGGCAGCGGATCTGACACCCTCCCGCTGCCACAGGGCCCCTCCTGAAGAGGATCACCTAAGGAGAAGCGATCTAAGCCTGCCCCTCCTGCCCCCGTGCACCTTGCCTACCCACCCCAGCTAATACGCCAGATCCCCAGCATCACAAGCCTGGCAGTGTGCAAGTAGCCCAGACGGGCCACACCACCCCACAGTGAATCCTGCCCCTAGGAGAGGGGAAGAGAAGGCACACACCAGTCTGACTGTGGCCCCAGCGGTGGGCTGGGGGCAGACATCAGGTCTGACTGCGGCCCCGCACACCAACTCCAGTTATACACCACAGCACAGGGGAAGTGCCCTGCAGGTCCTCACCACGCCAGGGACTATCCAAAATGACCAAGCAGAAGAATTCCCCTCAGAAGAATCTCCAGGAAATAACAACAGCTAATGAGCTGATCAAAAAGGATTTAAATAATATAACAGAAAGTGAATTTAGAATAATAGTCATAAAATTAATCGCTGGGCTTGAAAACAGTATACAGGACAGCAGAGAATCTCTTGCTACAGAGATCAAGGGACTAAGGAACAGTCACGAGGAGCTGAAAAACGCTTTAAATGAAATGCATAACAAAATGGAAACCACCACAGCTCGGCTTGGAGAGGCAGAGGAGAGAATAGGTGAACTAGAAGATAAAGTTATGGAAAAAGAGGAAGCTGAGAAAAAGAGAGATAAAAAAATCCAGGAGTATGAGGGGAAAATTAGAGAACTAAGTGATACACTAAAAAGAAATAATATACGCATAATTGGTATCCCAGAGGAGGAAGAGAGAGGGAAAGGTGCTGAAGGGGTACTTGAAGAAATAATAACTGAGAACTTCCCTGAACTGGGGAAGGAAAAAGGCATTGAAATCCAAGAGGCACAGAGAACTCCCTTCAGACGTAACTTGAATCGATCTTCTGCACGACATATCATAGTGAAACTGGCAAAATACAAGGATAAAGAGAAAATTCTGAAAGCAGCAAGGGGTAAACGTGCCCTCACATATAAAGGGAGACCTATAAGACTCGTGACTGATCTCTCTTTTGAAACTTGGCAGGCCAGAAAGAATTGGCAGGAGATTTTCAGGGTGCTAGACAGAAAAAATATGCAGCCGAGAATCCTTTATCCAGCAAGTCTGTCATTTAGAATAGAAGGAGAGAAAAAGGTCTTCCCAAACAAACAAAAACTGAAGGAATTTGTCACCACTAAACCAGCCCTACAAGAGATCCTAAGGGGGACCCTGTGAGACAAAGTCCCAGAGACATCACTACAAGCATAAAACATACAGACATCACAATGACTCTAAACCCATATCTTTCTATAATAACACTGAATGTAAATGGATTAAATGCGCCAACCAAAAGACATAGGGTATCAGAATGGATAAAAAAACAAGACCCATCTATTTGCTGTCTACAAGAGACTCATTTTAGACCTGAAGACACCTTTAGATTGAGAGTGAGGGGATGGAGAACTATTTATCATGCGACTGGAAGCCAAAAGAAAGCTGGAGTAGCCATACTTATATCAGACAAACTAGACTTTAAATTAAAGGCTGTAACAAGAGATGAAGAAGGACATTATATAATAGTTACAGGGTCTATCCATCAGGAAGAGCTAACAATTATAAATGTCTATGCGCCGAATACCAGAGCCCCCAAATATATAAAACAATTACTCATAAACATAAGCAACCTTATTGATAAGAATGTGGTAATTGCAGGGGACTTTAACACCCCACTTACAGAAATGGACAGATCATCTAGACACACGGTCAATAAAGAAACAAGGGCCCTGAATGAGACATTGGATCAGATGGACTTGACAGATCTATTTAGAACTCTGCATCCCAAAGCAATAGAATATACTTTCTTCTAGAGTGCACATGGAACATTCTCCAAGATAGATCATATACTGGGTCACAAAACAGCCCTTCATAAGTTTACAAGAATTGAAATTATACCATGCATACTTTCAGACCACAATGCTATGAAGCTTGAAATCAACCACAGAAAAAAGTCTGGAAAACCTCCAAAGGCATGGAGGTTAAAGAACACCCTACTAACGAATGAGTGGGTCAACCAGGCAATTAGAGAAGAAATTAAAAAATATATGGAAACAAACGAAAATGAAAATACAACAATCCAAACGCTTTGGGACGCAGCGAAGGCAGTCCTGAGAGGAAAATACATTGCAATCCAGGCCTATCTCAAGAAACAAGAAAAATCCCAAATACAAAATCTAACAGCACACCTAAAGGAACTAGAAGCAGAACAGCAAAGGCAGCCTAAACCCAGCAGAAGAAGAGAAATAATAAAGATCAGAGCAGAAATAAACAATATAGAATCTAAAAAAACTGTAGAGCAGATCAACAAAACCAAGAGTTGGTTTTTTGAAAAAATAAACAAAATTGACAAACCTCTAGCCAGGCTTCTCAAAAAGAAAAGGGAGATGACCCAAATAGATAAAATCATGAATGAAAATGGAATTATTACAACCAATCCCTCAGAGATACAAACAATTATCAGGGAATACTATGAAAAATTATATGCCAACAAATTGGACAACCTGGAAGAAATGGACAAATTCCTGAACACCCACACTCCTCCAAAACTCAATCAGGAGGAAATAGAAATCTTGAACAGACCCATAACCAGCGAAGAAATTGAATCGGTTATCAAAAATCTCCCAACAAATAAGAGTCCAGGACCAGATGGCTTCCCAGGGGAGTTCTACCAGACGTTTAAAGCAGAGATAATACCTATCCTTCTCAAGCTATTCCAAGAAATAGAAAGGGAAGGAAAACTTCCAGACTCATTCTATGAAGCCAGTATTACTTTGATTCCTAAACCAGACAGAGACCCAGTAAAAAAAGAGAACTACAGGCCAATATCCCTGATGAATATGGATGCAAAAATTCTCAATAAGATACTAGCAAATCGAATTCAATGGCATATAAAAAGAATTATTCACCATGATCAAGTGGGATTCATTCCTGGGATGCAGGGCTGGTTCAACATTCGCAAATCAATCAACATGATACATCACATTAACAAAAAAAAAGAGAAGAACCATATGATCCTGTCAATCGATGCAGAAAAGGCCTTTGACAAAATCCAGCACCCTTTCTTAATAAAAACCCTTGAGAAAGTTGGGATAGAAGGAACATACTTAAAGATCGTAAAAGCCATTTATGAAAAGCCCACAGCTAACATCATCCTCAATGGGGAAAAACTGAGAGCTTTTTCCCTGAGATCAGGAACACGACAAGGATGCCCACTCTCACCGCTGCTGTTTAACATAGTGCTGGAAGTTCTAGCATCAGCAATCAGACAACAAAAGGAAATCAAAGGCATCCAAATTGGCAAAGATGAAGTCAAGCTTTCGCTTTTTGCAGATGACATGATATTATACATGGAAAATCCGATAGACTCCACCAAAAGTCTACTAGAACTGATACAGGAATTCAGCAAAGTTGCAGGATACAAAATCAACGTACAGAAATCAGTTGCATTCTTATACACTAACAATGAAGCAACAGAAAGACAAATAAAGAAACTGATCCCATTCACAATTGCACCAAGAAGCATAAAATACCTAGGAATAAATCTAACCAAAGATGTAAAGGATCTGTATGCTGAAAACTATAGAAAGCTTATGAAGGAAATTGAAGAAGATTTAAAGAAATGGAAAGACATTCCCTGCTCATGGATTGGAAAAATAAATATTGTCAAAATGTCAATACTACCCAAAGCTATCTACACATTCAATGCAATCCCAATCAAAATTGCACCAGCATTCTTCTCGAAACTAGAACAAGCAATCCTAAAATTCATATGGAACCACAAAAGGCCCCGAATAGCCAAAGGAATTTTGAAGAAGAAGACCAAAGCAGGAGGCATCACAATCCCAGACTTTAGCCTCTACTACAAAGCTGTCATCATCAAGACAGCATGGTATTGGCACAAAAACAGACACATAGACCAATGGAATAGAATAGAAACCCCAGAACTAGACCCACAAACGTATGGCCAACTCATCTTTGACAAAGCAGGAAAGAACATCCAATGGAAAAAAGCCTCTTTAACAAATGGTGCTGGGAGAATTGGACAGCAACATGCAGAAGGTTGAAACTAGACCACTTTCTCACACCATTCACAAAAATAAACTCAAAATGGATAAAGGACCTAAATGTGAGACAGGAAACCATCAAAACCTTAGAGGAGAAAGCAGGAAAAGACCTCTCTGACCTCAGCCGTAGCAATCTCTTACTCGACACATCCCCAGAGGCAAGGGAATTAAAAGCAAAAGTGAATTACTGGGACCTTATGAAGATAAAAAGCTTCTGCACAGCAAAGGAAACAACCAACAAAACTAAAAGGCAACCAACGAAATGGGAAAAGATATTCGCAAATGACATATCGGACAAAGGGCTAGTATCCAAAATCTATAAAGAGCTCACCAAACTCCACACCCGAAAAACAAATAACCCAGTGAAGAAATGGGCAGAAAACATGAATAGACACTTCTCTAAAGAAGACATCCGGATGGCCAACAGGCACATGAAAAGATGTTCAGCGTCGCTCCTTATCAGGGAAATACAAATCAAAACCACACTCAGGTATCACCTCACGCCAGTCAGAGTGGCCAAAATGAACAAATCAGGAGACTATAGATGCTGGAGAGGATGTGGAGAAACGGGAACCCTCTTGCACTGTTGGTGGGAATGCAAATTGGTGCAGCCGCTCTGGAAAGCAGTGTGGAGGTTCCTCAGAAAATTAAAAATAGACCTACCCTATGACCCAGCAATAGCACTGCTAGGAATTTATCCAAGGGATACAGGAGTACTGATGCATAGGGCCACTTGTACCCCAATGTTCATAGCAGCACTCTCAACAATAGCCAAATTATGGAAAGAGCCTAAATGTCCATCAACTGATGAATGGATAAAGAAATTGTGGTTTATATACACAATGGAATATTACGTGGCAATGAGAAAAAATGAAATATGGCCTTTTGTAGCAACGTGGATGGAACTGGAGAGTGTGATGCTAAGTGAAATAAGCCATACAGAGAAAGACAGATACCATATGGTTTCACTCTTATGTGGATCCTGAGAAACTTAACAGGAACCCATGGGGGAGGGGAAGGAAAAAAAAAAAAAAGAGGTTAGAGTGGGAGAGAGCCAAAGCATAAGAGACTCTTAAAAACTGAGAACAAACTGAGGGTTGATGGGGGGTGGGCTGGAGGAGAGGGTGGGTGATGGGTATTGAGGAGGGCACCTTTTGGGATGAGCACTGGGTGTTGTATGGAAACCAATTTGTCAATAAATTTCATAAAAAAAAAAAAGAATTACAAGAAACTGGCAAATAATCACTGTGATGAATTTAACTCTTTTCCCAAAAAATTGCTGAATCATTTTTAATTGGTATGTATACCAAGGTTTGAACAGTATGATAAGCTTGTTCCACCTATTATTTAACTCATAAAACATATTAGAAAATTTGCAACACATTTTATTGAGTGACAAACATGTCACAGAAAAAAAGTGAGCTGTATCATATATGCAGAAAGACATAATCATATAAAAACTGGAAAACACACTAAAATTTAACAATTATGCCCCATTTTTCTGATTATTGGTCATTGAAGTTTTTCTTTCTTAGTTTTGTTTATTTAGTAATATGTGTCCTTGAAAAATTAAATATAAAAAGCAACCATAGAAAACTAAAACTATAAGAATAATAATCAAATCATAGGTTGAAGAAATAGCCTAAAATGAAAACAATAAAACCCATAAAGGAAAAGAATGACGGACTTGAAAATATTTAATACTATATCTCTTTAGGGTTAAAACAAAAGGCAACCAAGCCAACCAAAGAAAATTGCAGAATTTATAATTTAAACAACCTGAGAAAATACTTTCAATAAATACTAATACCTTGGGGAAGTTATATATCCTCTCTGAGCTCCGAATTACATCTTTAAAATGAATAAAATAGAGGCAATAACGAGTTTGACGTGAAGATTCAATAAGGTAAGGTATGAAATAAGTTTTGCACAGGTTCAATAAATGGTTGTTACTATTAATCCACAAAGAAATACAATATCCCATAACAATTGTTCCATGTGTCTATTAGCTAAATCAGTTCAAATGAAAGGACAATGAAAATGGTTTTACTCTGTCACATGGCAGATTTAAAAAATAGAACTACTTACTAAGTGCTAGTAAGGATACAATAAATTTTGGCATTTTCATGTATTTCTGATGAGTGAAAATTAATAATAATTTCTTTTTTCAATGTGCCAGAGGAGCCTAAAATCCACATACCACTAACCTAGTAATTCTTTTTAAGGCTAAAAACAGGCAAAGCTTACTGCGCAAAAAATAGATAAACCTTATGCACAAAAATGTCCCTAGCACAACATTTACATTGCTAATGATTACAAAAACGTAAGTATTAAAAAATAAAAGGATGAACACTACCTCAGCTGATGTAAAAAAGAATTTTTAAGCATAATTTTTATAATAATTAATTAAAAGATACAAAATATAGTCATTAAAGTTATTATGTCTTTCCAAATGTAGTGTCATTTAAAAATAGCCACACTGTGGGCCTATGCATTAATACTGAATAAGTTCTGAATATATGTGTATGGTTATAGTTATTAGAGTTAGAACTACACATATGTGGATCTTGAGAAACTTAACAGAAGACCATGGGGGAAGAGATGGGGGAAAATTACTTACAAACAGAGAGGGAGGGAGGCAAACCACAAGAGACTCTTAAATACAGAGAACAAACTGAGGGCAGATGGAGGGGTGGGGAAAGGGAAAATGGGTTTTGGGCACTGAGGAGGACACTTGTTGGGATAAGCACTGGGTGTTGTATGTAAGCCAATTTGACTAATTATATTTTAAAAAGAGAGTTACATATAAAATCTGGAAGATTCTACATCAAAATGATAACAGTACATTTCTTTGGGTGGTGAGAGCGTGTGTAATTTTCATTT
The DNA here is from genome assembly GCF_018350175.1 of Felis catus. Lineage (NCBI taxonomy): Eukaryota > Metazoa > Chordata > Mammalia > Carnivora > Felidae > Felis > Felis catus. Next base: position 60,404,299 of record NC_058377.1, on the reverse strand, counting down.
TCTTCCTATCATTTCTCTATGGAATACTTATATAAAAATAAGTAAATATTTTCAACAGAAGTATAAACAATATAGTATCATCTAATAGAGGAAGTCATATCTCTTCTTGAGAGGAGGTGGTTATAATGACCTCACTGAGTAGATGACACCAAGCTGGGCCTTGAAAGATAAATAAAGGGAATCTATTAAAAACTCAAGGAAAGGAGCAATCATTCCAGGTAAATGAATCACTTAGGGAAAATGTGCCAAGACAAGATGACCGGACATCAAGAGATTAGAGACAGACAGTTCCCTAAGACTGAAGCACAGATTGTGTGAAAGTGATGTGGAAATTGTTGCTGGGAAGGAAGTCTGAATTTATTCTGTACCACACTGAGGGGCATGATTTTTGAGAAACAACTTTCAAAATATCAAAATTTAGGAGGAGTACAGTTCCCTTACTGTTCTCTTAATGCCCATGGTAATTTGAGAAAGCATATGAAAGAATGAAGATTTTATTTAGGTGTCCAGCAGGCATATGGTGAAATGTCTCAGGGTTTGACATAGCTCAAGACAGAAAACTTACTATTTATCTAAATGAGACTTACTATTACATTGTCCATTCCCAAAGTTGAGTTGAATATTACAGAGTTAGACATGACTACTACAGAGAAACCTGCCCTTTCCCCAAATAATGAGCTGTAAGTATCTCAGTCAATCCACAGGGACTGCTTTCAGATTGATTCGGGGGGGGGGGGGGCAAGTCTCACAGTCTCAGGTAAGTTGCTCCAGAGGCCCATAACTCAATGAGCTATGTATGCTGTGACTCATTTCTAGTTCTGTGGTTTGCTGCTGTGAAAGCATATCTCAGGAAGGACCAAAGTTTCTGAGAAACCAGATTCTGCTACCCCATAGTCATTTCTGCTTTGGAAACAACACATAAACTACTTGGTCTCATATCTGTTTTATTTTGACCCCATAAATGATAGGATTCAGCATCGGTGGAACAAGCATGCTGACATTGGCCAACAGAATGTGGACATGTAGTGGGATGTGACGTCCAAAGCGCTGAGTGAGAACCAAGAAGATCCCAGGCCCATAAAAAAGGACAATGACACAGACATGGGAGCCACATATGTTGAGAGCTTTGTGGCAAGCATCTCGGGAAGGGATACGGTAGATAGCATGGAGTATCAGAGTATAGGAAACAAAAATGAGGACAATGTCTAGGATCACTGTGGACATTAGGACAAAAAATCCATACCAGATGTTTATACGGATATCATCACAGGCATACTTGGCCAAACCAATGTGTTCACAGAATGTATGTGGTAGGATGTTATTTCTGCAAAAAGTGAGTCTCTTCAGAAGAAATATCATGGGGAAAATTGTACAATGTGCTCTCAAGAAAACAGCCACACCAATTTTCCCTATCAGAGAATGAGTGAGTATCATGGTGTACCTCAGTGGGTAACATATTGCAATGTAGCGGTCAAATGCCATAATCAGCAAGATGCCAGACTCAGAAATGAAGAAGGAATGCTGGAAGTAGAGCTGGGCAATGCAGCTATTAAGAGAGATCTCCCTATTATTGAACCAAAAAATTGCCAATGCCTTGGGTTCTGTGGTTGTGGCAAAGACAATGTCAACTCCAGCCAGCATGCAGAGGAAAAGATACATAGGCTCATGGAGGCTGCTCTTGGTGAGGATAATATAGATGAGCAGACCATTTCCAAGAAGAGCAAAGACATAGGAGATGAGTAAGGGGATGGAAATCCATATGTGTAGGTCTTCTCGGCCTGGAATGCCCAGCAGATAGAAGACTATATGGTTAACACCAGTGTGATTGAAGCTAGCCATTTCAGAAGCAGGTCAATGTGGACTTTAACTTCACCTAATAAGAGAGAAATACAGATTATATATAAATGTTTTCCTTGAGTTTTCTGGTTAACTATATCTAAATAAATGCCTGTGTTTACCACTGTTTCCTCCTAATACCTTGTTAAAATGTCAGTAAAATAACAGAAACATCAATGCAAAACGTAGAAGAAAAGATAATGACAGAGAAGGGACAACATTTTGAAAGCAGATAGATGACTAGTGACTAAGCAGAGGGGATAAAACTAATAGGTTTGAGTAGAAAACAAAAGCCAAGATAATTTTCACTGCAGAACCCAGATCGTCTCAAGAATTAAGGCATCAGGAACTTTTCTAAATAGGGATAAGCATGGTATTTTTAAAGATCATTGGTTGAAAATCTGTATAAAAAGCAGCTAGGCTCTTGGATCCTCTTTCCCAACCTGTCCATTCAGGTACCACTTTCCATATCCAGCAGAATGCTAGAAGTCTATTCTGTCATGGAGTTAAGGCTGGAGACTCAGCCTAGGCATGGCTGGGGTAGGGATAGTATGCTAAAAGCAGAGGATGAAATTAAAGGCTACATACTGAACAAAATGAAACCCCATGAACTTCTATTTATTTATGTCTGGTAGTGCTAGCTTACGTTACCCAATACCCAGGTCTTACAATTCATTTTCGTGTAAGAATGAGGCACCAAAGGGGCAGTTTGCTGGCTCAGATGGAAGAGCATGCGACTCTTGATCTTGGGGCCATGAGTTCGAGCCCCACGTTGGGTGTAGAGATTACAATAAATAAATAAATAAATAAATAAATAAACAAACAAACAAACAAACAAACTTTTTTAAAAAAAGAAGAAGAATGAGGCACCAAAAAGTGAATTCAAGGTGCTATGTGCAGGCATGAAATTTATTTAGGGAGAGACTTCCTGCCAAATTACTCCAATCCAGTACTTTACACCAAGGTAAATGAAAAACTTGTAAGTATAAAAAGGTTATTTAACACCTTCAAAGAACTCAAAGACTGACCTCTCATTAAGTCTTCTACAGGAATCTACTGGAAGATAAGCAACAACAAAGTGAGGAAATGAACCAAAAATAGAGAAACGTGGGTTCCATCAAAGGAGTTAAACCAAAGCGCTACAATGCCGGAGAGGGCATAGGCTGTGAGGAAGTGAAAGGGTTCCTCAAATTATGGTGAAGGCCAGCCACTGTGGCCTGGAGTAGCATGAGTCTGGACTGGATCAAGGGGGTAGAGTCACCGAAAGGAAAGCCTCAAAGGGAACAAGGAAACGCTTGTTTTGAAATGTAATTTATATTATTAGTAGAAAGTAAGTCACATAAAAACTAAGCAAACAAGGAAACAAAAAATAAACAATTATTAACTACAGGAAAGAAAAAAATGTTGCACAAGAAATGTGACCACATGTCACTGTATAATTCAGTTATTAAAATCATAATAATGTAAACATAAGTACACATCTTAAAAATCACAATATAGCTCTTTAATAAATCAAGAAAAGGGAGGTTTGTGTGTGTCTGAATTTGTATGTATGTATTTGGTATGGGGGCGTTACATGTAGGAAAACTAAATGCCCATCTTCCATATATAAAAGTCAATGGATGACATATAAAAATTATTTAAAAATATAAATCAAGAAATAACAATATAAACATGCTGTCTATATATAAGGAAGTAAATACTAAAGAAATAGCTGTGTTAAAGTGGTTTTCTGAGGAGCCAGAATCACACATGAGATGGGACAGGGAGACTATTGTTTATTGTAAAGACATGGAGAACTTTTGGAGGTTTTTAAACAATGTATATGTATAATATTCATAAAATAACACTAAAAACAAGTTATCTTAATAAAGTACCTAGCACTTCACCTAAAATAAATGTATAACATGTTCTCTTCTCTCACCCTTTCCCTCTCCCTTTCTGTCAATGTCTCTCTGTCTCTCCCTTTCTCTCTCTCCTCATTTTAATTTCTGAAACCAAAATATTCCTCTTCTCTTTGGGCACCAGATTACCTTCTCAGGGAAGATAGATTGGCTCAACTGGGCTGACTCCTCTCTCCTGAGAGGAAAGTCTAGGGAAGTTGGAATTTGAGGAGGCATAGATGGTCTAATGGAGTTGTTTCCTGCAATGCCTTCTACACTGGATGGTTGCTCACACAGATGCTGTAATAAAATATACTTTTTCCAAGAAATGCCCCATTCCTACAGGAAATAGAAAAGCGACACTTGAAAAATTGAGAGCCCCAGAGACCTAACGACAAAAGAACAGAGCCAGAGATTGAACACAATCAGAAGTTGGGATGGAGAAGCTCCTTCAGAAGCTGTTGGAATCTTTGAGAAAAGGAATAGCCAAGAGGATTTTCTTTGGTTGGAACCATAGAGGAAAGTAGAGGGGTTGGAGAATGGCCTTTAGAACAGCTGCCTAGAACTGCTAGTCCAATTCCAATTTATTTTAAAAGACTCTTCCCCATACCTCCTTCCAAAAGAAATTTTCCTGAGCCTGCACCTTGCTTTGGGCTGCTGACTGCTTTCCTTCCCTGTCCCTGTCACCTAGGACTTCTTAGAATCTGCCAAGGGTAGCAGTGCTTTGCTTATGTGATCCATCTCCCCTAAGTCACAATTTTCTAAATATTGGAAAACATATCACACTAATCAGAAATTACTTTCTTATCTATCAATCATCTCTAACAACCTTTGAATCCCTTGATGGATTGGACATGTCCCTTCAACAATGTGTACCTAAAACATAGTGCAGAAGGAAAGTAGGAAACAGGACAGTAAGAAGGAAGGGGAGACAGTAAGAAGGAAGGTAAGACAGAAGATATAAGATAACTAGCCAAAGCAAGACTTTCCTTTGAGAATTTAGGTTCCTGAATCCAAATGAGATTTACAAAGTCCTTTGAGAGGCATCTGGGTGGCTCAGTCGGTTAAGCGTCCGACTCTTGATTTCAGCTCAGGTCATCATCTCACAGTTGTGAGATTGAGCCCCACATCAGGCTCCACCTGGGCGTGGAGCCTGCCTATGATTCTGTCTCTCCCTCTATCCCTGGCTCTCCCCCTTCTATCCCCGGCCCTCCCCCTTCTCAATAAACTAACAAAATAAAAAATAAAGATAAAAATAAAAATAAAGTACTTTGAGAACCTACCTTCTATTTCTGCCCTATCAGTCCAAATGTTGGCTATTTGTCTCCTCTACAATCTCTTCACAAGACTCCAAACAAAAATCCTGACAATCCAACATTCCAAATGTGTTCCATTACCTTGGGCCTGTAAGGAGTTCTAGTATCTAGCTCCACTCTCCCCTACTCCTAGAATCTCACCTCACTTATAACAAAATCAGGCATCAGCTTCAGATAGTCTTTCAAAGCAGACATGAAATCAGTGACTGGAGGAAATTTAGCAAGTTGCAGATTAGACTACAGAGAGGTTATGTTTGTGAGGCTCAGGAGGTCACTTTTATTCCAACCCAGTGCCCTTGGGTTCTGACTCCACCAACTCACCCACAGTCCCATATGGGCCAACTCATTATGCTCACTTTCTAACACCATTTTCTCTTGACACCTGGTCCTCTGGCACCTTCCCTGTTATTTGATATCTATCTTCAAAGTTTATGTATGCATCTTTGTGCCTTTCCATACTCAGATGTTCTCACTCCTAACCTAATATTTCCTTATAAGAAATCCCTGTGCCTCTTTCAAGAAGCATTACACTCACTGTAATCAACACTCTCCATTACTCAAAACAGGCATCCATTTATATTTATCTTATTTACTTTAATAGGCATCTCTTCCTAGAAAATATTTCTTCATAATTAAAATAAAATTCAAAGTTCAATTTATCCAGTGCTGTGATAAAATTCGGATTTTGGAATCTTTAACTAAAGGAATACATATGATATACAGGACTCTTTGCAGGCACACGTGGATTATAATTGTTATAGGGGTGTCTGGGTGGCTCAGTCAGTTAAGCATCCAACTTCAGTTCAGGTCATGATCTCACAGTTCGTAAGTTCAAGCCCTGCATCAGGCTCTGTGCTAACAGCTCAGAGCCTGGAGCCTGCTTTGGATTCTGTGTCTCCGTCTCTCTCTGCCCCTCCCCCACTCGTGCTCTGTCACTCTCCATCTCTCAAAACTAAATAAAAATTTTAAAGACAATTTTTAAATAATTGTTATGAAAGCACCACTTCCTTTGGCTGACTAGAACCACAACAAGCCATTTAATGTTCAATGCAAAATACACTATCATAGAGATCGGTAATTTAGTCACTTTTCTTCATATTCTTTTCTTCCTTTGTTTTTATCTCACTATAAATGTTTGATTATAGAAGTAATACATAAACATAAAAGAAAATAAAGCATCAAGTAATTCAGAATGGCATACAATAGTAAATAACCAGTATGTATGTAATTTACTAATGACATTCGTCCTAATACATATCATTGTGGAGGACATTAGAAGATTACCAACACATTTTTATTTATTCAAAAAATTAATTGTAAGACAACTAAGTTTTTCTCATACACTGGCTATCTACTTCCATGCCTTCTCTCACTGTGTGTTGAATCTAACATTCCATCTCCACTCTCAGGAGAGGAGCTTGTTGTTAAACTCAGGTAGTGAGAAGCTCAGGGATCCAAACTATCTGAGCTATGGGGAAGTTCACAGATAAACAACCCTCATCAACTCTGCATTCACTCAGTGTCTGACTCAAATATTAACACACAGTGAGTACATGTAAACATAGTTATCTCTCTCTCTCTCTCTGGGTTCTATTCTCCTCATCTCTGCATTTTATTTCTGCAGTAGGAAAATCACCTCTGTTTTTGTTCCTGTATAATTCTCTCAGTGTGGTGAAACCACTGAAAATAAATCACATGAAAGAAGTGCCAGTAGAAGCTTATGAGACCTGCCTGCTGTGGACAGATAACACCAGGTCATTCTGTGGCCAGAACACCACTTTGAGAACACACATCCCTGAAAAAAACTATCCTCCTGGAGGAGATGGAAGCACTAAGAACAGACATGATAATACTACTAAGGTTTGGTGGCCACCTCTTCATGCAACGCTCATGAAAAAAATAGGAAATGGAAATGAATCTGAAGCAAAATAAGAGTCTGAAGAGGACGAGCTTACAAACGCTGGTACTCATTCAATGCTTCTGGAGTAGCAAAGAGAATTTTTCTACTGTGAGCAAGAGTAGAGGCTAAGAGGCCCAGTGATTGGGGTCTGGTGTACAGGTGAATTTGCATATACTAGAACAGTTGATTACCTAGCCCAGGGTCACTGTAAGATAATTTCTCAAATGTCCCATGAATCCTTTGTAGCCTTGATCCAGGTACTTCCACGATCCTGGACAATTCACCTCTATCTCCCTACTTTGTGTTAGTGGTATATATGAGTGCTTTTCTTTCTCATAATCTTGCCAGCAGAGTATGTTGTCAAGCTTTTGAACATTTGTCACTCTGACAGTTTGTCAAAGGTGGTTGACATTCTGCAAAAATCTCAGAAAATAGGGAGGAGCCAAGATGGCAGAATAGCATGGAAGCTTTTATTGTGTCTCAAATCCATGAAATACAGCCAGATCAACACTAAACCATCCTGCACACCTAGAAACCTGATTTGAGGATTAACACAACAATCTGCACAACCTAAACCAAAGAACTCAGAAGGTACATGGTGCGGAGAGAAGTCACAGAGGGCAGGGAGCTGTTTTTGCTTGCAGAAAGAGGACAGAGACGGGGGAGAATATAGGAAAAGCACCCACTCCCAGCCAAAAGCAGCTGGAGAGAAAGTGGAAACAGCTGCAGGGACTGAAGAAAAAAGGGAGAAAGGAGAGGGTTTAAATTCCACTTAGACTCTATAAACAGGGTGGGCACAGAGTCTGAAACTCTGCAGCTCAATACCTGGCAGTGCTCTGGTGAAAAGGCCGAATCCCCAGGAGCAGAGTGGGGTGTGGGAGGTCCTCAGGCCACATGGAGAGAAGTGGTTCCACTGCTGGACGGACATTTGGTAGAGGTTGTGAGGCCACCAAGGTCCCAGCAGACCCCAGAAAACAACCACATTCGCTGGTGCTGGAACAAGGACATTAAGGGGGAAGCCTGGTGCCAGATGTGTGTTGTGACTTACCATAATCCCTGAAACACTGTGCTACATGACCGTGTGAACTTTTTCTGGGGTGGGCTGGCACCCAGCCACAGTCTCTGGGCATCAGCAGCAGCATAGTCCGGTGAACGTTCCTAGGTGCGGCTGACAACCAGCCACTGCTCGGTGAGACCTACCCCCGGGGGATCTGAATGGGTCAATGCCACAGTCCCTCAGAAGTGAGGGATCAGGAAACACAGCCGCATCTGAGATAAAACTCAGGAGGGATGTGCTGACTGGCAACTTGACAGCTTGGTCATGGACAGTATAAAAGCAGGGAGTGGATGGAAGCTGGAGTCAAAGAACAGGTGCCCAGTTGCTGATAGGGGAGAACAGAGTTCCAATACTAAAGACTGGGTAGCTGGGTGATGCCATTTTCACCCCTCCTGCACATGTGCATACACACCTACAAGCGCCACAACAATCCACCCCAGTAAGCTAAGCTGCGCCATCTAGTGGAGAATGGAGCCATTACACTTAGCCCCACCAACTGGGCCAACCTCACTCTTCACCAACACCACAAGTCTTTCCGCCTGCTTAGTTTACAGACTATAAAGTGCTTCATAATTTGACTTATAGGAGGAAACAATGTAACTTCAATCATATTTCAGTCTGTTTGCCGGTCCATCTGTTCAATTTTTCTCTTTTTGTTATTCTTCAATACAGAAAGAAAAAAATTATTTTTGTTTTCAATTTTTATTAAAAACATTTTTCTTTAATTTTTTTCTACTATATTTTTTACTTTTTTGCACATTTTTCAAATTCAATTTTCCTTCCATCATTTCATTTTATTATATTTAATTGTATTCATATGTTCAAATGTTTTGAACAACAATGAAATGTATTAATATGTTCAAAATTTTTCCTTTTTTATGGTTCTTTTTTATTTTCTTTTCCTGTTATTCTCTAATCTATCAAGATCCTTTCAACAACCAGACCAAAACACACCTAGGATCTAGCATTATTTATTTGATTTTTTGTGTTGTTTTAAATTTTATAATTTCAATTTTTTTTACATTAATTCCTTTTCTTCCTTCAAAATGACAAAATGAAGGAATTCACCCCAAAATAAAGATCAGTAAGAAAAGACAGCCAGGGATTTAACCAACACAGATACAAGCAAGATGTCTGAACCAGAATTTAGAATCAAAATAGTAAGAATACTAGCTGGGGTTGAAAAGGGATTAGAATCCCTTTCTGCAGAGATAAAAGAAGTAAAAGCTAGTCAGGATGAAATAAAAAATGTATAACTGAGCTGCAATCTCCAATGAATGCCACAGCAGCAAGGATGGGTGAAGCAGAGCAGAAAGTCAGCAATACAGAGGAGAAACTTATGGAAAATAATGAAGCAGAAAAAAAGAGGTGGACTAAGGCAAAAGAGCACGATTTAAGAATTAAAGAAATCAGTGACTCATTAAAAAGGAACAACATCAGAAACATAGGGATCCCAAAAGGTGAAGAGAGAGAGAAATGGGGAGAAGGGTTATGTGAGCAACTCATAGTGTAAAACTGTCCTAACCTGGGAAAAGACACAGACATCAAAATCCACGAAGCACACAGGACTCCCATTAGATTCAACAAAAACCGACCATCATCAAGGCATAACATAGTCAAATTCACAAAATACTCTGGTAAGGAATGAATCACGAAAGCATTAAGGGAAAAAAGTCCTTAACCTACAAGGGAAGACAGATGAGGTTTTCAGCAGAACTATCCACAGAAACTTGGCAGGCAAGAAAAAGTGGCAGAATATATTCAATGTGGTGAATAGGAAAAATATGCACCCAAGAATTCTTCATCCAGCAAGGATGTCATTCAAAATAGGAGAGATTAAAAGTTTCCCAGAAAAGCAAAAATTAAAGGAGTTTGTGACCACTAAACCTGCCCTGCAAGAAATTTTAAGGGGGACTCTCTCAGGGGAGAAAAGATGACTAAATGAATAAATAAACAAATAAATAAGTAAATAAGTAAACACCAAAAGCAACACAGACTAGAAAGAACCAGAAAACACCACCAGAAACTCCAACTCTACAAGCAACATAATGGCAATAATTCATATCTTTAGATATGATATCGTTATTTTTTTATTTTTTAATATGAAATTTATTGTCAAATTGGTTTCCATACAACACCCAGTGCTCATACCAACAGGTGTCCTCTTCAATGCCCATCACCCACTTTCCCCTCCCTCCCATCCCCCATCAACCCTCAGTTTATTCTGTTTTTTAAGAGTCTCTTATGGTTTGGCTCCCTCCCTCTCTTTTTTTCCCTCCCCTCCCCCATGGCCTTCTGTTAAGTTTCTCAGGATCCACATATGAGTGAAAACATATGGTATCTGTCTTTCTCTGCCTGACTTATTTCCCTTAGCATGACACTCTCCAGTTCCATCCACGTTGCTACAAAAGGCCATGTTTCATTCTTTCTCATTGCCAAGTAGTATTCCATTGTGTATATAAACCACAATTTCTTTGTCCATTCATCAGTTGATGGACATTTAGGCTCTTTCCATAATTTGTCTATTGTTGAAAGTGCTGCTATAAACATTGGGGTACGTGTGCCCCTATGCATTAGCACCCCTGTATCCCTTGGGTAAATTTCTAGCAGCGCTATTGCTGGGTCATAAGGTAGATCTATTTTTAATTTTTTGAGGAACCTCCACACTGTTTTCCAGAGTGGCTGCACCACTTTGTATTCCCACCAACAGTGCAAGAGGTTTCCCATTTCTCCACATCCTCGCCAGCATCTATAGTCTCCTGATTTGTTCATTTTATCCACTCTGACTGGCATGAGGTGGTATCTCAGTGTGACTCTGATTTATATGGCCCTGATGAGGAGCGACATTGAGCATCTTTTCATGTGCCTGTTGGCCATCTGGATGTCTTCTTTGGAAAAGTGTCTATTCATGTCTTCTGCCCATTTCTTCACTGGATTATTTGTTTTTCAAGTGTGGAGTTTGGTGAGTCCTTATATTTTGGATACTAGCCCTTTATCTGATATGTCATTTGCAAATATCCTTTCCCATTCGGTCAGTTGACTTTTAGTTTTGTTGATTGTTTCCTTTGTAGTGCAGAAGCTTTTTATCTTCATGAGGTCCCAATACTTCATTTTTTCTTCTAAGTCCCTTGCCTTTGGAAATGTGTTGAGTAAGAAATTGCTGCAACTAAGGTCAAAGAGGTCTCTTCCTGCTTTCTCCTCTAGGGTTTTGATGGTTTCCTGTCTCACATTCAGGTCTATCATCCATTTTGAGCTTTTTTGTGTGTATGGTATAAGAAAGTGAACTAGTTTCATTCTTCTGCATGTTGCTGTTCAGTTCTCCCAGTACCATTTGTTAAAGAAACTGTCTGTTTTCCATTGGATACACTTCCTGCTTTGTCAAAGACTTATTTGGCCATACATTTGTGGGTCCAGTTCTGGGTTCTCTATTCTATTCCATTGGTCTATGTGCTGTTTTTGTGCCAATACCATACTGTCTTCATAGTCTGTAGTAGAGGCTTTGTACTAAAGCCTAAAGTCTGGGATTGTGATGCTTCCTGCTTTGGTTTTCTTCTTCAATATTACTTTGGCTATTCTGGGTCTTTTGTGGTTCCATACAAATTTTAGGATTGCTTGTTCTAGCTTCGAGAAGAATGCTGGTGCAATTTTGATTGGGATTGCATTGAATGTGTAGATTGCTTTGGGTAGTACTGACATTTTAATATTTCTTCCCCCAATCCATGAGCATGGAATGTTTTTCCATTTCTTTGTATCTTCTTCAATTTCCTTCATAAACTTTCTATAGTTTTCAGCATACAGATCTTTTACATCTTTAGTTAGGTTTATTCCTAGGTATTTTATGATTCTGGTGCAATTGTGAATGGGATCAGTTTCTTTATTTCTCTTTCTGTTGCTTCATTATTGGTGTATAAAAATGCAACCGATTTCTGTACATAAATTTTGTACCCTGTGACTTTGCTGAATTCATGTATCAGTTCTAGCAGACTTTTGGTGGAGTCTATCAGGTTTTCCATGTAGAATAACATGTTGTCTGCAGAAAGTGAAAGCTTGACTTCTTTGACAATTTTGATGCCTTTTACATTATTTTGATGTCTGAATGCTGATGCTAGGACTTCCAACACTATGTTAAACAACAGTGGTGAGAGTGGACATTTCTGTCATATTCCTGATCTCAGGGGGAAAGCTCTGTTTTTCCCCATTGAGGATGATATTAGCTGTGGGCTAATCTATCCATTGTTGTAAGTGGGGTATTAAAGTCCCCTGAAATTACCACATTCTTATCAATAAGGTTGCTTGTGTTTGTGATTGTTTTATATATTTGGGGGCTCTCGTATTCGGCACATAGACATTTATAATTGTTAGCTCTTCCTGATGGATAGACCCTGTAATTATTATATAATACCCTTCTTCATTTCTTGTTACAGCCTTTAATTTAAAGTCTAGTTTGTCTGATATAAGTATGGCAACTCCAGCTTTCTTCTGACTTCCAGTAGCATGATAGATAGTTCTCCATCCCCTCATTTTCAATCTGAAGGTGTCCTCAGGTCTAAAATGAATCTCTTATAGACAGCAAATAGAGGGGTCTTGGGTTTTCATCCATTCTGATACCCTATGTCTTTTGGTTGGAGCATTTAGCCCATTTACATTCAGTGTTACTATTGAAAGATATGGGTTTAGACTCATTGTGACATCTGTAGGTTTCATGTTTGTAGTGATGTCTCTGGTACTTTGTGGTCCTTGCAACATTTCACTCACAGAATCCCCCTTAGGATGTCTTGTAGGGCTGGTTTAGTGGTGATGAATTCCTTCAGTTTTTGTTTGTTTGGGAAAACCTTTATCTCTCCTTCTATTCTGAATTACAGGCATGCTGGATAAAGGATTCTTGGCTGCATATTTTTCCTCTTCACCACATTGAAGATTTCCTGCCATTCCTTTCTGGACTGCCATGTTTCAGTAGAGAGATCTGTCACGAGTCTTATTGGTCTCCCTTTGTATGTTAGAGCCTGTTTATCCCTAGCTGCTTTCAGAATTTTCTCTTTATCCTTATAATTTTTCCAGTTTCACGATGATATGTCGTGCAGAAGATCGATTCAAGTTATGTCTGAAGGGAGTTCTCTGTGCCTCTTGGATTTCAATGCCTGTTTTCTTCCCCAGATCAGGGAAGTTCTCAGCTATGAATGTTCAGGTGCACCTTCAGCCCCTTTCTCTCTTCTTCTTCTTCTGGAATTCCTATGATACGGATATTGTTCCATTTGATTGAATCACTTAGTTCTCTAATTCTCCCCTTGTGATCCTGGATTCCTTTCTCTCTCTTTTTCTCAGTTCCTCTTTTTCCATAATTTTATCTTCTAATTCACCTATTCTCCCCTCTGCCTCTTCAATCCATGCTATGGCCACCTTATTTTATTTTGCACCTCATTTATAGCATTTTTAGTTCCTCATGACCTTTTCTTGGTCCCTTTAACTCTGTAGCAATAGATTCTCTGCTGTCCTCTATGCTTTTTTCAAGCCCAGCGATTAATTTTATGCCTATTATTCTAAATTCTTGTTCTATTACATTGCTTAAATCGTTTTTGATCAATTTGTTAGCTGTCACTACTTCCTGGAGTTTCTTTTGAGGAGAATTTTTCTGTTTCATCATTTTGGGTAGTCCCTGTGGTGACTCCAAACTGCAGGGCACTTCCCCTGTGCTGTCTGGAGTAACGTGTTGGTGGGCAGGGCCGCAGTCAGACCCGATGTCTGTCCCCAGCCCACTGCTGGGGCCACAGTCAGACTGGTGGGTACCTTATCTCCCCCTCTCCCAGGGGCAGGACTCACTGTGGAGTAGTGTGACCCCTGTCTGGGCTACTTGCACACTTCCAGGCTTGTGGTGCTGCTTCGATGGGATCTGGCTAATGGTGTAGTAGCTGGGGTGGATCTGCAAGGTGCACAGGGGCAGGAAGGGCAAGCTTAGCTTGCTTTGCTCGGTGGTCCCCTGCAGGAGGGGTCCTACAGCACCAGGAGGGAGGCAGGCCCAGCGGAGGAGTGGATCCTTAGAAGCACAGCGTTGGGCGTTTGCGCAGTGCAAGCAAGTTTGGTGATGGGAACTGCTTCCCTTTGGAATTTTGGCTGGGGGATGGGAGAGGGAAATGGCGCTTGCCAGCACCTTTATTCCCCTACTGAGCTGAGCTCTGTCACCTGGGGCTCAACAAACCTCCCTCCCAGCATCCTCTCACCCTCCCTGCTCTCCGAGAGCAGAGCTATTGACTTTTAACATTCCAGATGTTAAGTACCACTGGCTGTCAGAACTCACAGAGTCTGGCCCCTCCACTTTTGCAAGCCAGACTTCAGGGGCTCTGCCTTGCTGGGCGGGCTGCCCCTCCACCACCCCGGCTCCCTCCCACCAGTCCGTGTAGCACGCACTGCCTCTCCGCCCTTTCTACCCTCTTCTGTGGGCCTCTTGTCTACGTGTGGCTCTGGAGAGTCCATTCTGCTCATTTTCTGGTGGTTTCCTGAGTTATTTAGGCAGATGTGGGTGGAATCTAAGCAATCAGCAGGATGAGGTGAGCCCAGTGTCCTCCTATGCTGCCATCTTCCCAGGTCTGCAGATATAATATCTTTAGAGTACTCATTCTATAAGCCAATGTAATAATGCTCCCATCAAAATATGTAGGGTAACAGAACGGATAAGAAAACAAGATCCATCTACATGCCGGTTACAAGAGACCCACTTTAGACCTCAAGACACCTTCAGATTGAAAGTAAGAGGATGGAAAACTATCTATCATGTTAATGGTTGAAAAAGAAAGCTACAGTAGCCATATTATATTAGACAATCTAGACATTAAAATAAAGACTGTAACAAGAGATGAAGACAAGCATTATATCATACTTAAGGGGTCTATCCACCAAGAAGATGTAACAATTGTAAACATTTATGCACCAAATGTGAAAGCACCCAAATATATAAATCACTTAATCACAAACATAAAGAAACTCATCGATAGTAATACCATAATAGTAGGAGACTTCAATACCCCACTCACAACAAGGGACAGATCATCTAATGAAAAAATCAACAAGGAAACAATGGCTTTGAATGACACACTGGACCAGATGGCCTTAACAGATATATTCAGAACATTTCATCCTAAAGCAGCAGAATATACATTCTTCTCCAGTGCACATGAAACGTTCTCCAGAATAGACCACATACTGGGACACAAATCAGCCTTCAGCAAGTACACAAAGATTGAGATCATATCGTGCATATTTTCAGTCCACAACACTATGAAACTTGAAATCAACTACAAGAAAAAATTTGGAAAGGTAACACATACTTGGAGACTGAAAAATATCCTACTAAAGAATGAATGGGCTAACCAAGAAGTTAAAGAGGAGATTAAAAAGTATATGGAAGTCAATGAAAATGGTAACACCACAACTGAAAACCTCTGGGATGCAGCAAAGGCGGTCATAAGAGGAAAGTATATAGCAATCCAGGCCTTCCTAAAGAAGGAAGAAAGGTGTCAGATACACAACCTAACCTTACAACTTAGAGAGCTGGAAAAAGAACAGCAAATAAAACCCAAAACCAGCAGAAGACAGGAAATAATAGAGATTAGAGCAGAAATTAATGCCATCGAAACAAAAAAAAAAAAAGTAGAACAGATCAATGAAACCAGAAGCTGGTTCTTTGAAGGAGTTAACAAAATTGATAAACCACTAGCCAGTTTGATCAAGAAGAAAAAGGAAAAGACCCAAATAAGTAAAATCAAGAATGAAAGATGAGAGATCACAACCAACACAGCATAAATAAAAACAATAATAAGAGAATATTATGAGCAATTATATGCCAATATAATGGGTAATCTGGAAGAAATGGACAAATTCCTAGAAACATGTACACTACCAAAACTGAAACAGGAAGAAATAGAAAACTTGAACAGACTCATAACCAGTAAGGAACACGAATTAGTAATCCAAACTCTGCCAAAAAACAAGAGTCCAGGGCCAGATGGCTTTCTAGGGGAATTCTATCAAACATTTAAGGAAGAGTTAACACCTATTCTCTTGAAGGTGTTCCAAAAAATAGAAATGGAATGAAAACTTCCAAACTCTTTCTATGAGGCCAGCATTACCTTGATTCCCAAACCAAAGACCCCACTAGAAAGGGGAACTACAGACAAATTTCCCTGATGAACATGGATGCAAAAATCCTCAACAAGATATTAACCAACCATATCCAACAATACATTAAAAAAAATATTCACCAACACCAAGTGGGATTTATACCTGGGATGCAGGGCTGGTTCAATATCCACAAGACAATCAATGTGATTCATCACATCAATCAAGAAAAAAAAAAAAAGACAGGAACCATATGATCCTCTCAATATATGCAGAGAAAGTATTTGACAAAATACAGCATCTTTCTTGACAAAACTCTCAATAAAGTAGGGATAGAAGGATCATACTTGGAGATCATAAAAGTCATTTATGAAAGACCCACCACTAATATCCTCAGTGGCGAAAAAATAAGAGCTTTCCCCCTAAGGTCAAGAACAAGACAGGGATATCCACTCTTGACACTGTTATTCAACATAGTATTGGAAGTCTTAGCCTCTGCAACCAGACAACACAAAGAAAAGGCATCCAAATCGGCCAGGAGGAGGTGAAACTTTCACTCCTTGCAGATGACATGATACTCTATATGGAAAACCCAAAAGATTCTACTAGAAAACTGCTAGAAATGATCCATGAATTCAGCAAAGTGGCAGGATATAACATCAAAGCACAGAAATCGGTTGCATTCCTATACACCAATAATGAAGCAACAAAAAGAGAAATCAAGGCATCGATCCCATTTACAGTTGCACCAAAAACCATAAAATACCTAGGAATAAATCTAACCAAAGAGGTAAAAAATCTAGACACTGAAAACTATAGAAAACTTATGAAAGAAACTGAAGAAGACACCAATAAATGGAAACATATTCCATGCTCCTAGATAGAAAGAACAAATATTGTTCAAATGTCAATACTACCCAAAGTAATATACATATTCAATACAATACCTGTCAAAATAATACCAGCATTCACAGAGCTAGAACAAACAATCCTAAAATTTGTGTGGAACCACAGAAGACCCCAAATAGACAAAGCAATCTTGGAAAAGAAAACCAAAGCTGGAGGCATCACAACCACGGACTTCAAGCTGTATTACAAAGCTATAATCATCAAGACAGTATGATACTGGCACAAGAACAGACACTCAGATCAACGGAATGGGATAGAGACCCCAGAATTGGACCCACAAACATATGGCCAACTAATCTTTGACAAAGCAGGAAAGAATATCCAATGGAATAAAGGCAGTCTCTTCAGGAAGTGGTGCTTGAAAACTGGACAACGACATGCAGAATGACTTTGGACTACTTTCTTACAGCATACACAAAAATAAACTCAAAATGAATGAAAGACCTCAATGTAAGACAGGAAGCCATCAAAATACTCAAGGAGAAAGTAGGCATAAATCTCTTTGATCTTGGCCATAGCAACTTCTTACTCAACAAGTCTCCAGAGGCAAGGGAAACAAAAGCAAAAATGAACTATTGGGAACTCACCAAGATAAAAAGCTTCTGCACAGTGAAGGAAACAATCAGCAAAACTAAAAGGCAACTGGTGGAATGGGAGAAGATATTTGCAAATGACATATCAGATAAAGGGTAAGTATCCAAAATCTACAAGGAACTTATCAAACTCAACACCCAAAAAACAAATAATCCAGTGAAGAAATGGGCAAAAGACATGAATGAACACTTCTCCAAAGAAGACATCCCAATGGCCAACCGACACATGAAACAATGCTCAACATCACTCATCATCAGGGAAATACAAATCAAAACCACAATGAGATACCACCTCACACCTGTCAGAATGGCTAACATTAACAACTCAGGCAACAACAGATTTTGGCGAGGATGGGGAGAAAGAGGATCTCTTTTGCACTATTGGTGGGAATGCAAGCTGGTGCAGCCACTCTGGAAAACAGTATGGAGGTTTCTCAAAAAATTAAAAATAGAGCCACCCTATGACCCAGCAATTTCACTACTAGGTATTTATCCAAGGGATACAGGTGTGCTGTTTTGAAAGGGCACATGCACCCCCATGTTTATAGCAGCACTATCAACAATAGCCAAAGTATGGAAAGAACCCAAATATCCATCCTTGGATAAATGGATAAAGAAGATGTGGTGTGTGTATATATATATATATATATATATATATATATATATATATATATATATATATATATACATACACATACCCACACAGTGGAGTATTACTTGGCAGTCAAAAAGAATGAAATCTTGCCATTTGCAACTATGTGGATGGAACTGGAGGGTATTATGCAAAGCGAAATTAGTCACAGAAAGACAAAAATCATATGACTTCACTCATATGAGGACTTGAAGAGACAAAACAGATGAACATAAGGGAAAGGAAACAAAAATAATATAAAAACAGGGAGGGGGACAAAAAGAAGAGACTCATAAATATGGAGAACAAACTGAGGGTTATGGAAGGGGTTGTGGGAGGGGGGGATGGGCTAAATGGGTAAGGGGCACTAAGGAATCTACTCCTGAAATCATTGTTGCACTAGATTCTAACTAATTTGGATGTAAATTTAAAAAAATTAAAAATAAAACAAGTTTAAAATAAAAAGAATCTAAAAATTAGCTATTAGCTACTAAGGAATTAGTTTCATGATGTCTATACTGGCTTTTCTCATGCTTTTCTTTCCTGGGAAATTATATCTATATCTATATCTATATCTATATCTATAGATATATAGATATAGATATATATAAAACAAGTAACAACTGGAGAATGGTATCTTCCCAAATGACAAAGACCATTTAATGCTTCAAAGGATAATCTCTACCAGGATACAAACCCTAACAGTCTAACAGTCCTTTCTATAATCTAGATGAAATGTATTTCAACATTTGTTTTTTTCTTTAAAACATCCTCTGTGTTACTCTTATATAAATAATGAAGACCAACCAAATGAGAACTAGCAAAGTCCATTTATTCAGAGAGTACTGGTAGGGAAATCAGCCACTTACTTCATTTGGATTTTGGCAGAGACTTAAAGGCAGGCAGGGGAATGGGAAAGTTTTAGAGTGGAAAAAGGGAAGACTTCAAATGTGCTCTAATTGAAGGCTGTTAAAGTGGAGAAGCTGTAGGTGAGCTAACTAGAAGTGGGGCATCCCATGTTATTGGTTAGGGGCACATATTTGTCTTTTCCTGGTTGGCCTAAGTTGGTAGCAGGAACAAAAATTAGAGAAGCTGTCAGTTATTCTTCAAGACCTGGATGTTTGGGGCTGACTGTTACAGGGTTCATTGTTTGGCTTCGTAGATGGATATCAGAGACAGCAGTCTGACTACAAGTCTTGACTTGTAGGAGGCTGGCTATTGTAGATAACAAATTGGTTTCCTGGGCAAGTTGCTTCAGGTTGTGGGTCAGTGTTCTATATTTATATATGGTCTGGTCATTGTCCCTCTGTGTATTCAGTCACTGCATAAAACAAAAAAATAAAATTTACACATTCAGAGAATTGAACTCTTAAAAGTATCATCAGACTTTGATTTTTTCATAGATTTTTTGTTTTCTAATGCCTGAAATAAAACATCACCAAGTAAGAAAAAAAAGAAAAGGGCTCAGAGCCACAGAGTGGTGAGATGTCACAGGGATTACAATCTTACATGGGATGTTATGATGGTTAATTTTACGTGTCAACCTGGCTAGACTTTGGTGCCCAATTATTTGGTCAAGCACCAGTCTAGATGTTGCTGTGAAGATATTTTTTTAATGTGATTAGTATTTAAATCATTAAAGTTTGAGTAAAGCAGATAACCCTCCATAAGGTGTATAGGCTTCATTCAATAAGTTAAGGGCCTTAAGAGCAAAGACAGAGGAGAATGGAATTCTGCCTTCAGATTGCAACATGGTATTTCTGTGTGAGTTGCCAGCCTTCTAAACCAAAACCATAACATCCACTCTTTTTTTCATGAAAAGGAAGAAATAAAACTTTATTTTTCTGAAAACAACATGGCTGTACATATGCAGGAAAAACTACAGATAGAATCTACAACAACAACAAAGCTACAAGAACTAGTAAGTGGAATAAGGTAAAGCTGCAGGATGAAGGTCAACATACCAATCAATTGTATTTCTACAGATGTAGAATTCAATATTGTTTGGCAACTTTGGAAAACAACGCACATTTGGAAAAGAAAATTTTTTTAAATACCACTTATAGTAGCTTCTCAAAACAAACTTCTGAGGGACTAAACACACAAACAGCAAACAGCAACAGATTCATTGATACAGAAAACAAACTGGTGTTGCCAGAGAGAAGAGGGGTCTGGGGATGGGAGAAATTAGGTGAAGGGGATTAAGATGTACAAATTGCCAGTTATAAAATAAGTAAGTCACAAGGATTAAAATAAGAGTTTGGCAACTGTCAGAAGAAAATCACTGCCCAAGATTCATCTTATGTAATTCTCCAGTCTAGGGTTAGAGAGGTAAGTGAAGAAGACACAAAGAGGTGCCCTGATCTAGTTCTCAATTCTGTGGGGAGAAAGTTAACCAAGGCCCCAAAGACACTGATATTCAATGACATATTAGAGACTTTGGAAGAAACATGTACAAAAATCACATTCATGCAATTTCACTAGAAACAGCAACACCTGGAGTCATTTGACTAGTATCTTACCTGCTGCCATAAACTGGTGCTAAAGTTTACTCCATCCATGGAGAGGATTGCTAACAAAAAAAGAATGCCAGCTTCCACATCAAAATTATTTCTGCTTTGTAAACAATGCATAAACCACCTGGTCCCGGATCTGTTTGGTCTTTATCCCATAAATGATGGGATTTAGCATAGGAGGAGCCAGAATGCAGATACTGGCCAGCAGAACATGAATGTGGGGTGTGATGTGGCATCCAAACTGCTGAGTAAGTGTTGTAAAGCTCCCAGGTCCATAAAAGAGGACAATGACACAGACATGGGAGCCGCAAGTATTGAGAGCTTTGTGACAAGCGTCTCCAGAAGGGATGCAGACGACAGCGTGGAGAATCAGCACATATGAAATAAAAATTAGCACGATACCTAAGACCACTGTTGACATTAGGACAAAACCACATACCAGATGTTTAGTCATTACAGGAAGCACGGGCCAAGACAGTATGCTTACAGGCTGTGTTTGGGAGGATGCTACTTTTTCAAAAAGCCAATCTTTTCAGAAGAAACATTATAGGGAAAATTGTACCATAACTTCTCAGAAAGGTAGTCAATCCAACTTTCCCAATCAGTGCACATGTAAGAATAGTGGTGTATCTCAGTAGGTAGCATACGGCAATGTAGCACTCAAACTCCATCACCAGCAAGATCCCTGACTCAGAGATGAAGGTGGTATGGATGAAGAAGAGCTAAGTGATGCAACGATTCAGAGAGATCTCCCCAGCACGGAACCAGAAGATGTCCAAGGCCTGAGTTACTGTGCATGTGAAGAGGACAATGTCTGCTCCGGCCGGCATGCAGAGGAAGAGGTACATGGGTTCGTGGAGGCTGCACTTTGTGAGGATAATGCAGATGAGCAGGCTGTTCCCAAGCAGGGCGATGACATAGGAAATGAAGAAGGGGATGGAAGCCCACACATGCTGGTCCTCAAGGCCAGGAATGGCCAGCAAACAGAAGACCATGTGACTAACAGCAGTGTGGTTTAAGGTAGTCATGCCTGGATCAGACAACCTTCCTATTAACAGAGAGGAAAATTCAGTTCATACACCAAGATTGTTTTTGCTGTTACCAGCAGCTTTTCACATTTATCTAATTCTATCCCATTCTGAAGGTGCCAGGAACTATGATACTAAAGGTAAATAAGATGATTTGTTCAAGCAAAGGGGAAAAAAAAACAGAGAGAGAGAAACAAACCAGGAAAGAGACACTTAACTACAGAAAACAAACTGCAGGTTGACAGAGGGGAGGTGGGGAGGAGGTGGGTGGGGAATAGGTGAAATAGGTGATGGGGATTAAGGAGAGCACTTGCTGAGATGAGCACCTGGTGTGTATGGAAGTGTTAAATCATGGAGCACCTGAGTGGCTCAGTCGGTTAAGCATCCGACTTCGGCTCAGGTCATGATCTCATGGTTCTTGAGTTTGAGCCCTGCGTCAGGCTCTGTGCTGACATCTCAGAGCCTGGAGCCTGCTTCAGATTCTCTTTCTCTGACCGTCCTCTGCTCGCGCTTTGTGTCTCTCCCAAAAATAAATAAACGTTAAAAAAAATTTTTTTAAAAATGAAGTGTTAAATCACTGTATTTTACACCTGAAACTAATATAACACTGTATGTTAACTGGAATTTAAATAAAAACTTTTTAAAAATAAAAAATAAATTTTTAAAAAGATATGGTTTGTTTTCTAAATAAGTTCCTAAGCTCATAAGAGACATTTACATTAATTAAAATTAAATTATTAAGTTGACATGTTAGTTATACAAGTAAATTTTAGTATGGAAACACACTGGAAGTAATTCTCATTGTTTATATTTGTAATGGTTTTAATAATGACTTCATATCTGAACTTAGCCTTGAAAATAAAGTAGGATGCCATCAGGTTGAGGAAGTATCAAGTAATGAATGGGGGAAAGTCATCTGGGAATTCAAGAAGAAATGCTTGGCCCACAAATGCAAAATATGTCTAAAGCAGCTTTCAGCTCTGTGAGGCTGTGATGTGGCAAATTTGGAGCAGTTGGAAAAAAAGATGACAACAAAAGCAGACTGACTCTGAAAATAAATTAAAGGGGATGAACTTCATCAGTTAGGAAAAAAGATCAGCCATGAACAGTTTTGAAATTGGAAAGCACTTTGGATATATTTATCTGACAACTATGTGGAAGAGAGAAGTGATGGAAACAGAGAGCAAAGACTGGAATTTGATGAAGTTTGCCCTAGTGAGAGAAATTCATGTATTGATGAATTACTATTGCAGTGAAGTAAGATCAAGAAAGTATCATCTTAAAGTAGCTTCACATTTTTCGGCAGTGATATGAAAATGTTACTTACTACACATCATTCATTTCTTCTGCCAACACAGGCTAGTAAGGACTGTCACCATTCACTGTTGCAGGGACTATGGTCAGAGTCGCAAAAGATGAGTCCACAAACAAACTGCAGTTAAGTGAAGGTCCTCGTACTAGAGTCGGAATGAGGCCCCGACTCCAGAATGAAGCTTCTTTTTATTAGGATAATTGCTAAAGACTACGTGCATAAAGTCAGCTACGCAAGTGTGTTAATCAATCTAATGGTTTAGCTTTTCAAGGTTGAATTTCGAGTTAATTGGTTTTTATAACACTAGGAAGGGTCAGGTGTAAAGGAGGATCCGGCCTTGGACAATGTTAATGGCTCTAGGCTTTCTGAGCCGCAGCTGTGTAAACATGTCCTAAGGTTTTGCACCTTCTCCAGCCCTTCCCTTTTGAAGTGTTTTCCTTTGATGCTTCTCTCCTGCATCTCCCACAATCCACTTCTTAGAACAGAAATTTCAGCCTCAAAAAAAACAACTCAAAGCACAGAGCTGGAAACTTTTCAAAATTTCCTGGACGTAATTTCCTCATCTTTGAAATGGGTTAAGAAAAAGAGACCTTTCTAAACAACTGGAAGTGAGATGCCCTCCCGACCTGGGGCAGGTTCAAGGGGTGAGCACAGTGGAACAAAGACAGCCCCCCAACAGGCAGCCATATCCAAGCCATATCCTTGATCCTTCACCACAGGGTCAAGACCAGGAATAATACTACAAAGTCTTCATAATTACTTATCATTGAAACTCCACCCACTTTTGCTATTTGCTTCATTGCTAATGTCTCTAAAAAGAAAAGGGGTAAATTTTTGGTGAAGACACAGAACACTGTGTCCTGAATCCAAGCCAGAAGAAGTGCGAGAAGCTGAGAGATGGCTCTGTTGTCCAGTGTCCTACAGAAGAAAGAACCAGGTGCTAACATGGATCGAGGGAAAGCAGGACTGTGAGGACTGGTGGAGAAGACAGAAAAAGAAGTTATTGTCTTCATCATTGTATTCACTCCATGTCTGCTCAGTGCCTTGCACATAGTAAGTGCACATGCAAATAATAGCCTCGCTTCCAGGTTTGTTCTCCTCACCTATAAATTTAACATCGAGGGGGTGCCTGGGTGGCTCAGTTGGTTGAGCGACTAACTTTGGCTCAGGTCATGATCTTGTGGTTCACGAGTTCAAACCCTACATCGGGTTCCATGCTGACATCTCAGAGCCTGGAGCCTACTTCAGATTCTGTGTCTCCCTCTCTCTCTTCCCCTTCCCTACTCATGCTTGCTTGCTCTCTCTCTCTTTCTCTCTGTCTCTCTCAAAAATAAATAAACATTTTTTAAAAATTAAATTTAATTTCCAGACTAGGAAAATCCAGTCCTATTTTCATTGCTATATTGCCCCTGAGAAATGGTTAACACTGTCCTGAAAATAAAATCACATGAACAGAGCCCCCAAGAGGCTTGTGAAGTTGTGCGTGGATGGACAGCAGCTACCACTAGGTCAGTCTGTGGCCACACAACAACTATAAGAATAAATAGGGATGGAGGGAAAGCCATCCTGCTGGAGAAGTAGATGGAAATCGAAATTGCTATGAAAATGCCATTGGGGGTGATGGACAAGTGTGTGTGCCACTATACTGGCAAAGGAATAGCAGGAAAAAGTGATGAAGGGAAAGAAACTAAGTCTCAAGTAACTAGAAAGAGAAGAAGAGGACCAGCTTACACAGGTTGATGGACTCTGGATATCTTGGCAGCAGCACACAGAAGGGTTCTTTGGAGTAGAAAAGAATATAGGCTACAGAGCTTGCCAGTTGGGGGCTGGTCTCTGGGTGAACTTGCATGAACTGGAATGGCTCCTTATGTAACTCATGGCCACCTTAAAAACCTTCTCGAGTGACAGGACACCTGGGTGGCTCAGTTGGTTAAGCATGGTCTCTTAGTTGACTTCAGCTCAGGTCATGATTGTTGAGTTCAAGTCCCGCATCAGACTCCACACTGACAGTGCGGAGTCTGCTTGGGATTCTCTCTCTCTCTCTCTCTCTCTCTCTCTCTCTCTCTCTCTCTCTCTCTCTCTGCCCCCCCCCCAAAATAAATAAACTGAAAAAAAAACCACAACCTTCTCAAGTGCCTCATGAAGGCTTCTGCAACTTTGATCCAGGCATCTTCAATCCCCTGGACAAGTTGCCTCTATCCCTGATTTGTGCTGTGGAGCCATGGCACCAACCCAGGGCCCTCACTGTCTGTCCCCTACATCAGGAGTGTGCTCACATGATGCCTCTTGCCACAACTCATTCTTTCCCCTCCTTTGATTTCACAAGAAGTCTAATCACCAGAGCACCTACCTCAGAGATATTAGCCTATTGTCAGTGTTTCCCAATTGACTGTAAACTTTCTGAGGTCTGTTTAAGCTGTGTATGCTCCCATAATCCAGAACACTGAGGCACCGTGTGATTACTCTGTAATGATAAATACTGGATGGAAAGTATAAAGGGTGATGATAGGAGCCATGAATGAGGCTCTTCTGATGCCTAAAATGTTCACAATAATCAAGGTCTTCTGCTAGTGTGGAATCCTCTCTGGAGGGATTTGAGGCTCCAAGCACACTGAGAGCCAAAGTGTGGGTGCAAGCCCAAAGTCTCCCCCCTCTCCCCTCCTAGACAGCCCTTTACATTCTACTGGAACAGTCCATACTTGTACCTCCAGTCTAGGGGTGTGCTGGTAAAACAGCTCCTTAAATTTTTTTTTAGAAGCCCCAGTTTTACAGTGCCTGACAATTCCTTAGGTGAAAATATTCCTGTGTCGTCAGCTTCAAACTATGAAGATGATATCCCTGTATGCATATTATATATTGCATATATATAATAAGAAATATTATATATATATATATATATATATATATATATATATATATATATATATATATATCTTAAACAGACAATTCTCAGACCTCAGAAACACTGACTACAGGCCACTGTCCTTGAGGTAGGCAGTCTGATGATCAGAACGCTCTTGCAATCAGAGGGGACAGAATGAGCTTCAGCCCCTGCAGCTGTCCCTGTTCAACACACCTGACTCCCCACAAAAGTCCTAATACTTTCAACCATCAGCCTTATGCCCCATAACCCCACAATTCCTGGTCTTCTTCCTGAAATTTCATTTCATAGCAATTAAAGTTTCACCTGCTTCAAAGGGAGTCCTCATGAGCTAGAATGGGATGAATTAAGTAAAGGCTGAGAAACAGGCATCAAGCAGCAGAGATTTATGCATTTGCCTAAAGACTGCAGAGGAAGCTGATACCCAAGGGACCATAGCAGAATGTACATGGGTCAGGTCCTGATGGTTCCTCAGTCATGCCCACACCAGCTGCTCCTCCAACCAAGATTACATGTATACACGTATTATTTTCAAGAAATTCAATGTTAGCATTGTTATGTGAAATATCCCTATTTCCATTATAATGGGAAGTAGTAAGCATTAAGCCCATTATCAATCAAAAAATATAACTTGAGGAGGAGGGGCCAAGATGATGGAACAGTATGGAAGGTTTTTTTGTGTCTCACATCCATGAAATACACCCAGATCAACACTAAACCATCCTGCACACCTAGAAAACTGATTGGAAGATTAACACAACAATCTGCACAACCTGAACCACAGAATTCAGCAGGTACGCAGCACTGACAGGTGAACTGGGGGAGAGAGAAGCTGTGGAGGGCAGAGAGCCACTTTTGTATGTAGAGAGGAAAGAGATGGGGGGTGGGGGGAGTATGGGAAAAGCACCCCCCCAAAGCAGCTGGAGAGAAAGTGAAAAAGTGGAAACAGCTGTAGGGACTGAAGAATAAAGGGAGAAAGGAGAAAGGAGAGTGTTTAAATTCCATTAAGACTCTATATAAACAGGGGGAGCACAGAGTCTGAAATGCTGCAGCTCGATGCCTGGTGGTGCTCTGGTGGGAAAGGCGAGTCCCCAGGAGCAGAGAGTGAGACCTGCGAGGTGTGCGGGCAACATGGGGAGAGGAGGTTCCCCTGCTGGAGGACATTTGGTAGAGGCTGTGAGGCCACCAAGGTCCCAGCAGACCCCAGAAAACAACTACATTTGCTGGTGCTGGAACAAGGACATTAAGGAGGAAGCCTGGTTCCAGATGTGTGTTGTGACTTACCATAATCCCTGAAACACTGCTGCTACACAATCTCGTGAACTTTTTCCAGGGCGGGCTGGCACCCAGTCGCAGTCTCTGGGCATCAGCAGTAGCATGGTCCCCCAAACATTCCTGGGTGCAGCTGGGTGACCAAGCCATTGCTTGGTGAGACCCTCCCCCAGGGGATCTGAGTGGGCCCAAGCCGCAGTCCCTCAGAAGTGAGGGGTCGGGAAACACAGCCGCATCTGAGATAAAACTCAGGAGGGAGGTGCCCCCTGGCAACCTGACGGCTTGGTCACAGACAGTGTAAAAGCGGGAAGTGGATGGAGACCAGAGACAGAGGACTGGTGCACGATTGCTGGTCGGGGAGAGCACAGAGTTCCGACACTAGAGACTGAGTAGCTAGGTGATGCCATTTTCACTCCTCCCACGCATGTGCATACACACCTACAAGCACCATAATAATTCACCCCAGTAAGCCAAGTAGAGCCATCTAGTGGAGAACAGAGCCATTACACTAAGCCCCTCCCAACTGGGCCAATCTCACTTTTCAGGAACACCACAAGTCTCTCCACCTGCTTAGTTTACAGATTATAAAGTGCTTCATAGTTTCACTTCTAGGGGAAAGGATGTAATTTCAATCATATTTCAGTCTACTGGCTTGTCCATCTGTTCAATTATTGTTTCTTTTTTGTTTCTTTTCTTTTTCTTGAATACAGAAAGAGAAAAAATTTATTTTTATTTTCAATTTTTATTAAAAATATTTTTCTTTAATTTTTTTCTACTATATTTTTTAACTTTTTGTACATTTTTCAAATTCTATTTTACTTCCATCATTTCATTTTATTCTATTTCACTGTATTCGTTTGTTCAAATTTTCAAATGTTTTCCTTTTTTTTCTTTTTTTTAATTTTCTTTTCCCTTTTTTCTCTAATCTGTGAAGATCCTTTCAACAACCAGATCAAAACACACTTAGGATCTAGCATCATTTATTTGATTTTTTTGTGTGGTTTTTAATTTTATAATTTAAAAAGTTTTTACCTTATTATTCATTTTCTTTCTTCAAAATGATGAAATGAAGGAACTCACCCCAAAAGAAAGAGCAGGAAGAAATGACAGCCAGGGACCTAACACAGACACAAGCAAGATGTCTGAACCAGAATTTAGAATCACAATAATAAGAATACTAGCTGGGGTTGAAAATAGATTGGAATCCTTTCTGCAGAGATAAAAGAAATAAAAGCTAGTCAGGATTAAATAAAAAATGCTGTAACTGAGCTGCAGTCTCCAATGGATGCCTCAGTGGCAAGGATGGGTGAGACAGAACAGCAAATCTGTGATAGAGAGGACAAACTTATGGAGAATAATGAAGCAAAGAAAAAGAGGGAGAATAAGGCAAAAGAGCATGATTTAAGAATTTGAGAACTTGGAGCACCTGGGTGACTCAGTTGGTTAGGCGTCCGACTTCAGCTCAGGTTATGATCTCACAGTTCATGGGTTCGAGCCTGTGGCAGACTATATGCTGACAACTCAGAGCGTGGAGCTTTCTTCAGATTCTGTGTCTCCCTCTCTCTCTGCCCCACCCTGGCGCCTGCTCTCTCTCGTGCTCTCTCTCTCTCTCTCTCTCTCTCAAAATTAAATAAACATTTAAAAAAAGAAGATTTAGAGAAATCAGTGACTCATTAAAAAGGATCGTCAGAATCAGAGGGGTCCCAGAAGATGAAGAGAGAGAAAAAGGGATAGAAGGGTTATGTGAGCAAATCACAGTGGAAAACTTTCCTAACCTGGGTAAAGACACATACATCAAAATCCAGGAAGCACAGAAGACTCCCATTAGATGCAACAAAACCCGACCATCGACAAGGCATATCATAGTCAAATTCACAAAATACTCAGGTAAGGAAAGAATCATGAAAGCAGCAAGGGAAAAAAAGTCCTTAAGCTACAAGGGAAGACAGATGAGGTTTGCAGCAGAAGTTTCCACAGAAACTTGGCAAGCCAGAAAGGAGTGGCAGGATATATTCAATGTGCTGAATCAGAAACATATGCAGCCAAGAATTCTGTATCCAGCAAGGCTGTCATTCAAAATAGAAGGAGAGATAAAACGTTTCCCAGACAAACAAAAATTAATGGAGTTTGTGACCACTAAACCAGCCCTGCAAGAAATTTTAATGGGGACTCTCTGAGGGGAGAAAAGATGAAAAAAATACATACATACATACATACATACATACATACATACATACCAAAAGCAACAAAGACTAGAAATAACCAGAGAACACCACCAGAAACTCCAACTATACAAGCATCATAATGGCAATAAATTCATATCTTTCAGTACTCACTCTAAACCTCAATGGACTCAATGCTCCAATCAAAAGACATAGGGTAACAAAATGGATAAGAAAACAAGATCCATCTATATGCTGTTTACAAGAGACCCACTTTAGACCTAAAGACACCTTCAGGTTGAAAGTAAGGGGCTGTAGAACCATCTATCATGCTAATGGTCAACAAAAGAAAGCCAGAGTAGCCATACTTATATCAGACAATCTAGACTTTAAAATAAAGATTGTAACAAGAGATGAAGAGAGGCATTATATTATAATTAAGGGGGTTATCCACCAAGACCTAACAATTGTAAACATTTATGCACCAAATGTGAGAGCACCCAAATATATAAATCAATTAATCACAAATATAAGGAAACTCATTGATAATAACACCATAATAGTAGGGGACTTCAACACCCCACTTACAACAATGGACAGGTCATCTAAACAGAAAATCGACAAGGAAACAATGGCTATATATATATATATATATATATATATATATATATATTCAGAACATCTCATCCTAAAGCAGTGGAATATATACATTCTTCTCCAGTGCACATGGAACGTTCTCCAAAATAGACCACATACTGGACACAAATCAGCCCTCAACAAGTACAAAAAGATCAAGATCATACCATGCATATTTTCAGACCACAACGCTATGAAACTCAAAATCAAACGCAAGAAAACATTTGGAAAGGTAACAAATAGTTGGAGACTGAAGAACATCCTACTAAAGAATGAATGGGTCAACCAAGAAGTTAAAGAGGAAGTTAAAAAGTACATGGAAGCCGATGAAAATGATAACACCACAACCCAAAACCTCTGGGATGCAACAAAGCAGTCATAAGAGGAAAGTATATAGCAATCCAGTCCTTCCTAAAGAAGGAAGAAAGGTCTCAGATACACAACCTAACCTTACACCTTAAAGAGCTGGAAAAAGAACAGCAAATAAAACCCAACACCAGCAGAAGACAGGAAATAATAAAGACTAGAGCAGAAATTAATGTTAGCGAAACCAAAAAAACAGTAGAACAAATCAATTAAACCAGAAGTTGGTTGGAGCATTAAGGAATCTACCCCTGAAATCATTGTTGCACTCTATGCTAACTTTGACGTAAATTTAAAAATAATAAAATAAAATAACAAAGAAGAAATAAAGAAAAGGAAAGGAAAGGAAAGGAAAGGAAAGGAAAGGAAAGGAAAGAAAAGAAAAGAAAAGAAAAGAAAAGAAAAGAAAAGAAAAGAAAAGAAAAGAAAAGAAAAGAAAAGAAAAGAAAAGAAAGAAAAGGAATGGGAAGACAAAGGGTTTGGGCTGGGGGCAGGAAATGTGGTGATGTGACTAAAAGCTGTCTGGGGCAGGGATACAGGAAGTGGCAGAATATAAGGGTTTTTTTAGTAAGTTTGTACAGATCCATTTCAGCATGGATTCCCAGTCTCTGGGGATGAGAATGTTCTTCCCTTTCTGGAACAGAAAGGGCACTTTTCTCAAGGGAAATTATATAGCTACTTTTTAGGTAGGAAGGGGTAATTCAGAGAATTCTTGTTGTATCTTCTGTTTCTTGAGCACCTTAAGCTCAAAATAATTAGTATTCCACAGTGGTATATGTTGGGATGGCATGTTTTGAACTCCTTATTGTAGTGGCCAAGGGCAGGCTGCTCCAAAATGCACCACTTTGGCACATTGATGATTTTAAGTAAAATTTACTTGAGAACAGCCAATGCAAAAGAACACGCTGACATCACCACCACCACCCCTTGCTTCCAGGAAATAATAAATCAATCTTCCATGTGAAAGATACCCTCCCTGTACCAGAGGGTAAAGAGACATCCTTATCACTAGAGGTGGGAATTTGAGCTGAGAAGTCTATATAAACAACCCTTGTTACATTTTACTAATTAACCTCCCCAGCCCAAGTTCTGTTTCAAATTCCTTCCAAATTGAAGCTCCCAAAGTTTTCTTTGTCCTGTTAACTCCTCACAAATATATTGTCTCTTTGTTTAAAAGTATAAAAACTACCTGCCTTAGTTATTTACTGAGGTCTCAATTTCATTACTTGGCCTCTGTACACATATGATAAAACTTCAGATTTTTTTCCTGTTAATCTATCTCTTGTCAATTTAATTCTTAGTCCAGTTGAAAGACCTTGACTGGCAGACCTACAATATTGAAGGCTTTCCTGCTCTCCTCCTTCCTATCTCTTCAGGAATGTCTCTTGCCCCTCCTCTTCCATACACTGCTTTCCTCACCTTGCCACTATTCAGATTGGCCACTTCCTATTGTCAAGCACTTGACCTGGCTAATTCTAGGTACTTGTCCACATTCAGCACAGGAATATGCAGGAAGAGTTCTCTCTCTCACAGTTGGGAGACTCGCACTTCTCACAGAAGTGACTGTCCTATCCTATCCCACAGTGCTTTCTACATTATTTATCACATTGTGTTTTAATCCCTTAATTTTTGTCAACTCTAGTTTATGGACTCCCTAAGAAAGGGGACTGTGATACTAATTATCTCCAGGCCTTAGCTTAGTCCTGGTAATTTATAGTGGGCATAATTTAATGTTTGTTGAGTTATTCCTTTATTTACAAACTTTTGTTTGTTTAAGGTGTGTTTATTGAACAATATATACCTAAATATGTTTTAATCCTAAGAGTGTTCTTATATAAATGACTTGGATCCATTTATACACGTAACTCATTCAATAGCTTACAGTGGTGGTAGTGCCTAGTATTTTTTTTTTTTTAAGCAAGTTGGAGTGGGAAGGAGATGGGATGACATTTGGCTTTTGTGAGGAGCATTCAGGCTGCACTATGGAATCGAAGACCCAGAGTAAGTGAAGGGAAAATACACACGGGAAACAACTTCTTTTTTCTTTTTTTTAGAGAGAGAGAGAGAGAAAAAGTGTGAGTGGGAGATAGGGACAGAGGGGGAGAGAGAAAGAATCTCAAGCAGGCTCCACATTCAGTGCAGAGCCTGATGCAGCACTTGGTCCCACAACCCTGGGATCATGACCTGAACCAAAATTCAAGAGTTGGATGCTCAACCAACTGAGCCACCCAGGCATCCTGGGAAATAACTTCTTAAAGCAAACATTTACTTGCTGCTACTCAGGATGGCAATCTCAGCATGAGTTCACATCCATGTCTGTGCTTGTCAGGCATTTGTGTTTCATACAAAGAGGGTTTGAGGAGTTGTTTTGACTCCATCTCTGTGGAATGTCTTTCCAGTACACCATTACATCCATCATTTCAAAAATAATGGTCTCATCTTGGGCTCATGCAATGGCTCCTGTGTCTAGCACAGACTTTATTCTACCTTCCAAAATAACATGCTGCTATAAATGTAACTGGTAAAAACACATGTTGTGGTTCCACTATTCAAGTGTTGGCTGTAATAGGCCTGCTCTCTAGAGCATCACAGGGTCCCCCCATTTCCTCTGGCCAAGAGTCAATGTCATATCAGTAGGATTATCCCTGGTCAAGAGTAGGATGACAATTTCCAGTGTCTGTGACCAGTGTTCTACAAACAATTTCTTTTCCCTTTTTAGGGATTAATACTTACCAATGGCCCTTTCACAACTTACTGATGTAGGTCATGAACAAGTTAAGTGATGGTATCTTATAGACTGCTATAGTTAATATTCCACCTTTTCCTTTTTTAATGTTTATTTATTTATTTTTGAGTGAGAGGGAGAGCACAAGTGAGGGAAGGGCAGAGAGAGAGAGGCAGACACAGAATCTGAAGCAGGCTCCAGGCTCTGAGCTGTCAGCCCAGAGCCTGACACAGGGCTTAAACCCATGAGCAGTGAGATCATGACCTGAGCCAAAGTTGGACACTTACCCCACTGAGCCATCTAGGAGTCCCAATATTCCACCTTTTCCAAACATACAACTACATATGTGTCTGTCTATATTTATGAGTATGTTTATATTTTTTTATTATTTTTACACAGATACATAAAGATACATACAGAAAAATATGGACAGATGCATACCAAATATTTAACAAATCTAACTGTTGTATTTGAGATGAGTTCTTTTTTCCTCCTTTATTAAAGTATAATTGAGAGGTAAAAATTTATATATTTAAGGTATACAATGTGATATTTTGACATATGTATACATTATGTGTGAATGATTGCCACAATCAAGCTAATTAACATATCATTCACCTTTCATAGCTGCAATTTGAGTGAGGGGGGTGAGAACACTTAAAGTCAAATCTCTTAACAAATACCAAATATGCAATAGGTTTTTTAAATTAATTAATTAATTTATTTATTTATTTATTTACTTATTTATTTATTTTGAGAAAGAGAGAGACAGAGAGAGAATCTCAAGCAGGCTCCATGCTGTCACCATAG
Organism: Felis catus; assembly: GCF_018350175.1. NCBI lineage: Eukaryota > Metazoa > Chordata > Mammalia > Carnivora > Felidae > Felis > Felis catus. The sequence goes on along the minus strand of NC_058377.1, from coordinate 60,370,360 downwards.
AGGCCAATGTGGAACTCAAACTCACAAACCCATGAGATCATGACCTGCACTGAAATCAAGAGTCAGACACCTAACCAGGTGCCCCTATGCAATGAAGTATTAACTCTCATCACCATGCTGTCCATAAGATCTCCAGAAGTCTTTTGTCCTGCATAACTGAAACATTGGGCCGTTTGTATGTGATTGTCCAGGGATATCACAAGATGTCTCAGAGGACATGAATTCAGTGAGGAATAATTTAACAACTTCCAAGACCAAAGCAATACCCTCTTTTTATAGGGGCCAAGGGAGGGTGCCCCAAAATGTGCCACTTTGGCACATTAATTATTTTCAATAAAAACTACTTAAGAAACAGTCAATGCAAGGACACTCAGACCCTTATCTGTCCCCCTGAAAGTAGAAAACAAATCATCCATGTGAAAAATATCCTCCCAGTGCCAAGAAGTACAAAGACATCCTTATCACCAGAGAAAGGTATTTTAAATTTGAGAACACTGTAGAAACAAATCTTTGTTCTCCTTTTCTAATCTACTACCTCAGCCTTAGTTCTGCTTAGAATTCCCTACTAATTTAAGCTCCCAAATACCTGTTTTCTTTATACTGTCAATTCTTCACAGATGTATTGTCCCTTTGTCTAAAAAGTATAAAAACTACCTGCCTTTGTCATTTCTTTAGGTCTCAATTTCATTATTGGGCTTCTGTGCACACATAATAAAACTTACTTTTTTTCTTCTGTTAACTAACTCAAGTCAACTTAATTCTTACTCCAGCTGGAACACCTTCAAGGGCAGAGAAAGAATTTTTCCTTCCCAACAATTTCATCTATAACCAAAAATCAGACTAGTGACATAAGGATGCATGACTCTGGAAATTCATATGTCCAGCCACAGGCTCTGTTCAGGAGGTAGCCTGCTCAGTCAAACATGGCATGGCTCTCTCTGTTGCTTTGACAGAAGATGTTAAGTCCTCTCACCTCCCTGGTGAACCTGCCCCAGAAACAGAATTCACTAGGCTACTTCCTAGTAGTTCAGCTTGCCATTAGTGTTTCCACCCACTGCTTCCTCAGACCACATCATGGAGAACTAGAGGTGCTGAAAATACTGTTCCTCTTCCAAAGTCATTTCTGCTTTGGAAAAAATATGTGAACCACCTGCTCTCGGATTTGCTTGGTCTTAATCCCATAAATGATGGGATTCAGCATAGGTGGAACAAGAATGCAGACATTAGCCAATAATATGTGAATATGAGGTGGAATGTGGCGTCCAAACCGCTGAGTAAGGGTTGTGAAGATCGCAGGGCCATAAAAGAGGACAATGATGCAGACATGGGAGCCACATGTGTTGAGAGCTTTGTGGCGAGCATCTCGTGAAGGCATGTGGAAGACAGCATGGAGAATCAGCAGATATGAAACAAAAATTAACAGGACATCTAAGACCACTGTAGACACGATGACAAAAAGTCCATACCAGATGTTCACACTAATGTCATTACAAGCATATTTGGCCAAGCCAATGTGTTCACAATAGGTGTGTGGAATAATCTTATTTTGGCAGAAAGTCAATCTTTTCAAAAGAAATATTATGGGGAAGATCATACAAAAACTTCTCAGGAAGATGGTCACACCGATTTTCCCAATGAGTGCATGTGTAAGAATAGTGGTGTATCTCAGTGGGTAGCATATGGCAATGTAGCGGTCAAACGCCATCACCAGCAAGATCCCTGACTCAGAGATGAAAGTGCAGTGGATAATGAAGAACTGAGTGATGCATCGATCCAGGGAGATCTCCCCAGCATGGAACCAGAAGATGGCCAAGGCCTGAGGTACTGTGCACGTGGAGAGGACAATGTCTGCTCCGGCCAGCATGCAGAGGAAGAGGTACATGGGTTCGTGGAGGCTGTGCTTTGTGAGGATAATGCAGATGAGCAGGCTGTTCCCAAGCAGGGCAATGACATAGGAAATGAAGAAGGGGATGGAAATCCACACATGCTGGTCCTCTAGCCCAGGGATGCCCAGGAAGTGGAAGATTGTGTGGCTAATACCAGTGTGGTTTAAGGAAATCATACCTGTGGAGACTACCAGAGACATCACCTTTGATTCATTGACAGAAATGAAAATACAGATTTTCTTGTAATATTCCTTGTGAAGTCACAAGGAGCTTTTGGCATATCGCATACTCTTCATCTTCTCTGAACATGCAAACAATAAGAAACATAAAAAGTCAATAGGACATGTTCTCTACCTCAATAAGTAATAGTCTAATTGACATGTATATATCCCCAGCTAATCAAATAAAACATATTATTGTATTTTCCCCTCAATCAGAGGATTATGAATATACAAAGGAAATCATTATATGTATCTGAAAAGGCTGTAAATAAGGTGTTTCTTGAACTTGAACTTGACCTTTTGGTAGGTAGTTTAACATAAGGAAAAGAATGAAAAAGGAGGGAAACAAGAAAATGTGGGTATTCAAATCAAAACATAGCCTGTTCACTGAACAGTGTTTATTCAGCTCCAGGTAGCTTTGCATAGGGAATACTGAAGAAAGTAGGGTAGGTGTTTATACAGGCAGATTTGGCCTAATTGATGAAAATGAGATTTGATATCTCTCTGACTTCACCACATTCAGTTGGCTCACTTGTGACGAGAGTCAACAGACCTTTAAGAAGTAACATTGACAGAACCTGTGTGTACCTGAATGAGGCACTGCTCATGTTCACAACTTAAGAAACTAAGTTTAGAAATGATTGAATTTGGAAAATAAGGCATTATTGTTGGGAAAGGATGTCCATAATACTTGGAAGAATGAAAAGTGGAAATTTTATCAATTAGTTCTTAGTGTACATTCATTCATTCACTCAGTCATTTAGGAAGCAGTAACTATTTTTTAGACACCATATTACAAACTGGGGAAATAGAAAAAAATGGGAATTTGCCTGAGATCTGTGCTCATGGTTTCAGAGAAAATCAACTTCATAAGCAGATAGGTTGAAGAACTGGAGATAAATGTTAATCCCCCCTAGTGAAGGGGTAGTTTAAAATATCTAACTTAGTAGCTAAGGTATATCTTATGTTCATGAACATTATTTCTTCCACTCCAGTTACCCTCTTGGTGCCCCTGATTTTTCATTCTGGGGGGGAGAAAATCATCTCGAATTTCCACCCTTCAGGTGCTGGGAGAAAGTGTTTGCTATCAGAGTCACCAATCAAAGGAGTCCACTCAGCGGGCCTAGGTCAGGGCACTGTCTCCTATAGAGCATATGGCTGCTCTATGAGAAGGTTCTCTCTGGTGAGGGCAGCTGATCTCCTGCAGGAAAACCAGTGGGGTGGCATCAGAGGTATGTGAGGGCAGGTATGTACCCCACAGACCTGATTGTGAAAGGAAAGGAGAAAAATGGCAAGAAGGAAGAGGCCATGGAAGACATAAATCAACAAAGGCAGAGCTGGAGAGGGGGGAAGCCAATGATGGTCATGGATTTGGGGAAAGGGAGAAGCAGAAGACATTTTATTAATTGGAGCCAAAGAGAGAAGCCAGGTGGCTCAGAGGTTGAGAATTTGCCTGTTTGGTTTGCCTGTTTGGTTCATCCTAAATGTCCCACTGAATGCTGCTCTCCCATAGTTCCCTTCTCATACCTGCCTGAGGTGTCCTGGTCTACTTCCCATACCATGATTCGGGAAGCCCAGCAGAGATCCCAGTCATTCTCTGGGCTCTTGTCTTGTTTGCCAAGAAAGATTTGAAGTAAGTCTATCTCATTTCTGTTTTCTCATGTTTAGTCAATTCACTACAGCACTTGCCATATATTGATTACTTCTCTTTATTTAGCACCCTTCATTAACCTCACCTGCCCATATAGCTTCCCAGACCTCCTCTCCACGTCTGCTCTAACCAGACAGATTGGTGTTTCTGGTCTTTTACCATTCTTAGTGCATGAGAGTCCTGTCTCGTCTGGCCTGCTCGGAACATAACACCAGTCCAATCCTTATCTTGATCTTGGAATCTTCCCTTCCACACACACATCTAATTCACTCACCAGCTCTTTGGAGATGACATTCAGCTTGTTGAGGAGCTGGGCATGTGGGCTGTTTATATTCTTTCATGAGACCTCTTGAGGGAGGTAGTTACATCAGGACCCCAGGGACACAGCTGTCTCCATCACCCTTGCCCTCTTCCACATGGCCTGGATCCCAGATCCCTAAGTGCCATTCCCCCTCCCTAGCCTTCTCCTGACTATTTTCTCTCACACTCCTCCCACCTGCTTGGATCTCCATCCCACATTGAGTGTTCACACTTATGATGTTTCACTAAAAAAAGCTTTCCCAGCTAAACCAGCATTGCTACAGGCCTCTTTTAATCCCTTCACTGGCATTAAATATAATTAAATTAGGGTTGCCTGGGTGGCTTGTTGGTTAAGCGTCAACTTCAGCTCAGGTCATGATCTCACAGTTCATGGGTTTGTGCCCTGTGTCAGACTCTGTGCTGACAGCTCAGAAACTGGAGCCTGCTTCAGATTCTGTGTCTCCCTCTCTCTCACTCTCTTGCTGTCTCAAAAATAAACATTAAAAAATTTTAATGTAATTAAATTAATGGATAGTAAACTTATTTTCAATCTGCAATATGAATACATGCAATATGCAAAGATGACTTTCAATTTTTTTTTCATGTGAAGGATGATGTGGCAGTTATATTCATCCCAGGATTGGTCATGAGATTCATATTTTGTTTTTGTTTTAAGTTTATTTATCTTAAGAGAGAGAGTGGGTAACAGGCAGAGACAGACAGAGACAGAGAGAGAGAGAATCCCAGGCAGGCTACTCTCTATCAGCTCCGAGCCTGACTCAGGGCTCATATTCATGAACCATGAGGTCATAACCTGAACTGAAACCAAGAGTTGGAAGCTTAACCAATTGAGCCACCCAGGCACTCCGAGATTCAAAATCTGGAGTCACAATGAGTTTTCATTTTTCCTAAGGGTTCCTAAATGTCCGTGCACAATTTGTAGATCACCTATGATTCTTGACATTTGTGACCCATTTTTATTTCATTTGCCACCTAGTAATGCTTGGTCACCGAAAATCCACATTTATGATTGCTAGAAGAAAAAATTCTCCTGCTTTCTTTATATTCTTTTATAAGTAATTTTATTTGGTTTTGCTCATCCTGACTGTAGGGTGGGAACTTTTTTCAACTTGGAAATAACTTTATATTCTAACTGATTATAAAACCAATCTTGTACATTATTGTTTTTAATCATATAACAAATACAGGAAGAAGAAAATAATCCCACCTTCAGAAAAATGTGTCTTTTGATATAAATACATATAAGTATATTATCATAGCTAGTTAGTTCCCCATATTTCATGCTCTTCTAAAAACTTATTAGTGAAAGGAAGGAAAAATTCTTTTCTACCCTTCAAGGTGTACCAGTTGGACTAAGAACTAAGTGGACATTGATGCAGGATTGTTAAGCCCAATAGTCAAGCCCCGTGTCAGGCTCTGTGCTGACAGCTCAGAGCCTGGAGCTGCTTCAGGTTCTGTGTCTCCCTCTCTCTCTGCCCCTCCCCCCATTTCTCTCTCAAAAAATGAATAAACATTTAAAAAATCTAAAGAAAAAACCCTTATAATTAATATAGCACTCAAAATAAGCAAAAGGAAATTGTTTCTTTAACAAGTGATACATAGCCTATACTTCTAATTCTAACACACTACGTTTTGTTTGTGTGTTTAATGAAATCCAAAGGGCTCCTCATAATTTATGCCAGTGAAGAGACTTCCATGTTTACTTTCCTAGAGACCTCTAATTGTTTCATTCCATTCTATTTCCAGAGGCAACACTCTCAAATTTTGTAAGCGGTACACTTTAAAAGTAATATGTACAGATGGGATTAAGTTTCCTAATCTACTGTTAAATAACAAAAATTCAAACCACTACATTGTAAAGATCTAATTGGCTTTATTACTCAATTCATGAATTATGTAGCATCCCATGTACAGAGTAGAAGGAAGGTCCAAGGAGTTATACACATGCAAGGTTTTTATAGGAAGGACAATGAGGCAAAAAGTTATTAGCAAAATAAAAGAAACAACTGTTTCAGGCAAGGTCCCCTTCCCTTAGTGGGAATGGGAGGGAGTCTTATTTTTTTTTTCCAATATATGAAATTTATTGTCAAATTGGTTTCCATACAACACCCAGTGCTCATCCCAAAAGGTGCCCTCCTCAATACCCATCACCCACCCTCCCCTCCCTCCCACCCCCCATCAACCCTCAGTTTGTTCTCAGTTTTTTGGTTTTTTTTTTTAACGTTTATTTATTTTTGAGATGAGAGAGACAGAGCATGAACGGGGGAGGGTCAGAGAGAGGGAGACACAGAATCTGAAACAGGCTCCAGGCTCTGAGCTGTCAGCACAGAGCCCGACGCGGGGCTCGAACTCACAGACTGCGAGATCATGACCTGAGCTGAAGTCAGCCGCTTAACCAACTGAGCCACCCAGGCACCCCTTGTTCTCAGTTTTTAACAGTCTCTTATGCTTTGGTTCTCTCCCACTCTAACCTCTTTTTTTTTCTCCCCCTCCCCCATGGGTTTCTGTTAAGTTTCTCAGGATCCACATAAGAGTGAAACCATATGGTATCTGTCTTTCTCTGTATGGCTTATTTCACTTAGCATCACACTCTCCAGTTTGGGAGGGAGTCTTATTAGGTGAATGACCTCATCTTCCTTTGGGAGATGGAGAGGACCCACATAACAGATTATCCCATTCGTACTGAGTACAAAATTCCAGGCCGATTTATAAGTCTACTCCTGGAGAAATTGAAAATTTCAATTAAGTCTTGGTTTGCATTTCAGGGTGCAAGCAACACCACCTTGGGCCTGTGGCATTCTTTTTAACACCGCTGACCTTAAAATTGGGAGATCAATCTGAATTTTCTGGGTGAGCCCAGTGTAATTATAAGGGTCCTTAAATGTGAAAGAGGGAGGCAGAAATGATGTCATGTGAAATGATCCAACTTGACATGGCTGACTCTGAAGATGGTAGAAGGGGACCTTGAGCCAAGGAACATGGGTGGGTGGTTTCTAGAAGTTAGAAAAGGCAAGGAAATTAATTCTCCCCCAGAGCCTCCAGAAAGAAGGCTGGGGAAACAGTGATGGCCCAGACCATATTGTTTGTTTGCTGAATATCCTTCAACAAATCACTTGTCCAGCACTCCATTATAAACTTTGACTTGCTCATCTGCAAAACACAGGCCACGACAGCAACTTCCTCACAGATCCGCACTGGCGCTGAATTACTTCTTGTGCACCAAGTACCTAGAACATATGCCCAAGTTTGGACTGTTTCCATGACTATTACGCCTTGTCCCCGACTCCCAAAAAATGCTTTTTCTTGGTCATATCTCTTCCCCAGTGGTATATACCTAAAAATCATACAAACAGAAGTTCATGAAAAAGGAGTTGAAACCTATTCTCACAGAAAATACAGACGGATCCGAAACCCCACGCACAAGTTCTTAATGAGCAAGGGACCAAATCCAGCCATGACCGTCAGTAAAAGCAGACCGTGTGAAGAATGCTCTTTCCTGTTTTCTCCTCTGCTGCCTGCAGAAGCTGATCCAGACTGTCTTCCTTGTCGTCTGCCTGCTGGAAGCTCTGGCACAGCTCACAGATGAGGAACGCCCGGGAGGTGGCCTCCTCCAAGGTGTCCTCGATGTCCATGTCCACCACGTGCACAGCCCGGAAGGTCACCTGCTCCCTAGCACACAGCTCTTGCACCACTCGGTCGTATACCCTCTCCTCGCAGGTGAAAATGACTTCGAAGGAGTCGCTGCACTCCTGAAACCTTTCTGGGTGAGGCTTGATTCTCTCCTTCCTCTCCAAGATGCGCAGGATTCCGTTGCCGCGGTAGCATTCCAGGTCTTTCCTGGAGAGGTCGTCATACGTGTGCATGTACCTCGTGGAGAAATCGTACCTCATGGGATGCGGACGACAGCGTGTGGGTCCTGGGAGCCTCAACGGAGATATGGCTCCAAAAGAGCGCACGCTGAACCCTCTCTTCTGGAGGATACTGTGGGCTTCCATGCTCCTGTTCATGTTGATCATGCACCCCACAGCCACTCCGAGAGCTGACGGGGGCATGATGGCGGCCCCTGGGGGCTTCAGGGGCTGCCAGAACACTGTGGGTGTCCACCTGGTTTCGACTCTTCCAACCAGCACAGTGTTTGAGAATAGGCACTGGGCTTATGGTCCATCACCCCCACGGAGCGGGCGGAGACTTCTAGAACTTCCTGATGGAATTGGTTTCATCAGGTGCAGTGCCATCCGATCCTGAGACCCATAACCTCATCATGACAGCCATGTGCTCCTGGCATCAACTAAACCACTGGATCCCAAAAAGGATGTGACCACCCAGCACAGCCATGTGAAACCTTCAGTTTGCCCTGTTGGTTTACACGGTGAATGAGGGCTGAGGTTGACGGTGACCACATCAAGCAGGCTAACTGTAAGCATGTCACTGCTCTGCCATGAACTGGTCATGAATATGAGTGGAAAATCTGTTTTCAGATTTTGAAGGTACAACCAATTCAGTTCTACATATAAGTATCCTTGCACGTTAATGTGCATTTGGACTTTCTAGAAATGCCATTGTGTAAATCATAGGAGGATTGTACATCGTTTTGCCTAAAAACTCATCAAGTCGTTCACCAGTACAAACAAATCACATGCTGGACAACATCTCTGCTGATAGTCTAGTAGGAGTCACCACGTAGCATTTTCTGTATTTGATATTCTTAAAATAATGGTTTGCAAGTAAAATCAAGAACTGATGGAAGCTCTTCCAACTAGCAAAGTGCCCCAGAAGAGGAACAGGGTTTGTGTTCAGTTACCTTTAAGGAGTGGGTGGAGACAAACAGGATTCCTTGACTGACTGAATATGATCAGATGGAGTGCCATCTAATCATGCTAAGCATAACATGATCATTAGAACAGTTGGATGATTAAATCACTTGTGCTTCTAATTCTCTTGACAAGGGTGTTGCTAGAGGGAGCGCTTTTAAAATCTGGAGTTAGCCCTGTTGGTTCAGTTTTGTATTTAATTAGAGAGAAGGGATAGGATAAAGGAAGGAAGGAAAGAAACTTCTGGAGGAAATAGATATGTTCATGGCAAAGATTGTGGTGATGGTTTCTCAACGTATATTTATCTCCAAACCCATCAAGTTGTATACACTAAATATATACAGCTTTTTGTATATCATTCATACCTCAGTAAAATGTTTTTTAAAGGAAATCTTATTATAGCTATAAATGTCAACTAAGAGTATTGTATTGCGATGGCTTTTTGAGTCAGCACAAATCCAGCTAGTGAATTAAAGACATCTCAAAGACCTTACCAACATAGATCCCATGTTTCAAAAAGACCAATTTTATCAAACCATTTTTTTGCTTAAATTTTGTAATTCATATAAAAAGATAATACACAGGGGTGCCTGGGTGGCTCAGTCATTAAGCATCTGACTTCGGCTCAGGTCATGATCTCACAGTTGGGGAGTTCGAGTCCCACATCGGGTGAGCTTGAGCCCCGCTTTAGGTAAGCACGAGCCCCACTTCAGATAAAACATGAGCCCTGGATGAGCCCCACTTCTCCCTCTTTCTCTCTCTCTCTGCCCTTGCTCACTTGCACCCTCTCTCTCGAGAGAGAGACAGAACACACAGAAGAGGAAAGTAGATGGCAGTCACTAGGGGTTGGAAGAAATGGATATAAAATTTCAGTTATGCAAGATGATTAAGTTCTTTTTTAAATTTTTTAAATGTTTTTATATTTATTTTTGAGAGAGAGAGAGAGCGCATGCACAGGGCTCGAACTTGTGAACCGAGAGACCATGACCTGAGCCGAAGTCAGATACTTAACTGACTAAGCCACCCAGGTGCCCCAAAATGATTAAGTTCTAAAGATATTCTGTACAACATTGTGCCTATAATGAACAATACTGTATTGCACACATAAAATTTTAAGAGATAGATAGGTAAATAGATAGACAGATAGATACACAGATAATAGATAGAGATATAATCAACTCCTGGAGCACATCCCAGACCAATTAAATCAGAATCTCCAGGGTATGGAATGCATTGTGATTCTAATTTTATTTGCTAATTTTTGCCATTCCTCTGCCCATGTAGCCTTTACTTTTCAAAATTTATTTATCGCCAGAATTTAGTCCATACACATTTGATGTAAGGACTATTGTACTTCATTTCTTGAGTTTTATTTATTTTACATTTTTGTTTCTGCCCTTGATTTTTGTTATTTTTATGATTTTTATCAAGTTGTTATATACTCCAGTCCGCCCTTATTAATTTGGAAGTTCTATCTTGATTTTCCATTCCATTAAATGGTTACCTGCACTTTCCCTGCCCTTCCTAATTAGATCATATTTCCCTATTATTATTTGAAAAAAAGTTTTCTAAATCTCTTAATTCTTTTTCACTGACCCTATTCCTAACCCCCAGATTTTGCTGAGACATTAAGTTAATTCTAATTCAATGGTCTTAATCTAATTTATTTTGGAGATAGCACTTTTGATTTCTGAGTCCCTGTAACTTAGAATGGACTCTCCCTGAAGCCTCACCTTTTTCCATTAGACTTTATAATAAATTATTTAAATATTTAACTCAACCTTCACTGCCTCCGTTTTCTTGTTTTTCTTCCCATTCCTCCACTCCCATTTTGTTCTGGTTCACATATGTGTTACATATGTGTAACGGTTTTCTCTTGCTCCTTAGAATTAAAAATCTTTACCAGAGTATTCCTTTCTCATCAGCCTATTCCAGTACTTCTCAATCTTTCATTCTTTATCACCTACCTAATGAGTCTTTTTAGACATTTTTTTCCAAATTCCTCTTATGAGATTTTAATAGCACAGATAAATCACATATTGGCTTATGTACTGTATCTAGACTTTATACATAAAAAGAGTGAGATTTTTTTTTCCCACCACCACCACCACCACCAGCCCCCAAAATCATTTTCCCTTCCTTAGGGGTGATATCACCCCTGTTGAGGAAGTATGATCTAGCCTGAAACACCCTGAGCCTTTTATAACATCTCAAGAAATATTCTACTATTTCATTCTTTTTGATAGCTGAGTAATATTCCATTATATATATATATATATATATATATATATATATATATATATATATATATATATCTCACATCTTCTTTATCCATGCATCATCAGTCAATGGACATTTTAGTTCTTTCCATAATTTGGCTATTGTTGATAGTGCTGCCATAAACATTAGGGTGCATGTGCCCCTTTGGATCAGTATCTTTGTGTCCTTTAGATAAATACCTAATAGTGCAATACTGGATCATAGGGTAATTCTATTTTTAACTTTTTGAGGAACCTCCACGTGATTTTCCAGAGTGGCTGCACTAGTTTGCATTTTCACCAACAGTGTAAGAGGGTTCTCCTTTCTCTGCATACTTGCCAATATCTGTTGTTTCCTGAGTTGTTAATTTCAGCCATTCTTACTGGTGGTATCTCATTCTGGTTTTGATTTGTATTTCCCTGATGATGAATGATGTTGAGTGTCTTTTCATGCATCTTTTAGCCATTTGTACGTCTTCTTTGGAGAAATGTCTGTTCATGTCTTCTGCCCATTTCTTAACTAGATTATTTATTTTTGGGGTGTTGAGTTTGATAAATTCTTTATAGATTTTGGATACTAGTCATTTGCAATGACATGGATAGAACTAGAGTGTATTATGCCAAGCGAAATAAGTCAGTCAGAAAAAGAAAAATACCATATGATTTCACTCATATGTGGAATTTAAGAAACAAAACAGGGGAAGGGAATGAAAAATAAAATAAAAACAGAGAGGGAGGCAAATCATAAGAGACTCTCAACTATAGAGAACAAACTGAGGGTTAGTGGAGGGGATGTGGGGGAGGAATGGGCTAAATGGTTGATGGGCATTAAGGAGGGCACTTGTTGGGATGAGCACTGGGTGTTATATGTAAGTGATGAATCAGTAAATCCTACCCTGAAACCAATACTACACTATATGTTAACTAACCTGAATTTAAATAAAGTCTTGGAAATAAGAGAAAGAAAGAAAGAAAGAAAGAAAGAAAGAAAGAAAGAAAGAAAGAAAGAAAGAAGAAAAGGAAAGAAAAGAAAAGAAAATAGTCTACTAGTGTTTAGTTCATTATTGTCTCCCAATCATTGATGCCCCTTACTCCTTCTGGTATTCCAGTAACTTACAATTTGTTATTCTTGATTAATTTTTTATATTTTTTGCTGCTTGTTTTGAGATACAGCTCAAATCTAGCTTGTATCTCAGAAAATCCATCTCTTCCTTCAATTCATTCACTAAATTATTTATAAGAGAAATTATATTATGGACTCAGAAAATGTTTTTTGTCATCCTCCTCCTTCAATTTCTTTAATGGAATTTACCTTTTATCTGAGTTGTCTTCTTTCTCCCCTGGTACCTGTATGGCAGTGGGTGAATGTGCAGTTTGTTCTAAGGAACCATCTCTTGCTGCTGGGCCCACTGACAAAGGATTCGTATACCCAGCTCACTGAGGCTCAAGTCTGACTGTTCCTAGACCCCAAATGGGAGCAGACCCAGAGATGGTGGAAGGCAAAGTGGTCTCTACTCCCCACAAGGGTGATGGCAAAAAACAGAGTAAGCAGCAGCTCTCCTCTGATGCACCTGAAGAAAGCCTTCCAGTCCCCTGGTCTACATTATCCTCATGATTTCACCTTGGCTTTTTGGGTCCATGGAGAGTATAGTTTCAGGATACCAAAATCAATCTCTCCCATCTTCCTTCCTTGGATCTTAAGCCTAGGCACTAAGTTAATAGCATTCAGAAAGCACTCCCACACACCATCAGGCCTTCGTGTAACCAAGATTCCCTCCTGTGCTATCATTTTACAGCTCTCTTATAGTACATGGGACAGATATAACAATCTACTTATGCCAACCCTAAGTGAGTCCATCTCTAAGATACCAATACCGTCTGTTTCATTACAGGGTGGCTGAAAATTGAGGTTTACGTCCTTCTTACTGTGGTCTCACTGAGGAGGACCCAGCTGGGTGAGGGGAACAGGACCCAGGCTGAGGAATCCTGGGTAGGAGTAGAGCCACCAGATGCAGTGACAGCACCACAGGGTGCCTCCAATCAGCTGAGTAGACGCCAGTGGGTGCTTTGTCTTTAACCAGAAAGGGGAGTGAGAGGATGCATCCCCAGGACCAAGCTGCCAGTTCTCACCTTTCCCCTGCCAGGCAGTTGGAGGCGCAAGGCCTGAGGCACACAGCTGCCTCAACCTGCGGAAAGACTTGGGTGGCTGGAGGCCCAGCTCTGGCCCACCAGCTGCCTCTCCTCCACTACGACCCATGGGAAAGGGAAAGTTTAAGTATGGCAGGTGAGATCTTGCAGGGTGAGAAAGAAAGCATCCCAGACGGGCACTGGGGCCTGAGGAGTGAGGGGGAGGAGGAATAGATCAGCAAGAGGAGAACCAGACAATGCGTATTCTCAAGGCCAAGGGAGGGAGTCTCCGTGACAGCGGGACAGCGGAGTGCTATGCCACTGAAGTGTCTTGTGGAGTAATAACACCCAAAAGGGGGTATTGCATTTGGCTAGGAGCAGTTTGTAGAACACAGTGTCCCACTTACACTGAAGCCTAGAAAGCTCAAGATGTGGCACTGGAAATAGAGTTTATAAAAGAAAAACATGTTTTGGGGCACCTGGGTGGCTCAGTTAGTTAAGAGTCTGACTTTGGCTCAGGTCACAATCTCACGGTTTGTGGGTTCCAGCCCCACACACGGGCTCTGTGCTGCCAGCTCAGAGCCTGGAGCCTGCTTCGGATTCTGTGTCTCCCTCTCTTTGCCCCTCCCCAGCTCACTCACCTGCGCGCGCGCTCTCTCTCTCTCTCTCAAAAATAAACTTTAAAAAAACAGAGAGAGAAGAGAAGGATGTTTTTTTTTTAATTTTTTTTTCCCCAACGTTTTTATTTATTTTTGGGACAGAGAGAGACAGAGCATGAACGGGGGAGGGGCAGAGAGAGAGGGAGACAGAATCGGAAACAGGCTCCAGGCTCTGAGCCATCAGCCCAGAGCCTGACGCGGGGCTCGAACTCACGGACCGCGAGATCGTGACCTGGCTGAAGTCGGACGCCTAACCGACTGCGCCACCCAGGCGCCCCGAGAAGCATGTTTAAAGGTCTCCTCTTACCTGCTTTCAAAATAATGAATTACTCCCCTAGAACTTCCAAAAGTAAATCATTATTTTTCACACTCAGAATAAACTCTTGGCTTATAATATCCATAGTAGATGGGTTTCAATCCATTGTAGATATTCTTTTTGATGTTCATATTGTCCTGACTTGAGGCCTCTGTCTCCATGCTAACATGGATGGGAAGGGGTAAGCCTGGAGGCAGAGACCAGTTACCACTCAGGTGGCCAAGGATGAAACCTAAACCAGTCAGTACCTTGGAGCTTTAGGACATCTGTGGATGAGCAGTAAGTATATCCAGCCTCCACAGCTAAGCACAATGGAGTAGCTTATGCCACACTAACCCTCCTGTCAATAGTAAATGTAAAAGCTGGATAAAATACATAAAGTCACTGAAGGTATTAGGAGAAATCAAGCCAGGCAGGCCTTAAAGGAGAAAAACTGCTGGAGAGAATGTAGGTGTACCTAGACAATGCCACGTTTGCCTGTGCTTTTTCCCTCAGAGCATTTGCTGAGTCCAGGTATGGAGAATAGACTATGCGGAAAGAGGGGGCTGGGCTTGTGGCATTTCCAGTGGGCTGGAAAGAAGGAAGCTGGAGTTCAGAGATGCCATGGAGTCTGAGACTTGAGATGGAAGAGGGAACCTTAGAGAAATGAGCCCAAAATTTAGCATGTAATTTCTCCTTGAGGTGTTTTTCAGTTCCTAACCTGTGCAACTCCAAGGCAAGGTTCCCCACACCTAAGTTGAAAGCAACAGCTATGAGGGTAAACAGCTATGCAAAAGTTTTAGCAGCTCTATGTTGCTGGGGATTCAGAGGTTATAGGTCAGGGCCTGAGAAGGTAGGGTGACACTTGTAAGCACTCCAGGCTTACCTCTGAGACAGCAGAAGGGCTGTGCTCTAGGAGTAACGGCAACCAGTAAAAGATTAGCACTAACAAAGTGGGATCAAAACCTGCCAGTACTCTATCTGCCTTTTTCGAGAAAGAGAACATTACCCAAGAACATGAGCCAAAGCTTCTACAGTTTTTCATATACAATGATTTTATCCACACAACCCAAATCAAATATTACTAAGCATGGCAAGAAACAGTACCAAATAACTAAAATTAATGAGGGGCAAAAAACAACAGAAACAGAGCCACAGAAGATCTAAATATTGAACCAAACAGACAGGGATTTTTAAATAAAATGAAGACCAAAGTCTTCAAGGTGAAAAACATGTGAAAAAGAAGCCCACATCCAGGATCTCCAGAACCTCAAGTAGCTAGCTACCTGTTGCCACCACCAGAAGATACACAGAAACAGTCCCGCTGAGTGATGGTCCAAGCCTTAAATAATGCTATGAATTGAGCTACCAAATGTGAGCCAGGAGGATTCGTATCTTGGACCTGATGCCTGTATTAAATAGACCTCTGTGATCCCATTCACTAAAGCCTTTATCCAAATATTTGTCCTCTAGATCTTACCATTCTAAAGAGAAAAGAATTACCCCCATAGAAAGTGGACTAAGGGGAAAAAAAATTATTTTCAGTATATATTTGCTTAGCCTCTTTCAAAACAAAAACCTACCCCTAGAACTAGAAACCAATTGCTCAGCACCCTTGGGCAGCCACATTTGAATTTCTTCTCTGCAAATGGAGTTATGGGGGATGGGGAAGTGTCTTTGAATTTGAATGAGAATTTACAGTGCACCATATGTTAGTGATGGAGAGGAGAAAATAGGTTTCAGAAACATTTAGGAGTAATCTTGTTAAGACTTCATGACTGATTGGTTCTGGGAAGGTCCAGAAAGACTCTCAGGTTTCTCCACAGAGTGACTGCACATGAAGTCCTACAACGAACTAACATTAATTAAGGAGAAGTAGGAAGTTGTTACTTTTGCCAAGTTCAATTTAAAGCATAAACAGGAAAAGGTATGCTGATGCCTTTTAGATATTGAACTCTGAAGATTACAGAAGAAGCCTTAGATGGAACTTAGATTTCAGTGGCATCAGTGTATTCAGGTGAGAGTAGATGAACCAAAAGGAAAAACAAAATAATAAAATAAAATAAAATAAAATAAAATAAAATAAAATAAAATAAAATAAAATAAAATAAAATATAAAATAAAATGTATCTGCTAAGTATTTGTTTATATCATCTCATTTCAAAAACCAATTTGAGTCAGCAGGAGAGCATGTTGCACAAGAATAAAAATCATCTGAGGAGAGTTGCCTAACAGACTTCAAATTTAGGGTAAAAGAGGAACTGTCTTAGACACAATAAGAGGAATTCAGGTTTTGTTTCATTGAAGCAAAGGATTCAGAAAGTTTTAAGAAGTTGAGACTGAGAAAAATGTTGAATTCGGTGGAGAGTGCCAGTGTGGGAGGAATTAGGCTTCAATTTGGCACAGAAAAGCCCTCAGGGAACTCTGCAAGAATGCTAAAGTATAAGCTAAGGTGTAAGCCAGATGGCAGCAGGCTATAGAGGGAATAAGGACAGACAGCTGGCTTGTGAAGGGCGGGAGGTGGGGAGGGGGGCGGGTTTTAACTTGAGATTTGGCCTTGAAAAAGGCCCAACACATGAGTGGAAGGTTTGTTTTGAAAATAGGAGGTACTAAACTGTTTCATCCTGAGGAGATTTAAACAACCATCCAGGAGATCAAAGACATTTGCTATAGCAAGGTCCTAAATGAGATGAAAGGAAGTTATTAGAAGGGCAGTGTGGGATGCAGTGATCTTGAATAATAGGGACACTCTGTCCCTGAGCCAAGAGGAAGGTAATAACAATTACTATGGTTACTGTGTTGGCACTCTTAGTTGGTAAGCATAGTAAGACTTTAGGTATTTTATCCCCTTTAACCTTAAGGGCATAGAATTATCCACTGAGGGACTGAGAAATCAAGACATTTCCTAAGGTCATTACCACTTGTACCCAATTGATATGATTAAAATATCCTAAGACTTTGGCCAGTAGGTCCCACTGCCCCCATGGAGATCATAGGTGTTGATGATTCTAAGTTGGAAACTGGAGTGGTTGGAGGTTAAAAGAGAGCACACCTGATGCCTTCCTATTTTGATGATACAACAAAGATACTAGAGTTTGAATACAGAGCTTGATAAGTGTGAGAAGTTAGTTGAGGATGAGAAAACCACCCTCTTCTGTACCTCCCTTTCTTCCTGCCTTCTTTTAGTATTCCCACCCTTCATCGTTTCTTCCCTTCCACCCTGACCACCCACACCTTTGCTGCCCCTCCGCAGTTTGCCCACCATCAATGTTCCTTCCACTTCCCACCAGCCTGGTTCTCCTCCATGACCCCCACCCACCCCAACATTTCTATTTACTCATCTGACAGGTAGACTGCCTTATCCCCACTCAGGTAGTTCCTGACTGGACAGAAATCTGACATATTTTCACATTTCAGTGACCTTACCTAGGAAGGAAGTAAAAGTCAGTGAACCGTAAACACCCACCACCCCAAGACCAAAGTTCAGGGGCCATGTTCTGAGTCAGTGACCCACTGGTATCACCAAAGTGAAGCTGAAGGGGACAAAAAAGATGTGCATGATACTTTTAGAGACTCTGTGGTAGAGTTTTAAGGGGGACATGAACAACTTTCTCCTCCTCAGCCAGAGGCAACGCATACCACAGAGCTCAGAGGTAAAGGTCTCTAGCACCACTTTCCTGGGGAGTGAGTGGCACATTTCACACCCATCTCAGTGTTCTTGCCTACTGTTTTCTGGACTGGGTTTTAGTCTGTTGTGAAGCTTAATTAATAAGGAGAAAATGTTCCTCTGGCTGACTGAAAGAGGCCAACCCCTCCCCAGGTGATATGAATCTAGACGGAACCGAAGTGACTTTCTTTACAGCCATTTATTGTAGGAGCCCCACAATAAGATGGGGAAGAGGCAGGACAGGACAGCCACATCCAAGGACACCACTCTGAGCAATCTAGAGGGTCAGGAGACACAGAGAGCCACCCCCTCTGCAACATGGGGCAGAGGGTTCCCAAGATCCTGAAAGCAAGTTTACTTGCTTTTCGACAGGCTTTTTTCTAGGTCAGACCACAAAGCCTAACAACCCCTAATGTGTCCCTACTGCCAACTCCTGTGTTTATTCCAAGGGGAGACATATTGTCTCTTGAGCAAATTTAAGAACCCTGTATGTTATGGAAGCTTCTATGCTAGGATGATTCCTCTGGTCATTCCAAGACTCTTCAATGCTTTTCAGAATATTCCTAGACTCCTGGTAAAATCAACCCTACTCCCTCGTGTTCCAGATGCAATGAAGCCTCTTAACCAGGGAATACTGAGTCCAGGAGAAAAAGAGAAGAGAGAGCACAAGGGCAGAGCGGAGTCAGGTTCACACTGTCCATTCAGGGATTCCTTTCCTACCTGAGTAGCAACTCAGGAGCACCAGGTGGGCTTGGGGATGCAGAAAAGGAGGGGATTTTTGTCCCTAACAGCCCGTGCCATCCATCATTGCCATCATTCTGTGAGCCCCTTCACACTCTTTCTCAGCCTCCATGCCTCCCACAAGGACCTGAATCCTTCTTCACACTGCCCAGCACCCTAAAAATGAACACCCCATCAGAACACAAAGGCACAGGGAGAGGGAGATGTTTCTGATGTCTGCTTCTCTGAGGCCCACTTCTTTTTTTTTTTAATATAATTTATTGTCAAGTTAGCTAACATACAGTATATAGTGTGCTCTTGGTTTCAGGGGTAGGTTGCCGTGATTCATTACTTACATACAACACCCAGTGCTCATCCCAACAAGTGCCCTCCTTCATGCCCATCATCCATTTTCCCCTCTCCTCTCAATCCTTACTTTGTTCCCTGTGTTTAAGAGTCTCTTATGGTTTGCCGCCCTCCCTCTCAGTAACTTTTTTCTCCCCTTCCCCTCCCCCATGGTCTTCTGTTAAGTTTCTCAAGTTCTACATATGAGTAAAAACACATGATATCTTTCTCTGACTGACTTATTTCACTTAGCAAAATACCCTGAGACCCCCATTTCTTTTGACACCCTTTAGTGTCCAAGTTCACCAATTCAATTCATATTTTTCTGTATATTCCTAACTCTTCCAGAGTTTTGGCACTCCATTCTACTACAAATCATTAGCCTACATTTTTGACGTACCATAAAGAGAAGAACCAGGCCCAAATAAAAGGGCCACTGTAGTACAGAGAGGAGAAAGGTAATTGGAAGAAATAAGGAGAGGCCATTCTGTAAACACGGGACATTAATAAAGCTTGAATTTTGTGGAGTTATTCTAATCCATTGTACCTCATATCAATAATATTTTTATGGGAAGCCACTACTCTTTTAACTCAGAATTTTTCTTCTGTCTTATCAACTCAAAAACATCTGAATCAATTATTAACAATTTTTTTTCTTCGATTATACCTAGTGTACAGAGTATGGGATTAGTCATAATCCTCATTTTGGAGCACATAAACATCATCAGTGTGTATGAGGCCCATCTATATTTTATTCCCAGTACCCATTCCCCCCATACATTCTCATTCTAATGCATTTACTATATTAACTTAAGCTTGCATTTTACTCTTATAAAACATATATAACTGTTGTTTGAATTGTTTTAATTATAAGACGTGTTGTTCTAAAAATGTCATTCTGTTTCTTACTGCGTTTCACTCATCACCATTTTTAAGATCTCTCTCGCTGGGGTGCTTGGGTGGTTCAGTCGGTTAAGCGCCCGACTTCCGCTCGGGTCACGATCTCAGGGTTCGTGGGTTCAAGCTCCACATCGGGCTCTGTGCTACCAGCCTGGAGCCTGCTTCCGATTCTCTGTCTCCCTTTCTCTCTGCTCCTCCCCTGCTCATTCTCTCTCTCTCTCTCTCTCTCTCTCTCTCTCTCAAAAATAAATAATAAAGATTAAAAAAAATTTTTTTAATCTCTCACCTGCTAATACTTACATCTAGTTATTATTTTTACCTCCTATATTCCCTTAATTACCTACTCTTCCAATGCTGGACACACCCAGTTCCCAGATGTCACGAAAAATTCTGGGACACATATCCTCATACCTGTCACATTATGAACTCTTGTTAAGAATTTCTCTGGGGCGGGCATGGTGGGTGCTGCTTGGCCGAAGTGGGACAGCGCTCAGATGTGCCCGGCTGAGGGTTTTTCTCTCATATCCAGTCTGTTCTGTCTTCCGGTTGTAAGCCTATTGTTTGCCACAGCCTCCAGAGTCTTACTGAGTTACAACAATGTGCACCCCTGAAGTGTAATGGAAGAAGAGGCCTGCAAGAGGACTCTTACTGAATCTCAGACTCCAGTTGGAAAACTGCACGGCAGCATTTCAGAGGAGCTGGTTTTGCTGGTTTCAGGAATTCTGTTACCAGAAAAACTCTCCGCCCCAAGCCGGCTCCAGCAGTTCAGTTGACAATGGCTGAGGCCAGCTCCTGACCACTGAGCCTGAGGAATGCCAGATCCCAGCTCTTGTACACAGTCAAGAAGTAATCTAGCAAGAAACGCCCTCCCTCTGGAGCAAAGGGAGAATCACTGTCTCCCCCACTCCTACCCAGGAATGCACCATTGAAATATCAATTACATAGGGGCCCTTTTCCCTACAGGAGAGTTGTGGCCCAGCTCAGAAACCACAGAAAGGGAAGCCTCCAGGGCCTTAGAGCGGCCCACCAGGTGCCCCACACGTGCCCTCCACAGAAGTCGACCTCTCCCTGGACCCTCCTGGCCTCCATCCTTCCAGCCCCGGATATCCAGAGTCAAGGCTCAAAGTACGAAGAAGGTGTACTTGTACCTTGATTCTGAAGGTAAGATTTTTGCAAGGATGGACACTTAGATTGTCAGCATATGTAATAGGGATATATTATATCTGTATATCATATATGAGTATGAAAAATTTTACCAGCATATGAACCAGGTAGAAAAGCATGAGGGCAGGTCCACGGGAGAAAGACAGTTATGCATGTAGCGAATGTGGAAAGAAGTTTTCCTGGAGCCCAGGCCTTGTTGAACATTGGAGAATCCACACTGGAGAGTAACCCTATGAATGTAATCACTACCAAAAAGCCTTCAGTGTGCGTTCCACCCTCACTGTGCATGAAAGATTGTGGAATCTGGTGAGAAGCCCTGTACTTGCAACTACTGCAGGAAAGGCTTCAGTGTGAGGGCACACCTGATTATACATCAGAGAATTCACAATGGAGAGAAACCCTATGAATGTCATGGGAAAGCATTTAGTGTGAGCTTAGACCTCAAACATCAGAAAATCCACTCTGGTGAAAAACCTTATGAATGTTAGGAGTGTGGGAATGCATTCTATGTAAACTTAGCCCTTATTAATAACCAGAGCATTCACTCTGGAGAAAAGCCTTCTGAATGTGGAGAATTCAGGAAAGCATACAGTCAAGGTTAAACCCTATTCATCACCAGAGAATCCAAACTGTATAGAAAACATACAAGAAAGCTTTCCATGGGATCTCTAATCCTACTAAACACAAGAAAATACATGCCAAAGGAAAGTGTCATCAGTGATTTATGTGATGAAGATTTTCCAAAGACCTTTTTTTGTATCAGAAGTTACTATGAAAATAAGGGTATATTTAAGTTAATGTTCTGATACTTGGTCCCTTAGAATATTGAAGAAGTGAGAGATCAGTAAAAACTGACTCCATCAGAATGATGACTGGTTAAATCTCTAAAATCACACCTGCTTCTGAGAATGCAGTTCTACGCCTCATAAGGATGGAGATTTGCAAACAAAATCTTCTGGGTGGAGAACATTCTTCTGGGATCAGCACTGAAGTGATGACCATATCCCACCCCAAACTGAATCCTAAGCAGAGAGGGATGTTGAATCCTGGTCTTAAACAAGAAGTCCATTATCAAAGCAGAGTTTTGCAGAATTCCAATACAGGGGTCAATGTCCAGAGGACTAAATGGGAACGTTCCTGAGGGCCTCTGCAATGGACAAGTCGAGGAGCCTCTGAATCATTTAGCCAAGTACAGGAGGAAGCAGAGCTTACATCACCTCAAGCCAAAGAGAGTATCACTCTGATAAAGGGACTTAAGACACCTGGTAGAATTTGCCCTGAAGTTCAGTCCTGTCAGTACTCTGGGACTAACAAATTCTCCATTCAGCCTATGCACACTTTTCGACTTCAACTGTAATGTATGAAACAGCTGCTTAATGTAAAACAGTGGAAAAGTCATTGGCCCAAAAGTGTCTCTCCCTAATCAAACAAACCCTGGTACAACAGCAGCCCTGACTAAGCACCAGCATGTCCAAACTTGAGGAAACCCTCTGAGTATCGTCAGCTGGAAAAAATCTTCAGTATAAATCCAAGTCCCATTATACTACACAACAGAGAAGCCTTCCTGGAGCTGAGTCCCATGAAAGTAAACAATGTGGGAAAACCTTCAGATACTAGAATGATCTTGCACATCAGAGAAGCCTTGGGGATATCTTCAGTGTCAGAAGTCTTCTGTATGAGCCCAAGTCTCATTAAACATAAGCAAATTCATTTTGTACAGGAGAAAGTGGGGGGAAGGTCTTCTTGTGGAAGCCAGAAAACCCATAAATATAAAAATGTGGGAAGACCCTCACTAAAAACTCAATCTTATACATCAGTCAATCGACATTGGAACAAAACCCTATATGCATAACCATTCTGGGGATGCCTTCAGTGTTAGCTCAATTCTTAAAGTGTATCAAAGACTCCATATGGAGGAAAGCTCTTTGAGTGTAGGTGATATTGGAAAGCCTTCAGTCAATGTTCAGATCTTAACTAAACATCAATCCATTGTGGAGAGAAGTCTTATGACTGGAACGAGTGTGGGAAAACCTTTCAATGAACCCATCTCTTACCAGACATCAGAGGATACATAACAAAAATAAACTTCAATTGTCATATATGTGGTAGACTTATAGTACCAGACTTTCTCAACATCAAGCATCACCATTTAGAAAAACCCCAACTGGGGCTCCTGGGTGGCTTAGTCAGTTGAGTATCCAACTCTTGATTTCAGTTCAGGTCATGATGCCAGCATTGTGCAGTCAAGCCCTGTGTCAGGCTCCACACTGAGTGTGGAACCTGCTTAAGATTCTCTCTTTCTCTCCCTCTGCCGCCCCTCTCTCCCACTTGTGCGTGCTCTCTCTGTGTGTGTGTGTGTGTGTGTGTGTGTGTGTCTGTCTGTCTGTCTCTGTCTCTCTCTCACACACACACACACACACACACACACACACACACACACACAAATAAAAATCCCCATTTGCACATAATCACTTCAGCATTGTTTTATGTAATTAAAGACAAGTGTTATTAGAGACTTTGTCAGGTCATTCATGGGCAAATTTGAATTAAAACAGATCTCTCTATATATTTAACCGGATATTTAACTGGTTTCATGTCACTGAATTAGCATCCATGTTTGCAGTGTCCATGGGTTATGGCCCAGGGAAAGTGCCTTGATTCTCTGTGATGAAGAGACCCTTGTTTTTTCACACCATAATAAAGAGGGGCTGCTGATTGTCTCCTGTTTTGTGTTTTCATTCTGTCTCTTGCTGATGTAAAAAGCAAGAAAGTACAGAAAACATATGATGGAGAAGTTCCAGCTTATGAAGACCAGGGACTCTCATCCTGGGGAATGCAAAAATTTTCATCCTTTCTTCATAAAGCTGTTTTTTCTGCATGCGTATCATCACCAGTAACAAGGAACTTGAGCTCCTGGCCTCTGGTAGGAAACACAGCAAGAACAGTTGGTAAAGCTCTCTGCTTTATTTGGTCCTTATGAGGAGACAGCAGCCCAGTCCTGGGCTCTGGTGCTTCAGGGGGCTTCTGATGCTATAGGGTGCTGCCCAGGAAGTGGGCATTGACCTGGGTGAAAGGAATGCACTTCCAGGAGAGGTTCCACTAAGTTCTCAATTGAAGCTTCAGAGAACTGAACAAGCTGAGAGACAGTTTGCTGATGTGATCGCCCACTATTGATGTGGCCCCTAGGTCTCAATCCAGAGATACTGGCCCAGCCTAAGACACTTTTGTTCTTCCTATATTGATTTAATGAACTGATATTACCCTGTAAGGCTCACACATATGATTCATTAAGACTGGGTGGAGCAGCAGCCAATACCTCTCCTGCCGAGCAGTTTACTGCAGAGGGTTCTGCTTCCCAAAACCTCCCACCTTTTCACCACTTGACTTATTGCCTGGCAATTCTTTGGCCCTTGGAAGAATTTCCACCATCTAGAAATCCTGGGCTTCTCTGAGGAGGGCAGGGAGAAGTTCTGTAAATATTTTAAAGACAAGGACTAACTATGGGAAACAGTATGGCGGTTCCTCAAAAAGTTAAAAATAGAACTACCCTACAACCCAGCAATTTCATTAATATTTACTGAAAGGATGCAAAAATACTAATTTGAAGGGACACATGCACCCCAATGTTTATAGCAGCATTGTCAACAATAGCCAAACTATGAAGAGAGCCCATACACACACACACACACACACACACACACACACACACACACACACACATAGAAATATATTGGAATCTTACTCAGCCATCAAAAAAGAATGAGGGACTCCTGGGTGATTCAGTTGGTTAAGCATCCAGCTTGACTTCAACTCAGTCATGATCCCAGGGCTGTGAGATCAAGCCCCACATCAGGTTCTGCACTGAGTGTGGAGCCTGCCTAAGATTCTCTCCTTCTCTTCTTCTGCCCCTTTCCCTCACTTGCACTCTCTCTCTAAGATAAAAAAATAATCATAAATAAAATAAAATGAATTTAAAAAAAACATTTTCTCACTGAAAACACAATATACACAATTTATAGGCTAGCCAGATTGATTTTAATAATATTAAAGAAGTCATTATAATCAGATCAAAAAATGTTTGAATAGTGAGCAGGTTCGATTTTCCAGGACAATTTATTTTCTCTATCATGCACTTTTAATGAATGTAGTTTACTACTCTAGACATACATACAAGCTTTGAATCCTAGGATGAAGTGTTGTATTTCACAACAGATAATAAGTTCTTTAATTTTATAAAATAGTGCAGGAAAACCTCAGAAAAAATAATCTAAGAATCAATTTTATGACAAAGTAGAGAATATGCATATATCTAACAAATAGGAGCTTTGCTCCACTTCAGTAATGTTGTAGTCATTTTTATGATTTTTAAAATAATCTGTAACTTCCTTATTGTTACAATAGGAAGCCCATTAGTTAGCCCAATAGCCTATTAGGATTGGATTTCAACACTGCTTATATCTATCACTTCTCCCTTTTAAGTTTTTGGTGAAATAGTATTTTATTTTGTTTTTTCCTTTAAGTTTTTTTGTAATGCTTATTTATTTTGAGAGAAGGTGGGAGAGGGGCAGAGAATGGGGGAGAGAGAATCCCAAGCAAGCTCTGCACTGTCAGTGCAGAGCCTGATGCAGGGCTCTATCTTGTGAACTGTGAGCTCATGGCCTGAGCCAAACTCAAGAGTTAGATGCTTAACTGACTGAGCCACCCAGGCACCCCAATAGTATTTTATTTTGTATCCTTTGTTTTCAATTAAATTTTTAACCAAGGATGTATTAAAGTGTTTGGGGTGTATAATGTTTTGGTATCTGGTTTGGTACCTTGAAAGGGGGAAGCTTGAAAGGAATGAAAGTGGGAAATGGTGTGTGATCATCTCCCCCTGTGGCCTGCAAAATGAATGTGAGACTTCCATACACTGGGAAAGGCTCCAGTGCAGCAGGGCCTATGCTCTGGTAAGCCACTGTCACCACTGTGGCTCTAGGACCAGAGAGCCTAGTAATGGAGTTCTCCATGGACAGCCTATTCTGTCCAATCTTTCCCTCCTTCAGGATGTTCTCATAAATACCCCTTGAATATCATATCCCACTGACACCACCCTCTGGACTAGATATCTACTTGGAGATAAGTCATTCCATGGGGAATCTTGAGGCTGCAGAAGTGACCAAGGAGAGGCACAAAGGGAAGATGAACATGAGCAACGTAGTTTCTGTTCCCAAGAGCTGGAGAGGGCCAATGTTAGTGTCCCACTGTCCTTCTTGGTCTCTTCACAGCCTGCAAACCCTTTCAACTCATGAAATGGACCCATGTAAGAACAGTGTCTTACATAGTTCTCATTTAATTCTGTCAATATTGCAATAATGTATTTGTTCTGTTATCATTTTGTAAAACAGGAGGCTGAGGCTTAGGTCTCCATCCCTAAAGCATCTGCACAGAGATCTCACGCTCATATCTCTGGGTCACGTTGCTACCTCTAGAGTGCTCCATTCCCTCTGGCAGGAAAGGACTCCATGTACCCAGGGGTAGGTTATCTCTTAGGGAGAGAAATGTCAATTTTTAATTATAATTCATACCCCTGCTACTTCTGAAAAGTATTTGAGGGAACATCCCTTTCCCTCAAAAAAAAAAAAAAAAGAGAGAGAATGAATAAAACAAAAAAGTAGCATATAGATCTAGCACCACATACAGGAGGGCAAGAATAGAGGAAATAACTGTTCCATAACTTAGAAAAATGGTCTGCTGTGATTATCCATAATGGGGATCTCTGAGTTACCAAGCATCCATGACACCGTGGAAATATAAATCTAGTAGTTTTGTTCCTCACTAGAAAGAACTTTGCCAGATGATTCATTCTAGGAGATATTTGTCATGTATGTAGAGTTGCGGGAGGAAGCTACCTTGTTATTCCCATAGTGCATCTGACCTGGAGGAGCCTGGCGTACCTGCAGAATCCCCAAAAGCCTCAGCTCTGAGGCCACATGGACGATTTTCTTACATTACACATGATATGTGTTTCAGAAACAAATTGTATTTCCACCAGTAGCTGTTCTAATCACTTTATAAATATGTATTCATTTAGCAAAAATTAATTCAGTCCATACGATGATCCAAAGACTGTCCTAGTCATATGAGATGCATTAGTGAAGATGGGACATTTTGAACAAAGATTCTGCCTTTGCAATGCTTGTAGTGTGGCCAAGGGAGAGAGATAATAAACCATAAATGCAATGAATGAGCAATGGTGTCATATGTTAGAAGAAGAGCTGTGGAAATAGAAAACTGTAGAGGGTAAGAGGATTGGGGTAACAGGTCAGGATAGTTAGCCTATGAATATGAGGTGTGAGCCCCACAGTAGGAAGGGACTAGCCAAGCCTATTCCAACTCTTGGAAGAGAGATCAGGAAGAAAGATGAGCACAGAAGCTGCCTAGATGAGGAATCACTCGTGGATTACTCAAAAACCAGCCGGGAGGTGTGGCTGCAGTGAGAGTGAGCAAGGGTGAGTGTTGTGTGATCTCACTAAGCTGCATCTCAAGACCATCCATGGGGGGAGACAGTAAAAACTGTATCCACTGGCTCCATCTCCCACTAGTTAAAGGCTTACCCTGTGGGGGATGAATCCCCTGCACGCCGCTGATGCACACGTGCCAGGGGCAATCGGACAACAGCCTCAATGGGGAGGCCCCAAGAGGAGAGGCAGGAGGCTGGAAGTACAGGCTGGAGGAGAGGTGCTGCCTGGCTGCAAGAAGCTGGGCGGAGCTGGTGGCCACAGCAGTGATGGGAAAAAGAGGGATGGGGCCAACCTGATCTGAAGTGGTACATAAAAGACTTCTGGTTCAGTGATCATGAGGATTCACTTACACAACCATAGAACCAAATTTCTTGGGCAACTATGAGGTCACAGCGCTCCTAGTTCTTTTAGATTTTGTGGTGTATATTAATTGGTCATTATAAAAGTAATAAGTGAGGTATGGGGCAGCAGGAGAGGATGACAATGATAAAGCCCCTTCAGACTCCCTTCTCTATCCCATCAATGTTGGTTCACTATCGTGGCCAGTTTACCTCTTCTATCGTAGGTAATATCATCAAGCACTTTCATTTGTTTCCACTTTTATAATGGCCATCTGCTTATGTTAATGGAAAAATATCTCAGGATTCTTTTTTTTTAGTTCTTTTTAATTTTATTAATTTTTTTATTTTAATTCAAGCATATTTAACATACAGTATTATATTAGTTTCAGGTGTACAATATAGTGATTCAACAATTCTATATATTACTCAATGCTTGTTGGAGAACAAGAAGCCAGAGGCACCGTAAGAATGTCCTGAAGGAAAGGGACAGAGCAGCAAGGAACTGAAAGAAGTTCCATTCCTAGGCAGAAAGCTACCGGGACTGCACATTCTCTCCAGAAGGACATCACAGGGGCACGAGACCAGGGATAAGAATGTTTTGTGTTTTGTCTGGTGCCAGATGTACTCATGACCCAGTATGGAATACACTGCAGGTGGGTGACCTGTCAAGATGCCAAATACTATGTTGTGTGTGCTTGCTGTTATCAGACAAATTGCAAAAAATAAAAGAGGCTTGAGCCAGGGGACCGAAGCTTCAGCTCCTGGAGATAGTTACCCCCTGCCTTGTAATTCTCTTGTCACCGCACCTTTAGGACCAGTCTGTCTACAAGTGCTCATCCTCATATGTGTACTCTTAATCCCCTTCACCTATTTAACCCATCCCCCAACTCACCTCCCCTCTGGTAGCCATTAGTTTGTTCTCTATATTTAAGAGTCTGTTTCTTGGTTTGTCTCTTTTTTCCCCTTTGTTCATTTGTTTTGTTTCTTAAATTCCACACGAGTGGTATTTGTCTTTCCTGACTTATTTCACTTAGCATAATACTCTCTAGCTCCATCCATGTTGTTGCAAATGGTAAGATTTCATTCTTTTTATGGCTGAGTAATATTCCATTGTGTGTGTGTGTGAATATTAGTAATATTCCACACACGATGGAATATTACTCAGCCATAAAAAGAATGAAATCTTACATATATATATATATATATATATATATATATATATATATATATAGGCCTCTTCTTTATCCATTCATCTATCGATGGATACTTGGGTTGCTTCCACAATTTGGCTATTGTTAATAACGATGCAATAAACATAGGGATGCATATATCCTTTTGAATTAGTGTTTTTGTATTCCTTGGGTAAATACCCAGGAATGTGATTACTGGATTGTAGAGTAGTTCTGTTTTTAACTTTTTGAGGAAACTCCATACTGTTTTCCACAGTGGCTACACCAGCTTGCATTCCCACCAACCGTATAAGAGGGTTCCTTTTTCTCTACATCTTTGTCAACACTTGTTGTTCCTTGTGTTTTTGATTTTAGACTGACAGGTGAGAGATGATATCTCATCATAGTTTTGATTTGCATTTCCCTGATGATGAGTGATGTTGGGCACCTTTTCATGTGTCGGGTTGGCTATCTGGATATCTTCTTTGGAGAAATGTCTGTTCATGTCTTCTGCCAATTTTTAAATGGATTATTTGGTTTTTCAGTGTTGAAATGTATTAGTTCTTTACATATATTGGATACTGACCCTTTATCAGATGTCATTTGCATATATCTTCTCCCATTCAGTAGGCTATCTTTTGTTTTTGTTGATGGTTTCCTTCTTTGTGCAGAAGCTTTTTATTTTGATGCAGTCCCAATAGTTTATTTTTGTTTTTACTTCCCTTGCCTCAGGACACATCTCTAGAAAAATGTTGCTATGGCTGATGTCACAGAAATTACTGCCCGTGCTCTCTTCCAGGATTTTTATGGTATCAGGTCTGATTAGGTCTTTAATCCATTTTGAGTTTATTTTTATGTATGGTATAGAAAGTGGTCCAGTTTTACCCTTTTGCATGTAGCTGTCCAGTTTTCCTTAATACTATTTGTTGAAGAGATTGTCTTTTTTCCATCACATATTCTTGCCTCTTCTGTTAAAGATTAATTAACCATATAATCATGAGTTTGTTTCTGGGCTTCCTATCCTGTTCCATTAATCGATGTGTCTATTTTTGTGCCAGTACCATACTCTTTTGAATACTATAGCTTTGTACTATAACTTGAAATCTGTAATTGTGATACCTCCAACTTTGTTTTTGTTTTTTAAGATTGTCTTGAGGATCCTGGGAGGATGGCGGCGTAGGAGGATGCTGGGCTCACCGCGCGTCCTGCTGATCACTAAGATTCCACCTACACCTGCCTAAATAACCCAGAAAACCGCCAGAGGATTAGCAGAACGGAGTCTCCGGAGCCAGGCGCAGACGACAGGCCCACAGAAGAGGGTAGGAAGGGCAGCGAGGCTGTGCACGCTCCATGGACTGGCGGGAGGGAGCCGGGGCGAAGGGGCGGGCTGCCGGCCAAGCAGAGACCCTGAGTCTGGCTGGCAAAAGCGGAGAGGCCGGAAGAAGTGTGTTCCGACAGCAAGTGGGACTTGACATCTGGAAGGTTATAAGCTAACAGCTCTGCTCAGAGAACGGGAGGGCTGGAGGACAATGGGAGGGAGAGTTGTTGAGCCCTGGACGACAGAGCTCAGCTTGGCGGGGAACAAAGGCACTCGCCAGCGCCATCTCCCTCACCAATCCCCCAGCCAAAATCCCAAAGGGAACCAGTTCCTGCCAGGGAACTTGCTTGCACCGTGCAAACACCCAACGCTGTGCTTCTGCAGATCCATCCCTCTGGCGGATCTGACTGCCTCCCTGTGCCACAGGGCCCCTCCTGAAGCGGATCTCCAAAGGAAAAGCGAGCTGAGCCTGCCCCTCCCACCCCCGAGCACCTTGCCGATCCACCCCAGCTAATATGCCAGATCCCCAGCACCACAAGCCTGGCAGTGTGCAAGTAGCCCAGATGGGCCACGCCACCCCACAGTGAATCCCGCCCCTAGGAGAGGGGAAGAGAAGGCACACACCAGTCTGACTGTGGCCCCAGCGGTGGGCTGGGGGTAGACATCAGTTCTGACTGCGGCCCCGCCCACCAACACAGTTATTCAAGACAGCACAGGGTAAGTGCCCTGCAGGCCCACACCACTCCAGGGACTATCCAAAATGACGAAATGGAAGAATTCCCCTCAGAAAAACGTCCAAGAAATAACAACAGCTAACGAACTGATCAAAAATGATTTAAACAATATAACAGAAAGTGAATTTAGAATAATAGTCATAAAATTAATCACTGGGCTTGAAAACAGTATAAAGGACAGCAGAGAATCTCTTGCTACAGAGATCAAGGGACTAAGGAACAACCAGGAGGAGCTAAAAAATGCTATCAATGAACTGCAAAATAAAATGGAAACAACTACGGCTCGGATTGAAGAAGCAGAGGAGAGAATAGGTGAACTAGAAGATAAAATTATGGAAAAGGAAGCTGAGAAAAAAAGACAGAAAAAAATCCAGGAGTATGAGGGGAAAATTAGAGAACTAAGTGATGCACTAAAGAGAAATAATATATGCATAATTGGTATTCCAGAGGAGGAAGAGAGAGGGAAAGGTGCTGAAGGTGTACTTGAAGAAATAATAGCTGAGAATTTCCCGGATCTGGGGAAGGAAAAAGGCATTGAAATCCAAGAGGCACAGAGAACTCCCTTCAGACGTAACTTGAATCGATCTTCTGCACGACATATCATAGTGAAACTGGCAAAATACAAGGATAAAGAGAAAATTCTCAAAGCAGCTAGAGATAAACGTGCTCTAACATACAAAGGGAGACCTATAAGACTCGTGACTGATCTCTCTACTGAAACTTGGCAGGCCAGAAAGGAATGGCAGGAGATCTTCAATGTGATGAACAGAAAAAATATGCAGCTGAGAATTTTTTATCCAGCAAGTCTGTCATTTAGAATAGAAGGAGAGAGAAAGGTCTTCCCAAACAAACAAAAACTGAAGGAATTCATCACCACTAAACCAGCCCTAAAAGAGATCCTAAGGGG
Organism: Felis catus; assembly: GCF_018350175.1. Taxonomy (NCBI): domain Eukaryota; kingdom Metazoa; phylum Chordata; class Mammalia; order Carnivora; family Felidae; genus Felis; species Felis catus. Next base: position 60,338,366 of record NC_058377.1, on the reverse strand, counting down.
GATCCTGTGAGACAAAGTACCAGAGACACCGCTACAAGCATGAAACCTATGGACATCACAATGACTCTAAACCCATATCTTTCCATAATAACACTGAATGTAAATGGACTAAATGCACCAACCAAAAGACACAGGGTATCAGAATGGATAAAAAAACAAGACCCGTCTATTTGCTGTCTACAAGAGACTTATTTTAAATTTTTTTTCAACGTTTATTTATTTTTGGGACAGAGAGAGACAGAGCATGAACGGGAGATGGGCAGAGAGAGGGAGACACAGAATCGGAAACAGGCTCCAGGCTCCGAGCCATCAGCCCAGAGCCTGACGTGGGGCTCGAACTCACGGACCGTGAGATCGTGACCTGGCTGAAGTCGGACGCTTAACCGACTGCGCCACCCAGGCGCCCAAGAGACTTATTTTAGACCTGAGGACACCTTCAGATTGAGAATGAGGGGATGGAGAACTATTTATCATGCCACTGGAAGTCAAAAAAAGCTGGAGTAGCCATACTTATATCAGATCAACTAGACTTTAAATTAAAGGCTGTAACAAGAGATGAAGAAGGGCATTATATAATAATCACAGGGTCTATCCATCAGGAAGAGCTAACAATTATAAATGTCTATGTGCCAAATACAGGAGCCCCCAAATATATAAAACAATTACTCACAAACATAAGCAACCTTATTGATAAGAATGTGGTAATTGCAGGGGACTTTAACACTCCACTTACAGAAATGGATAGATCATCTAGACACACGGTCAATAAAGAAACAAGGGCCCTGAATGATACATTGGATCAGATGGACTTGACAGATATATTTAGAACTCTACATCCCAAAGCAACAGAATATACTTTCTTCTCGAGTGCACATGGAACATTCTCCAACATAGATCACATACTGGGTCACAAAACAGCCCTTCATAAGTATACAAGAATTGAAATCATACCATGCATACTTTCGGACCACAATGCTATGAAGCTTGAAATCAACCACAGGAAAAAGTCGGGAAAACCTCCGAAAGCATGGAGGTTAAAGAACACCCTACTAAAGAATGAATGGGTCAACCAGGCAATTAGAGAAGAAATTTAAAAATATATGGAAACAAATGAAAATGAAAATACAACAATCCAAACGCTCTGGGATGCAGCGAAGGCAGTCCTGAGAGGAAAATACATTGCAATCCAGGCCTATCTCAAGAAACAAGAAAAATCCCAAATACAAAATCTAACAGCACACCTAAAGGAAATAGAAGCAGAACAGCAAAGACAGCCTAACTCCAGCAGAAGAAGAGAAATAATAAAGATCAGAGCAGAAATAAACAATATAGAATCTAAAAAAACTGTAGAGCAAAGCAACGAAACCAAGAGTTGGTTTTTTGAAAAAATAAACAAAATTGATAAACCTCTAGCCAGGCTTCTCAAAAAGAAAAGGGAGATGACCCAAATAGATAAAATCATGAATGAAAATGGAATTATTACAACCAATCCCCCAGAGATACAAGCAATTATCAGGGAATACTATGAAAACTTATATGCCAACAAACTGGACAACCTGGAAGAAATGGACAAATTCCTAAACACCCACACTCTTCCAAAACTCAATCAGGAGGAAATAGAAAGCTTGAACAGACCCATAACCACTGAAGAAATTGAATCAGTCATCAAAAATCTCCCAACAAATAAGAGTCCAGGACCAGATGGCTTCCCAGGGGAGTTCTTCCCAGGGAAGTTCTACTCTGTTTAAAGCAGAGATAATACCTATCCTTCTCAAGATATTCCAAAAAATAGAAAGGGAAGGAAAACTTCCAGACTCATTCTATGAAGCCAGTATTACTTTGATTCCTAAACCAGACAGAGACCCAGTAAAAAAAGAGAACTACAGGCCAATATCCCTGATGAATATGGATGCAAAAATTCTCAATAAGATACTAGCAAATCGAATTCAACAGCATATAAAACGAATTATTCACCATGATCAAGTGGAATTCATTCCTGGAATGCAGGGCTGGTTCAACATTCGCAAATCAATCAGCATGATACATCACATTAATAAAAGAAAAGATAAGAACCATATGATCCTGTCAATCGATGCAGAAAAGGCCTTTGACAAAATTCAGCAACCTTTCTTAATAAAAACCCTCGAGAAAGTCAGGATAGGAGGAACATACTTAAAGATCATAAAAGCCATTTATGAAAAGCCCACAGCTAACATCATCCTCAATGGGGAAAAACTGAGAGCTTTCCCCCTGAGATCAGGAGCACGACAGGGATGTCCACTCTCACCACTGTTGTTTAACACAGTGTTGGAAGTTCTAGCATCAGCAATCAGACAACAAAAGGAAATCAAAGGCATCAAAATTGGCAAAGATGAAGTTAAGCTTTCACTTTTTTCAGATGACATGATATTATACATGGAAAATCCGATAGACTCCACCAAAAGTCTGATAGAACTGATACATGAATTCAGCAAAGTTGCAGGATACAAAATCAATATACAGAAATCAGTTGCATTCTTATACACTAATAATGAAGCAACAGAAAGACAAATAAAGAAACTGATCCCATTCATAATTGCACCAAGAAGCATAAAATACCTAGGAATAAATCTAACCAAAGATGTAAAAGATCTGTATGCTGAAAACTATAGAAAGCTTATGAAGGAAATTGAAGAAGATATAAAGAAATGGAAAAACATTCCATGCTCATGGATTGGAAGAATAAATATTGTCAAAATGTCAATACTACCCAAAGCTATCTACACATTAAATGCAATCCCTATCAAAATCGCACCAGCATTCTTCTTGAAACTAGAACAAGCAATCCTAAAATTCATATGGAACCACAAAAGGCCCTGAATAGCCAAAGTAATTTTGAAGAAGAAGACCAAAGCAGGAGGCATCACAATCCCAGACTTAGCCTCTACTACAAAGCTGTAATCATCAAGAGAGCATGGTATTGGCACAAAAACAGACACATAGATCAAGGAATGGAATAGAAACCCCAGAACTAGACCCACAAACGTATGGGCAAGTAATCTTTGACAAAGCAGGAAAGAATATCCAATGGAAAAAAGACAGTCTCTTTAACAAATGGTGCTGGGAGAACTGGACAGCAACATGCAGAAGATTGAAACTAGACCACTTTCTCACACCATTCACAAAAATAAACTCAAAATGGATAAAGGACCTGAATGTGAGACAGGAAACCATCAAAACCCTAGAGGAGAAAGCAGGAAAAGACCTCTCTGACCTCAGCTGTAGCAATTTCTTACTTGACACATCCCCAAAGGCAAGGGAATTAAAAGCAAAAATGAACTACTGGGACCTTATGAAGATAAAAAGCTTCTGCACAGCAAAGGAAACAACCAACAAAACTAAAAGGCAACCAACAGAATGGGAAAAGATATTTGCAAATGACATATCGGACAAAGGGCTAGTATCCAAAATCTATAAAGAGCTCACCAAACTCCACACCTGAAAAACAAATAATCCAGTGAAGAAATGGGCAGAAAACATGAATAGACACTTCTCTAAAGAAGACATCTGGATGGCCAACAGGCACATGAAAAGATGCTCAACATCGCTCCTCATCAGGGAAATACAAATCCAAACCACACTCAGATATCACCTCACGCCAGTCAGAGTGGCCAAAATGAACAAATCAGGAGACTATAGATGCTGGAGAGGATGTGGAGAAACAGGAACCCTCTTGCACTGTTGGTGGGAATGCAAATTGGTGCAGCCGCTCTGGAAAGCAGTGTAGAGGTTCCTCAGAAAATTAAAAATAGACCTACCCTATGACCCAGCAATAGCACTGCTAGGAATTTACCCAAGGGATACAGGAGTACTGATGCATAGGGGCACTTGTTCATAGGCAATGTTCATAGCAGCACTCTCAACAATAGCCAAATTATGGAAAGAGCCTAAATGTCCATCAACTGATGAATGGATAAAGAATTTGTGGTTTATATACACAATGGAGTACTACATGGCAATGAGAAAAAATGAAATATGGCCTTTTGTAGCAACGTGGATGGAACTGGAGAGTGTGATGCTAAGTGAAATAAGCCATACAGAGAAAGACAGATACCATATGTGTTCACTCTTATGTGGATCCTGAGAAATTAACAGAAACCCATGGGGGAGGGGAAGGAAAAAAAAAAAGAGGTTAGAGTAGAAGAGAGCCAAAGCTTATATAAGAGACTCTTAAAAACTGAGAACAAACTGAGGGTTGATGGGGGGTGGGAGGGAGGGGAGGGTGGGTGATGGGTATTGACGAGGGCACCTTTTGGGATGAGCACTGGGTGTTGTATGGAAACCAATTTGACAATAAACTTCAGATATTGAAAAAAATAAATAAATAAAAATAAAATGTTAAAATCTGAAAAAAAAAAAAAAAGACACAAAGATGATTCATTAGTAGACGCCCTATAGTAAAACTTTAGACACCGTAGCTCTGTATTCATAAATAAAAATTAATTGAACTGCAAAACAAAAAGATTGTCTTGGCTACTCTCAAGATTCTTTTATTTGCTGTCCATTTTATCGGAATTCCTATAACAGGAAATATCTTTGTTTTTAAAGTATTTCAAAATCATGGACTAACCCCAAATTTTACCTACCATCAGTACAAGTATTTGCTTTTTTACCTTTCATTGGTTAGCAGATGTGAGCAAAGGCAATTAATTTAGCCATCTGAACTGATTTTGTTTCTGTGAGAAGCTTAAAGGTAAATTAAAGTCTGCTTGGGAAGTTTTACTTTTTCTTTGTTTTTAATTTTTTAAATGTTTGTTTATTTTTGAGAGAAAGACAGAGAGGCAGAATGTGAGCAGGGGAGGGTCAGAGAGAGGGATACACAGAATCTGAAGTAGGCTCCAGGCTCTGAACTGTCAGCAGAGAGTCCCATGCAGGGCTCAAACTCACAAACCACGAGATCATGACCTGAGCCAAAGTCGGACACTTAACCAACTGAGCTACCCAGACACCCCTTTACTTTTTCTTTTTAGGTATGAATCATCTGCAAACAGCTGAAAAAGGGATATGTCTAAAGGAGTGTCTAAAACATCTACAGGCAGGATGGATATTTCCTTAACAGAGGTAGAGTGATCCAGGGCTGCCCTACTAGAGATAAGGGAAAAGAGGGGTTGAGTTTAGGGTACTGCAGTCCCTATTACAGTAATATGTGAAGGGGAAGGCAACAATATGGAAAGCCGTGTTTTACTAGACAACTATGGAAAAGCAGTGAGGGTTTTCTGTAAGTCTGTTCAACATGGGAAACCATGAAATTTAGTGGAATCCTTAGAACCAAGTCAGCCGAGGCTTCTGTGAGCTTTGCCACGGCTGGTATAGTTCTTGAACAGGTGGCTATCTATGCCTGGCTACTGAAGTTCATGGAAGACTAAGCAAAGGCCCCTCATCAGTCCCATGCTGAGCCATACTGGAGCCTAGGCCTTTAGGTACATGCTTTATGTATTTTGTTAAGTGGTTCAGTTTTTCCAGAATATGTTTTAAAAAAGTGAAAACTATTGGGGCGCCTGGGTGGCTCAGTCAGTTACGCATCTGACTTCAGCTCAGGTTATGATCTCACATCCGTGAGTTTGAGCCCCCGCATCAGCCTCTGTGCTGACAGCTCAGAACCTGGAGCCTGCTTCGGATTCTGTGTCTCCCTCTCTCTCTGCCCTTCTCCCTCCCACTCGCACTCTGTCTCTCTCTCTGAAAAGTAAACATTAAAAAAAATTTTTTTTAAGTGAAAAATATTGAAAAGTTGAAAAGTAGGTTATTAAAACTCACATAAATTTCAAATATTTTATGCGGTATTTTCTTTATACTAAAGAGTTTACTATAATTTAATATCCCTGGGTTTAATGAAAGCAAACCTGTCCAGAACAAATAAAAGATTAATAAATTGCTCTTTATGAAAACAAAATTATTTTGTTACCCCTCCCAAAAAAAAGGAAAGCCAAAAAATAAGTGACAAGCTGAGAGAAAATATTTGCAACATGTAACACAGATAAATGTCTAACATCTCTAATATACAAAGAACTTTTTAAAAATGGGGGACAGGAGTTTCAAAAACCTGATAGAAAAAAAGGACAAAGATGTGTACAGTTCACCAAAAAAAAGAATTTAAAATGTCTTTTAAACATATGGAAAAATATTCAACCTCACTTGTAATAAGAGAAACGTAAATTAAAATAACACTGGAGCACTATTTCTCACCAAATCAGATTGGCAAGCATTGAAAGGCACACCTACACATTCTGTTGGCAAACCTGGGGGTAAACAGACACTTGCATACATCACTGGTCAGAATGCAAATTGGTACAACCCTAATCAGCGAGAATTTGGCATTCTCTAACAAAATGATGCATGCTTTCCCCACTAATTATAATTTACCCTGGTCAGACATCTCTATCTGTACAAGAATATTTATGCCCAGGGGAATTCATTGTAAGATTCTTTGCAATTGCAAAATATTAGAAACCCTAAGGAACATACACAGCAGAATGGCTGAACAAGCCATGGTCATTCCACCCAGTGGAATACTATGCCGCTATAAAAAATGAGAACAGGGGCGTCTAGGTGGCTCAGTCGGTTGAGCGTCCAACTTCGACTCAGGTCATGATCTCACAGTTCATGGGTTCAAGCCCCGTGTTGGGCTCTGTGCTGACATCTCAGAGCCTGGAGCCTGCTTCTGATTCTGTGTGTGTGTGTGTGTGTGTGTGTGTGTGTGTGTGTGTGTCTGCCCTTCTCCCATTCTCTCTCTCTCTCTCAAAAATAAAATAAACTTAAAAAAATTTTTTTAATGAGAACAGGAGTGCCTGGGTGGCTCAGTTGGTTGAGCATCAGGCTCTTGGTTTCAGCTCAGGTTATGATCTCACAGTCCGTGAGTTCAAGCCCTCATCAGGCTTTGAGCTGACAGAGTGGAGCCTGCTTGGGATTCTCTCTCTCCCTCTCTCTCTGCCCCTCCCATGTGCGCTCGCTCTCGCTCTCTCTCTCTCTCTCTCTTTCAAAATAAATAAATAAATTTTTAAAAAATGAGAACAATATTTATACACTGGTATGGAAAGCCTTCCAAAATGTATTGTTAAACAAAAAAGCAGAATGTGAGAAAGTCTTTAATGGATGGCACCTCTTGTCAAAGAGGGGGGAATAAAGAAAGTATTTTGTTGTCTGCACAAAAAGAAACAGGAAAGGTAACCAGAAGCTGGTGAGATTGGTTATACCCCCAGGGTGAGGGTGGAAAGAATGAGTGGTGGACACAGAGTAGAAGGAGGAAGGAAGTGACTCAGGAGAGTTACAGGTTTGTTCAGGTCTGACTCTTAGAGCCATGTTAACATTTCATGTACTCAATTTTTTAATGAATAAAATCAAGGATAAATGGGAGAAACCTTAACATAGAATACACAGGAGAGCAAATGAACCTAACCATATTTCAAGTGAGCACCAAGGGTCTTGTTTGGGCTCAGCACCCCCATGGAAAGGAAGCCTATCCAGCAAAGAACTGCATCCTGACTATCCCACCTCCCCTGAGCTGTCACCCCCAACCACACTGCTCCCAGCCCCCTTCACAAAGTCCTCTGGACTTTGGAGTGTTCTTCTCAACCTGGACATCAGCACCTGCCTGGGCCACAGCCCTCAGCCCCTCAGCAGCTAACCTTAGGCTGCAAGGATGCTGTTCCCCTCTCCCAGGTAAAGAACATTGTTGTTCTAGGAGAAATTCTTCCCAGGCACTGAGGTAGGAGCAGGAGTGACAGTAAGGAGGCAGACTACCTTCCGGAAGTAGACCCCAGAATTCATAGATTTCACCACTGGAATCCAGTGCCATTGCCGGGGGGGGGGGGGGGTGGAAGAGAAGGGCCAAAGCCATAAGGCCACACCAGGCTACAGGGGAAGGACTCCCACAGCACAAAGCCCTCCTCCGCCCTGAGGCCAGGCAGACCCACTGAAGGAACAAACAGGCCAAGGTGAGTGAGTAGGGACAATCCCCGGGTTGTCATGGAGGCCAGTTGAATGGCCTGGGCAGCAGACTGCTGTAAACCATCAAGAAGGAAAGACTAGTTCACCAGCTCTTACAAACCTCAATTTGCCCAAACTCAGACCTTCAAGGTATCATGCAGACATAATGAGCACCCACATCTCTCCCTAGTGAGCTCACACACACACACCAGGTAGCTTCCTGGGCCCACTCTAAGCCAAGTATGTCTCCATGTGGCCTAGTGATGCAACCAATCAACCCTTTCTCACTGCCCTTACAGACCAACCCCAAAGCTGCTGCTCTTGTGAGAGAATTTCCCCATTGGTTTCAGACCGGCAAGCTGGGAGCCACAGCAGGCTCCAGATTCTCCTGACCCTTCTGATGTCTGCCCCATTTAGTAGACTCACAGCTGCCCCCTGCAAAATTGCTGGACACCTGCCCCATTTAGACCCTGAGGATGAGTTCTTGCACAAAGCCCTGTCCCGGGGCCCAAAGGTAGAGTCTGAGTCAATCCTTCAGGAATTCTGCCCACTCCTGGGCCCTCCATCTCAAGGGTACCACGTGCTCTTTGAGGGGCTTCTGAGCATCTGACGAGATAAAATCTCAAAGTGCTTTGGAAACAGTAAAGCACCCTGAAAACACCAAAAGAGTTTAAAGGAAAAACTCCAGGAAAGTGATTGGCTGCTGGACCAGCACGAGGAACACCTGCAGACTCCCAGGAGAACTTTGTGAGGGACAGTGCCCCCCAGGAAGGATTCCAGGGAAATGGGGAAGCAATGGGATTAGGCTTGCCTGGCAGACACCCCACATGCAGCCTGCTCTGCCAGAGAGGGCTCCTTGCCAGGCATGGGCCACAGGGAGGAGATTAGCCGTGGCAGGAACTGGCCAAGGGAAGCAGAGACCCAGACTGCCAACTGCCCACAGAGGGCAGAGGCAGAATGGCTCCCAGCCTTTGGCAGGCACTGGCTCCCAGCAGGATTCCGCTCCCAGGAATGCAGCAAGGGGCTTGTGCCAGGAACGAGGGTAGGTGACAGGATCTGCTGTGCCAAATTGATGACCCTGCCCAGGGGAGGAGGTACCAGAGTCTCTGGGAGCCCCTGTGGGCTCCACCACAGCTGAGGAGAACCACAAGCCAGCCAGGTGCTGCCACTCTATGCCCACAGAGGAGAGACCAGATGCCCAGAACAGAATTCCTCACCCTGCTGTCTCTACGCTATCCAGGAGTGACTGTCAAAATATTTAACAACTGAAAACAGTTCACACTGGAGGCGGGAGTTCCCACAAGCTGCCACATGGAGGTGACTGGCACCATCCAGAAGCCACAGCCGGAGGGCCTCACGAGTGCATCTGGGAATTCCAGAACTGTCCCGGGGAACTTGTCTACCCACCAGGGTCCAGGCCCTGGTCGGGAGGACACATAGAGACAGGGGTCAGAGCTCACAAGCTGAATATCAGTCCTGCCCTTCCCAGTCTCAAGCTCTTCCTGACACCCCACTGCCCACCTCCCGCATGGGGAGTCCCAAGGCAGAGGACTGGAATATGGATGGACCATCCACCCACCCCTGTGACCCGCTTCCCAGACTGGCCTGTGACAAAATGGCCCTCCTCCTTGTACTTCCTGCTTCATACTCACGGCCATGATTCCACATGAGCCTCACAACAAAAGCCAAGTTTGATGCCAGACAAGTATTAGGAAATGGGAAAACTAACACCTGGCACAGGTGGGCATGCTGTAGCCAACCACTCATGGCCCAGCTCTCACCTCTGTAAAGCCTTAAGAGAACCTAAAGGTCATCTTCCAGCCCCAGAATCATGATCTCTCTGCCCCAACCCCAGGTCCATCTCAGCCTGTCTTACCCAAGGGCTCCCTCCTACAGGCCCTGCTATAAAGAATCTTATACAATCTACCAAGACCTCTTCCCTTTTCCTACCTCGGCCTGGATGTGGAAGGAGGAGACTCAAGTGCTGAAAGATCACCTAAGGATTATTCTGCCCAAGATTCTGATAAGGACAAAGAAATAACTTTTCTAAGGCTCTGGTGAGTCAGAGATTGAGCAGAGAGATGGAACCAGTACCCAATTCCTGTCTGGTGATTTCTTCCCTGTTGCCCTCCAAACCCAGGAGGGACCCTCTTTCTTCTCAGCTCTTGTCAGCCTGTGGGTCTTTACTAAGTATTAGGCCAGGTAAGGCCTTGGGACATAATATAGACTACAGAAAAGATCACTTTGGGCAGACCCAAAGGCACAACAGCCTACTGAGAGAGTTTGTTTGCTTGCTGTTATTTCATGCAAGGGGATGGGAGGGAGTTGTCAGAAGGACAGTGCCACCAAGGTGAGTGTCCCCTAGCCTCCAGACAGCAGCCTGGCTTTCATGCCATTTCTCTATCTTCAGGAACACAGTAGCCATGATTGCCACCCAATATGGCCAAGTCAACCTCATCTAAATGGAGTCAAAAGTTACAATGACAATTGTAACCTTAGAAGGCAGGCCAGGTGCAGAGGGGAGCACAGGACACACAGAACTGCCTTCCCATCCATCTATATGGATCTGTGTGGGCAGCCACAAAAGTGAGGCCATCCCCCTCCTTGCACAATGACTAGTCTGGTACTAGGGGAGGCCTTCCTAAGAAGTGTCCCCTCACAGTTGCCACTCTCCTCACAAACTCAGGAGGGATCCTCACCAGCCAGCTCTGATCCAACCTGGTAATGTGTTAGAAAGGAATTAAGTCTCTTTGTCATCCAAGTAACAAGTTAAGGTTGGCCTGCACATTTGAAAGGGAAATAGAAAATACTATAAAATACGGGATTTTGAGGAGCCAGAAGAGGTCACTTTTTAGCCAAATTTCACTCTTAGCCAAGACTTCTTGGCTTTTTCTATGTAGCAGTCAAACCTTCCCCATCCCACTGCAGTCAGACGTGACCCTGCAAACAGTGGGGGAGTAGTGCAGCCATATTACTACTGTCAGGAGCCATCCTCACACAGCCAGCCTCACTGGCAAATGCCATCTAACAGTGCAGGCAGTGGGCACCACAGTCCAGAGGCTACACAGTAGAAAGAGGTGGGGACTTAGGTAAAAGCAAAGACCAGCTATTTGCAGAAGAGGTAGCATTACAGCTTTGTGGACCAGGGGGATAATGATACAACACAGAGGGAAGACAGCCAGCGCCAGGTCCACATTCTGGACCAACAGAGCTTCACAGGCATATAGCCCTGGTCTATTAAGTCACGAGTACATGCTCCTGCGAGGGTTGGCTGGCCCTGAGGCAGAGAGGCTCCGTTTCTCAAAACAGGCTACTAGGAGAGTTGGTGAACATCCTGAGACCCCAAGCTACTTTCACTGATACGGCTAACAAGAAAAAGCACACGCTTCAAGTTGCGACTGAGACATCCCAGGTTAATTGTGTTCTTTTTCCTCTGGTAAGGGAAGGAGAAAGATGAAGTGGGTTTAAGACCAGAACACAAAATTGTCATGGAGTAAAAAAGGCTGCTGCCAGGCAATAAAGTGAAAAACTAAAAGGAGGCATCCAAAAATCTCAGAGCGAAGACCGTCTCTCACAGCTCTACCAGCCTTGGACCATGACTTCAAGCCTTCGACGTTCCTCTTAAAATAGCTGTGTGAGCAAGAGTCGGGATCGGTGCTTCCTCTCGCAGAACCACCCTGTGCCCCAGGTCCTCTAGGCCCCCAACCACTAAGCAGGCAGGTAAACCTGAGACTCCTCGGCCAGGTGCCCAGCTCATTCCGTGGACTCGGGCGCCCCCGCGCGGCCGCGGCTCGCGGCGCTGCCTCTGGCGCACTCTGTCCCGGCGGCCGCTCCCGCGAGGCCGGCGCGCCCGCGCAGCCTCAGCCTCCCCCAGGGCTCGTCAGCGCGCGGCGGATCCGGTGTTTGCGCGGTCGTGCGCCGCTAACGAGCCCCGCGGGAGTGCGGCGGCGGAGAGTCCCGCTCGTGGCAACCGGGCTAGCTCGGCTGTGCGACCGGCCCGGCCGCCCGCTGCCAGCGCAGGGGCGACCCTCGCCGCTTCCCGCCTCGCGTGTCCCCGGGGGCCCCGCGCGCTTCCAGCCGCCCCCCTCCCCGCGCCGCCCACGGCCTGGCTGCCCCGAGGCTCCAGCCCACCCCTGGCGCACTGCGGCCCACCTGTGGCGCACCCTCCCGCCCCACCCCGCCTGAATCCTTGGTGACCGGAGGGCTCACCACCCAGACTGCACTATGAGGGCTCTACCGATCCTCCTAAAACCCAGAAGGCCGGGTGGGGTGTTGGGAGCTACCTGCCAACCTCTCTGAGTCCGGCTTATCTGCTTGGGGATATAATGGGATCCACTCCGTCAATGTTCATGTGGATAATAATACACATTTGTTCCCTGTTTACCACTTGCCAGGAATTATGCTGGGTCCACAGTTACACCGTTTACCTCATTTAGGCCTCAAAACACTGATGGGACCTGTCGTATGCGCATGTTATTCCCATTTTATAGATAGGAAAACTGAGGTCACACAACTTCACCGGAAGGCATACAGCCAGTGAGTGGCGCAAAGCCAATGAATGTTCTTTAGTGTTTTCGTGTTTTCTAGGCCTCACAACCCACACAGATGCTATTCAGAACCTGGGATTCCATGGAGAAACTGGATAATAATTAGGAGAAGCTCTGCATTTGTGGAGGCTGACAACCCATTTTTAGGGAGTTGGAGTCTCTCAGGAGAAAACTGTTCACCTTGGTTTCAGTGTTTTCCAAACTTACTTGAATGAAGAATCTCTTTTTTAAAAAACAGTGTTGGGGCACCTGGGTCTGACTCTTGATTTCAGGTCAGGTTATGATCTCAAGGTTCATGAGATCCAGCCCAGCATCCGGTCCTAAGATGATAGCACAGAGCCTTCTTAGGATTTAGTATTTTCTCCCTTTCTCCCTCTGTCTCTCTCTGTCTCTGTCTCTCTGTCTCTCTCTGTCTCTCCCTCCCCCACTTGCACGCACATTCTAAATAAATAAACATTTAAAAAATAATACAAATAATAAACACTCTTATGAGCCTCCTGTGGAAGTGTGTTCTGTGAAATACACTTTGGGACACACTGGCCTTCATAGTCTCAAATGAAAGAATAGCTGTGTAAGCCACTGTACCTGAAAAGTGCTATGGAGCCACGAGGAAATGTTTTATTCTTATCACTATTGTGGTCATTGTCACCTTCATTATCTTTCAGGGAATCCTGTCTGTGGCCTTGCTGAGCACTTCCTAAGTGCCCAGCACCGTTCTAACTGCTTTGTGTGTATTAACTAAATTATACCTTACAACTTCGCAGGTGTTAGCCCCACCTGGAAAAAATATATAGGATCATGATCATTAAATGAATAATAGATGCAAAATTCTCAGAAGAAAGCATTACTACAAGCATTTGCTATTATCATTATTCCCATTTTACAGAGAAAACTGAGGCACAGAAGGATTAGGTAACCACACTGCTGGTCAGTGGATCGGAATCCAGGCAGCCTGGGGACAGGGCCTATGCTAAGAAATATTGTACATTCTGCCTCTGCCAGAGGTGGAGGGGAAACCCCAGATCTGGGCCTGTCAGCAAAGCCAGGATTCCCTGTGAGAATATCTCCTCTCTATGAAGGGCCACCACCCCCCTATCCTGCCCATCCCACCTGCCAGTCATAACCACCACCACAAGTGGGAGAAGAAAGGGGACAGGATCTGGGGTTATACAATCCTGGGTTGGATCTCAGCTCTGCCATTTCCTGGTTGGATGATCTTATACAAGTAACTTAACCATCAGTTTCCTCATCAGTAAAAGGACAGCATCATCTACCTCACAGGTGTGTGTGAGGAAGGACTGAGATGACAGATATAAAGCAATTAACACAGGACCTGACCCATCTGAAGCCCTCAGTAAATGTTGGCTCAGCACCTGCCCAGCACTCCCACCTCTTCTGGGTCCCTGGCTTGTCCGCACTTCTGCCTGTCACAACCCCTGGTCTTGAAACTATGGTTCTATGTGTCTGTCTTCCCTACAAGATTGAGCCCTAATGGTTGCTCTTATTCACTGCTGCACCCCCAGGGCCCAGCACATCAAGCTCAGCACACACCAGCAACCCAGTCAGTGTTTGCTGAGCGAACAGGTGCATTATGACAAGAAAGCTATTAGTGATTATTGAGAACCCATTGTGCACTAGGCAGAGTTCCAAATATTTAACATGGATTCTAACTCAACCTAATATACAACAACCATGTTAGGTAAGTACTACTGTTTTCTCATTTGAGGAAATTGAGGCACAGAAATGTGCCTGGTAAATAGTGGAGACAGGATTTGAACCCAGGCAGTCTGGCTTTTGATCCTGCAAGCTTAGCCACAATAACCAAGTGAACAGATGGATGCCTACCTGCCTTCACAGGGCTGCTGAGAAGGCCAGAATATACTAAAAGCCCTATCTATGCACAAAAGTTTGTTACTAAACCCCAGAAAAGGAAGGCCTGTTTCGCCCAGGCCTCGGTTGCCCTATCTGTGAAGTAAGGGTTGGACTTAATAATGTCAGGAGTCTTACACTCATGGTGGAAGGGAGGAGAAAGGAAAAGGGAGCTTGAGCCAAGAGAAACATAAGAACAGCACAGTAGCTAGATGGGCCCAGCCTGGAGCAGAGGCCAGGCCAGGGGCCAACAAAGCAGGGAGGGGCCCCATCACTGCCTCTGTGAACAACCAGGTCGGAGTGGGCTGTAATTCACCTAGGAGTGGGGGTCAGGGTCAAGATCCCAGCCAGAATCCTGTGATACAATAATTAAGGGCAATAATGATCACTCACAAGTAGCTAGCACTTTACAGTTTCTGCTACCTCACCTGACTCTCACATCACCCCGTGACTATTACCCCTAAGAACTAAGGCCTAGAGAGGTCTGGGACTTGCCCAGGGTCACACAGCGGGTCAACATCTAGACCCCACATGACAGAGCTATTGATTGACCAATTAATTCAAAACTGCAGCAAGCCATGCTCTAGAAATTGCTCTGGCCCTTTAAGGAGGGAGTGAGCAGGACCCAGGTGGCATGCCTAGGCCACAGTCAAGTGAGAGAGTAGCCATTTCCACTCATTAAAAGTTTAGCCAGGCGAGCAAAGTGGGCACTTGGGGACGGTGGATCTCCTTGGGGCTCTGGCCATATCTGGACCCAGCGTCAGGCCCAGGCTGCTGTAATTGGGCCCCAGGTGTCCTGCTGAGCCTGCGTCCCGCCAGAGAGTCTCTGAGGCCACTAAGGCCCAGCTCATTATGGCCTAATTGGTGGCAAATCATTCAGCCAGCCCCAGGGACAGAGAGTGATGAGCTCACAGTGAGAAAAGTTTGAGCAGCCACAACTTTCTCCACAGTGGCCCAAACTTTCCCAGTCCTGGGGGACGCCAAGGTCCCTGCCGGTGCCCAGGCTTCTCCAGGCTGCCCAGGACCAGCTGCACCACTGATACACTGCTGTCACCACTAGGACTGGCCATCTGAGGTTCCTCCCAGAGCCTCCAGGGTGCAAGGGGGGCTCTAGCTCTACCCTCCACTTCTCCACCCCATCCCAGGACACCTAGGGGGGCAGCAGCCCCCTCCACATCCGGGAACAGGGCCTGACCCCCCCCCCACCCCGGGCCAACCACTACCTCCCTCAAGGGGAGAAGATGTCTGGTTGTCAACATGACGTTGGGCCGGGGTCAGTTCACAGAGGCCGCTCCCTGCCTTAGCCCATTTCCTCTCACACCAGCCACAGGAGGGAGGGACCCGGGAGGGTGATGTAAAGATGACGATGGCCATAAACAAAAGGTTGTTACTTCAGAGCTAAATGTCTTCTATGCGTCAGCCTGTTTACTCTTCAGAGAAGCCCTGTGAGGTGCCAGTCCTATCCCTATTTCACAGATAAGGAAACTGAGGCACAGAGATTTTGAATTCACCCACCTCCTGCAGGCTTTCCCTGTAGAGAATACTCGATTTGTCATTAAGATAGAAGAAAAAAACAAAATACTCGCTTTGAAGTGAAATTAATCTAGGTTCAAATCGCTGTCACTCAACCAGCTGTGTAAACTGCCCCAATTCATTTAACTTCTCTGAGTTTTTGCTTCTTCATCCGTAAAATGGAGATGTTATCATATCTATTTCATGAGAGTGGGAGGCTAAAGACCATGTTTATAAAAGGCCTATCAGGGGTGCCTGGGTGGCTCAGTCAGTTAAGCGTCCAACTCTTGATTTCAGCTCAGGTCATGATCTTGTGTTTTGTGAGATCGAGCCCGGCATCAGGCTCTGCAATGTCAGCGCAGAGCCTGCTTGGGATTCATTCTCTCTCCCTCTCTCTCTGTCCCTACCCTACTCACATGCACTCTCTCTCTCTCTGTCAGAATAAATAAACTTAAAAATAATAAAATCAAATGCCGAACATAGTCCTGACAGAGTAAATGTTCATTCGATGACTGGTGATACTATTTTGTAGCATGGTGGAATAAAAAAAGCACAGGGGTTAGAGCCAGCAATTCAAAAACTATGATTGTTCCAGGCTCTGTACCAGCCCTGGAGCTTCCGGTGTCAGTTAGATGCTCTCCCTGCCCTCCCCACGCAGGATGAGACAGGAGATAAGTGCAGTGGCAGGACAGGTCAGCGGTCAGTCTGAGATGTCACTTAACGTCTCCAAGCTTAGCTTTATCATTTGGTAAGTGGTGGGCAGTGCCTGCCCCACAATAACTCGGGTTATTGTGAGGCCGGAGGGCCTCAATGTAATTAAGCATGCCCTAAAATTCTAGAACAGTATAGAAATAGCCCCGCTGTCTGAGGTTCGGGACCTCGAGTCACCCAGCTGGTGGAGGCCAAACCTAGAAAGAATCCCAGGGCTTTTCCTCCCAGGGAACACTCAGCACCCTGCAGGAACAGCAGCCTTCCTCAGCCTTTGGCCCCCGTCACACCCTGCACACACCAGGGTAGATACCCTGGCCAATGGGTGGGATGTGTGGGGCAGACCCTGCCTCTTTCCAGGGAGCTCACAACCGTGGGTCAGTAAGACAAGCAAGAGGTACTCAAAATACATGAGAAGGGGAGGCATCCTGAGAGGATGGGGTGACAGACACCTTTTCCTGCCTCTCCTTGATCAGGTGTAAACTGTGAGCCCCAAGACCCTCTCTCTTCTGCTTCCTTTGCCTCCAGAGAAACCCAGGGCCCATGCAGAAATGGAGAGCTTGCTGTGGACGTGTCCTACAGCCCCGAGACAGAATTCTTAGGTGCTCTCTGACCCTCAGGAAAGGTCTGAGCTCAGCAGTCCCAGCTCAATGTGATGGACGATCACGATGGAGCCAGCACCAGGGCCAGATAGCTCTGACCGCCATTCCCTGGCAGGCTTTGACCCCTGGTGGCAGCAGAAGGGAGCTGGGCCTGGGTCCTTCTTCAAGCCCCTGAATCATTGGTGGCCACTGACTTTCCCTGTCAGAAAGAACCAAACCTGCAGAAGGAGGCAGAGACTCTGGGGGAGGGAGGAGACTGAGGATTTGGAAGGGGAAGTTCTGAAGAAATGACCCACGTTGGCCCAAGCTCCCCTGGGGAAGATCTGGAGAGAGCTCAGAGGAGACACACACACACACACACACACACACACACACACACACACACTAAATGTGGGAACCATCAACAGTGGGATTTAGTCAGACAGCCCAAGTTCAAGTCCCATCTCTGCCGCTTACTGGCTGCATGGCCTTGGACAAGTGTGTGGCCTTTACCTGTTTTCTCCTCCATAAAATGGGGATAATACTAGGGCCAACCACGTAGAGTTGTCATAAGGATTAGAGAGATCATCTTAGCTAATTTATATAGAGTTCGTATTGTGTGTTAGTAACTGTGCTAAATAAGGTACAGATGTAAACTCATTTGATGCTCAGAACAGCTCTGTGAAGTTTTGCTTGTTCACAATTATACTACACATAGCCTACTCGGTGCTCCATAAATATGTGTCGAATGAATGAACGAATGGAAATAAGGTTGGTGTTATTGTTAGTCAGAAAAGCACACTGAGGCTCAAAGACAGAAAGCAACTTGCCAGGACCACACAGAACCAGGTCTCCTGCCCCGGGGCCTGACACCAGCATGTTCTGATCGACTCAAACTCACAGTCTGGGGGGTAGGGTGGGAGGCTGGGAGAGTGGTAGGCCACACCAGGAATGTCCAAAGATGAGGCATCTCTATCTCCACCAGGCCTAGAGGGCACCAGCCCCAGGGCACAATCCCTGGCAGCCTCTGCCAGACATGGTGCTTGGGTGCCACTCTGTGGCTCCTCTTGGAAGTGCAGGCTGCACTTGTCCTGGACTGGAGGCCTCTCTCTGCGTGAGGAATGTCAGCCCTGCACCAGGAAGCCACCAGTCCACAGCCCAGATGGATAGAGAGGGTCAGGCTTCTCTAAAAGCTTTGCTCAGAGACTGAAGGGCCCTCAGAGCCAAATAACTTGTTTATGGGCAGTGAAGGCAGAGATGGGGGCAGGGGGTGTTCCAACAGGGAACTTCGGCCTCCTGGCCTTCTGAAATGCCAACCCCAGAAGGCCCCTCTCACACAACACAAACACACACAAGAGCCATATCAGGCCACTTGCCAGATTTCCCACTGCCCACAGCCTGAGGTCTTTGGGTCCACAATCTGCTTTTCTAGGACTAGGGTGTTCAACCCAAAAGACCCTCATAGTAGAGAGTTCTCCTTCCTTCCTAATGTACATGATACCCAGAGGGACAGCCCCTGGCCAGGGGAGAACCCATGAGGGGGCTTCCTTTCCCAGTGGGGCAGCTCCAAAATTTCCCGTGCAGGGAGGAAAGAGATCCATCCTAACAGTCTTATGCGACCCTGCCTGTCTAGGCTAGAGGGAGGATTCTGAGGAAGGTCTTTCAGCAGGGGGTGTGGGCAGAAGTGGGTTGGCCCCTGGCCTCATGGGGCCCCCTCATCAGGACCAGGGCCTACTGGTCTGCTCTTTATGAAAGGCATCCTCAGCCCCCTCCCGAGAGCAGGAGATAAGGTTGGAGAGGCCAGGGGGTCTGCTGAAGGGACAGAGACCCATTTTCAGGACTGGACACAGCAAGACTGGTGGGATGTCAGGCTGAGGGAGGAGAGAGTACAAAGCGGGAAGGCCTGCCTAGTCCTTGTCCCATGCCTGCCTCCCACGGAGAGAAGAATCACCCAACATTCCCAGTACCGAGAGGCCCTCTGAAACCCCAGCAGCAGGATGGGCCCAGGAGACATTAGGAGGCAGGGGCAGCTCCAGGGCCTGTTCTGGTGCACAGTGGCTGCAAGACTGCTGGCTGCCAGCCTCAGTTCCCTCACCTGCAAAGTGGGCTGGTGCCTCCACCTCCCAGGTGTGATGTGGAAATCAAATCAACTGAGAAACGTGAAAGAGGGTAGATCTTACGTTCAGTATTTTATCACTAATAATAAATAGGCAGGAGGAAACTTCTGGAAGTGATGGTATGTGTATGGCATAGATTGTGGCAGGGGTTTCATGGGTATTTATTATCTCCAAATTCATCAAGCTGTATACAATAAATATGTACAGCATTTTGTATGTCAAAGACCATAAAGTGGTATTTAAAAAAAAAACAAAAAACAGAGGGGAACCTGGGTGGTTCAGTTGGTTGAGGTCAGACTTCAGCTCAGGTCATGATCTCACAGTCTGTGAGTTCAAGTCCCATGTCAGGCACTGTGCTTACAGCTCAGAGTCTGGAGTCTGCTTTGGATTCTGTGTGTGTGTGTGTGTGTGTGTGTGTGTGTGTGTGTGTGTGTGTGTGTGTCTGCCCCTCCCTTCCTTGTGTGCTCCCTCTCTCTCTCTCAAAAATAATAAAAAAAAAAATTAAAAAAATGAGCTTCCTAAACTATAATCACATGAAGTTTGTTAGAATCATCAGAAGTTGGATCTAGGAAGGGAAGGCTGTAAGAGACCACCCCGTCCTCCTTTTATGGAAGGGGAAACAGAGGCCCAAGGGTACCCTGCCAGAGTCTGAGTCAGATCTCAAGGCACTGGACTTGCTTCTCCACGCTGCCTCCCATCTGGTGCCAGTGGCCGGGGCGGTGGTGGGTAGAGAGGCACAGATTAGAAGTTCAGAGCAGATGATGACCTGAGATGGATTTCAGGGACTTCAGTGAGATTCCTATGCCCAAAAAGCCTCCCCATCTACTCCATGTGGTAGATATCACCACCAATCCTCAGAGATCCAAGCCATCATCAGGCTTTTACTCACCAGTGTGTGCTTTGGATCTCATCAGAGAGCAGATTTTGAAATAGGGAATCCTTACCACCTTGACAGGAAGAAAAGTCTAGAGAGGAGAGTTTAGCACAGAGGGGGATCATGGGGCCATAAAAGGGTGAAGAGAGGGAAGACAGTGGACAAATGGGCTGCCCTGGAGTCCTGCGGAGGAGTGGGAAGCTGTCAGGGAGGTCCCAGGGCAGCTGGGCTGTCCACAGTGCCTTCCACAGTGGAATGCTAACGGAGTCCTGAACCCAAAGATTCCTCACCCTGTAGCAACGCAGAGCAGCTGGGGCAAGATCAGTCAGCAGGGGCTTCCTGCAGCAGGTGGCACCGAGGTCCGAGAGCAAGCACAGGCAGAGCCGGAGGCAGAGGACAGGAAGGACTGGTGGGCAGGGGGTTGGTGGGCAAAGTGCAAGCCCAGTGTGGCCTTGCTGGAGGGCAGCAGCCCCTCCAGGAGGAACAGAAGATGAGAGCTTCGAATGCCAGCCTTTCCTTGGTTGGCACTGGGGAGCCTCTGCAGGGTTTTACTAAGGCTGACAAGGTCAGGTCTGCTTTCCTGAGGATCCTTCTAGCAGCAGAGGTGGAGACAGACTAGCCCCCACTCAAGGCCTGGAGGTCAGCCGGGAACTGGCTTCAAGAGCCAGAGCAGAGAGGAGACAGGTGGTGGGATGGGCTGGACTTGGGGGCAGACCAGACAAGGGATGTGAGGGAGAGAACAAGCAGGGTGATGTCCCAGAATTTGGCTGGGGCAGTGGCTGGACCCCCCGAGAAAGGGGATTGAGAGGCAAACCACAAGGGTGGGAAGGGGCGCAGTCAGCTGTGGGAAGGTTGCACGGAATGTGTGTGCACCCTCCTCATGTCTCAGCTCCCCTGTCACCCCTGATGTGGAGTCCTGGTGACAGTCCGGAAGGCCTCAGAGGCATCCCCAGTGCCCTGAGGACCATACTCCTGTCTGTGCTTTACAGCCACAACATCTCACCTTGTCACTAAAAGTTGGCCAGCAGGAAGGTGCACCAGTGTGACAGAGGCAGCCCATCTCTGCCCCAGAAAGCCCCAGAATGAGGGGAGTCATGGCTGGGAGCTCCTGGTATGATAAGGAAACTTGATTAATATCTCCTCAGCCTGTTTTGCTCACTCAGCTCCCCTCAACTGATCTCTCTGTTCTAAGACAAAGCTAGAGGCACATGTCCTCCAGGAAGCCTTCCTGGCTTAGCCCTGCCTCATACACAGGGTTGAGTTTCCACTCCTCTGAGCTGAACTCTTGGAGCCCAGACTAGATGGGCTTCCTTAGAGCAGCCCCTTGCCCACCCCCCCCCATCATGGGTGTCACACATCCATACCCTCCCCTACCACACCCCTCTGCACCCACCGCCTGCCTAGGCCAAAGCCACCCTCACTGTCCCTCTTTCATTCTTTTGAGCCACAGGTATGGAGGCTGTAGCAGGTTTAGTGGTAGCCCCAAAAAAGATATGTCTAAGGCCCTCAAAGTTATGAATGTGACTTTATTTGGAAAAAGGCTCTTTGCAAATGTAAGTAAATAAAGGATCTTCACATGAGATCATCCCGGATTACCCAGGTTGGCTCTAAATCCAACGACAAATCTCCTTATAAGAGACAGAAGAGAAGGCCGTGTGAAGAAGGCAGAGATTGGAGTTTTGCAGCATAAGCCCCCAGAAGCTGGAAGAGGTGAGGGAGGGTTCTCCCCCAGAGGCTTCAGAGAGAGCCTAGCCCTGCCCATACCTTGATCTCAGACTTCTCGCCTGAAGAACTATGGGAGAATAAATTTCTATTGTTGTAAGTCACCCAGTTTGTGGCCGTTGGTATGGCAGCCCCAGGAAACTAATACAGACTTAAAGCAGCCAGCAAGCAGTTCTCAGAGGTCTAAGCCCGCACGGTGTGAGCTGACCCAGTTCTGTGTCCAGCAAGAGCCGCCATTGCCCCAGGGCTTCTGCCTCCTGGCCCAGGTCCCACCCCAAAGGAGGGTCATGGATGAACTGGACAGAGCCTGGTGAAAAGGGCACTCACTGGGGACCATGTTGCCAGGACTGCCCTGTGTGGGGGGCAGGGAGTAGTGGACAGAAGAGCCTCAGTGAGCAGGGGAGTGCACATGAGAAAGCCCCTCCTCCAGGCAAACCTCACACTTGGTCCTGAGGCACAAGCAGCGTTTGAGACCCTCCAACCCCGACAGCCTGCCGGCCACCTCTGACCACCCTGCTGCCACCTCAACGCAGCAGGGCTGGAGCAGGTCCAAGCCAGATGCCTTTGGGTGGAGAGGGGACACTCCGGGCTCCAAACCACAATGATCTTCACTGATTCCCACCTTTACCCCCCCCACCCCCCCCACCCCCGCCGAGGCTTTGGGTTCAACCACACCCACCATCGCCATTCCTGCCCTCCTGTTACACCTCAGCTTAGCCATCTGAGGCCCTCCTTCTCTCTGCCTCTGGCTGTTTCTGGACCTTCCAGGCTGACGCATATGTCCCCTCCTCCACGAAGCCTTACCTGACCCCCATCTGCTCCTCCACCATGTCCAGAGCAGTGATGAGACAGGGCAAAGTGGACAGAATCAGTTTGGGTCAGATGACCTATCCTAAGTAGATAATTAAGATAATTAATTAAGTAGATTACAATTAAGTAGATTAAGATAATTAAGATAATTAATTAAGTAGATAAGCCTAAGTAGATTAATTACCACGGAAGAAATCAGAAAGGGCTACCAAATAGTTATCAGCCGAAAAAGATTTGCCCCCACATTGTTTTATTGGTGATTTTCCTTCCAAACTCTTAAGAGATGAATAATTCCTGTGCTATAAAAACTATTCTAGAAAATAGAACTTAAAAAGGAAAGTGAGTCAATTCATTATGAAGCTGGCATAGCTGTGATACTAAAACCTCATAAAAATTGTTCTGAAAAAGAAACTTGTAGACCTATTCTAAATAAAAGACTAGCAGAATGTCAGAATTTAAAAATATAAACACTGTGTGAGATATCTACTTGTCAACAAGTCAAATTTTAAAAACATTGGCTCATTATAGTTGCTTCCAAAAAGAGGCATTTGAAAAAGTTAAACACAATGTCCCATTTTGTTCATTATCAAAAACTAGAAACAGAACAGTATCTCATTAACATAAAAAATAATATTTTTCTCAAATGAACAAGCAACTTTGTACTTAACATTAGAAACAGGGGTTCTAATAAAATTGGGGAAAAATAAATATACCTTTTCTTATCGTTATTCTTTAATATTATTCTGGAAGTTCTTTTTTATGAAATACAATATAAAACAGAAACAAAAATCTAGTTTAAAAAAAGATGAAAAAGGATAATTCTCCTTTGAATATTCAATAAAATCAACTGAAAATAGTTTTCAGTTAATAAGGGAATTTTTTTTTAATTTTTTTTTTCAACGTTTATTTATTTTTGGGACAGAGAAAGACAGAGCATGAACGGGGGAGGGGCAGAGAGAGAGGGAGACACAGAATCGGAAACAGGCTCCAGGCTCTGAGCCATCAGCCCAGAGCCCGACGCGGGGCTTGAACTCACGGACCGCAAGATCGTGACCTGGCTGAAGTCGGACGCTTAACCGACTGCGCCACCCAGGCGCCCCAATAAGGGAATTTTTAAAAGTACAATATGTAATATATATAATATAGAAGATAAATGTACAAATGTACATAATCAAGAAATTTCTATATAAAATTATTGCCAATTCAAAAAAATGATAGAAAATATTGTATTCTCAATGGTAGCAAATAGCAAAACACAATACACTTAAGAGCAATGAGGGGGGGGCGCCTGGGTGGCGCAGTCGGTTAAGCGTCCAACTTCAGCCAGGTCACGATCTCGCGGTCCGTGAGTTCGAGCCCCGCGTCGGGCTCTGGGCTGATGGCTCAGAGCCTGGAGCCTGTTTCCGATTCTGTGTCTCCCTCTCTCTCTGCCCCTCCCCCGTTCATGCTCTGTCTCTCTCTGTCCCAAAAATAAATAAATGTTGAAAAAAATTTAAAAAAAAAAAAAGAGCAATGAGGGGGACCTATTCATTATTCAAAAAATACTGAGTATCTTTTATGTGTCAAATTCTATATTCAGTGTGTGGAACATAACTGTGAGTGAAGTAGATAGAGTGCCCGCTGCCGTGGACCTGTACAAATAAAACTAAGAAACTGTTGAGAGATGTAAATCAAGACTTTTTCAGAATGCCGTACTTTGATAGTAGATGGAAAGACTGAATGTTATCAATGTCATCCACAGATTAATTTATAGGATTAATGAAATCCCAATTTTTAAAAATCACAATAGTATTGTTTCTGAAAATTGGCTAAATGTTTCTAAAGTTTGGAAGAATAAAACTTGAGAATAACAAAAATTAATTTTAATCAAAGTACTTATAAAGGTAAGTTTCATTAAAAAGAAAAATAAGTGATGAAACTATAGTGGCTAAAATAGTAGAGCACTCTCTTACAAGTCAATAGCATAAGACAATTCAATTAAAAATAGGCAGAGGAGGGGCACCTGGGTGGCTCAGTCAGTTGAACGTCCGACTTTGGCTGAGGTCATGATCTCGCAGTCTGTGAGTTTGAGCCCCAAGTTGGGCTCTGTGCTGACAGCTCAGAGTCTGGAGCCTGCTTCAGATTCTATGTCTCACTCTTTGAACATCCCCCACTTGTGCTCTGTCTCCCTCTCTCTCTCTCTCTCTCTCAAAAATAAATAAATGTTCAAAAAAAATTTTTTTCATAAAAACAGGGAGAGGATTTGAATAGAGATTTCTCCAAATAAAAGCACATGAAAACACGTTCAACATCATTAGCCCTCAGAGAAACACAAATCAGAACACCTTGGATGGCTAGAATTTTTAAAAAGATCATAATAACTGCTGACAATGACATGAAGAAATTATAACCCTCATACGCTGCTGGTGGGAAAGTAAATGGTGCAGCTGCTTTGGAAAACAATATGGTACTTCCTCAAAAGATTAAACAGAGAGTATATAGATACCCAGTAATTCTACTCCTAGAAATGAAAACATGTGTACATAAAAACTTGTACATTAGTGTTCACAGCAACATTGTTGAAAAGAGCCAAAAAGTGGAAACAGCCCAAAAATCTATCAACTGATGAGTGGATCAATACAATGAGGTTTATCCACATGATGGAGTACTATTCAGCCACTAAAAGGAAATGGCATACTCATGGCTACAGCATATTGAAACTCGAAAACAGTATGCTAAGTGAAAGAAGCCAGCCATGAAAGACCACATGCTGTATGATTCCATTTATATGAAACATTCAGAATAGTCCAGTCCAATGACACAGAAAGTGGTTGCCTCGGGCTGAGGGGATTGGGAGAAACGGGGAGCGACTATCAGTTGGTAAAGGGTGTCTATTTGATGTGATGAAAATGTTGATTGTGGTGATAGTTGTGCAGCTCTGTGAATTTACTAAAAAAAAAAAAAACATTGAATTGTACATTTAAATGGGTAAATTGTATGGTCTGCAAATTATACCTCAATAAAGCTTTTATTTAAAAAAAAAAATGTATGGTATTGGCACAAGAACAATCAGAGCATCACTACCTGTAAAACAACCCCATGACATACAAGAACTTAATCTAGGATAAAGATAGTAACACAAAGCAATGGAGAAGCTGAAACAAGAACAATGTATTTAGTTACCTGGGGAGGAATATACCAACTTAGATTGTCACTTTGTGACAAAAACAAATTTCTTGTGGATCAAAATTTAATATGAAAAAATCATGCCATATTTTAAAGGGGAACAAAATCTTTGAATGAGAAAAGACTTGCCAAGCTTAAAACCAACTCATAAGGAGAAATGCTCATAGATTTCATTTTATAAATTTAAAGCTTTTAGTCTTAATATCAGAAACAAAATAAAAATACGAGATTTGAAAATTTTGTTTCAGTGGATGAAAGAGGAATAATTAATTTTAATAATTAAATTGCTAAGGGAAATACTTAACACCTTATACACATGGGCAAAGTATAATGAACAGATATTTCACAAACAAGAACCTGCAAATTACAATGAGATAGTATTTTTCAATCATCAAATTACTAAAATAAAAATTATTAAATCATATGAATTTAATACTAGCACCAGTGACTCAGACATGAGACTGATACAGCTTTCTCAGAAATCCACTTGGCATGCTCAAAAATGTTCAGATTGTTTGACCCAATAATCCTACATCCGAAATCTACCCTGAGAAATATATTTGAAATGCAAAAACTTATTGAAAGATTCATCTGTCATTAAATTATGACCCTTAGCTTCTCATTTTTTTCTCCAGGAATATTGACTCATGAAGACCAAAGCCTGGTGAAGGTGGGGCAGGCCCTAGTAGGGGTCAAGGTACGGAAACCAGACCATCCTGCTCCCAGACCATTCTGCTTCCCAAGGAAGATGTTGGCATGGAGCAACAGCAGCTCCAACGGGTCCTACACCAGCTTCCTCTGGGTGGGCTTCCCTGGGCTGCAGGAGCACTCGCGCCCTTCTGGTGCTGCCCTTCCTCAGCCTCTACCTGGTGATCATCTCTGCCAATGCCCTGGTCACCCACATGGTGGTGGCCCAGCAGAGCCTGCACCAGCCCATGTACCTGCTCACTTCCCTTCTCCTGGCTGTCAGCATCTGTGTTGCCGCCACCGTGATGCGCACCATGCTGTTCAGCTTCTCTACCCACTTCAACCGCATCTCCCTGCCTTGCTGTCTACTCCAGATGTTCTGCATCTACTTCCTCATTGTCTTTGACTGCAACATCCTCCTGGTCATGGCCCTGGACTGCTACATTGCCATCTGCTACCCTCTGTGCTACCCTGAGATAGTGACGGGTCAGTTGCTGGCTGGCCTGGTGGGGGCGGCAGCTGCCAGGAGCACTTGCATTGTTGCCCCCCCCCTCGTGGGGCTTGCCTCCCAGGTTCACTTCTGCTGCTCAGACCTGATCCACCACTTTGCCTGTGAGCACATGGCCCTCATGAAGCTCTCCAGTGGGGACATCTCCCCGAACAAGACTGTGGGTCTCACTGTCCACATCTTCAACAGAGTCCTGGACATGCTGCTACCTGGAGCCTCCTACTCTCGCATCACCCATGCTGCCTTCTGGATTTCATCAGGCAGAGCACATTCCAAGGCCCTGAACACCTGTGGCTCCCACCTGCTGGTCATCTTCACCGTCTACTCTTCCACCATGTCCTGATCCATCATCTACCGTGTGGCTCCCACCGCCTCCCTGGCCATGCACAACTCACTCAGCGCCCTCTACCTGCTGCTCCCATGTCTAGTTAACCCTGTCATCTACGGGGCCGGGACCAAGGAAATCAGGCAGCACCTGGCAACTCTGTTCCAACTCTGTTCCAAAAGGCAGAGCTACTAGCCCCCCCCCCCCCCGAGAAGCCCCAGCCCCTGCCCTCACACAGGGAGCTTCCCACATGACTCTTTGGGACTTGTAGGTCCTACAAGTACTCTCACTTTCAAGTGGGTATATGTGCAAATGAGTCATCCCTGCTGTATTTTGGCTTTGACTATCTGCATTCATCTTTGAAAGTCTTTTATCCATTTTCTGAAAATAGCTACTCATCCAGAATTATACAGTAACCAACTCCAAAGGAAGCTTCTGTCTCTAGCTTCTAAATTTCTCCCCTTCTTTCTGCATGTGATATTCATGCATTCTCACATTCATTCATCAGACATCTATTTTACATACATCATGCTAGCCCCATGATTGCAAAGAAAAAGAAACTGGTCTCTTCCCTGAAGGAGGCTCTAGTCTATAAAGCTTCCAAACTATAAAGACAGGTAATGTTCAATAATACCTTTATGTACAAAACTCTGTGGGAACATAGAGGAAGACAATTACTAAGAACACTTCACAGAGAAGGTCAATTTGAGTTATGTTTGAAAGACAAGATAAGGTGTTTACTGAAGAGGAAAGAGATAGAAGAAAAAGAATTCCAGGCCATAACAGCAGGGTAGGCAAAGGCACAGAGGCATGGGTACACGGCTGAGTGGGAAACTCCCAGCCAGGCCCAGTTTCCCTGGCACAGGGGCAGGTGGGGGCCTGGTAGGGAAGGAGGCTGAATGCATAAGCAGAGACCAAGTGATAGAAGGCCTCATCTGTTGTGATAAGGAGTTTGAGTGCTTACTCCATGCAGTATTTAGCCATTTAAAGAGTCCAAAGCAGCAAAGTGGCAAGATCCTACCTGTGTTTTGGAGCAATGGCTCTGCAACCCTAGTAGAATGTGGATCAGAAGGACACAAGCCTGGAGGCTAGGATACCAGAGATGACAGTGGCCTGGACCTGACGGTGGCCTGGGCCTGACTGGTAACAGCAGAAATGAGGAGTGGAAGACAGACACAAGAGATTCCAGAAGATTGAGTTTGTGTATGAGGGTTAGAGAGGCAAGAAGAAACTAAAGGGAGAGTGGCCTCACCAAAGCCCAGAGAAGAGACTGTTCTAAGAAGGTTAATGGTCAGCAAATGGAAGTCCATCAGAGGACCTGTAGGTGGTTTAACCAACAATGAACTAGTATCCAGAATATATAAAGAACAACTACAAATCAGTAAGAAAAAGACAATAGTAAAATAGGCAGAAGACTTGAACAGTCACTTCAGAAAATAAGCATAAGAAAAGGCATTTGACCTCCAGCCTCTCACATATAGATGTTCAGGTTGTGCACTGTACAACTTCACACATCTATTGTATAAACATACCATATTTGTATATGTATTTCAAAATTTCCCAGAAGATGACCACGAAAACTCTCAATGCACTACTAATGAGATTGTAGATTGCTGAACCACTTTGAGGACAATTTGCCATTATCTAGTGAACCTAAGATATGCATACCTCTTAACCCCCAAAATATCCTCAGACACATGGGCATCAAAATACATGTACAAGAATATTCACAGTGGCATTGTTCCTAATTGTGAAAAACTAGAAATAATATAATGTCCTTTGGCAATAAAATGTGTAAATACATTATGGTACATTCATACATTAGAATGCTATTGACAATAAAATACATTCACAAGTACAACACCCATTCATGATAAAAACCCTGTGCAAAGTAGGTCTAGAGGGAACATTCCTCAACATAATAAAAGCCATATATGAAAAACCCACAGCTAACATCATACTCAATGGTAAAAAAGAAACTGAGACATTTTCCCCTAAAATCAGGAACAAGACAAGGATGTCCACTCACCACTTTGATTCAACATAGTACTAGAAGCAATGAGACAACATAAAGAAATAAAAGACAGGGTGCCTGGGGGGCTTAACTTGTCAGTTAAGTGTCCAACTTTCGGCTCAGATCATGATCTCACAGTTCTCCAGTTCAAGCCCCACATTGGGCTCTGCGCTAACAGCTTGGAGCCTGGAGCCTGCTTCAGATTCTGGGTCTCCCACTCTTTTAGCTCTTCCCTTGCTTGCACACAAGCACTCGATGTCTCTCTCTCTCTCGATCTCTCTCTCTCAATCTCTGTCTCTCTCTCTCCCTAAAGTACAGAAAACTTTAAAAAAAAAAAAGTTAAAGACATCCAAATTGGGAAGGAAGACATAAAACACTCACATTTTGTAGATGACATGATACTAAATACAAAAAACCCTGAAGAGTCCACCAAAAACTACTAGAACTGATAAATGGATTCAGTAAAGTTGTGGGATACAAAATCAATGTAGAGAAATCTGTTGCATTCCTATACACTATAATGAATCAGCAGAAACTGAATTTAAGGAAACATCCCCATTTCCAGTTGCTCCAAAAACAATCAAATATCTAGGAATAAACTCAACTGAAGAGGTGAAAGACCTGTACCCTGAAAACTACAATATAGTGATGAAAGAAATTCAAGACAACACAAAGAAATGGAAAGACATTCCATGCTCATGGGTTAGAAGAACAAATAGTGTTCAAATGTCTATACTGCCCAAAGCAGTCTACACATTTAATGCAATTCCTCTCAAAATACCAACAGCATTTTTCACAGAGCTAAAACAAACAATCCTAAAATGGGTATCAAACCACAAAAGACCTCGAAAAGCCAAAGCAATCTTGAAAAAGAAAAAACAGAAGTATCACAATTCCAGACTTCAAGCTCTATTACAAAGCAGTAATAATTGAAACAGTATAATACTGGAGGGGAGGAGCCAAGATGGTGACACAGCAAGGAAGTCTTTTTTGTGTCTCTCGCACATGAAATACAGCCAGATCAACACTAAACTATCCTGCACACCTAGAAAACTGATTTGAGAATTAACATAACAATCTGCACAACCTGAACCACAGAACTCAGCAGGTACGTGGTGCGGACAGGTGAACTGTGGGGGAGAGAGAAGCTGTGGAGGGCAGGGAGCTGATTTGCTTGTGGAGAGAGGACAGAGACTGGGGGAGGGGAGGAGAGAGTATGGGAAAAGAACCCCCACCCCGAAAGCAGCTGGAGAGAAAGTGGAAAAGTGGAAACAGCCGCAAGGACTTAACAAGAAAGGGAGAAAGGAGAAAAGAGAGGGTTTAAATTCCATTAAGACTCTACACACAGGGAAGGAGCCAAGATGGCAGAACAGCATGGAAGTTTTTTGTGTGTCTCGCGTCCATGAAATACATCCAGACCAACACTAAACCATCCTGCACACCTAGAAAACTGATTAGAGGATTAACACAACAATCTGCACAAATGGAACCACAGAATTCAGCAGGTACGTGGCACAGAGAGGTGAACTTGGGGAGTGAGGGGCCGCAGTGGGCAGGGAGCTGCTTTTGCAGGTGGAGAGAGGACAGAGATTGGGGGGGGGGGGGAGGCCGGGTGGAGAGAATATGGGAAAAGCACTCCTCTCCAAAAGCAGCTGGAGAGAAAGTGGAAAATTGGAAACAGCCACAGGGACTAAACTAAAAAGGGAGAAAGGAGAAAGGAGAGGGTTTAAATTCCATTAAGACTGTAAACAAGGGGAGCGCAAAGGCTGCAACTCCGCAGCTCCATACCTGGTGGTGCTCTGGTGGGAAGGGCGAATCCCCAGGAGCAAAGTGGGGTCCAGGAGGTTCTTGGGCCACACAGGGAAAAGCGGTTCCACTGCTAGAAGGACATTTGGTAGAGACTGTTGAAGCCACCTGGTCCCAGCAGACCCCGGAAGGCAGCTGCATTCGCTGGTGCTGGGGCAAGGTTGTTGAGGGTGAAGCCTGGTGTCAGATGTGTGTTGTGATTTTCCATAATCCCTGAGACGCTGCTGCTACACTATCTCGTGAACTTTTTCTGGGGCGGGCTGGCACCCAGCCACAGTCTCGGGGCACAGGCAGCAGCAGGGTCCAGCAAGCGTTCCTGGGTGCAGCAGACATTCAGCCATTGCTCAGTGAGACCCGCCCACAGAGGGGCAGAACGGGTCAAAGCTGCAGTCCTTCAGAAGTAAGGGGCCAGGGAAAACAGCCACACCTGAGACAAAACACAGGAGACAAGTACTGCCTGGGGCTTGGTCACAGACAGTGAAAAAGAGGGGAGTGGACAAAAGCTGAAGACAGAGGATGTGTGAGCAATTGCTAACCGGGGAGAACAGAGTCTCAATACTAGAGACTGTGTGGCTGGGTGACGCCAGTTTCACCACTCCCGCGCATGCGCATATGCACCTACGAGCCAGCGCTACAACTCAACCCCCATAGGCTAGCAGCGCCATCTAGTGGAGGACAGAGCCACTACACTAAGCCCTGCCCAACTGGGCCAACCTCGCTCTTCAGAACACAAGTCTCACCGCCTGCTTAGTTTATGGACTATAAAGCGATTCATAGTCTGACTTCTAGGGGAAAACAAAGTAATTTCAGTCCTATTTCAATCTGCTAGCAGGTCCATCTATTCAATTTTCTTTCTTTTTTTTTTCTTTTTCTCTTTTTCACTTCTTTTCTTTTTCTTGAATACAGAAAGAGAAAAAATTCATTTTTATTTTCAATTTTTATTCAAAATATTGTTCTTTAATTTTTTTACTATATTTTTTCCTTTTGTGTAAATTTTTTAAAATTCTATTTTACTTCCATCATTATTCACTTTTTCAAATTTTCAAACGATTTTTTTTCCCCTCTTTTTTCTCTTTTTGGTTTATTTTCTTTTTCTTGAATACAGAAAGAGAAAAACTTCATTTTTACTTTAAATTTCTATTAAAATGTTTTTCTTTTATTTTTTCTACTATAGTCTTTACTTTTG
This sequence comes from Felis catus, assembly GCF_018350175.1. Lineage (NCBI taxonomy): Eukaryota > Metazoa > Chordata > Mammalia > Carnivora > Felidae > Felis > Felis catus. Next base: position 60,305,973 of record NC_058377.1, on the reverse strand, counting down.
TGTAATTTTTTTCAAATTCTATTTTACTCCCATAGTTTAATTTTAGTCTACTTCAGTGTATTCATTTTTTCAAATTCTGAAACAATTTCCTTTCTCCCCCCTTTTTATTCTAATCTATCAAACCACTTTGAACACAGAGACCAAAACACACCTAGGATTTTTCATCATTTATTAGATTTTGTGTGTGTTTTTAATTTTTAATTTTAATATTTTTTTAATTTTAATTTTTTTAATTTTAATTTTCCTACCTCATTAATTCCTTTTCTCCCTTCAAAATGACAAAATGAATGAATTCACCCCAAAAGAAAGGGCATGAAGAAACAACAGCCAGGGATTTAACCAACACAGATACAAGCAAGATATCTGAACCAGAATTTAGAATCACGATAATAAGAATACTAGCTGGACTCAAAAATAGATTAGAATCCCTTTCTGCAGAGATAAAAGAAGTAAAAAATAGAATGAAATTAAAAATTCTATAACTGAGCTGCAATCATGGATGGATGCAGCAGTGGCAAGGATGGATGAGGCAGAACTGAGAATCAGCAATATAGAGGACAAACTTATAGAGAATAATGAAGCAAAAAAAAAAAAAAAAAGAGGGAGATTAAGGCAAAAGCACGATTTAAGGATTAGAGAAATCAGTGACTCATTAAAAGGGAACATCAGAATCATAGAGGTCCCAGAAGAGGAAGAGAGAAAAATAGGGGTAGAAGGGTTATGTGAGCAAATCATAGCAGTAAACTTTCCTAACCTGGGGAAAGACACAGACATCAAAATCCAGGAAGCAACAGAGGAGCTCCATTAGATTCAACAAAAACCAACCATCAACAAGGCATATCATAGTCAAATTCACAAAATACTCAGGCAAGGAGAGAATCATGAAAGCAGCAAGGGAAAAAAAGTCCCTAACCTACAAGAGAACACAGATCAGGTGTGCAGCAGACCTATCCACAGAAACTTGGCAGGCCAGAAAAGAGTGGCAGGATATATTCAATGTGCTGAATCAGAAAAAAATATGCAGCCAAGAATTCTTTACCCAGAAAGGCTGTCATTCAAAATAGAAGGAGAGATAAAAAGTTTCCCAGACAAACAAAAATTAAAAGAGTTTGTGACCACTAAACCAGCCCTGCAAGAAATTTTAAGGCGGATTCTCTGAGGAGAGAAAAGATAAAATATATATATATATCAAAAGCAACAAAGATTAGAAAGGACCAGAGAACACCACCAGAAACTCCAACTCTACAAGCATCATAATGGCAATAAATTCATATCTTTCAGTACTCTAAACATCAATGGACACAGTGCTCCAATCAAAAGACATAGGGTAACAGAATGGATAAGAAAACAAGATCCATCTATATGCTGTTTACAAGAGACCCACTTTAAACCTCAAGACACCTTCAGATTGAAAATAAGGGGGTGGAGAACCATCTATCATGCTAATAGTCAACAAAAGAAAGCTGGAATAGCCATACTTATATCAGACAATCTAGACTTTAAAATAAAGCCTTTATCAAGAGATGAAGAAGGCATTATATCATAATCAAGGGGACTATCCACCAAGAAGACCTAACAATTGTAAACACATTTATGCGCCAAATGTGAAAGCACCCAAATATGTAAATCAATTAATCACAAACATAAAGAAACTCATCAATAGTAATACCATAATAGTAAAAGACTTCAACACCCCACTCACAACAATGGACAGATCATATACTCAAAAAATCAACAAGGAAACAATGGCTTTGAATGACACACTGGACCAGATGGACTTAACAGATATATTCAAAACATTTCATCCTAAAGCAGCAGAATATACATTCTTCTCCAGTGCACATGGGATGTTCTCCAGAATAGACTATATACTTGGATACAAATCATCCCTAAGTAAGTACAAAAAGATTGAGATCATACCATGCATATTTTCAGACCACAACGCTATGAAACTCGAAATCAACCACAAGAAAAAATTTGGAAAGGTAACAAATACTTGGAGACTGAAAAACATCCTACTAAAGAATGAATGGGCTAACCAAGAAGTTAAAGAGGAAATTATTATTAATTTTTTAAAGAGGAAATTAAAAAATATATGGAAGCCAATGAAAATGATAACACCACAACCCAAAACCTCTGGGACGCAGCAAAGGTGGTCACAAGAGGAAAGTATATAGCAATCCAGGTCTTCCTAAAGAAGGAAGAACGATGTCAGATATACAGCCTAACCTTATGCCTTAAGGAGCTGGAAAAAGAACAGCAAATAAAACCCCACACCAGCAGAAACAGGAAATAATAAAGATTAGAGCAGAAATTAATGCTACCGAAACCAAAAAAAAAAAAAAAAATCAGAACAGATCAAAGAAACCAGAATCTGGTTCTTTGAAAGAATTAACAAAATTGATAAACCACTAGCCAGTTGGATCAAAAAGAAAAAGGAAAGGACCCAAATAAATAAAAACAAGAATGAAAGAGGAGAGATCACAACCAACATAGCAGAAATAAATACAATAATAAAAGAATATTATGAGCAACTATATGCCAATAAAATGGGAAATCTGGAATAAATGGACAAATTCCTAGAAACGTATACACTACCAAAACTGAAATGGGAAGAAATAGAAAATTTGAACAGACCCATTACCAGCAAAGAAAAATTAGTAGTCAAAAATCTTCCAAAAAAACAAGAGTCCAAGGCCAGATGACTTTCCAGGGGAATTCTACCAAACACTTAAGGAAGAGTTAGCACTTATTCTCTTCAGGCTGTTCCAAAAAATAGAAATGGAAGGAAAACTTCCAAACTCTTTCTATGAAGCCAGCATTACCTTGATTTCAAAACCAGACAGAGACCCCACCAAAAAGGAGAACTATAGACCAATTTCCCTGATGAATATGGATGCAAAAATTCTTAACAAGATATTAGCCAACTGGATCCAACAATACATTAAAAAAATTATTCACCAACACCAAGTGGGATTTATACAGGGCATGCAGGGCTGGTTCAATATCTGCAAACAATCAGTGTGATTTGTCACATCAAAAAAGAAAGGACAAGAACCAAATGATCCTCTCAATAGATGCAGAGAAAATACAGTATCCTTTCTTGATAAAAACCTCTAAGAAAGTAGGGATGAAAGGAGCATACCTCGAGATCATAAAAGCTGCATATGAAAGACCCAACGCTAATATCATCCTCAATGGGGAAAAACTGAGAGCTTTCCCCCTAAGGTCAGGAACAAGACAGGGACATCCACTCTCACCACTGTTATTCAACATAGTATTAGAAGTCTTAGCCTCAGCAATCAGACGACACAAAGAAATAAAAGGCATCCAAATCAGCTAGGAGGAGGTCAAACTTTCACTCTTTGCAGATGACAATGATGCCCTGGAAAACCCAGAGGAATCAATCCCATTTACTGTTACACCAAAAACCATAAAATACCTAGGAATAAATCTAACCAAAGAGGTGAAAAATCTATACACTAAAAACTATAGAAAGCTTATGAAAGAAATTGAAGAAGACACCAAAAAATGGAGAAAGATTCCATGCTCCTGGATAGGAAGAACAAATACTGTTAAAATGTCCATACTACCCAAAGCAATCTACATATTCAATCCAATCCCTATCAAAATAACACCAGCATTCTTCAGAGAGCTAGAACAAATAATCCTAAAATTTGTATGGAACCAGAAAAGTCCCTGAATAGCCACAGCAATCTGGAAAAAGAAAACCAAAGCAGGAGGCATCACAATCCCAGACTTCAAGCTATACTACAAAGCTGTAATCATCAAGACAGCATGGTACTGGCAAAAGAACAGACAGATCAATGGAACAGAATAGAGAACCCAGAAATGGACCCACAGACGTATGGCCAACTAATCTTTGACAAAGCAGGAAAGAATATCCAATGGAATAAAGACAGTCTCTTCAGCAAGTGGTGCTGGGAAAACTGGACAGTGACATGCAGAAGAATGAACCTGGACCACTTTCTTACACCATACACAAAAATAAACTCAAAATGGATGAAAGACCTGAATGTAAGACAGGAAGCAAAGCCATCAAAATCCTTGAGGAGAAATCAGGCAAAAACCTCTTTGATCTTGGCCGCAGCAACTTCTTACTCAACACGTCTCTGGAGACAAAGGAAAACAAAGCAAAAATGAACTATCGGGAACTCACCAAGATAAAAATCTTCTGCACCGCGAAGGAAACAATCAGCAAAGCTAAAAGGCAACTGGTGGAATGGGAGAAGATATTTGCAAATGACATATCAGATAAAGGGTTAGTATCCAAAATCTATAAAGAACTTACCAAACTCAACACCCAAAAAAACCAATAATCCAGTGAAGAAATGGGCAAAATACATGAATAGATACTTCTCCAAAGAAGAAGACATCCAGATGGCCAACCGACACATGAAAAAAATGCTCCACATCCCTCAGCATCAGGGAAATACAAATCAAAACCACGATGAGATATCACCTCACATCTGTCAGAATGGCTAACATTAACAACTCAGGCAACAAGAGATGTTGGCGTGGAGGCAGAGAAAGAGGATCTCTTGCCCAGCTGGTGGGAATGCAAACTGGTGCAGCCACTCTGGAAAATGGTATGGAGGTTCCTCAAAAAACTAAAAATAGAACTACCCTATGCCCCACCAATTGCACTACTAGGTATTTATTCAAGGGATACAGGTGTGCTGTTTCAAAGGGTGAAACAGGTGTGCTGTTTCAAACGCATGCACGTTTATAGCAGCACTATCAACAATAGCCAAAGTATGGAAAGAGCCCAAATGTCCATCAATGGATGAATGGATAAAGAAGATGTGGTATATATATATATAATCGAGTATTACTTGGCAATCAAAAATGCCATTGAAATCTTGCCATTTGCAACTACGTGTATGGAACTAGAGTGTATTTTGCTAAGCGAAATTAGTTGGAGAAAGACAAATACATGACTTCATTCATTTGAGGACTTTAAGATACAAAACAGATGAACATAAGGGAAGGGAAGCAAAAATAATATAAAAACAGGGAGGGGGACAAAAACATAAGAGACTCTTAAATATGGAGGACAAACAGAAGGTTACTAGAGGGGTTGTGGGAGGGGGATGGGCTAAATGGGTTAGGGGCATTAAGGAATCTACTCCTGAAATCATTGTTGCACTTAATGCTAACTAACTTGGATGTAAATTTTTTAAAAATTTAAGTAAAAATTAAATAAAAAATAGTATAGTACTGGCATAAAAATAGATGCCTGTATCAACAGAATAGAATTGAAAACCCAGAAATAAACCCACAATTATATGGTCAATTAATCTTTGACAAAGGAGAAATAATATCCAATGGGAAATAGTCTCTTCAACTAATGGTATAGGGAAAACTGGACAGCTACATGCAAAAGAATGAAACTGGTCCACTTTCTATACATACACAAAATAAACTCAAAATGGATTAAAAACTTAAATGTGAGGCCTGAAACCATAAAAATTCTAGAAGAGAGCACAGGCAGTAATTTCTCTAACATCAGCAAGGGAAATAAAAGCAAAAACAAACTATTTAGATTACATAAAAATAAAGTTTCTGCACAGCGAAGGAAACAATCAACAAAACTAAAAGGCAATCTTCAAAATGGGAGAAGATATTTGCAAATGACATATCCAACAAAGGGTTAGTATCCAAAATATATAAAAAACTGATACAACTCAACACTCCAAAAACAAATAATCCAATTTAAAAATGGACATAAGACATGAACAGACATTTCTCCAAAGAAGACATACATATGGCCAACAGAGACACATGAACAGGTGCTCAACATCACTCATCACCAGGGAAATGTGAATCAAAACTGCAATGAGATATCACTTCACACCTGTCAGAATGGCTAAAATCAAAAACACAAGAAACAACAAGTGTTGGTGAGAATGTGGAGAAAGAGGAACCCTCGTGCACTGTCGGTGGGTACAGACACTGTGGAAAATAGTATGGAGATTCCTCAAACAGTTAAAAAATACCCCATGATCCAGTACTTCATATTTACTTGATATTTACCCAAAAAATACAAAAACACTAATTCAAAGGGATATATGCACCCCTATATTTACTACAGTTTTATTTACAAGAGTCAAACTATGGAAGTAGCCCAAGTGCCTATCAATAAAGAAATTGTGGTATATATACACAATGGAATATTACTCAGCCATAAATAAGAATGAAATCTTTTCATTTGTAGCAACATGGATGGAGCTAGAGTGCATTTTTGCTAAATAAGTCAGTCAGAGAAAGACAAAAACCATATGATCTCACTCATATTCAGAATTTAAGAAACAAAACAAATGAGCAAAGGAAAAGATAGATACACCAACAAACAGACTCGTAACTATAGAGAAAACACTGATGTTACCAGTGGGGAGATAGGCAGGGGGATGGGTAAAATAGGTGATGGAGATTAAAGAATACCTTTATCTAATATAAATAAATAAATAAATACTTTAAAAATAAACCAAAAAAATTAAAACAATAAATTCTATGTCTCCCTCTCTCTCTGTCCCTCCCCTGCTCACACTATGTTTCTCTGTCTCTCAAAAATAAATAAACATTTAAAAAAATTTAAAAATAAAGGGGTGGGCATCTGGGTGACTCAGTTGGTTAAGTGTCTGACTTCGGCTCAGGTCATGTTCCCACGGCTGATGAGTTTGAGCCCTGCATTGGGCTCTGTGCTGACAGCTCAGAGCCTGGAGCCTGCTTCAGATTCTGTGTCTCCCTCTCTCTCTGTCCCCTGGTGCTTACGCTCTATCTCTCTGTCTCTCAAAAATAAATAAACATTAAAAAAATTTAAAAAACAATAAAATACAGTAGCATGCAACATGAATGAATTTTTCAACCATAATTTTTTTCTTTTCTAAATCTCTTTAGGATATGATGGATTGTAGAAAGCCAAAAATATATACAATGTATTGTGGACTTCATAATTTATGTAGAAATAAAACAGAAATACAGTAACATGAATACTGGGAGAGAGGAAATAAAAGAACCTTGCTGTCAGGATTTCATACTGTTTGTTGAAGTGGCATAATAACAATTTAAAATAAACTGTGGTAAGTTAAAAGATATGCATCACAAATGCTAAAGCAACCTGTAAAATGACACAAGGAATAAGGCACAGCTAATAAGCTAAGAAGTAGAATCGAATCAGGGCACCTGGTGCTCAGTCAAGTGTCTGACTCTTGATTTCAGCTAAGGTCATGATCTCAGGGTTGTGAGATCAAGCCCCACATCAGGCTCCTCATTGAACATGGAGCCTGTTTAAGATTCTCTCTCTGTCACTCTCTGTCCCTCTCCCACATGCACATGCGCTCACTCTCTTTCTTGCTCTCTCAAAAACAAATGAACATTAAAAGAAAGAAGAATTGAATCATAAAGAAAAAACATTAAATCCAAAGAAAGCAGAAAAAGAGGAAAAGAGGAGATTTCCAGTTCCCCTATTTCCAGATTCCAGAAGACAGAGTGGTGATACCTCCCTGGAGGAGACAACCCTCGCTTCTGTGGGTCTCGGCTATTCACAGCAGAGTCCACACTGGAGTCACCTCCTGTCCCAGATCCTGAGCCACCCACACCGGACAAGTAAGTACCTCAGCAATGTGTGTGTGTGTGCGCGCACACACACACCCGCTCCTAAATCAGGTCCCTGGCTCTCCCGTGGTCACCCAAGTGCCCTTTCCCTCCTTTGGGTGATCCCTGAGTGCCTATATAACCCCCACATTGCAAGAGTCCCTTCCCCTCAGCTGAGTCCTGGTCATCCCGGTCAGCGATACCCAGCTTCTGCCTATTGGTGCCCCTGGGATGGAATCTGACCTGAACCCTGGCTTGTTCTCTCTAAGCTTCTAATGGGGCATCTGTAAAATGAATCCCTCAGAAGCTGTGACTGCTCTCTGAGAAACACCAAGAGCCATAGAAATAAAAATGTTCATACACTGTCCCCTCCACCCAGCCTCTCTCCCTGGGGTCCTCCCTGAGTTCTGGGTTTCTCACTGTTTCCTCCTTGGTGTCTGTGGACATGACTGCCCACTGAGAATCTCCTCAGGCTCCTCCTCTGGAACCACGGGTCTACTTATCCATCCCTCCCCTTCAGCCTCATAGATCAGTGCCTTGGTGCCTTACCTTTTCAGAGGTGAACCGAGAGCCACAGCAGGCTGCACCCCGACAGGACACCACTACAGGTTTCCATGGTGAGGTTGGGGGTGAGAAGACCAGAGCTTGATGGGGATTTGGAGGCAGGAAAACCTGAGATTGGACCTGAACTCCACCAATTATCATCAACAACCTAGGTTCACTCATATGCCAGCCCTATCATTTAATACCTATGAGACTTTAAGAATATGAGTTACCTTCTCTAAACCTTAGTGTCCTCATCTATAAGCAGAGTTAATAAACAGTATTCATCTCTTAGGGTTGCTGTGAACAGTAAAGAAAAAAGCCTTGGAATCATGTCTGGCATGTAGTAAGTGCTCAATAAATGCTAACTCTTAGTATTACTGCTGAGACTAAGAACGTTTGGAGCCTGTCCATTGTTGCCTCTTGTGTGTGTTGGGGAGGAGGGGTGGGCAGAGTTGGTGAGGGAGAAAACTGTGGTGTGGATGGAAGAGTGTTAGAAGACCTGAATTTCAGGTCTGGCTCTTCTTGTCAGGTGAGACTAAGCAAATCACCTGGGATCTCTGAGCCTTAATGGGTTTCATTTTTCCTTCCTTCCTTCATTCCACTTCCAAGGGCTGCTCTAGGTTGCAAATGAGAATGTTTCTTAAAATCCCTTTGTGCATGCATTTATTCCTTCAACACAACACTTACCGAGCACATATTTGGCTGTGGGCTCAGAGCTGGTCACTGGGACAGAGATGAAAAAGACATGGTCTCCCCGCTGGAAAGCAACACCTTCCATCCATCGAGGAGCTCAATCAGCGAGCCAGTAATTATTGCTCAATAAAGACATGCCCAAGGCTTTGCTTTAAAGATGAGGAGAGGGGTGCCTGGGCGACTTAGTCTGTTAAGTGCCTGACTCTTGATTTCAGCTCAGGTCATGATCTCACGGTTCGCGAGTTCAAACTCTGCGTCAGGCTCACACCGACAGTGCAGAGCCTGCTTGGGATTCTCTCTCTCCCTCTCTCTCTGCCCCTCCCCTGCTCGTACTCTTTCTCAAAATAAATGAATAAACTTTAAAAATAAATAAATAAATAAATGTGAGGAGAAAAATGAAAAGCTAGAGGGTTATAGGAAGTTAAGGTGGAGCTTACTTTCTCCTAACAGAGATGAACTTTTTCATACGCTGAGGGGAGAGAGTGAGAAGTAAAGACGCCCTAAGAACAAAAGAGACATCTCTCCCTGGGAACTGAAGGAAGAGAGACAAACACCGTTGCCAGTTTGTGAGGACAGGGCAGAGATAAAGCAGCTCTGTGTGTGGTTTTGACTTTTCCAGTGGTGGAGGGGAGGCTCTTTCTGCAGAGAGCACACGTCTCTGGCATCATCCTCAGCCTCCTCTCCGTCCCCTCCTCTGCTACTTGTAGGGTGAGTTGGCTCGGTTGGTCTTTGGCCTCTGCTGTCTGTAAAGCCCTTTACCTGGAAGCCTCCAGAGCAACCAAGCCTCTCCTCTGGTTTCCAGAACTCCATTTGCTCCTGGCTCTCACACTCCCTCCCTCCCCTCTTTTCCTCGGTCTCCTTCATTGCCATCTGCTCCTTAAGACTCTGTCTCATGCCCTCTATAAATTTCTAACCCTCACATAGTCACCTCCAGCCTTAATTTTTCATCTGAGCTCTCCATCTGACTTCAGGTTGTTGACTGGGGACCTCTTCATCTGGGAGTCCTCCCCACATCCAAGTTCAATTAATTAATTGGGCCTCCTAGAACCCCAACCCTGCTCTTCCTTGCTCAGCTTTTAGGAGCACCAGTGCAGTCATCCTGGCTAACAAAAACCCTGAAATTACTATCCATTCCTCTGTCTTTCCCCACTTCCAGTTGGTTCCTAAGTCTGACTGATGTGACTCTGGCAACACCTCTTCATCTCTCTCAAGACTTTCATCAGCGAGTTAACTGATCTGCTCATCCCTCACGGTATTTTTCATCCCTTCTGCCTCTCCTCGAGGGGGTTGTTATTCTGCCATTTCCTTTCTTGACTGCTTTAGGGTAGGGTCTAAGAGCCCCTTGAGGAACTTACCTGAGTGATCCTAAAATACAAAATAGGAGGGCAAACTACAGTTCACGTGACAGCTTGTTAAGCCCCTTAACAATGAACACACTCTGGCATTTGGCAAGAAGCTTGGTCCTTAACCACCTTCTTGGCCAGTGCTCCTCCAGCTTGCATTTCTTTCTTGCCCCTCTGTCCTATCATGGACCACCGTTCACCTCACTCTCAGCTTCTCAATCCCACCCTCCAGCTATGAAAGTCCCCCACTCTAAGGACTTCTACCCCCTCCCACAATGTCATCTGGCCCTTGCCCAACCCCACTAATGGCACATTTCCCAAAGTCTGGATTATTCTGTATAAAAGAATGCTCTAAGATTTTTCAAAAAGACATTCCATGGTGGGCATTGGAAATCCAAAGCCACTTCCTTTGGAAGTCTCCCTGTGAATTTACAGCTGTGCCTCTTTATTCTTCTAAGTATTCAGAAGGTGGTTATAGGAACACCAACATAAACGTGGTTTTCAGAGACAATACACTGATAAGAAGGAAGACCATTTCCTAGCTGCTCCACAATCTATAAGGCTTCTCCAATCTTCTATGTAGTTAGTAGTAAGAGTGAAGTGATCTGCCCCAAAGGTTTCCTGGAACACCAGATGTTCAGTGCAAACTCCAGGGAAGTCTCAGGCAAGCCGGGAAGGGAACAGTTGATCATCCTAAAGTTAAGAGCATGCATTTTAGGATCTGACTGTCTGGGTTCAAATTCTGCTCTGCCATTTACTAGCTGTGTGACCTGGAACTAGACTTAACCTCTCTGTGCCTTACTTCCTTCACTGGCACAATTAAGAAGATTTTAAAAAGTGAATCCATGAAAGCATTGAAAACACTGCCTGCCACATGGTAAATGTCCAATAGGTGTTAGCTATTTTCATGTAATCTGTGTTGTTCAAACCCTAGGACTCTATATCTTTTCCTATGTGCTCCCTTAATTACACAAAAATCTGGTCAACACTTTGAAATTACTGCTCTCAGAGCCCAACTAAATGTTCAGCCTCCTCCCATCTTCTTCCTATTCCTCCTTGGCCTGCTCAACAAGCAGTGCTCAAGTACGTCCTCGATGCCTGGGCTTGTGGGCGGGGGGGGGGGGGGGGGAGTTGGGGGGGAAATCAGCACTTGCAGCTCCAGCAGCACGCGGGAAGAATGCTGTTTGCTGGCTTTCCGGGAGCTTACATTGAGAGGAAAGCAAAATCATCATCCATGACACTGAGGACAAGGCCAGGCAGGAGGCCTCAGAGTCAGTCTATAGAGGCTTAGGAAGGCAAGAGTCCCTGTGACCTGTTGTTTGAGGTCCAGCAACTTTCCCCTGGCCTTGCCACAGTGCACCCCAGGCACAAAAGTAAGGCCATCATTCCTGATAAACCCCACCTGGTTCTTCCACACTTCTTGGACCACAAATTCCTCATATTTCCTCCTTTCAAACGTTTTCTTCATGCTTTCTAGTTTTACCTCTGGCCCATAACTTTTTTATTTTTATTTTTAATGTTTATGTTTGAGAGAGACAGAGTGTGAGCAGGGGAGGGGCAGAGAGAGGGAGGCACAGAATCAGAAGCAGGCTCCAGGCTGTGCCCTGAGAGCTGGCACAGGGCTCAAACCCATGGACCCGGGCCAAAGTCGGACATTTAACTGATTGAGCCACCCAGGTGCCCCCCATTACCTTTTATTTTCCCTCATGTACCACACCTACTTTTCCTCCTAATCTTCTATTCAGCAATCAAATACCTGGAACATCACAGATAAACAAGGATCTTGTAAGTTTACATTTCACACACACAGGCCAAAAGCTCCCTGAGGACAAGGGATGCCTTGTTCACCTCCGTAGCTTCCGTAACACCTGGCATAGCACCCATCTGTGCCCCAAAGGAGTAGACATATGTACATGAAGAGGTGGACCTTCATCACAAACCCCTCAGGCCCTAAAATAGAAATTGGCTTTCTTCCATTGACCATTTTGTTCTAACAGTCTCTGATCACCACTCCTGGGGCCAACCCAAGGCCAAAGTGATGGGTGAGAATGGAGATACCAGTGCCTTCAGCATCTCCTACACCAACTTCTTCCTGGTGGGCTTCCCTGGATTGCGAGAGTGGCAGCCCCTCCTGGTCCTGCCTCTTACCTTCCTTTATGTGACGATCATCTCTGCAAACGTCCTGGTCATCCACACGGTGGTGGCCCAACGGAGTTTGCATCAACCCATGTACATGCTCATCGCCCTGCTCCTGGCTGTCAACATTTGTGCTGCCACAGCCGTGATGCCCAAAATGCTGGAGGGCTTTGTGCATTATGCTAACCCCATGTCACTGCATGGCTGCCTGGACCAGATGTTCTTTATCTACTTTTCTCTCCTGGACTACAATATCCTGCTGGCCATGGCCCTAGACCGCTACGTGGCCATCTGTCACCCACTCCACTATACTGACCTGATAACTTCCCGCCTGCTGGGAGTGCTGGCCATTCTTGCTCTGACACGGAGCCTGGAAGTGGCAGTGCCTTTGGTGGTGCTAACGTCACGAGGTCGATTCTGCCAGACAATGGTGATTCGACACTTTGCCTGTGAGTACATTGCACTGCTGAGCATAGCTTGTGGAGACTTGACTTTCAACAATGGGTTGGGACTGACCATGCGGTTGGTCACTGTGACCTTGGATCTAGCCCTGCTAGGGACCTCCTATACACGCATCATCTATGCTGCCTTCTGGATCTCTTCTGGGAGAGCCCGAGCCAAGGCCTTGCACACATGTGGCTCCCACTTACTGGTCATCCTCACTATCTACCTCTCTGGTCTCTCTACCTCCATTGTCTTCCGAGTGGCCAAGACTGTGTCTCCGGATGTCCAGAACCTGCTCAGTGCCATCTACTTGCTACTCCCAGGATCCTTGAATCCTATCATTTATGGAGTACAGACCAGGGAGATCCGGCAACATGTGGAAAAGATGCTCTATGGCAATAAATCAGCCCAGGAGGTTGGGGAGAAGCCAGAGACTACAGAATATGAGAGTGGAGGGGCAACTGCCAGAGTGAAAGGACTTTATCAACTTGGGAAGTTGGGCTTGTGACTTCTGGGAATAAGAAATAAGCAGGCATCACTGAAGGACAGGCTGAAATCGTGAGATTATGGGCTCAAGGGAAGGCCCGTTGTTAGCCAACTACCACTTTTTTTTTTTTAATTTTTTTTTTCAACGTTTATTTATTTTTGGGACAGAGAAAGACAGAGCATGAACGGGGGAGGGGCAGAGAGAGAGGGAGACACAGAATCGGAAACAGGCTCCAGGCTCTGAGCCATCAGCACAGAGCCCGACATGGGGCTCGAACTCATGGACCGCGAGATCGTGACCTGGCTGAAGTCGGACGCTTAACCGACTGCGCCACCCAGGCGCCCCCCAACTACCACTTTTTAAATTCTTAGAATGCTTTTTCTATTTCCATTCCAATAATAAAATTGCTTTTCCCTATTTATCTTTCTGTTTAGTTTCTTTGTCCTCTTCCCCCTGACTCCTGAGAAAGCCCCAGTTAATATTTGGATGTATAGAGCCCCCCTGGAAGCTGAACAGAGTGTCATACAGGCCACAACCCACTCTGAACATCCTGTCCGAAACAAATAGGCTAGGCCCTTCCCTGGGGCCCAGTCTCTCCCAAATACAGCCTAAGACTTGACATGAAGCCCAGTCTGACCAAATATACAGGTCAGCCTTGCACTCTCTAGTCTAACCCAAGCACACAGGTTGGGTTATAGAGTCTAACAGTCCCAAACACAGGTGAGCCCCCAGGCTGGATATCCCAATCTGACATAGGCACACAGGTCAGGCCTACTCCAAATATCCAGTCTAGCCCACATAAACAGATCAGGTCCTGCCCCCCCAGGGGCATCAAGTCTGACAGACACCCAGACCAACTCTTCGCCCAGTAACCAGTCTGTTTCAAAGACCAAACTAGACCCTGATATGGTACTTGAGTCTGACCCAAACCCATAGGTTAGGTCACTCTTCCCATGGTAGCCAGAGTGAGCTATCTAAAAGTATTCCCTGCTTAAAAGTCTTCCACAACTCTGTCAATAAGATGGAGCGTCCTTCAGGGCTGTCCCAGAAAGGAGCTATGGTTCCTGCGTATTATGCAGAACCATGTGTAAACTAGGCCTGAGTTTTCTCTTCTGTTAACTGATCATAGGGACCTCCCCAAAGGTGCAGGCAAGAGTGAGGATCATGGGCATTTGGGCCACTTCTTCAATAACTTACTTGTACTTTCAGGGCCTCTCGAGCCAAATCCTGTATATACCACTTCAATGTATATACCATTTGATGACGGAATGCTGCTGCGCAGGTGCAGCTTTATGGCTTGGTGGGTCAGACAGCACCCAGTTCCTGACGGGAAGCTCAGGTCACACAGCAGTTTAGTGGCCCATGGTTAGGCATTCAGTCTCTTCTAAGGCTGAGTAGCAAGCCAAAAGACGTTTCTCAAAAGGTGAATACTTATTGACAGAGGATGGCAGGGCTCTGCTCCAAAATCCAAAGAGCCTGCTAGAGGCTCCAAATAGCAACCCTATCTGCCACCGCCACTTCAACACCATAGACCTACTGGATCACATGGCACAAGTGGCAGAGCAGCTGCAGGGCGGGCCTAGGCCTATTGTAGAGCCTTCTCTTGTTCCAAGCCCTGCTCAAAACCAGTAGCTTTTCAGGTCATTTGGTAAACAGACCAGAGTAGCATACCTAAATGAGGAATACACTGCCATCCTGACGCCAGCATCCAAAGAGGCCCACTAGGCCTTGTGCCAGTCTTTTGCTTGTGGGAAGAGCCAGATGCAACAATTTATCTTTCACCATAGAAGGAATATCTCAATATGCCTCATACCATTTGACCCCTAGAAATTTCAGAGGTAGAAGGCCCCCAAATTTTTGTCAGATTATTTCCCACCCTATGACACACAAATGTCTTACCGATAAGCCTAGAGTAGTTGTTACTTCTTGCTCAGTAGGTCTAATCAGCACGTCATCAATGTATTGGAGCAGTGTGGAAAAGGTAGTCAAGATGAACTAAATTATGACAAAGGGCTGGAGAGTTGATACACCCTGGAGGTGGAACATACACACAATCACCCAGAACCTTGCCTCTTGTAAGTATTTGATTAGGAGCATCCAATGATGGTATTTTGAGTGTCTCTATTACCACATCACACCATAAACTATCAATACTTCCTTTACCACTGGAAATAGTCATTAGTGCCTTTAAATCTAATCAGATTAGAGAATCAATTCCAGAAACTCCAGAACCAATTCAGAAGATTCATCCTTAAGATTCTACTCCTCTAGAACCACTTTTGGTACCAAAATCTGTATCAGTCAGGGTTCTCATTCTCTATAAAGAGAAATAAAACTAATGAGAAAATGGGAGGGGGGAGCATGAGAGAGAGGGAGAGAGAGAAAGGAGAGAGAGATTTTAAGTAACTGTCTCACACAATTGTGGAACTAGCAAATCTAAAATTGGCAGAGCAGGCTGGCACACTGGAGACCCAGAAAAGAAGTGATATTGTAGCTCAAGTCCGAAAGCAGTCTGAAGACAAAAGTCTTTCTTTCTTAGGGGACCTCAATCTTTCTTCTCTTAAGGCCTTCAACTGATTGGATGAGGAATCCACATTATGGAGGGTAATCTGATTTACTCAAAGTCTACTGATTTAAATGTTAATGTCATCTAAAAAAAATATCTTCACAGCTATCTAGGCTAGCGTTTGACCAAGTATCTGTGTACCATGGCCTAGCCAGTTGACACATAAAATTAACAATCACAGATACCTAGGCTCAGAAAAAAGCCTACCCATATGTGGAGAAAGTGCCCTAGCACAGAGCCAGTCTACATAGAGAGCTCCTGAAATTCAAGGATATCTGTCAAAACATTAACTGAACAGAGATTTCAGTGATTACACACACTAGGGAATAGTCTCTGCAAAAGTAGTTTGGAAAAGTACCAAACAATATTTCAACAACAACCAAAAAATTACAGGCATTACAATGAAATAGGAAAACATAGCTCATTCAAAGGAACAAGAAAAACTGACAGAAACCATCCCTGAGGAAGCCCAGCCACCAGACTTACTAGACAAAGATATTAAAACAACTGTCTTAAAAATGCTTGAAGAGCTAAAGGAAAACATGAATAAAGGAAATCAGAAAAACAATGCATTAAAATCAGAATATCGACATGGAGACAGAAATCGTTCAAAGGAAACAAACAAATTTTAGAGCTGAAAAGAATAACTAAGATGAAAAATTCACCAAGGGGGCTCAAACAGATGTTGAGTGTGAAGAAGAATCAGTGACCTTGATGATATGACAGTTAAATTATTGAGCCTAAGGAACAGAAAAAATATTAAGAAAAGTGAATGACCCCTAAGGGACCTGGGGGACATAAGCAGTGGAACGAGCGATGCATTACAGGAGTCCCAGAAGGAAAAGAGAGAAAGGGGCAAAAAGATTATCTGAAGAAAAATGGCTGAAAACTTCCCAAATTTAATGAAAAATGTAAATCTACTGATCCAAGCAGGTCAACAAACATCAAGAAAGATAAACTCAGAGATCCATACCAAGGTACATTGTAATCAAACTCAAAAGCCATTAGGATAGCTAGTATGAAAAATACAAAAAATTAGCAAATGTCAGCAAAGATGTGGAATAATTGGAACTCTCATGCATTACTGGTAGGAATGTAAAATGGTGCAGCTTGAGCCTACAGAAAAGTTTGGCAGTTCCTCAAGTTCCTTCAAATTAAACATTGAATTATGATGTATTCCCCACAATTCCACTCCTAGGTATATACCCAAAAAAACTGAAAACAGGAATTCAGATACTGGTGATCAATGTTCAGAGCAGCATTATTCACAATAGCCAAAATGGTGGAAATAACATCAATGTCTATTCACATATGAATGGAAAGACAAAATGTAATATATACATACAATGGAATATTACTCAGGCTTTAAGAGGAATTAAAGTCTGCTATATGCTACATGGATGAACCCTGAAAACAGGCTAAGTGAAATAAGCCAGACACAAAAGGTCACATACTATAGTATTCCATTTATATGAGGTACCTAGAATAAGCAAATTCAAAGACAGGAAGTAGAATAGAGGTTACCAGGGATTGAGAGGTGAAGGAAATGAGGAGTTATTGTTTTAGAGTTTCTGTTTGGGATGATGACAAATTTCTGGAAATAAGATAGTGATGATGGTTGTACACTGTATATGTACTTTATGCCACTAAATTGTATGCTTTAAAGTGGGTAAAATGGTAACACTTATGCTAATATATTGTACAATAGAAAGAAGAAATAGGCATATGTTAAGATCAGAATTGTAGAAGGCATCTGAGTAATTTTTCTTAAAATTTCCTCCCTGAACTCTCAAAGAACAGAAAATATTTTTTCAAATTTGACCTTTTTATGAAAATAAATGACAAATTTGGTCTCACATATCGCTTTGAAAGTTTATTTCAGAATGACCAATAGGACCTTATCCAGATAAAGGTCCTGCCAACACTTCTCACAGGTTATGACTCAGTTTTGCTTCTATGGACCCACCAGTCAAAGCAGTAAAACTAGGTCTTCTTATGAAAACTGAGGTCACCAAAAAAGGGGTGCCAAGCGGGCAATGAAACCCTATTCAGTTACTTCCTATTTGCAAGATGACCTCTTTTGCATTCCTAAAACTTCTACTTTGATTCCCAATATATTGATTTAAAATATCAGTACTTTCACACTATTATATAGAAACAGTACTTTAAATCAATTGCTCCTTTTGCTGCAATAAGGTCCAGCAAAACCTTAGCACTTCAAGCAAACCTACTGTGCCTATCTATGCTCAAGAAGTAGTTTGGCTGTGAGGAAGTGCTGGTCTCTTCCAAGCCTTTCCTCAGGACCCACACATCAGACACTCTTCTCTATTCTCCAGAGAGCACACCATGGCTGCTGTGTTCCTCTCCTTCTCTTCTTCTTCTTTTGTGGCCTTCTCCTTATCTTTCAGCTTCTCCTTATTTAGAGTGAACTGGATTGGATTCGCTGCTGGTCGTGTCCTTAAGTAATACATTCCAGTCTTCAAACCCTACACAAAGGAAGCAAATACAACAATTAGAAATTGTAAGGACACTAGACATTCGAAACCAATGTTTAAAATACATTTCCATAAACCACATCAGATTGTTTTCTAAACCTGAAATTCCATCTCCTGTAGGAAGCCTTCTCAAAAATGCTTAAAGACAAACAGTCAGCACATTGTGTTCATTTTACCCCTAAAAAAGCTTATCTTTTTGGAAATGTCAAACATTTTTGTTCTATAGTCTTTTGTTTTTATGTGTATGACTTCCATGTTTGCCTAAAACAATGTCTGCCTTATAATTATTTAGAGAGCTAGACTGTGTCTCTGTAAAGAACAGATGATGACTACTTCAAGGATAAGTACCATCATCTTCTATTTGGTATCCCCAGTCTTAGCACATAGTATGTATTCAATAAATGTCTCTTAAATTAAAAAGAAAAAAATTTAATTCTATATAAATACCCGTGATTGCCAGTTAATAAGGATAGAATCCAGAATCACAGGACTTTACAGTTGCCAATGACAAGCTAAGTAATTTGGCTTTTAGATTGTACATAAAGTGGAGAAACAATGGATGTTTTTGAACAGTGAGTGGGTTGACATGTGTAAAGTTTTATTTTAGAAATGGTAGCAGTGCACAAGATAATGCAGTTACTAGAAGCAAAGAGATCAGTTAACAAGTTAAGAATAATGGTAGTGGAACAGGAAGAAAGATATTCAAGAAACAGTACAAAGGTACAACCACCACAACTTGGTGAGTAATTGTATGGAGAATAAAGGGAGGGTCGTAGGTAACTCCAAGGTTTCAAAACTAATAATGAAATAATCCTAAAAGAAACAAGAAAATCCAAAGTGAGAGCTTAATCTGGCACAAAAACCATGGTTTGGTTTTAACATATTGGATTTGAAATGAAAGAACTAGGTGGCAATATTTAAATAGGCAGCTAAAAGGTAAAACTGCTCCAATTCCAAAATATCCCAAGCTGGCAACAAGTCCATGATTTCCTCCACCAACCTGCTTCCAGCCGTAGAAGTGCATACTAGTGAGTTTGCCATAGTTAGGCTCAGCAATGTGGATGTTCAAAGACTGGCTTTGATCAATGAAAGCACCTCTTTCAGCTGCCATCTTAAGAACGGTTTTCTGTGAAATCTCCCACACAGTCTTATAAAGTTGCTTCAGGTCATCAGGAATTTCTGGTATGTTCTGAAGAAGGAAAAACAAATGTTTATTGCACTCTGGCTGAAGAAATCAGCATAATTAACATAATTTTTTTAATGTTTACTTATTTTTGAGAGAGAGAGAGAGAGAGAGCAAGTGGGGTAGGAACAGAGAGAGAGGTGGGAAGAGGATCCGAAGCAGGCTCCGCACTGACAGCAGCGAGCCTGACGCAGGGCTTGAACTCATGAACCGTGAGATCATAATCTAAGCCAAAGTCAGAGTCTCAACTGACTGAGCCACCCAGGCGTCCCTTTAATTAACATAATTAATGATACCAGGGTCTGGCCTCAGTTCTATTTCCTGCCAGATCTGACCCATACCATTCAGTATCATACAATATGAGCCCTTATCAAGTTTCCCAAGACTGCTTACCTCTGGATTAGAATGTCCAACAAAACTCCATTTAACCAACAAAATATATGGCTGGTGGTAATGATTAAAGATCCATTTCTATTTGGATTATAGCCAAAATATTCATTGTTCTAGAGGCACTTAAAAAAGGAAGGAACCAAGCAGCAATAAATGACCCTTGAGCTTTACAGAAAACACAAATAATCAGGGCTGTAACTCACAGGTACATGATCAAGGGAAGCAATGAAACAAACCCCTTTTGGAGTCAACAGAACATTTTCTTAGGTATAGGGTTAATCTGCATCAAAACATACAGACTAGCTAATAGTGTCACCATTTCTTCCAGCAAAAATAGAACTGTTACAGAAATCTTTATCTGTGTTACCAAGGAGACAAATGTTTAGACAGAGGCCTCCATCTACAAATAAATGCTTCTTGGGCACCTGGGTGGCTCAGTCATTTGAATGTCCGACTTTGGCTCAGGTCACGATCTCGCCGTTCAGAGTTTGTGCCCCACATCAGGCTCTATGCTGACAGCTCAGAGCCTGGAGCCTGTTTCAGATTCTGTATCTCCCTCTCTCTCTCTGCCCCTCCCTGGCTCGTGGTGTGTCTGTCTCTGTCTCTCTCTCTCTCTCTCTCTCTCTCTCTCTCTCAAAAATAAATAAACATTAAAAAAAAATTTTTTTTAAATAAATGCTTCTTGATTCTCGGCTGCAAATATGCAAATATTTTATTGTTAAATACTATTTGCGGCTCTGTTTTTTGGACTCTGAGTCCTCAATCTCCACCATACTTTTAAAATAGGTCTGACTCTCTAATTTCACACTTTATCAGTGGTCCCCAACGTCTTTGGGGACTTTAAAGACCCCAATGGTCTTTAAAAAATACTAATGCCTGGTTCCCATTTTCAGATATTCCAACTTAATTGTTATGCAACCTAAGCTTCCGAAAATTTTTTTAAGCTTCAGAATTTTAAAAGCTCCCCAACTGATTCTTATGTACAGAGAAGTTGGAAACTACTGCTTTATATTATTGCACAAACAAGAGGGAAAGGCCTAGCTATGTGAAGATGTATATAATCCTAGCACAACAATGCAGAGGTGAACATAAGCCTATATGACCACAGTGAATAGCCATTCTTTCTCTCCACTGCCTGGGATAAGTGAGAAGGTACCAATGTCCAACTTAGCTACTAAAGAGCACACTTCATTTTCATTCTGTACCTGGATAGAACCATTGCATGCAATAATCTGATTTTTCATCTCTTCATTCCATAAGCCCCGCTCGGTAAGATCCTTCAGTAAGTGCGGATTTACAATCTGAATGAAAAAGCAAAAAAGATGCCAAGGAATAATTAAGAATGACAGGGCTAAACAGGATCACAGGCCTGGAACTTAAAGTAAATAAGATCATTTAAAGAAGCATTTAACATTAGATTACTTGGTAAATTCTGTATTTTATAAAACTAAGAGGCCCATCCTACCAAACAAAAGCTGTATTCCTTTAAAATCTTGGCCTGTTATTCAAGAAACGTAATATTTGCAAAGGTGAAAAGAGCCAGCATTGCCTAAGATGGGTAATCTTTGTGGACTCTATTTTTTTTTTTTTCCTAAGAAAGGATACAATAAATACTTAAGAAAAATTAGAAATGCATCCACTCCAAACCTACAGAAATTGATTTCAGGAGATCTGGAAATTCACAAATAAAAATCTTCTAAAATTAGTGGTTCTCAACCCTAGCTGCATATTAGAATTACCTGGGAACTGTAAAAAAAACACTAGTCCTACCCACCAGAAATTCTAATTTGTAAACAAGTTATTTGTAAAAATTTGTAAATAGTAACCATCATTACAGGATGGTTAAATATCATGTGAACTCTAACATCAACAAGTTACTTTCCTATGTAACCCTCAAAAATTCATTCTTTTGATAGATATTTATTAAATGCCTATTATGTGCTGAAATAGAGTAACACTGGAGATGAAGATGACTCACTTTATCAAAGCTGTGCCCTGTACTAAGCAAAAAGGGGCAAACTAAATAGGAGTTGTCATTAACTCCCAACATGGGGCTTTTGCACAATCTCCTGTAGGTCTAGTCGTGATCTCACCTGAAATTCTCCCGACAAGACTCTGCGAGTATAGATGTTGCTGGTGTAAGGTTCGATGGACTCATTATTTCCCAGAATCTGAGCAGTTGAAGCAGTAGGCATCGGGGCAATAAGTAAACTGTTTCTTATACCATACCTAAAGAAAAGGAGATTATCAGATGCTGGTCCTAAAGCTATAATCTGCCAGGAAGGCAGTTACTTTATGTCACTGTAGTAAATGCAGATGCTGTAAGTGACACCATACATGCATTAGACTCATATAATGACTTTTGCATGCAACCCCAGTAGAGATGCAACTTCACAGTATGAATGGTATAGCTTGCCCCTCTCCTAAATGCCCGAATCCTCAACTCAATTAGCACAATTTTTAGTGCTGGCAATTCTTATTATGCCGATTTATTAGCATTTGATACACTAGCTTGCTCAGGGAAATACTCAAATGACTGTTGGAGAGTTCCCACCTGTATCAGGGTACATTCATTCAACCCTCACTCTTCTCTAAGTACCTATATGATCACTGTGCTAAGCTCTTTAAGGAAAAATAATGATGTGAAAGTGGTCACAATCAGACATCTATCACCAAAATTCTCCACAGGAAAAAATTATGCTCAGATTATGTATATTCCTGACTTCTTCTATTACCTCTTTAATCATAACATTCCTAGAGGAAGGTTAACATCTTTGACTCTATTCACGGCCAGAGTGCTTAAGAAAGAGTACACTATCTGAACACTGCCCTTAGCTTGTTCTTCAAAGCTTAGCCTAAGAGATGACCCCTCTAGAACATCTTTCCCAAGCAGGGAGACAATGCTGAATACAAATGCCAAACATAAGGGCACCTGGGTGGCTCAGTTGGTTGAACGTCCAACTTTGGCCCAGGTCATGATCCCATGCTTCACAGGTTCGAGCCCCACATCAGGCTCTGTGCTGACAGGCTCAGAGCCTGGAGCCTGCTTCAGATTCTGTGTCTCCCTCTCTCTCTGCCCCTCCCCTACTCTCTTTGTCTCCCAAAAATAAACATTAAAAAAAATTTTTTTTAATGCCAAATATAAATATTTCTTCTGCAAACATTTTCTATGACATGTACCTTTATGTACATTTTAACTACTTGTGTTACATGTCTTACCTTATTTAGTCTTAAGTTTCTCAAAGAGTTTGTCTTTACTACATTCTATACCTCTGGATTTACACAGTACTTAGCTTAAAGCTTCATATCCTAATGGAATCTTAATCTCACTTTGTCACTTTGTAATTTTGAGGCATCAAGCAAACCACCAAAAGACCTCATGTCTTACTTACTCAGTAAAGTGGACAGTGATTTCCTGTCCAAAGATAGGAAAATGTATTGAAGAGTCATATATATATATATATATATATATATATATATATATATATATATATATGGCACATACCAAACTATGGAATTGTCTGTAATCATTAAAAACATTAGGCAGGGGGCGCCTGGGTGGCGCAGTCGGTTAAGCGTCTGACTTCAGCCAGGTCACGATCTCGCGGTCCATGAGTTCGAGCCCCGCGTCAGGCTCTGTGCTGATGGCTCAGAGCCTGGAGCCTGTTTCCGATTCTGTGTCTCCCTCTCTCTCTGCCCCTCCCCCGTTCATGCTATGTCTCTCTCTGTCCCAAAAAAAATAAATAAACGTTGAAAAAAAAATTTTTTTTTTTAAATAAAATAAAAACATTAGGCAGATCTGCATGGACTAAAAAAAGAAGGATGTCCAAAATAAATCCCTAAAGGTCTTAAAATATGTCAAGTTAGGGGCGCATGGGTGGCTCAGTCAGTTAAGCATCTAACTTTGGCTCAGGTCATGATCTCACGGTTTGTGGGTTCGAGCCCTGTGTCGGACTCTGTGCTGACACCTCAGGGCCTAGAGCCTGCTTTGGATTCTGTGTCTCCCTCTCTCTCTGCCCCTTCCCCTGCTTGCACTCTGTCTCTCTCCCTCTCTCTCCCCAAAATAAATAAACATTAAACATTAAAAAAAAAAAAAAAAAGAATGTCAAGTTTGATCACATCTTTGGAACAAAACTGTATGCATCTGCAAGCGTACTGAAAAAGGTCTAGAAAAATACACACTATTAACAACGGTTATCTCTGGGAAAAGGAGTAAGCTGGTTTTTGTTCTGTGGAACAAGTGGTTGGCAGAAGAGGTATAAAAAGAAGGGCTGTTGGGGCACCTGGGTGGCTCAGTCGGTTGGGCCTGACTCCAGCTCAGGTCATGATCTCATGATTCGTGAGTTCGAGCCCCACATCGGCTTGCTGCTGTCAGCACAGAGCTTGCTTTGGATCCTCTGTCCCCATCTCTCTGCCCCTCCCCTGCTTGCGTGCTCTCTCTCAAAAATAAACAAACATTTAAAAATAAAAAAAGGAAGGGCTTTTACTTTCCATTTTATTTCTGTATTTGAATTTTATTATTCATGTATTAATTTTGAAAATTTAAAAAGTTGTGTATAGAAAAATACCTATAGCATTTGACAAAAAAAAAACACAAAAAATAAACTATAGCTTCATGTTTGTAAAAGTTGAATTTGCATGTAAATGTACACATGCACACATGTTCAAAAGAAAATCTGAAAGATAAGAGACAAGAAGATACAAACAGGTTTTTGGGGGAGGTGGTACTGGGATACTTTTCATTTTACTCCCTTTCACACATATATTTTCCTACCTTTTCTAATATGTATTATTTGAGTAATAAAACAATTTTAAGGTGAACAGGTATTTTTAAAGAGTATTTTAAACCTATTACTTCCTTCTGTAAACATTAAACACTTTGCATATGCATTAACCCACAGATGACAGACTCATGAATAAAATGAAAACAATTTGTTTATTATTCACTAAGCAAAACATTCTACCTGCCCTTAAATCTTTTATGTTTCTTAGATTGAAAGGCCTTAAAAAACCTCAAGTTTCACAGTTTTTCTTTCACACAGTTTAACACATTACCCTCCAAAACCTCTCCAAAATCCCTAACTTATTCCTATGACAATCAATTCAGCAAAAGCCATTTTGACAAATCACCAAGGTGGTTAAGCAAAAAATAAAAGTGAAAAACATTTAAAAAGCAAGCACAATGGAAAATATGAAGGTTTAATGAGAAAAAGAATTGCTTAATCCTGATAGTTAAGCCCCTAAAACAAGATGAGCTAATAATACCTACCATTTATTAAAATGTTTTCAGTGTACCAAGCAATTTGCAGGTTACTATTCATATATTATCTTACAAAGTATTTTTACAAAAACAGTTCTGTAAATAGGTCATGTAAGCCCCATTTAAAAGAGAAAAATAAGTTTCAGAAGTTAATAAAACATACCTAACTTCTGAAAGCCACAATGAGAGTTAAACCCTCCTTACTTTAAAGCTACCTTACATCTCCTTACTTACTTTGCAATCTTTTCCTTGAGAAGTTTCCAGTCCCATAGGTCTGTGGGAATGACATTCCACATATCATACTGAAGGATCTAGGGAATAAACAATGCAAATTTATGGCAAACCACCCTACAACAATTTAAAACCATGACAAAAACCGAATGACTAACTGCCATGCCCTACATCCCAACAAATGTCTTCTAATGGAACTGTGTGAGGAATTCAAAGTCCAGAGATTCCCCTGGCCAAATTTCCATGCAGTCTAACTGATTAAAAGAATGTTAAAAAAACTGGTTAAGGGTTACCTCTTCCCCTTATCATATCTAGAATCCATATCATATCTACAAACCAGGAAATCCTAACATTAACACAAGTATATTGCTGAGATGCATTCTCTTTGTAAAGTGTTACTCTATTTTCATCTTTCTTAAATGCTTTCATCTGCCCCTTGATCTATTTGCTTAGCTACTAGACATCTATTTTCAAATCACTGCATATCAGACTTCCCCAAAATCAGCAGGAACATCAAGACTAAAAATAACATAACATTTTATTTTACACTGAAGAAAATCATTCTACCAATAATAAAGGCAGTGTGGACAGCAGAATTGTTCCCAGGTTCTCACCCCCTGGTGCACAGCCCATGTACAATGTCCTCCTCCCGAATGTGGGCAAGACCTGGGAATATGATGGATGTCACTTACACGATTATGGCAAAGGTGAAAAGTCTCTGCAGATGTAATTAAGGTCACCAATCAGTTAATTTTGAGATAAACAAAAGAGAAATTATCCTGGGTAGACCTGACTTATCAGATAAAAGCCCTCAAAAGAGCAATTGGACTCGGGTATTCTTGAAATGAGACACTCTCTCTCACTAGCTTTGAAGAAGCAAGATGTCATGAGTTCTACAGCTACAAAAAAAATGAATTCTGCCAACAGTGAGCTTAGAAGAGGACTCTGAGCTTCAGATGAGACTCCAGCCCCTACCAACACCTTGACTATAGCCTTGTGAGACCCAAACTAAGGCAAGCTTGGAACCCTGACTCAAGGAAACGATGATAACATATGTTGTTTTAATGTACTATATTTAGTGAAAGAAAACTAATACAGTTAGCATTCTTCTTAGGTCACTTTTACCAATGACTAGTTCTAAATAAAACATTAAAATAAAAGGGAGGGGCGCCTGGGTGGCTCAGTCGGTTGAGCGTCCAACTTCGGCTGAGGTCATGATCTCATGGCTCATGACTTTGAGCCCCACATCAGCTCTGTGCTGACAGCTCAGAGCTTGGAGTCTGCCTCGGATTCTGTGTCTCCCTCTCTCTGTTCCTCCCCTGCTCATGCTCTGTCTCTCTTCTAAAATACATGAATGTCAAAAAAAATTTTTTTAAATAAACAAAGGGGTGAGGCATCTGGTTGGCTTAGTTGATAGAGTGTGGGACTACTGATCTCGGGTTTGTAAGTTCGAGCCCCCATTGGGTATAGAGATTTCTTAAAATAAAAATCTTAATTAATAAATAAATAAATAAATAAATAAATAAATAAATAAAAGAACTTTGCCTACGATAAAGGGAGTCTGGCTGGCTCAGTTGGTGGAGCATGCGATTCTTGATCTCGGGGTTATAAATTTGAGCCCCATGTTGAGTGCAGAAATTACTTAAAAATTAAATCTTAAAAAAAAAAGAGTATCTTTTTAACTCTAGAGAACAAAAGTACCATATTAGCTTCCTATGGCTGGTATAACAAATTACCATAAATTTGGTGGCTTAAAATAACAAAAATTTATTCTCTCCTAGCTCGGGAATCCAGAAGCCCCAAATGAATAAGTTGGGAGGGCCACACTCCCTCCAGAGGCTCTAGAGCAGATTCTGTTCTTTGCCTCTTGCAGCTTCTAGTGACTATCAGCATTCTTGGGTTGTGGATGCATTACTCTGGTCTCTGCCTCCATCGTCATGTTGCCTCCTCCTCCCCTCTGTCTCCTATAAGGATACTGTCACTAGATTTAAGACCCACCTGGAAAATCCAGGATAATCTTATTTCAAAATCCTTAATTATATCTGCGAAGACTTTTTTAAACCAAAAAGATAACATTCACAGGTTCCAGCAATAAGATGTAAACATATCTTTTTGAGGGCAACCATTCAGCCTACTACAGGAACTTATAGGCAAAAAGAAATTTCATCCATATACTTACTCCTTTGCTGACTGGAGAGCCCTCATAGGTTTCATATGGGCCATGCTCCTTGGCCAGGTCACAGCTGGCTTCCAAGGCTCCATAATAAATAGTTTCAAAGATTTGCTTGTTTAGTAACTGGGCTTCTGGACTCTCAAAAGGATACCTCATCAGAATAAAAGCATCTGCCAGACCTTGTACCCCGATTCCAATGGGGCGATGGCGTTTATTTGATAAGCATGCCTTTGTGCCAACAGATTTAGAGAAAGAGACATTACTGAATAGAAAAGGCAACATTCTGCACCAAATGATACCCTCTTTTTATCTCCATTTTCTCACACCATCCCACTGACAGCCATTTAAATGATGATTGGCAGACCGTGATACACTCCCTCCAACTTGGATTTCGATAATTACCAATAAGCAAAAAATCTATTCATACCTCTGGGACAGGGTAGTAATTAATATCAATAATTTTATTCAAGTTTCGGACAATGACTTTGGTAACTTCAGCCAACTTCTTAAAGTCATATGTGTGTTCTGACGTGACATACATATTCAGGGCTAGGGAAGCCAAGTTACAGACTGCAACCTGGAATGCAAAGAAAAGGGGTCAAGAATCACACAATTTTTATTTCTTCCCCATGTCAATGACAGCAACATGTAAGCCTCTAATGCTCTATGATATTAAATTATAAAATTTTTATCTTTATCTTCTCCCTCTTCATCGTTCATTTCTAAATCCCAATACCTATTCACATGTGAGTTATAACATGCACCAGTGAAATAAGTAAGGAGAGAATCTGTGTTCCATACTCCATGGCTCTATGACCAGACATACATCCCATTGTGCTATAATTTTTTATGTATATTCGTCTCAGTCAGGAGATGTATGCTGTCTAATATACCAGCCACTAGCCACATGTAGCTATTTCAATAAAATAAAAAATTCAGTTTCTCAGTTGCAATGATCATATATCATAAGCTCAACAGCCACCAGATACAGAACACTTCCATCACTATAGAACGCTTTTCCAAATTACACATTCCTACCTTACTCTAATTGCGATTCTGATAAGCCTTTAACAACAGGAGATCCAAGTTTGTGAATTCTGAAAAAGCTCTTCAGGTGATTTTCCACTACCCTACACTAGGTGATAAGCTTCTCCAGGAAAGAATCATATCTTATCTACCCTTATATTTTTAGTTCTGGTACCACATCTCGCATATAATAAATGCTAAATAATGTTAAATGAATATTTTCTTTTCCGCTTTGATTAGGACTATCCTAACCCAAACTCTCAACTCCTCTCACCTAGACTCCCTCATGCCCTTCATATCTACTCAATTCTACACAAGTTGCCTAAGTACCCATTTATAAAGTATAACTCAAATCACATAATCCGGTAATTGAGTCTGATAAATGCTAGGGAGCAAAATAAGGGAGGAAAAGACAAAAGAGTTCTAGGAATAAGGACAGAAGGATGCCATTTTTAAATACGGTTGTCAAGGAAGACATCACTGAGAATAGGACTTATGAACAAACTGAAAAGGTTAGCTAGCAAGCCATGTAGCTATCTGGGGGGTGGGGGGAAGAGCATTTTAATATTCAAAGTAAAGTAAACAGCAAAAGTCCTGAGGAAGGAGTGTGCTTGATATGTTTGGGAACAGCAAGGAAATTAGTAGGGCTGGAGCACAGTGAGCAAGAAGGGAAAGTAACAGTAGATGAGATGGGCATCCCCAGTTGTGCATGACCTCATGGGGCATTGTAAGGATTCTGAATGAAAATGAATGAAGTATTGATACATACTACAACACAGATAAGCCTTGAAAACATGCTAAGTGACATAGGCCTGACACAATAGGCCACCATATTATATGATTCTGTTTATATGGAACACCCACAAGAGGCAAATCCAGAGGTAGGAAACAGATTAGTAGAAGTTGCCAGGGGCTAGGGAAGGAGGCTTCCTCCTCCTTTCCATAGTTTATATCCAACATCCAAGCAGCCTGTCATTCAACCACTACAACAATCTCCTTAGGCTAACCTCCAAACTCTTCTCACACCAAAACACTCTATCACCAGAAACAAGAACCATCCTTCTCATCCTAGCATTTTGATGCTATTTTCCTTCCAGGAACCTACAAGGGCTTCCTACCTCTGCGACATGCCAGCTTTTACCTACTATCTCCCCTCCCTCAGCTATAGCCATCTCTCCATATACCAAACCATAATGTATTTGTTCCATCAGAACAAACTTATTTGATACACACTGCATAAAACCTATTCCTGTCTCTGATCTGACAGGCTATTCTTCCCAAATGGAAAGCCTGTCCATAAACTTCTTTTTTAAGACACCAAATCTATGTCCCATTTCTATCTTACCTCTTCTGTGAATTGCCTTAAAGATCTGAGATTAGAATTTTGTCTCACCATTCACTGAAAAGACTCTCCACCTGCTTATTACATACTTTAAACTGAATGAACATCCTGACACATTTTTGTGTTTGTCCTAAACCAACATGACTGAACACTGAGTAAAGATTATTACAACAATGCGTGTGTAATAAAAAGGTGATTAAATCTTTTCTACATGGCTTAGACTGTAAGATATTTGAGGGCACAGGTCACACCTGTTCCCTTACAATCTCTACTTTAGTGCCCTTCTATTTACAACAAACTACAAAAACTCCCTTCCCCCACCTCAAGTGAAATCAAGTGAGGGATGCACAAACAATAACTGCCTAAGATTCTTCTCTCAGTACTCTGGGCAGAAGTTTTTCTACCTACCTCATCTTTGCTGGTATACTCTACTATTTCTGTGCACAGGTTGCTGCATTTGATCGTTCCCAGGTTCTGCTGGTTGCTCTTCCGATTACAGGAATCTTTGTAGAGCATGTACGGGGTACCTGTCTCTGTCTGAGACTCAATGATGGCATACCAAAGCTGCTGAGCTTTTACAACTTTGCGGACACGACCCTGTTTCTCATAACTGAAAGGCAAAGCTAATATTATTTTAATATTCCTTAAGAAAATCTTTATTGCAGACAACTTGAAGACACTAAAATATAAAATTACAAAAACTCTTAAATTGTTTACTATGTTTTGCTAAAAGGGTGGGGGTGGGGGGAAGGAATATGATCTTTATTTTACTGTAGCTAAAGCCACAGAGGAAAATCAGACGGCTCTGGACCTATTTGAATATACCCCAATTCCACTACATCAACAAAACCCTTCATAAGGAAAAGGAATAAACACCTCAAGTGGTCAAATCTCCTACTATTGTACTATTATTTAATAAACTCTTGACATGTGTCCTAACTGTTCTTGATTCCTGGGTGCAATATAAAGCATAACTTTTTTTTCTTTTTTTGTCAAATGTACTGACAAAAATAATACTGTCTTAATTTTTATAAGGATCAGTTAAAAACCTCTTTATAACTCCCGAAGTTTTAAGAAAGAAGATAGAAACTCAATTTTGGTGAAGATTATTCAGATAGCAAATCTGACCAAAATATATTATTAATCACATTCTCTACTGGATGCTTCTGAAGATTCCTAGAAACTGGCTAATGATTGATGATATTTTGACACTTGGATTCCCCAAATAAAAGAAACATACGGTTAAAAATGATTACTTTCATATTTTCCCCATACCTTTCATATAGCTTCTCAAATTCCTCTCCCCAAACCTCATCCAGACCAGGACATTCATTTGGACACATCAAAGACCAGTCCTACAAAGGGAAGAACCCATACGAAACTTCAAATAACCAACCACACATAGTCCATTAGGAACACTGCAAGGGACAGGGTGACTTCTATAGACTCTCTTGGAAATCTGCTACAGAAATGATCATTTTGGACTCGGGCTCAAACATCTAATTCTACCTGTTTATACATGATCTTTTAAGCATTTAGGTCTGATAGCATCTACTTTAGAAAATAAAAATCCAAGAGGTGCCTGGGTGGCTCAGTCGGTTAAAGCCGACTTCAGCTCAGGTCATGATCTCACAGCTCATGAATTTGAGTCCTACATCAGGCTCTGTACTGACAGCTCAGAGCCTGGTGCCTGCTTCAGATTCCGTGGCTCCCTTTCTCTCTGCCCCTCCTCTACCCTTCCCCTACTCACACCCTCTCTCTCCTTCAAAAATAAATAAACATTAAAAAAAATTTTTTTAAAGAAAACAAAAATCCAAGAAGGTAGGAATGGCATCTCTTAACTTGCTTAAAATTCTTCCATAGCATAACATGCAGGTGGGCTCTTCCTAAGCATGATTTAAGATGACAAAAAAGAAAACTGATATGAATAAAGTTGTTCTTACCAACAGGTACCTATTTCTCACCTGATTAGTCTCCACTCGTTTCATGAAGAGATCCGGAATCCAAAGGGCAAAGAAAAGGTCTCTGGCACGCTGTTCTTCCTTTCCTGTGTTCTTCTTTAAATCAAGGAACTCAAAAATGTCTAAATGCCAAGGCTCCAGATAAATAGCAAATGCCCCAGGTCGCTAAAGGCAAATACATCATCATTCTTTTCAAAATCAGAATGAAACAAAGACACTTCATATTTTCCAAGGCACTTTTATAATATCTCCTTTGATCTTCATTACAAGTAAGGAATTAAATGACATAATACAAGTAAAAGTACTATAAATATAAGTACTAGTATTTTTCTTACAATTCTAGGAGTGAAAAAGAGCAACTGATAAGAAAGAACAAGAAAGATGAAATAACTTGTCCACAGTGACCCAGTGAACTACAGATGGAGCTTCCTTCAGTTGTCATCCAGCTACTTTATATGACACGTATGCAAACCCCAAAGAAAATCACTTTAATTCTGACAATTATAAATTGTGCTCTTACCAAAGATCAAAAAAGTGATGTCTTATATCAAGATCTCCACAGATTGTTTTTAAAGTCCATCAAAGGAAATTCATCAACTACCAGGTGATTAGTGTGTCTACATATATGTAAGAGGCAGCCTCAAGTGGCAAACTATCCTGCTGACAACACTGGGCAAACAATCCAATTCTCTCAATTCTACTTCTCCCTCTGTGAAACAGGCAGAGTTTTGTTTTTGTTAAACAACAAAAACAACAAAAAAAACCCTACAAGACTATTACAACTCCTTTGCAAGATTAGGTATCAATATAAGTTACAATTTTAGAAATTCTTTGCCAATAAACTGTCATATAAAAAAAGTTGACTGGGGGCACCCGGCTGGCTCACTCAGTAGAGCATGCTACTCTTGATCTCAGGGTCATGAGTTCAAGCCTCACACTGAGTGTGGAGCCCACTTAAAAAATAAAATAAAAATAATACAAAGCTGACTAGATCATTTGCTGCCTGGAGCCAAAGGTAAAGTATGTATGGGTGGGAGTGATGGGGTGATTAATCAAAGGTGCTTGAGGAAACATTTTGGAGTAATGG
Source organism: Felis catus (assembly GCF_018350175.1). Classification (NCBI taxonomy): domain Eukaryota; kingdom Metazoa; phylum Chordata; class Mammalia; order Carnivora; family Felidae; genus Felis; species Felis catus. The sequence goes on along the minus strand of NC_058377.1, from coordinate 60,272,993 downwards.
AAATGTTCTATATCTTGATTGGTATAGTGATTACATAAGTATACACGTTTGTCAAAATGCATCAAACTGTACACTTAAAGTGTGTGCATTTTTGAAGTAAATTATATCTCATTAAACTGATTTTGAAAGTAAAAAAAAGGCAAAGTAATTACAAATATACACGCTAAATCACCTTATTTTAAGCATTCATGGTTAAAGATTTTTAGTCCTAATTTCCAAGACTCCAAGTAACAGAGCATACCTTGTTTCCACCTTGATCCACATATCGAGCTGTGTTGTTATATACTCTCAGCATTGGCACAAGGCCATTGGAATTGCCATTAGTCTGAAAGAGAGACCAAGAATAAAGGCATCTGGAGGAGAAAAGTGGGACTAAGTAAGCATGGAAAAGAACAAAATGGCTCAACAGTGAATATGTTACAATAGCTCTCCCAGTCTATATAGAGTTTTATCTGCTTTCCATCTCTCCTTTATAAACAGAATACCCAATATAAAATAAACAAAATATTGTTTTCCCCTAATTGTTGTTTTAATGTTCTTGTTGCATCTCTAATTTACAATTACAAGTCAAAAGAATCTGAAACCAGGGTAGCTGAACTTAACCTCCATACCTTATAATGGTCATATAAAGATATACTTTGAGTAGGATAAAAACACAACTACAGTGTCTTTTTCCCAAAAGGCAACTTACAGTAAGAATTATACACAGTGGATAAATGAAGACAATAAAGATATATGGAGATTCTCAACAATAAATGGATTCTAGAATGAAGATAAGAAAACACAAAGACTCCTAAAAGATACCTCATCAAATTTTTAAAATAATCCTTCTAACTCTAAGGTAAGCCTTTAAACAGACTAGAAAGATAAGTGAGCAATGGCTCACCCTATTATTGTGTGTTAAGTACTCCAAAACACTATGTAATAGAATAGTTTCCTTCTGGACTCCCTAACTTTCTTCTGTAGGGTCAGATATTTTCTTCACATTACAGGTGAGGAAACAAACCCAGAGATGTAAAATAACTTATGCTAGGCTGCATTACTACTAAGTAGAGGAGATAGGATTTAAATCCAGGTCTTTCTTATCCAATATCTTCATCTTGACTCCCAATGAATAATGAACTAGCAAAGGGCTAAATTTACATCATAAAGAGCCAACTTGTAAAACATGAATCCTGGCTCTACTACATATTAAGTGACTGATCTCTGGAAGTAATTTAATTTTCTAAGCCTCAGATTCCTCACTTGTAAAATGAAGATGATATTGCCTTCAATCACAAAGTTATTGTAAAGAGTAAAGTTCCTACCATGTGTCTCTAATGGTACCCATATCCTATGGCTTGTAGCAAGGATTAAATGAGTAACTCAGTTAAACTTTTATAACAAATTTAGCATATAATAAGCAATCAACAAATGATAGCTGCTATTATTATCGCATCAAACCCAAATTCCAAAATCTGAGCCAAAAAAATTTGACAGATCATCTAATCTAAACCAGAAGCTAGAAATAGTGAAATGACTCCCTCCAAGTCACACAGCCAGTTAGCACTTAACAGAGACCCAGGTCTCCCAAGCTCCAGCGTATGCCCTCTCAACGATAAGCCTGGCTGCTTATCTTTTTATCCTACAATCTTAGTCATAAAACAGAAGCTTACCCCAGCAATGTAGCTGCCAGTAGCTCGAATACAACTCACAGCGACACCAATTCCACCAGCAGACTTGGAAATCAATGCACACTGCTTTAGAGTGTCATAAATGCCTTCAATACTATCATCTTTCATACTCAGAAGGAAGCAGCTACAGAGGAAAAAAAAGTCACAACTCAGCAAGGAAATGAAACAAAGCAGAGAAACAACACTGACTATACACCCCCAAAACAGTAAGTTGGGCAAATAAGATTTGAAGTTTACAAAATTCCTAGTTATTTTAGAAAAAAAATTAAAAAAAACTTTTACTGGATATGACACAAGACATATCAACATATCCTATTATTTTAAAAATATCTTGGGGCGCCTAGGTGGCGCAGTCGGTTGGGCGTCCGACTTCAGCCAGGTCACGATCTCGCAGTCCATGAGTTCGAGCCCCGCGTCAGGCTCTGGGCTGATGGCTCGGAGCCTGGAGCCTGTTTCCAATTCTGTGTCTCCCTCTCTCTCTGCCCCTCCCCCGTTCATGCTCTGTCTCTCTCTGTCCCAAAAATAAATAAATGTTGAAATAAATAAATAAATAAATAAATAAATAAATAAATAAATAAATAAATCTTGCTGCCTATCCCAGATGTTAAGCCTAGAAGGAAGTCTTACAATAAAGTCAAAAATATTAATTCATATGTTTATCAGACTGCAGATGTGCCTTAACACATTTTCTCCTGCAAATTCCTAAGCATAGATCAATAATAGGTCTTTCCAACCTATTAGTAAGCCAAGAAAAATTTATGAAATAAAAAAACATCTATCCAATGGTCAATTCTTTGACAGGTCCTCCAAAAGTTAGCTGCTTTACAGTCTTTTGGAAGACAACCCCTCCAACTTGTGCTTTGGATCTCATCCTGCTCCCTACCTCAGGAACTTTACTTACTCTACCAAGGATCCCTTCACTATCTTGAATACACATCCACTCAAATGAATTCTATCCATTGACTTTTTCCATTAAATATGACAACATTCAAAAAGATACAGAGAATAATATGACATATACTTTGTACTTATCACCTACATCAAGTAAACCGACACTACATATATAGTCTAATTGCAATCCTGTACCATTTCCATGCATTTCTACCTTCTAAAAACATTTATATACATTCTACATTTTTAAATTTCATTTATCCTTCTGCAACTTGCTTTAACTCAATATTGTTCATTCCTACTGGTACATGTCACTAGTTAGTTTACTTTCTTTGCTATAAGTTGTTCCACTGTATGGCTATGCCAATACATTTGTCCATTTGCCTGTGGATGGGCATTTGGATTTTCCAATTTGTTTTCTATTCTACACAATGTTGCTGTGGAAATTCTTGAACATATCTCCTGGGGCTTAGGTGTAAGGATTTTTGTAGAAAATAAACCCACAACAGGAAATGCTAGGTCAAAAGATACGCATTATGTTCCACTATACTAAAGATCGTCCAAAGTGGATGGGTAAGTATACTCACTTAGCAATGTATGAGAGTTCCCTATGTTCTACATTCTTACCAACACTTGGTATTACCAGCCTTTTAATTTTTATCAGTCTGATAGGCATGAAATATCTCATTATGTTAACTTTCGTTTTCCTAATTACTAGCAAAGTTTATTTATCACCTCACATGTTTACTGGCCAGTCAAGTTTCTTCTGTGAATTATTTTATCCTTTGCCCATGTTTCTATTTAGTTTTAGGTCTTTTTCTTTTTTTTTATTTCTTTTTAATGTTTGTTTATTTTTGCAGAGATAGGAGAGACAGAGTGTGAGCAGGGGAGGGGCAGTGAGAAGGAGACAGAATCCGAAGCAGGCTCAAGGCTCTGAGCTACCAGCACAGAGCCTGAAATAGGTCTCGAACCCACAAACCATGAGATCATAACCTGAGCCAAAGTCGAACGCTTAATTGACTGAGCTGCCCAGGTGCTTCCCCAACTTTTTAAAAATTTTTTTAATGTTTGGGGTACCTGGGTGACTCAGTTCAGCGTCCAACTTCAGCTCAGGTCATGATCTCATGGTTCATGGGTTTGAGCCCTGCGTCAGGCTCTGTGCTGACAGCTCAGAGCCTGGAGCCTGCTTCAGTTTCTGTGTTTCCCTCTCTCTGCCCCTCCCCCACTCTCAATCTCTCCGTTTCTCTCTCAAAAATAAACAAATATTTTTTGATTTTTAAATTTTTTAAATGCTTATTTATTTTTGAGGGAGAGAGAGAGAGAGAGCAAGTGAACACATGAGCATGGGAAGGGCAGGGAGAAGGGGAGACAGAGAATCCCAAGCAGACTCCACACAGTCAGCACAGAGCCTGATGCAGGCCTCAAACTAACCAAACATGATCATGACCTGAGCTGAAATCAAGAGTCAGACACCTAACTGACAGAGCCACCCAGGAGCCCGTCTTTTTCTTGTAATCCCTTGATAGTTGACATACACTGCCAATATCTTCTGTCAGGCTGAAACTTGTTTTTCCATTTTGTTTTTGGTTCACATTAGTTTTTAATTTTAATGTAGTCAATTTTTCCTTTATGATGTTTTATCTAGTATACCTAAAGAAATCTTTCATCATTCTGAGATCACATATAATCTCCCATTAAGATGCATGATGAAGTATTAAGAGTCATGATGTCTACAACTTACTTTCAAAAAAAAATCAAAAAATTTTTAAAAATTTTAAAGATAAAAAATACATACATATACATATGATAAAATGGTAATAGTTTTTTTTATCTAGGCAGAGGTGAGTGTATAGACATTTACTGTCCTTCCTTCAAACTTTTCTGAATATTTAAAACTCATAGTAAAAAGTAGGAAGAAAAATATTTATTTTCTCTAATGTTCTAAAAGATTTTACTTTCACATTTAGATTTTTTTTTTAACATATTTCTGTATATGGAATGAAAACGGGAAATCTAATTTTCCCCCATAGGATAACCAATTTCTGTAGCACTGTTTCCCCCAGTGAAATGCAGTAACACCTCAATTATACATCAAGTTCTCTTATAAGCCTGAATCTCTTTCTGGGCTCTCTGTTACATTCCTGTGGTTTACTTATCTCAGGGTAAATACCACACTGTCTTAATTGCCATAGCATTAGAATAGTCTTGAAATCTGGTAGGGCTTTTTCTTCAAAACCTGCTATTGCTATTTATGTTAGTTTCCTGTGGCTGCCCTAAAAAATTACCACCAACTTGCTGGGTTGAAACAGTTCTGGAGGCCAGAAGTTTAACATAAGTTTCACTGGGCCAGAATCAAGAACACTCCCTCCAGAGGCTCTAGGGGAAATATTCGCTGCCTCTTTCAGCTTCTGGTAGCCCCTTTGCTTATAGCCACATCACTCCAATTTCTGCCTTTATCTTCACATTGCCTCCTCTCTTTTGTATGTATCTTATCCCTCTCAGCCTTTCTCTTATAAAGATACTTCTGATCGGATTTAGGGCCCACTTGGATAATTCAGGACAACCTCCTATGTCAAGATCCTTCTTAATCATATTTACAAAGATCATTTTTCCTTATAAATTAACATTAACAGGTCCCAGGGATTAGGACCTGGTATCTTTGAAAAGCCTACTAAATTGTTCTTAGTCTTTTGCTCTTCTGAATAAATTTTGGAGTCAGCATGTTGACATTTTGACTGGATCCATAAATTGAGAAAAATTGACATCTTTATAATATTAAATCCATTTATGATATAAAATCACTCTCCATTGTTTTAATGTCCCTCAGTTATGTTTTAGAATTTTCTCCTTAAAAGTCTTACACATCTTTTATTAGATCTATTCCTAGGTACCTTCCAGTATTATAAATGATACACATTAAAAGTTAATCTTCTAAGGGCTAAAATAGGAAACTTCATTAATACTGAACTTATATCCAGATGCTTTGTCAGAATCTCTTTTTAATTCTGATCATTTATCTGTAGATGCTCTTGAATTTCCTATGTAAAAATCATACTATCAGTGAATCACTACAGCTTTGTTCCCTCATTTGCATTAATTTGTATGTGATTAACTGCCTTGTTTCTTCAGGTCAAGGTTTACTTTCCTAATCAAAACCATTTCAGAACATTAAAAGCAAACATACAGGACACTTACCTAGAAAGCTGTGGGCGGTTGGTACCAGCATTGAAGAGAGTGGGAGAGGCATGGGTAAACCACTTCTCAGAAAGAAGATTATATGTTTCAATAGCAGCATCAATATCTTCTTCATGAATCCCCACAGATACCCTCATCAACATATGCTGTGGTCTTTCAGCCACTAAAAACAAATGGAGTTTCACATGATGGGACATGTCAGAAAAACTAGGCTGAGACATGTACTGGAGTCAAAACAGGAACACCAAAGACAATTTAAAAAACTTTATACCAATAAGCACCAACAATTAATCATAAACCAAATCTAAAGTTAAAAATGTTAGTGCTCACTATCAACAATAGCCAAAGTATGGAAAGAGCCCAAATGTCCATCAATGGATGAATGGATAAAGAAAATGTAGTGTATACACACACACACACACACACACACACACACACACAATGGAGTATTACTCGACAATCAAAAAGAATGAAACCTTGCCATTTGCAACTACATGGATGGAACTGGAGGGTATTATGCTAAGTGAAATTAGTCAGCGAAAGACAAAAATCATATGACTTCACGCATATGAGGACTTTAAGAGACAAAGCAGATGAACATAAGGGAAGGGAAACAAAAATAATATAAAAACAGGGAGGGTGACAAAACCAGAAGAGACTCATAAATATGGAGAACAGAGGGTTACTGGAGGAGGTGTGGGAGGGGAGGGTGGGCTAAATGGGTAAGGGGCACTAAGGAATCTACTCCTGAAATCATTGTTGCACTATATGCTAATTTGGGTGTAAATTAAAAAAAATAAATAAATAAATTTTAAAAAATAAATAAATAAATAAATAAATAAGAACTACCCTACAACCCAGCAATTGCAGTACTAGATATTTATCCAAGGGATACAGGTATGCTGTTTCGAAGGGGCTCATGCATCCCAATGTTTATAGTGCTACTGACAATAGCCAAAGTATGGAAACAGCCCAAATGTCCATCAACAGATGAATGGATAAAGAATATGTGGTGTGTATGTGTGTGTGTGTGTGTGTGTATGGCGGATGAAATCTTGCCATCTGCAACTATGTGGATGGAACTAGAGGGTATTATTCTAAGCAAAATTAATCAGAGAAAGACAAATATCATATGACTTCACTCATATGAGGAATTTAAGATACAAAACAGATGAACATAAGGGAAGGGAAGCAAAAATAATATAAAAACAGGGAGGGGGACAAAACATAAGAGACTCTTAAATATAGAGAACAAACAAAGAGTTGCTGGAAGGGTTACAGGAGGGAAGGATGAGCTAAACAGGTAAGGGGCATTAGGAATCTACTCCTGAAATCATTGCTGTAATATATGCTAACTAAGATGTAAATTAAAAAATAATTAATTAATTTTAAAAAACTAAAAAAAAAATGTTAGTGCTCAAATAGAAATGTTAAGGCTAATAGCTCAAAGCTCTATATTCAATATAATAAACAGAAAATATAACAAACATGTTCATTTCTCACCTTTTCCATTGATCTTCAACAAATAGGACCGCTCCAGAGTCTAGAAAAAGCAAAGCAACCAAAAAACTTCCAGAGCAGTTTTTAAAGACACAATACAGCTTTCCCAATAAGGCAATCTATTGAAATATTCTGTTTTTGTATTATTTTAAATGAGAAAAATAACATATATACTTTTACTAGCTTCAGTCTGGAACATTATCAGTTGGCCATCTGTTTTGGAAAAGACTACATGAAAACTTCTAGAAAAAGCCAGCTCTATATTAGTGTGTAAAATGTTAAATACAGAAGTCATGGTATTCACCGTCATCATCATCATTATGGTTAATACTTGCAAAGTGCTGTTGTAAAGCTAGGCACTGATGTAAGCAATACACACACACACAGAGTCATTTAATTCTCAAGAGAATTTATTGTTGAAATTTTATTATCATTATCCCCATTCGAAAGGTGAGGAAATAAGCACAGAGAGATTAAGTAACCAGCTAAAAAAAAAAAAAAAAAAAAAAAAAATTAACCAGCTAAATAAGAGAGCAGAGATTTGAACCCAGATGGCCTGACATTCATGTTCTCAATCATTGCACAATACTGTTTATCAACACAAAAGTACCTTAAAATGCACTTTGTACATGGTAGGGATTCAATAAATAGTTGTTACATAAATAGAATAATACGGAATCATTCTAGCCAAGTATCTACATATCTCTTTAAGTAATCCACAAGTAATACCTGTAAAATTCAAAAACTGCAAATGGATTAAGCTATCTTTCCTGAATTCAACCAACCATCGCCACCCTAACCTAATCCCCCAGGTCCATCCCAACTCCCAAAACTTATTGCTTTTATAATTGTATCATTAAAACATAAACAAAAACCTGTGTTTGCTGATTTAATGAGGAATTCCCACTTATTTAAACCCCATTATTTACCTTAAATCCAAAGTAATTATAAGAGAAATCTCGGTCATAGATAATGGCAGAATTCAGTCGCTAATAGGGGTTAAAAAACAAACAAACAAAAACCATAATTAAGATAATTAGATTTTCACAAAATCTGATCTCTTTCAGCCCTGAAACTAAAACTGACATAGGATACAAAGGAAGAACACTAAGTATTGTTGTAGACTAGAAATTTATATCTAACATTAGGAAAGTAAAACAGTATATAGAGTATCTTGATTAGGTTTAAAAACATGTATATTAAAAGACTAAAAGAGAACATGTATATGTAAGCTGTACATAAGTAAAAATATAAATGGGATTTTCCAAACTTCCCCTATTATATTTACAGTTAATCTGTAATTAAAGAAGGAAAGAACATAAGCATAAAAGAGACATTATCATCCTTAAACATGTTTTTAGACTACCTGTTAATTTAAAGGTATTAGTACCACATATTTACTACTACATATTTTTATTTCAAAATTAGCCCATTTTAAACTGCACACAACAGTTTAATAAAGAATGACAGAGGGTAGGATTACATTAATTCTAAGGCTCTTCAAAATCCAGGTTTTAAATAAACTAGTGTCATGACAATGAGATTTATAGCAAAATTGGTCATTGTTACAGAGTTTTTCTTTGCTATAAAGCTGTTTAGAGGAAAACAAAAGCAACTAGGTACAAATAGTCATTTTGGATAGAAAAAAATGGAGTTATTATTGTTCTTCAAAACACAAAACAGAAATGCTTTCTGTATTAATGATCCATGCCCAAGAACTAGAAAAATCTATGACACTCCTCCTTTACTCTTAAATGTTTAAGGGCATCTTTGTTGTCAAAGGCAGGTAGGTGCCTAGCCCAAGTAATGGGGAACTGAAATACTTGCTTATCAGTATTTATTTTATAAATATAGGTTTTTGCTGTTCTTTATTTTTGGGGTTTGGTTTGGTTTGGTTTTTGAGAGAGAGAGCATGCATGAGAGGGGGGAGGAGCAGAGGGAGAAGAGAGCATCTTAAGCAGGCTCCATGCTCAGCGTGGAGCCCAAGGCAGGGCTGGATCCAACAACTGTGAGATCATGACCCGAGCTGAAATCAAGAGATGGATACAACCAACTGAGCCACCCATGTGCCCCTATTTTTGTTTTTAACCTGTCTTCAAGATTACACATATGAACAACACACAACAACTCAGTTTTCTCTCACTCTCTTTAACATCAGATACACATTTAGAGAGACAGTTGACTAATCATTCTATTACCAAAGGTAAAAACATGGTAAATAAATCCATGTACAAAAGGGCTGGCTAGACCTACACATCTTTCCCTTTTTTGTCCTGTGGGATCTAGTTAAGAAAGGGATTAAAACACAAGTGAACAACTTTTAAGTTAGTGAGCAAGATCTCTAAAGATTTTATGCTGGGAGTCAGTTTGGCAATGTCCACTAAATTTTTGAATGCACATACTCTTTGGCTAAGCAACTCCACTGAAGGGATTTATCTTACTGATATACTCATCTATGAGCAAAGCACCTACCATACAAGGATATTTGCTGCAGCAAGAAATGGAAAACAAATATTCATCACCAGAGCAATTCTTACATATATGTACAATGATAATAAATCTATAAACTGGAAAGCCATGCAGCTGTTAGAAAGAATAGGGTAAGTTCATAAATGTTGATATAAAACTATCTCCAGGATAAACTTAAAGTGAAAAAAGTATCAGCAAGAGCAGTATGCATAGTATACTACCACTAAAAGGAAAAACATACATGTACACGTACACACACACATACACACATATATTATAGAACAGCTCTAGAAAAATATAGTTAAAAATGATAAAACATTCTTGCTCTAGAAAACAGGATTCAGAGAAGGAGAATTACTTTTTACCTATACTATTTATAATGTTTAAATTTTTAAAAATATGCTTGTTGCTTTAAAAAAAAAAAAAGGAATCCATAAAAAAATTTTCACCAGAAAAGCATTATACATACATCTTTATTGGCCAAAACAATATCCAGTGTTGACTTGGCCACCATGGGAGAGTGTTTGCCATTATGTGGATTTATGTAGTTGTAGAGATCTTCCATCACATCTAAAAAAAAAATTTTAATGAATAAATAAATATCAAAATCACTTAACAGCAAATTCAATCCTCAGATAACAGTCTAAGGGTTTTCAACCCTTTTTTTTCATGCCACCCTATCTGACTGCCTAGCATAGAAAGTGCTCAATAAACATATACATGTTGAATAAATATAGATTAATACCTCAGTAAAGGAAACATCTTCCAGAGTTAGAGTAACCATAGGCTCTTGTAATGTGAAAAAGATTCCCCAGTGATTCTGATGACCAACCCCACTGAGAATTATTGGTTGAAAATACAGAAAAGCAGAAATTATTATCTCAATTGTTTTTTATCCCAACAGAATAGAAACTCAACTTTAAATTCATAATTTATCATCACAAGTATTTCATTTCTATAAACAGTTAGCCCTTTCACTTTGTTCTTCAAGACATCACAGCAGATAGCAGAGTATGGCTCTCTGCATTTACATATAAAACTTATATAAACACACATAATGCTGACATTTTGATTGGGATTATCTTGAATCTATAGAACAATTTTCGGAAATCCAATGAAGAGGGTGATATTTGAGCCCCAAATAATAATAATCTGCAATTGAGCCAAAAGACTTGTACTCTCAGTCTACCAGCTGACTTTTCATATATCACTTTTTACACACTGAACAAATTATTTAACCTTCTTTTGCCCACATTCCCTGAGCTATAAAATGAGTGATGGAATGAAATGCTTGCTAATGGTGACAAAAGACATTTTGTTCAACCTAGAACTTGCCAATAAATATTACTCATTTTACCAACCAAACCACCACCAACCACTGATGGGCTTTAAAACAAAAAAAAAAGAAAAAAAAAGAGAGAGAGAGAGAGAGAAGAAAAGGATCCACTGACTTTCTCATGCAGGTCAGCAGCATGGAGAAACAGAAGTTCCAGTCTCTTCTCTGCCACTAACACGCACACTTTTAAAGTAAGATGTAACTTTTGATATTTGATATTTCATTTTAGTAGCCTTATAAATTTTCTGAGAAGTCTAACTTTTTCCTGGAGACTCACCACTGAACACTTTCTTTGTTTCTTTGTGCAAGTTGGAGACCGCAATCCTTGCTGCCAGGATGGCATAGTCAGGGTGCTTGGTAGTCAAGGTCGCAGCTGTTTCAGCAGCCAAAGTATCTAGTTCCACAGTGGTGACCCCACTGTATAAGCCCTGGATTACTTTCATGGTGATCTGAGCCTATAAAAACAAAACCAAGAATTACTTGAGCTTCTCCAAGAACCACTAGCCTCCTTAAAAGAGCAATGAAGGGGCGCCTGGGTGGCACAGTCGGTTAAGCGTCCGACTTCAGCCAGGTCACGATCTCGCAGTCCGTGAGTTCGAGCCCCGCGTCAGGCTCTGGGCTGATGGCTCGGAGCCTGGAGCCTGTTTCCGATTCTGTGTCTCCCTCTCTCTCTGCCCCTCCCCCGTTCATGCTCTGTCTCTCTCTGTCCCAAAAATAAATAAAAAACATTGGAAAAAAAAAATTAAAAAAAAAAAAAAAAGAGCAATGAATAAAGCCATCAAATTTGTTATCAAAACAAAATAGACAACTACCTTTCCTGAAAAATTATCTTTCAGAATAAACTATGGGAAACTTAGTAATAAGAACACATAAACCAACAGACCCACCAGACAATGCATACTACATTTGCTATGAAGAGGTGTCACCAAACAAACAGAAAATCCAAGTATAGCTTTTATAAAGATTAATAGTCTCACAGGAAAATAGCTAAAAACAAACCAGTGATTTTATAAGTATTTCCTCATCTTTCATTCAAATTCTCCCTCTGTGACCAGGGTTTGAGCTATATACTTACCCATTTCCCCCCAATCCTACCTAAGGACAAGTATGAGAAAACAAATGAATCAAACTTTAATCATTCCAATTAAAGGAGATAAAGGTATAAATTAGGGTTGAGGCAGACTCATCAAATAATTTAATGACTACCCTTTCTTTAGCACTTCACAAGTAGCCACAAAGTAGCTCAATTTTCATAATCTTCTCTGACATTTCAGTCACCATGTGAGATGGACATTATTACCATCACCACTCTACATGAGAAACTAAGGCTCAGGATACTGGGACTTGCCCACAGTTACTAAGTCTTCTGCTCCACATCCCATTCAACCTCACTGTATTTCACTGTTTTCAAGACCATACTGTAAGAGGTTCCCCTTTTTAAAACACACAATGCACAAGTTATTACCATATATTTTTAAGAAAAACAAATTCTAGGGGCGCCTGAGTGGCTCAGTCAGTTAAGCGTCTTGACTTCGGCTCAGGTCATGATCTCACGGTTCGTGAGTTCGAGCCCCGCGTCGGGCTCTGGGCTGACAGCTCAGAGCCTGGAGCCCGCTTCAGATTCTGTGTCTCCCTCTGTCTGCCCCTCCGCTGCTTGCACTGTCTCTCGCATTCTCTCAAAAATAAGTAAACATTAAAAACAAAATAAAGAAAAGGAAAGAAAAACAAATTCTAAGTTGTATATATGTGGGTGTTGACTGTATCTTTAAGACACCTTAATCCAACAGAAAATCAATGCACTTCCCAGTTAACCAAAGCATGCCCCCTTCAAAAAAGTGTGTGTGTGTGTGTGTGTGTGTGTGTGTGTGTGTGTGTGTATCACTAGTTTATAATCAATTCTACTTATATTATACCTAAGCCCAAGTTGCTCCTGATCACTTTCTTCTCAGATCCAAGATATAAGTTATGTTCAGTAAAAGAGTAGTGAAGTCTTCTGAATAGCTTCTGGTGCTACATGGCAAGTAATCAGAATTCAGGATAAAATAATAAGTCACTTGTACATCTCACTCCCCTGTCTTTGGAACTTTCTTATCTCTAAACCAGGAAGATGAAATAGTTTGATCTCTCAGATTCATTCCAACTCTAATATTCAACTATTCTAATTATTATTTAGAATTCCTAAATATAAAAACAAATGTAAAATATAAGTATATTTTACTTACATTCCTATTTATTTATAATATTATTTATATTGTTAAATATAAAAGAATTTATAATATGCATATTCTAAGGTTATTTAAAATTATTTTCTTTTGAACATTTTGGTCAATTCAATATTTATCAAGTGTCTAATTACATATATGCCAAGCACTGTTGGATATCACAAGAATAAGACACAGCCCACCCTCGATTCTAGAGGAGGACAGAGACATATAACGAATTTCCATATCACGTAATTAATGCTATGAGGCCAGCACCAGCGCCACAACAGTACAGATAAAATACCTAAATAAAGCTGGGGCAATATGAATGGGTTTGGAAAAAGGGTTCTTATAGATTCTATTTCAAAGATCATCTTGGAAGCTATGTGTAAGATGCATCTGAAGAGGGCAAGATTAAAGGAAGACCAGGAGGACACTTTAGAGACCACTACAGACAGCAATCCAGAGAAGAGTTAGTTGATAAGAAGAGTTAGTCTAGAGTAGCTAAGTTACAAAAAATGAGAAAAACAGAAAAACTTGCTTATGAATAGTTCTCCTTAATTTAAATGTTGTCCATGAAATCCACTTTATATTACTTAAATGTATTCTTTCTACATAGATAACAAAAAAGCAAATTTCAAACCAGTTCCTATCCAAATGACCATAACTCCAAAAGAAGCTTTTCTACAGGCTTTTCCACTTATGAATACAACAATTTACTCAAGGAAGTTTTTCTAAATTTGGGTCCTGTGTGTGAGTTCTTTCCAGAGAGTGAGTTCTGTGAGTTCTTTTCATAGTTCTCTGAAAAGAACTCACAGGACCCAATTTTAGAAAGTAAGTTTTGTTTTGTTTTTGTTTTTTAGAAAATAAGCATTAAGCAATGAATTCACATTTTATATCCAACGCCATAACCAAAATATCAAACCAAAATATGTATCAAGTGAATGATAAGAGATAAGAGACTAGTAAAAAGAATCACATGAAACAAGGTTTAAATATAAACCATATTTACTTACAGGGTCAACAAAATCCATATTAAGTCCATAACATAGCTTCTGGATTCGAGACGTAATTTTGTCGAACATAACCCGCTCTTGGCGGCCATCTGAAGAATCAAACCATGCAATTCACGTTAGCACTTAATAACATAGCGATGTCAAAGAATCAAAGGTAATTAACACACGAACTTTGAATATTGATGAACATGAGATGCTATTTCACAGATAAAAAGTTCAGACCCCAACAGATTCATCAAAAAATTTTTTGTGTCTTCAAAAAGTAGGGATTTTATACTGAAAGTCTTCCCTTCTTCCTTCACATTAAAAATCAGTTGGATTCTTGCAATAACTTCCCAAATGATGCTTCTCCCTTTATCCCAGATAGCAGTCAGAATTATTCTTTAAAACTTAAGTCGGGGTGCCTGGGTGGCTTAGTCGGTTGAGCATCAACTCTTGGTTTCAACTCAGGTCATGATCTCACCATTTATGGGATCAAGTCCCATGTCGGGCTCTTCTGCACTCGCAGTATGGAGCCTGCTTGGGATTCTCTCTCCCCCTCTCTCCCTGCCCTTCCCCCTGCTCGCTCGCGCTCTCTCTCTCTCTCTCTCTATCTATCTCAAAATACATAAATAAACAAACAAAAAAACAAAAAGCTTAAGTCCAGGGATGCCTGGGTCGCTCAGTCGATTAAGCGTCTGACTTCAGTTCCTGTCATCATCTCTCGGTTTGTGAGTTCGAGCTCTGCACTGGCCTCTGCAATGGCAGCTCAGAGCTTGCTTTGGATTCTCTCTCTCCCTCTCTTTTTGCCGCTCATCTGATTGTGAGCTCTCTCTCTCTCAAAAATGAATAAATGTTAAAAAAAAAACACTTAAGTCAAAATCATGACATTATCTCACGCAAATCTCCTCCAGAATAAAAGTCAAAATCATTACGAGTACAATCATTATAGTCCATAGAATCCTACACAATCTATCCTGTGTGCCCCGCCCTTCCCCAACTTTACCTTCTTCTTTCCCACCTTCCTCACTTACTCAACCCTGGCAACCTTGGCCTCCTTGCTATCTATACTCTTTTAGGTATTTGGTCAATGCTATCTTCCCAGTGAGGCTTCTTTGATCACCCTATTTTTATTTTTTTTAACATTTATTTATTTTTAAGAGAGAGACAGAGCATGAGCAGGGGAGGGGCAGAGAGAGACGGAGACACAGAATCCAAAGCAGGCTCCAGGCCCTGAGCTGTCAGCACAGAGCCTGACGTGGGGCTCAAACCCACAAGCAGTGAGATCATGACCTGAGCCAAAGTCGGACACCCAACTGACTGAGCCACCCAGGTGCCCCTGATCACCCTGTTTTTAAACTGCAATATCCCATGGGCACCTGGCTGGCTCAGTCAGTTAAGCGGCCAACTCTACGTTTTTAGCTCAGGTCATGATCTCATGATTTGTGAGTTCAGGCCCCGTGTAAGGCTCTGCACTGTCAGTGTGGAGCCTGCTTACGATTCTCTCGCTCCTTCTCTCTGCTTCTCCCCCACTCCTGCTTGCTCTCTCTCAAAATAAATAAACTAAAAAAAATTGTTTTAACAAAAATAAATAAATAAATAAACTGCAATGCTCCAAACACAGCCTTGCTCTTCTTACCCCCCTCCTCCTTCTCTGCTTAGTTTTTCTCTACAGCACTTAGTACCATCTGACTTACTATGTACTTTATTTATGTATTTGTTTACCGTGTGAGCTCCCCACTCATCTGCTAGAATATAACTTCCAAAAGGAAAAAATATTTTTGCAAGTTTTATTTACCAATACACTGTCCAGTGCCCCGACCAAGAACCGAGGCCTAGCAAGGTACTCAAATATTTAGGAAATGTTAAATGATTTAAAACCTGTCCAACATCTTCATGATAAATTTGTCTTACATACTCATGATTTTGAATGTACTTCATACCATGTAAAGACATACTTCTATTTGTAATTCAAGACAATCTTCCAGAGGCTTCTTAGTTTTTGTTTTGCTTTTTCCAACCTCTTAGTTTTCGTATTTCTGGGATATGGTAAGCAAATACATGTAGACCTTATCTAGTTAGTCCTTTTACGATTCTGTATTCAGAATATAGTCCTCTTTGTCCTTCCAGACAAAGTCCTATTATTCTTAGTTTAACTTCAATAGTAGTTCATCCAACTTTTATTTATTTACTCCTGTCAAGAATAGTAGATACATCCAATCACTAAATAACTTGTCTTAGGCAAGCCACACAATATGACCAGACATTACAGATCTTCATTTACAGAATGAGGATAATTATTATACCTCTTCTTACTACATCAGTTTACTATAACAACAAAATGAGATTAGGTAAAAAAGTGCTTTTGTCTTAAAAGCTTTGGTATAATTACAATTATTATATCTCATTTTTTTTTTAAAGCTGCTCTTATCGGGAAAACACTGATCACAGTATATGATACAAAAGAGGCACCCAATAAATGTTAGTACCCCAAACTGATTCATTTGGTTTATCTTCTCTGTTCCCCATCCCCAATCCTTTTTAACTAGTAACTAAAGGGCAACATGTTAATTGTATGTTTACACTTGGCCTTCTCATTCACATCTTTATGTTAAAACTTAGTTTAGTGGCTGACCCAAGGTAAGTTCTCAAATGTTGGATGAAGAATAAATTAAAATTAAGACACCACTACTAACCTTTCATCAATAAAACAGGATATTTTTTCTTCTGCACTAATATCTGAACACTAGGACAGCCCTCTTTCTGACCACCATTGTGATCTCCTGTTCTGGCCAGATTCACATATGCAGTGTTTAACCCTGCAACAGAGTTAATTTACTGGCCCACACTGGGACTAGGCCTCAATGCTCTACCAACTGGCTAACTAAGCAGACAGATGATCACAAAGCAATATTTGCAAACAGATTTCTGCAGCTGCCAAGTTAATCAGGAAACTGACAAAAAGTACAACAGCAATTATACCGACTCACCCTGGAAGGGGAAGTCTAAAGGCCCATTTTCTAGCCTATCATTCCACTTGGTCAGCTTTGCAACTCAGATGCTGACTTCATCACATCATTAATCCCTGCTTCTCACTGCCTACATTATCCTCTTCTCTCAAGGAAAATCTTTCTTAATTTGGCCCTCTATCACTTTTTCACCTGTTCCCTGTGAAAATAACATTAAGTTCCAATAGCGCCTCCCATTCCCACACCCACATCAATGCTTATACCACAGGACCTGCCCCAAGCACTCAAACTTACACTGACCTCTTCCTCTTCTGAAATCCTCTAGAATACTAATTGTCTGATGTCCTCTTGATTACAAACGTCTCTAATTCTCTCTTCAGGAAGACTTTGGTATACTGTAAGTTAACCAAGGATGTGCCTCTTCTACAAGGTATGATTTTCTATCCCCTCTACCTGGAATGTTTAACCCACAGATCTTCACACAGCTGGCTCTTAATACTACTCAGAGCTCAGCTCAAATGCCAGCTCCTCAGACCTTTCCCTGACTATCTAACCTAAGATTACCTTCTCAATCACCTTTATTACATTACTGTTTTACTATCATCATCTCCCTAATCATGATCTGAAGTTGACTGATTCTTATATTTACTTGTTTCTTACATATACATACCACTCTCACCCACACCAGAATGTAAATGCCATGAGAAAAGGGATTTACCTTGTTTGGTTCATTGCTGTAATCTCTATTACCTAAAACAGTTCCTGGCACAAAGAAGTACTAAATAAATGCTTTCTGAAAAACTGAATGAATGGCCTCCTACAGCCTTTACTTTACCTTTCAGAGTATCATATTTTATTATATTAAGTTTTTTTTTTTTTTTAATTTTTTTTTTCAACATTTATTTATTTTTGGGACAGAGAGAGACAGAGCATGAACGGGGGACGGGCAGAGAGAGAGGGAGACACAGAATCGGAAACAGGCTCCAGGCTCTGAGCCATCAGCCCAGAGCCTGATGCGGGGCTCAAACTCCCGGACCGCGAGATCGTGACCTGGCCGAAGTCGGACGCTTAACCGACTGCGCCACCCAGGCGCCCCTATATTAAGTTCTTAAACATGTCTATCTTTGGGGCGCCCGGGTGGCTCAGTTGGTGGAGAGTCTGACTCTTGATTTCGGGTCAGGTTGTGATCTCATGGTTCCTGAGACTGAGCCCTGGGTCAGGCTGTGTCTTGGGCTCTGTGCTGACTCTCTCCCTCGCTCTCTCTGCCTATCTCCAGCTCACGCTCGCTTGCTCTCAAAATAAACTTAAAACAAAAATAATGAAAATAAATGTGTCTATCTTTACCAATTGATTGTAAGATCTTTGAAAACAGGAACCATGTCTGCCTACTCAGCCTTAATCTCAGTGCCCAGCAGAGTATCCACACAGACTTGCAAAATAATACATTGGGCTGTAAAGGGAATTAAGAAGGAAGGGAGCAAATAGGGAGGGAGATAAGCAGGGAAAAGAGAGGGAGAGCTAGAGAACAGGTTTGGAATAGAAGAGTGATTATCAGAGTACAAGTGGATGCTTTAAAAGGAATTATTTTGAAAAATAAACATTTTCATTTCATGAATACACACACACACACACACAGACTGGCATGTTCTCAGTCATGATGTAAAATATAATTTTTACTATGGGTTACAACCCAATGTTTTGAAAACCCTATACTGCATTCCAAAGCACACTTTACAACTCAGTCAGCTACACTGCATTTATTGCAATGATTCTCAACTTTTATTCTTTAACCTTAATCTCCTTGAGGAATACAATACTCTCCCATTAGGAAAAAAAAAAAAATAGCTGAAGACAGCAAGAAAAATACTCTACTATTTCCTTCTGTTACCTACCAATTTTCATATGATTAATCCTATGTCCCTAACAATCCTAAGATCTCTGAAGATGGAGCTGCCTTCTTCCTCTATTATTTCCCTCACAGTGCTTAGCAAGATATAAGCACATTGAGTAAATAGAGTAGTACCCCCTTTGTGGCAGGGGATACATTCCAAGACCCCCAATGGATGCCTGAAATCACAGAAAGTATACTGGGCCTCATATATACTGTTTTTTCCTGTACATACAGACCTATGATAAAGTTTAATTTATAAATTAGGTACAGTAAACAATAACTAATAATAAAATAAAACTATTATAACAATATACTATGATAAAAATTATGTGAATGTAGTCTCTCTCTCTCTCTCTCTCTCTCTCTCTCTCAAAATACCTTGTGGTACCAGGATGACGTCAGATGACAAAATGAATATATGATGGGATGAGATGAGGTGAAAGTCATAGGCATTGTGATGTAGAGTTAGGCTACTATTGACCTTTTGACACTACTCAGGAGAATCATCTGCTTCCAGATCACGGATGTCTGGGTAACTGAAACCGTGGAAAGCAAAACCCCGGATAAGTGGGGGAGGACTACTATACTAGTAGGTTGACTGCCAGCTGCCCTCCTGGATAACTACATTAAAATTAAAAAAACTACATCAGTCAGTCTGCTACTCATTGGCATGGCAAAAATAAGAGAGAAAAAGAAAAACCCTAAGCCCATAAGAGTCAAAAATAAAAGAAACCAAAGTACCACTTTGTATATTAACAAGCCCTGATAAATGCTACACTGGCAGAATCTAGCAGAGACTCATCTGGATCAAATTATGTTCTCTGAAGGAATGAGAAACAAAATAAGCCCTGCCTTTCAGAGCTTGTTGTAGGAAGTACCATCTAAACTACAGCATTTTAAAGTGGGCCCAAAGCTGAAAAATAAAACATAGAGGTGTTACCTACTCCAGTAATTTAGGTTCACAAGTTTTCAATTCCTATTTGTTACAGACTTACCATAAGGGGATCCTCATCCTCCTTTTTTTAAAGGTCTAAAAAACTAGATGCTCATCTCATTCACAGGAAAGGACCAATAAAAGTGCACTGTGTATTTTGGTCTTTGGTTTCGTGAGCTAAAATGGAAGACTAGGAATTTCAGAGAATGATGTTCTCAAGATACTAAAGATTAGAAGATGGACCACCACTGTCCACTTCTCCATCTCTTGGCTTTTATTAAACTACCCAGACAAAACCAAATCAACCACCTGCCTACCCCTAGCATTTATTATATCATATATACTTCTTTAATGTTTATTTATTTTTCAGAGAGAGAGAGAAAGAGACAGAGCGTGAGCGGGGGAGGGGCAGAGAGAGAGGGAGACACAGAATCTGAAGCAGGTTCCAGGCTCTGAGCTGTCAGCACGGAGCCAGACAGGGCTCGAACCCATGGACCATGAGATCATGACCTGAGCCAAAGTCTGACGCTTAACCAACTGAGCCACGCAGGCACCCCTATATCCATCCTATATTTTAAAATAATTCTCATTCATTCTTTGAATTCCTATTCATGGTAAGTCCTGTGCTAAGTATAGGCATAAAGTCCCGATCTTTGAAACACTCACAGCCTAGTGGACAAAATATCCAGTCAACCAGTATTTACTAAGTGCCTACAATTTTGAAATAACTTTACTGCTTTAACAGGGGCAAGTAGGTTCAAGTTGAAACTTGTTCATACCTGCCTCATACGGTTCTCTGCTAAATGTATGTTTTGCTCTTGTTTTTCCAAACCGATTAAACCTTTTGGCAAGGCAGGGACCGTCTCCTCTTACAATTTCACACTGCCAAGCAAAGGGCTGGCACAAAGGAGAAACTCAGCAAGTCTAACGGGAAATAACTGTTGAGGAAGAACACAAGTCCCAGGCCCTTCCCAGTACTCATCCTGTCAGAAGTTGTCTTTGCCACCCTACTCTAATTCTGTATCACTAGTCCCAGTCCCAAACTCCTCCGAGACTACTCCTGGGGCAAGTGGCAACACACGTCGTGCAAAGGGCAAATTCCAGGGGTGTCTGTCTGTGTCTAAGATCTTTTCTTTTTCAACCCACAAAAGAGATCAGGAAACTGGTAGGTGCCCGTTTAGGGCTGTGTCCCTTCTTCCCGGCTCCTCCCAGCCCCTAGGACAGCTCATCAGCCCCAGGGTTTTCCAATACAACTCCGATGTTAGCCATGGGTTCGAACCCTGGCCTCACCATCAACTAACTGGGTGGCCTTGCGTTAGTCACCAGACCTCTCTCTGCACTTCAGATTCTTCACCTGAGAAGAGGAGCTAATAAACACTGCCTGGAAAGTGCTCGGCTCACACAGGAACCACCCGATAAAGGGGAGGTATTACTCTTTAGAAAGGCGCCAGGATGACAAAGCCGAGGGGGCTCAGACTGAAGGCCTTGTGGGGGGTGGGAGGGTCAGACTGACGCAAGCCAGAGACCGAGCGGGCTTGACAGGGCGGGAAGCCTCTGCGGGCAGGGCGGGAAGCGGTGGAGGCGGGCGGGCGCCGCCGACTGCAAGGGCGGCGGCAGCCCGCGACCCCTTTACCTGCCCCCCACTAACCCGCCGCCCCCTCCCCGGCTTCTCACCTCGCTTGATCACATGCATCGCGGCTAGTGGCTGAGGTGCTGAGGGATTCGAGACGGGACTGCAGCTCTGAGGCGCCGGCGAGATCGAGAAGGTAGTAGGGTGCGAAGGGTCGGGTTCCTGGGGGTACTCAAGTGCAGGGGCTGGATTTGGGGCCACAGAGCACTTTCCTCCACGGAGCGGAGGCGCGACAATCCGAATCCCCTTCCCGCTCCCGCCACCCAAGACGCAAAAGCAGCGCGACGGAGCTCGAATGACGTTACTCGACGCGGCCAGCGCCCTGGCTGGTGGGCAGGGCTAGTAAAGCCCGAGTAAGCCTCGCCCCAGTAGCCGCCATCTTGGGTATGGGCAGGGCCCTGGATACTGCGCCTTTCCCGCGGCCACATTGGGTGTGGGCACGCCCGGCGGGAACGCGCGTCTCCCGCCGCCATGTTGAGTGTGGGCATAGAGGAATCTGGGACAGGAACCCCGCGCTGCGCGCAGAACCCGCCAGGCCTGGCCCCGCCCTCCTCGTTGGCGCGCCCCCGCCGAGAACAAGATGGTTCAGGTGTTTTTGAAATAAAAACCCAACCATTCAAAAACCCTTTCTTGTCTTGAGGACTGTTAGAATATAATAACCCGACTGCTGTCCAATGTGGGCTGTAGCCTTCGATCCAGAGCTGGAGGCAGCCAGGAGGCCCACGCTCTAGGTCGGAGGAAATCTGGCACTAAATCCTTGGAAGAGAGCCTTGCTAGGCCAAGGGCATTGAATTTTATCCTGACGGAATGGGAACTCTGGAAGAGTTTGAGCAGGGCAGGGCTTTTATAATTCTCCAGCGGGTGGTGGCAGAAACAGGGTCAGCAGTAGGGCCTTGTAAAGCAGAATGGACTGTGCTTGGTGACTGAATGTGGGGGGTAAGAATGGGTAAGAGACGAAATATACAAGACTGATGTAAAAGCTTCTGATTAGGCTACACAAACTAATTTTTATGAAAGCTCACGTGGCATCGATTTCTAAAACCTTTCATTGGTTTTTCACTGCCCTCCAGATACACCCCGAGCTCCCTGTGAAGTAATTAAAAAAGACAAAGGTGATAGGCAAGGCCACGGGATAGATAGGTTAAGGGTGGATGGGGTTGCCAGATTTAGCAAACAAAAATAACGTGTCCCAAATGTTGCAGGGGACATAATTATACTAAAAACGTTTTTATTTATCAGAAATTCCAGTTAAACCAGGCAGGCATCCTGTATTTCATCTGGTAACCCTATCCAGAGAGCTTTTGGGTACGTGTGTTAGTTTCATTTTTCCTTGGCCAAGGAGAAATAGTCTCTTCTTCATCCTGTCTGCTATGCCAGAGAACATAATGAGAGTCAAAGCCAGCAGAGGTTAAAATCTCCTACATGCTTTATTGGACTTCAAAGAGTCTTATGAAATAACACAGAAAAACCCATGTGAGGGTGCCCAGGGGGTACAAGGCAGTCTGCAGCCTAGCACCCTCCTAAGACCAGCCCCAGGTGCCTGCACCCCAGGCCCCAAATAGGATCCCAGAGTAAAGGCATGGGAGGGAGTGGGGCAACAGGAAAATACCTTTACAGCCATAGCAAAAACAGGTAAGGGAGAGACTTGTCTAGAGGGTGGGAAGGGTGTGGGGGAAGAGGTCACACAGCTGCCTTCACCTACATCTTCCTTAGCCACCCCCTTCCCTAAACCAGCTGTGTCCTTTTTGAGCCTCTGGCCCAAGCTATGCAGTAACATGAAAATGGGGTCTGACAAGGGGAGTATGTGGTGCAGGCACTTGGGAAATTCAGGAGATTTATTTTTTCAATTTAAAAATGTTTTTTGGTTCAAATGCAACAATATCCTGCCCAACCACTTCAGGGCCCCATTTGAGCCCTGTATCATGGCTGAGACTCCCATGGCCAGGGGAGCCATTTGTCCTGAGCTCCAGGAGTACTGATGCTTGGGGGAGCATTTGGGCAGCACCTCTTATAGTCAAACCCTCCTGCAGTGTGGGGGAGCAGGGATAAGAAAGACGCAGGTGTGGGTGAGAGAAGAGAGAAAAGGTGACTACCTTATAGCCCACAACTCTGGCATCTACTCATGCTCCAACTAAGAGGAGTCTCTCCCAACCTACCCCCTAGCCTGGCCTCTCTTCAAAATTCTCTAGTAGCTTATTCTCTGGGAATGTGTTCCACTCCCCCATAGACCCCTAGAGGCTCAAGAGAGCTCCAGGCCAAGTTTCCTTCTGGCCCACCACACTCCCAAAGAACAAACCTCAAGCAATAGACCCTAGGCCCGCCCCAGTCTGAGGCAAACAGAACCATCATAGATGGGGTGGAACAGGTCTGAGGCACAGACGTCAGAAGTTACTCCTCCTATCTTCCCCCCCCCCCCACCCCAAGCTGCTAGGGGAAGTTGCGGAGTGGTGGGAGGGAGGAGCCTGAAAGCAGGAAACACAGAGAAACAAGAAACCAAACTTCAAAACTGGGACAGCAGAGACAGAAGCTGGACCCCAGAAGTGGAGCTGGGAGCTGAGGGGACAGCAACTAAGACATGCACTGAAGTAGAGAGGGAGTGGCAGCGGCAGCCCGTGGGTGGGAGGGCAGGGCAGGCAGGCCATGGTGGTCAGTTAATAAATAATGTTGAAGGACCCAAGGATGAGGGGGGCAGGTATGTACAGTGCCGAGGCCCCTGGGCCAGCCCCTCCCATGCCCCACTCTAGGGGCCAGGGATCTTGGAAGGGGAAGAAAGAGAGGCAGAAGACCAGGGAAGGGCAAGCTGTCCCGCCACTGCCACTCTCATCCTGACTACTTCTTAAGAGGCTTCTTAAAGATTTTGAGGGGAAACTTCTTCCGGCCTGGGCTGGAGTCTGTCTCCTCACCAATGGAGCCATTATCCTCCTCAGCCACAGCCTTCTTGCCAGCCAGATGGGGAATGCGTGTATTTCGGCTAGCCTGCAGGGCTCTGCCGTCCCCAACCGGAGATGGTGTGTCTGGGTCTGGGGAACTGGAGCTGTGAGAACGGGAAGAATCCAAAAGTGGAGAGCCACCAGGTGGGGCTGAGGGGCTCAGCTCCATCAGGCTGTGGGCCTTGTCCAGCCCATGGTTCAGCGCCAGTAGTGCCTTCTTGGCCAGGGCAGGGCTGTCAGGCAGTTTCTCCACCAAAGACCCGGGGTGGACCCCCTCAATCAGCCGGTGGCTGCCATTGGAGGTCATGGCGTTGAGGGCCTCATCTGCAGCACGGACCATCTGAGGAGGCTTGGGGGCCATACGCTGGCGGTCACTCATGTGGAGGGAGGACTCCGAATCGGAAAGGGTCAAATCCCTGCAAGACAGGGCAGAGAGGAGGAAGGGGACACATACAGGATAGGGGAATGGGGAGAAGGTGAAGAGGAGAGAGGAACAGCATGAGAAGACAAGGAGGGGGTAGGGAATGGGGATGGAAAGAGGGGCAGGAGAGAGAAAAGAGGATGAACAGACAGGTGGGTGAGAGAGAAGGATGAGAAAGAGAAGGAAGTTGAGTAGGCCGTTAAGTACAGGATAAGAGAGGCAGCAGGAATAGGGAATGGGGACAGGATGGGGAAGAGACACGGAGGGGAGAATAAAAGCAGGGAGAAAGAAAG
The DNA here is from genome assembly GCF_018350175.1 of Felis catus. NCBI lineage: Eukaryota > Metazoa > Chordata > Mammalia > Carnivora > Felidae > Felis > Felis catus. The sequence goes on along the minus strand of NC_058377.1, from coordinate 60,247,665 downwards.
GCAAAAGGAGGAACAAATAGAAATAAGAAGGACAAGGGGAGAAAAAAAAGAAAGAAAGGGAAGAGTGGTAGAGAGAAAACAGACAAACAAGAAGCAAAACCAAAAATCATTATACCATCATCTGTCTGGCAAAGGGCTTTCTAGTGATGGGCCCCCACCCTGCTGAGTGGCCAGGCCCTAAACTGCTGCAACTGTAAGCTTAAATTCCCCAGGCATCCTCAATAAAATCTCTTCCTTCCCACAGCTGGCTAGATTTCTTAGGACTCAACCTTAAGCCAACCCAGAGCCCACATATTGCTCTGGGTCACCATTTTCCATGACTTTCTCCCCCACGGACTCCTGTCACACCCTGGGATACATCCAGTCTGGGCCAAGCCCCAAGGAACAGGGTACATGCAGTAGTAAGTGGGCCTGACCCAGGCTGGGGAGGAGAAGGTTAGAACAGCCTTGCAAACAATCCCTTATCCACCCCAAAAGGTCAGGATGCTGCCTCTTTCAACCCTCTCACAGGATTCAAAGTGGGTCACAGAGAAGTGTTTCTGAGTTCAAACCAAAGTCGGCTGGCAGCTGGAAAGGTGGGGTCTTTTTCAGAGCTCTGTGAGAGGGACAGTGCAGGCAGGTGCAGAAACACAGCACATGGGTCTTTTAAGTAGCAGTGGTTCCAAAGAGCTGCCACTAGATGTCAGAAGGTCTGTTTCGATTTCCATCTCTGCCTGAGGCTTGTGTGACCTTAAACTTAAGTCATCTAACCTTGCTGGTCCTCAGTTTGGGCTAAATGAAGATAATACCAATTGAGTGATCTTGCAAGGCTGTTTGGAGGATCAGGTATGTTAGCAAATCACTTGGAAATGTAGGAAGTATGTGGGTATGAAGATGATGAGGCCAATCAAGCTGGAAGACCCATTGTGGGCCAGTCACAAGAGGCTTCTTTGCAAGGCTGTTATGGGGATGTGGCACCGCACGCTGGACATGCACACACCAAGGTTAGTCCAGAAAGCTGAGACCCCGAAGGGGCTGGCTACTCCTAAGAAGGCCCATGAACCAATTCCCGATGCCTCCTCTCCTGCCTCTACAGATAAAAGGGTAAATATGAGGGGTCCCCTGTCAGACCCTTAACCCTCCCTCTGCTTTTCCAGAGGCCTGACAACCACGGTAGAGGCAGAGGAGAGGGCTAAGGGAAATGCTTAAGCATCCAGGTCAGGAAGCCAAAGGGAAAGAGTCAGGAGTGGTAAGGGAGAGCACCACAGGATCTGGAAAGGAGGAGGCTGGGGGTCAAAAATCAGGGAAGGCACCAGGCCCTTAAAATAGGCAAAAGCAGAAGGTTGGCTCATAGCTAGTGTAGGGTTAATTCTCAACAGGAAACAACTAACTAAGCAGCTACCCCATGGGCCAGTATCTTCCCGGAGACAAGGAACAGCAGAGAACAATCCCAGCTCCAGTTCCATTCTACAAATCCTGTTTCAGCCACATACTCTACTGTTTACTAGTATTCAGTCTCATATTTGGTTTCCTATATCAGACACTGTCCTTTCTTCCATCTAAATATGCCCTTGTTCCCTTAAGTTCCAAGATGATCCTCTCCATATCCTGCCTTTTCCACACACATAATGAGCCAGTGAGCAAGGTGCCGAGACAGTTCTGGGGGGCAGCAGCACTGGAAAGGGGGCCATCTACGCTGATGAGGTGAGAACCCCAGAAGCCTACATTTCTAATGCCAAGGAAGAGTGGTCAGGGGGTTGGGGGACCTCCCAGCCTCACTCCTCGTGGCCTACAGCTCCACTTGGCCATGATTCCCGTCCCCCCATGCCTTGTATCAGTTATAAGCTAAGACTTTCCAATGCAAGAAAAAAGCCTGGAGGAAGCCCAGGTGTCACACCCTGGAGGTAAAAGCCCTGCTGAGGCAGAGCTCACTTTCCCTCCCTGGATCTTTGAGACACTCAGGCGCCAGAAGGTGTCCCTCCCCAAAGTCTGGGTTGCCTTGGGCTCCCATACCAAGCTACTAACCTTACTAGAGAGCCTGTTTGTCTTTAGAGACGATCCTCTGGTGCATGGTGCAAAAGAAAATTAAGTAGTGAACAGGCCAGGTGGGTGCAGGTACCTCCCCACCCGCCCCTCCCCATTGCCCTCAGCTTGGGCCTTGGAGCTTGAGATCCACAGCATCCCCTAGTGCCCCAGACCCCATCCAGCCCTCTCCACCTGTATTGGGAGGGGCAGTCTCCCAGCCTAGGCTTCTGGATGAAAATGAGGATGAGGATGAATATGAGCCACTCTGCAGGGTGAAAATGCTAGCAAAGGCAGTCCCTTTGTAAAAGACAAAGGAACAGCCCTCTAGGCTAACACAGAGAGAGACTGGCCTCCTGAGTGAAGCACAGCCAGAAGTCAGCAACGGCATCAGCAGGCTGCAGCCCCGAGGCCAGGGCTGGTCATGTCTCAACTTCAGAGATGAGAGGTCCCTCCAGAGGAGAGGGACTTTCTGAGTCTCCCCTAAGCTTGTTCCAGGCAAAGTGAATTCTCTTATCTCTGACCCTAGCCTATCTCCTAAGGTAGCTGCTAGAGCGGGCTGTGGGAGAAAGCCTTTCACCAACTCTTACACAGTGCAGTTCTTGAGACCTTGTGGAAGGACAAAAATACCTAGAGTGCCCTGGAATGGAAAGTCAAGTTCTACTCTGTTCTGTTACTAATTAGCTGTGGGACGTGGGGAAAATTACTTAACTTTTCAGAACCTTAAATTCCTATTCTGAAAGTGAGTACTTTATGCTGGCCCCACCTATAAACTTTTCTTGTCTAAAACCCCTGAACCCATTTCCCCTCTTCAGTTCCCTAATTCCGTGAAGGTTACCATATCCATGCAGCCACCCCAGCTAGAAACCTGGGTGTCATCCTAGACTCCTCCTTCTCCTCCACCCATCTCAGCCAGTTACCAAATTAAACCTCTCCTTTCCAATGCCTAGACCTCACTACCTCCCCTACTGGTCTACCTTGGTGACTTCCAGATTTCTGTAGTCTCCCCTTCTCTTCTTTATACAGGCCACAAAAATGTTATTTCTAAAGTGCAAATCTGATTCTCTTCCCTTTATTTTTATTTGAGAGACAAAGAGCGCACAAGCTGGTGAGAGGGGCAAAGGAAAGGGGGTGGGGAGAGACAGAGAGAGAGGGAGAATCTTAAGCAGGCTTCATGCTCAGCATGGAGCCTGATGTGGGGCTGGATCCCATGACCCTGGGATTATGACCTGAGCTGAAATCAAGAGTCAGATGCTCAACCAACTGAGCCACCCATGCGCCCCATGATTCTCTTCCTTTTTAAAACCCTTTTGCAATTCTCCATCTCCTAAAGGGCAATGCCCAAGCCTCTTGGAGCCCTTCCTCCTCCTAGCCTCACCTACCACCCTTTCCCACCAACGCACGCCCAAGGTTCTAACCACAAATACATCATATTCTCTTGAACCTCCATGCCTCTGCACATTAAGCCTTCCTTTGCCTAGACTATACTTCCTCCTTTTCCTGCACAGGGTGTTAGCACAGATGTCACCTCTTTTGTGAAGCGTTCCACCCAGGTGCACACTGTTAGTCACTCCCTCCTCAGCACCCCATAGCACTTCTCAGACTGTTCCGTAATTATTTATGTACCTCTCCCGGACCAGACTGTGAGTCTTGATGGCTGGGATTGTATCTTATCATCTATGAATCCCCATGCCCAGCAGAGCCTGGCCCAGAGCAGGTATCAATAAATGTTCTATTGAAGGAGTAAAGGAAGTAAAGACTCCATGGAAACAACGGATGTGAAAGTGCAAAGTTTAGGCAAAAGTGCAATAGGACCGTGAGGGAGGGGCGTTGTACTCATTTTTAGAGTCAGCAAAACCCCAAACAGAGAAGGGTACAAAGTTGTGGGGAGTTAGGCTGAACTTAAGAAGGAGCCCAGGGCTGGGAAAGGGCAGGACCAGGAGAAGATGCCCCACTGCACACACCCCCACAGCTGACCAAGCAGCAGCCAGCAGGCAGAGGCCAAGGTAAAGGCAGCAGAAAGGCAAGGAAGAGAAGAGAGACAGCCGATACCCCAAGCTCTCTGAATGCCCAGGCATCACAGCGGTGCTGTCAGCAGGGGATGGGTCAGGGTAGGGCTTCATCTGGAGGAAATAGGAAGTGCTGTGGTGGTAATAGACAGGGTGAACATGGACGTTGGTGATGGAGGTGGTGAAGGTGGTGGTGGTGGTGGTGGTGGTGGTGGAGGAGGAGGTGGTGGTGGTGGTGGTAGAGGAACAGGAAGAAGAAGCAGAGGCAGGTGGAGAGCTGGTCCCGTGGCCTTCAGAACTGAAAGACTGTCCAGATGAAAGGCTGCGCATTCGCCGCAGAGAGACCCGGCTTGTCAAGAAGTGGCCAGCCTCGCCCTCTACCAACCTCTGAGATCCCAGGCCGTGCTGTGGTTCCGTCAGGCGCTGCCGGACACTGCACTGCAGGGTGGGAGCTGCAAGGAGAGTAAAGAAAGGGTCAGGAGGGGCCGACCTCCTTGGGGCTGGCAGCCAAGCAGGTTTGCCCCTGGAGAAAGGCTTGCTGCAGACCGCTCGGCCCTTGGTGCCCAATCTGGAGAACGAACGGGGCACCTCCTCCCGAAAACCTCCCACCAGGGATCCTAAAAGGAAGGGGACATTGAAGATGAGGTGCCCAGGTCAGTTTTAGTGGCAACTGCAATGGAAGGATACCGAGGGCCAATATTATTAGAGAGGAGAGGCAGGGCAGTTAGTGGGAGGAAACGGGCCAGGCAGGGTGGGAGGGGGTGTGGGACGAGGTCCGGGAGAGCACTAAGAACCAGCCTTTTTAGAAAGCCAACCTCAGGAAGTAATTCACAGTTCAGACAAGGATCTATACACACACATGCTCATCACATAAGTATTAATAATTGTATGAAAATACACATAAAATTGAAAATGATAATATATCTGATTGTTGGAAGACTATACAGCTATTAAAAATTCTGCTTAAGATTTGAAAAACATACAAAAATACCTACTGAAATGCTCAGGGGAGACAAAAGGATACACAAAAGAAATACCTTGAACTACGGAACACAAAAGACTCGAGTTTGAAGTGAGGCCTTCCCACTTGTAGCCACGACCTTGCGCAACTAGTTTCCCTAGTTTGAGACCTAGTTTATAAAATTCTGCAGGGTTGTTGTGACGCTTCAAGAGAGTGTATTTAAAGTACCTGTCACAGTTCATGGCACTCAACAAATGGTAGTGGTCATTATTATCTTGACCACATAAAAAATTATTAAAAATTTCACAGATGGGAGACTGTAGGAAAAAAGCTGTTCAAATACAGTGGGACTAGGTGTGCCTTTTTCTTCTGCACTTTTTCACTTTTCACTTTCCAAATTTCTTCTAACAAGCATGCAGACAACACAGAGCCAGCTCCTGGAATAATGCTACAAATCAGGCTCTTGGAAGACGATGGCCACCATGCCTAGGGAAGGGGTATACGGGCACCAGGTAACTTGGGAATGTGCTAGAGCATCCCCCTTGGGCTCACTTCCAGCTCCAGCTGAAAACAGAATTTCTACCTTTGTTTTTTTTCCTCTACCCTGAGAGGTGGGCCTCCCCGCCTTCTCCCTAAAGATGGAAGAATGAGCCACGTGACATGGGTGCCAGAAGCCATGGAGGCTCCGCAAGGGAGAGAACACAGGTCCACAGTGATGGAGAGCTGGGGCGGCAGGGCTTCTATGGCTGGTGGCTTTCAAGGCATCGAAAGGGAGGCAGAAGAGGAAGAAGCAGCATGGAAAAGGAAGAGGCAAAGGGAAAAGTAAGGGGGAAAGAGAGGAAAAGGGAGAAACATGAAAAAGAGAAAAGAAAGGAAGGATCTTTCCTTCTCTCTTTCCATCCCAGCCCAGCTAGAAGAAGGGCCACCAGCACTTCTGTCTAGCTGGGCCGGAAGGAGAAGCCCAAGCCTTCCCTCACTATGGGTGCTCTCTCTCCAGCCCTCAGCTGAGCAGGCTGATTCTTCTCACCCCTGAACCTCTCCCTGCAGTTAGTAGGGATAGTGCCAAGGGAATAGAGGGAGCAGGCAGGGGAGTGAGGCAGGCAGGAGAAGGAGCTCAGGGGTAGGAGTGTTGGTTTAGTCCCAAAAGTTGGAAAAACAAAAGCCCCAAAGGGGCTCCTCAAACCCGGGTATTTCCAGAGGGACTGATCATCCGAGCCGGCGGATGCTGAGCAGAGAGAGCGGTCACTGAACCTACGCCCCATCAGCCAGGCAGCATCTAGGTTCCAACAGCCAGGCCAAAAGGAGAAGAGAATCTGATTTACAGAGGGCTTCAGCCCACCTTTCAGTGGGATGAGGGGAGGGCCAGGGCAAGGACTGGGTAGCTGAGAGCTAATGAAGATCCCTCCCAACCCATGGAACATGGGAGTCTTGCCTGCCAGTGATCCTAACCTTGTTGGGCCTTTGATTAAAGCCCTGATAGGATATCAGACCAGGGTGACAAAGCAGCTTGGCCAGAGGCAAAGTACTGCTGAACAAATTTACAAATAAATCCTGTCTGTAGCTGGAGCCCAGCCTGATGAAAGAATCTGGCTTTCTGAAAGTGAGCCCCTAAGCCAGGCCCATGGGATGTGGGCCCGAGACAACAGCTTTTCCGTAGTAAAGGTCTATTCTAGTTATCTAAATAGCCTCTGATCCAGGGAAAATTTCAACTGGGCCCCTTAGGGGTAAGTCCCTCATTCACTGAAGATTTCCCACAGAGAGTTGTCTCTTTGGCTTTGCTCTACTCAGCTCTCACCACTTGAGGGGAGGAACGGGAGAGGGAAGGCCCAGGAAAGGGTGCAGAGGTCCAAGAATTCAGGGGGACATGCTTGTGCAGGAGATCCCTCCAGGACACGAATGTCTTTCTGGCTTGGAGAATTTAGGGCTATGTCTCTTTAAGGGACTACCGCTTTATGGGGCCTCACACAAAAACAGAAAAAGATATCATTCCATTTGTCTTTAGCAATTAAGAACAAATATAAAAATGAAAACAGATAATAGCAGTAAAGAGCCAAAATGAATACCATTTTGATATAATGAACCACTAAAGGAGATTGTTTTTATAAAGGCACATGGGGGAGAAAAAGGAGAATAAAGGGATTTAAGAAACACAAAGAGTGAAGGGAGACACACTTAACACAATAGACCCAGAGGGGCAGACACAGCATAGAGCATGGAAACAACACCAAGAGCACAACTGTGGAGGAATATCCTGACATGAACTGTGCTTTATGAACCAAGGCCCTGAGCTCAACTACCTTCCTTGGTCTCCGCCCCATATGCTGTTCTAGGCACAGCAGTGGCCAACCACTTCTCAACCGGTGCATCAAAGGCTCCTTCCCTCACCCCCACCCAAGAGGCCACCTACATTGCATGGACAAGGGTGACACAATCTCCTCATCCATGTCATCCACGTCGTCGGTCATGATGAAGTGGGCAGGGTTGGGGCGCGTGCTGCCCATCCAGCTGGGGTCTATGTTGAGAGCAGCCACCAGGGAGTGGATGCCAGGATTATTGACAATCTGGAAGCCACAGAGGATCTCAATCTGCTGCCAGCGGTGCAGGCGCTCCCTCAGTGCTGCCGTCACCTCGCTCAGAGCTTGCCTGGAGCACATGGAAGAGAATTGAAGCCATGGGCAGGTGGGAGCCCCGGTAGGAACGAGGCTTCCTAGAGGAACAGGTTGGGGGAATACGTGCAAATAAGAAACACAGTTAAATCATAAATTCAAGAGCAAGGTGGGAGCTGGATAAAGGCCGGGGCAGGACCCCAGAGCTGCCCCTCTACCAGTGAAGAAGCAGAACTGGGGTTGCAGACTCCACACACCCTCCAACTCCGAGGATGGGGTGGACACCGCCAGAGCTGGGCATCAGGTGCTACTTACTTCGCAGTGAGGATTTTGTGATCCACATCATCCAGGGAAGAGCTGTGGGCCACGTGGAAGGTGCCAAAGAGTGTGTTTCTCTTCTTTTTTATCTTCTCAGCCTGCAAAAATGAGATCCCCAGCTTAAACAGAGCAGGGATTAGAGGTGGGACAATGAGAAATGCCTTTCAGTGGCTGGGTCCTCCTCCTCCTAGCACAGCTTAGGCTGCATGAGAGAAAGGAAGAGAAGAAGGGAAAGGAAGGCAGGGGGAAGGACAACAGCGGGGGAGGAAAGAAAATGAAGGCAAAGAGAGAAGCAGTGGGATCCCCTGACAGTCCCCCAGACCCAGAAGGGTTCTGCCCCATAGCGGGCTGGGGCTGGCAGAGTTTTCCCTCTACCTGCCTCCACTTGCTTCATCTTTCCAGAAGGCAGGTGGGAGTACACCCATGCCCTCAGCCCCTCCTCCAGAAACTTGAGGACATCATCAGGAACTATTTTTCAGGAAAAGAAACAGAACCCAGCACCAGGATATCTCTTTGTCCAACAGGAGGGATAAGGAGAGGTAGAGAGGAGGAAGAAGGGCAGGGGAGGGGAGGGGGCAAGGAGGAGAGAAGAGAGTGGTGGAAAGGCAGGTCTCACCCCTTCCTTGGCCACCAGCAGCTGCTTCTCAGCATTTTGCTTCTTGATGTTATAGTACTGCACCTCCACCTCGTGGGTCAGCTGCAGCCACTTCTGAAGGGCCTCTGGAGCATACCATGAGCTGTGTGATTCCAGTTCCTTCTCTGCTTTCCTCAGGGCCTCCCGAACCTGTGCAGCCAAGAGGATGTGAGCCATTACTGCTGCCATGACCCTCTCCAATGCCTCTGATAGCACAGAATTCTGAGTTCTTATCTGCTATCTCGTATGAGCTTCCAGCCCTCTTGAGAGGCAGAAAGGGCAAGGATTATTCTGTGTTTTATATATTACAAGGAGGCAAACTCAGAGAAGGAAAGTAATCTACTCAAGGTCACAGTCAGTAGTGTCAACCAGATCTCAAATTGAGGTTTTTTTTTGTTTTTTTTTTTTTTTTTGCTGCCAGACTAGAGCATTGTGTACCCACACATTAGCTGCCTCTCCTGGCCTGCAGCCAATCTCCATAATCCTCCCTGCTCTCTTGAGGCTCAGGTCAGCTCAGTGAGCCACCTTCTTTCTGAGAGGTGGGTGTCTATGCTCAGACCTCAAGACATCACCATGTGGCAGAAAAAGCACTTGACTGGGAATCCAAAACTCTGATTCCGGCTCTTGGCCCTGTGACCCTGTGCTTTCAATAGCAGATCTCAATTTAGTGTGAGGAAAGACTTTCTCCCTTGCAAATCCAAACCACAGTAAAGGGGTGATCTCAGGAGGAGTTTTGTGAACAGCTCAGGTCAGAGAGCCCTTAAAAATGATCGCTATTCCAGAAAGGGATAGCCTGAATGCTCTCCAAAGTGTCCTATAGTCCCGAGGTTTTGTCTATGATTCTCCCATTGAGCAGGGCAGGTAGGCTTTGAAGGGCACCCTCTACAAACCAGCACACTTACTTTGAACATGGGCATTGCCGAAAGAGGCCAAGACATGAGAGAAGCAATGTGTAAGCAGAGATCTCACTGACTTCTCAGCAAGGAGCATCCAATGAAGCTGAAACATGGAAGCACTAAACATGGAAGGTCTGAGATTGCATGCAGACATTATACACACTGGATCCCTTGCTATCTCACCCAGTCTACAGTAGAAGTGACCCCCAATTTCCCCACCTAGACACTGACCTTTAGCTGGTCAGAAACCCAGAGAAAAGGGATTGAGAGGCAGTTGTATTATTCCCAACTTGCCAATGGGGCAAGTATCCCAGAGCAGGCCTGAGGTTCTCTCCGTGGCCTGAGATAGACTGGGAGGGCCTTAGCTAAGGACAGAACACCTTTATTCCATAGAGAGCCAATGAGAGGACAAATCCCCACTTGGTTTTCGGTCTTTGAAAAAGTGGAAAAAGAAACTATAACTTAGCCCACTCCTGGCTTTGTAGATTTAAAATGGAGAACAGATGCCTTAGAGTCTAATACACCAAGTGTGAAAATGTATTATCAAGTTCTACCTTGAAGGGAGAGAAAGGAATGGGATAAGCTAAGAGCAAGGGAGGATGGAGAGAAAAAGAAAAAAGAGGAAAGGGAGGGCAGTGGGACAGTTGGGAAAGGCTGGTCTAACAGGCTCAAAATGGTTTAACAGGAGAAATACTTACAAAATAGGGAAAAGGAAGTGGGGGGCGGGGTGGGGAGGATGGGAGGCAGGGAGACAGAGACAGACCCATCCTGCCACACACAAGGAATAAATGCCTGAAGGAGATAGAGCTGGGGGGCAAGTCATAGTATTCTTTTATTCTATGGCTGTGGTTCTCAACCTGCGACACGCTGGAATCACCTGGGGAATCACACTTCAAAAATACTGGTATCTGGACCCAAACCCAGATTCTGATTTCACAGATCTGGGGCGCTGGCCTAGGTATCAATACTTTCTCATGTTCTGCAAGTTCTACTACATAGCTTCTACTATGCAGCAAAGTTAATAACCACTGACCACGTGCTTTGTTACCCCTGACTTCCACTTCCCCATAGGATGCAGTAGGTCATGCCAGAAGAATAATTCTGATCCAACACAGCATCTGGGGAAAGCTGTCTAAGCTACAAAAATTACAAAATTCTTGAAAGACAAATTATTATAATTATGAAAAATTTTCAAAGTCATCAGAGAGCTATAAAGACTACGTCTACAATTTTTCCAGTATGATCCAGGGATCCTTGAGTGCATCCTTTCAGAGCATCTGTGAGATCAAACTATTTTCATAATTGTACTAAGACATTATTTACCTTTTTCACTCCCTTTCGCTCACAACTGAGCTGTAGATTTCTCCAGAGGCTATATGATAAGTAATATCATAACAGATTGAATATAGACACTAATATAAGAATCAGCAGTCTATTAAGCCTGACATTAAAAGAATTTGCAAAACTGTAAAAAAAAAAAAAAAACTCCTCATTAAATTATTTTTATTTTGAAAAATGCAGTCATTTTTTTTTTTAACGTTTATTTATTTTTGAGACAGAGAAAGACAGAGCATGAACGGGGGAGGGTCAGAGAGAGAGGGAGACACAGAATCTGAAGCAGGTTCCAGGCTCTGAGTTGTCAGCACAGAGCCCTATGCAAGGCTTCAACCCATGAACTGTGAGATCTGACCTGACTGTCAGATCAGCCCATGACCTGAGCTGAAGGCAGATGCTTAACCGATTGAGCCACCCAGGCACCCCTTAAGATTTTTTTTTTAAGTAATCTCTACCCCCGATGTGGGGCTTGAACTCATGACCCCAAGATCAAGAGTTGCGTGCTCTTCTGACTGAGCCAGCAAGGCACCCCTGAATTAATAAATACTCTTTAATTTTCTCAGTTTTAACTTCTAAAAGGGTAAACAGCAACAGACTTCCCCTTTAAAAATGTTCTTTGATGGGGCGCCTGTGGGCTCAGTCGGTTAAAGCCTCTGACTTCAGCTCAGGTCAGGATCTCATGGTTCGTGGGTTCAGCCCCACACTGGGCTCTGTGCTGATAGCTCAGAGCCTGGCTCCTGCTTCAGATTCTGTGTCTCTGTCTCTCTCTGCCCCTCCCCCACCTCTCAAAAATAAACCTTAAAAAAAATTTTTTTTAATGTTCTTTGAGGTCCTAAATAATTTTTAAGAGTCAAAGGGTTCTGAGATCAAAAAGTCTGAGAATCACTGGATTAGATGAACTGAAAATCCAAAGAGGGGAAAAAGCCCAAGATGAGTTGATAATTGTCAGCCATTTTCTTCCTTGGAGCCATTGGATGGTTCTGGGTGAGAGCTGATAATTGGGCATGGCCCAGGGCAGTGGGGACTCCACTGGAGCCTAGAGAAACCAGCCCAGCTTTTGTTGGTAGTACAGTACTGGTATGACAGATTGGAAATTGAGATTGGAAACATACATCCAGTTTTCTTCATTGAGCATTTACTCAGTTCTGGGGCTGTGCAGGAGAACACATAGCTAGGTCAAAGGGTGGAATAAAATCTCCCATAATTTCATAATACTTAGGGGACAAAACATTGTAGGAGGGAAGGGACCTGCTTCACACATACCCCTGGTCCTCCCCTCGAGACAGCTGCAAAATTTTGAAGCTATGAGGAGCAGGAGGCCAAAGAGCTAAGTTAAAATCCTCCAAGTGGCAGAAATGAATCTCTCATAGTCTTTCAGGGCTCAGGAGAAAGAAATCCACAAGCTCTCAAGAAAAAGGAAGGAACATGCCTGAGAAACAGGGACAAACGAGTACTAGACCAAGTCTTTCTAAAACTACAACCCAGCTCCAACATGGCTCAATTTCTGATTGGCTTGAGGTGATTAGATCCTCACCCTACATACCTAACAGAAGAAGGGAGGAGCCTCTATTTGATGGAAGATAAAATCATCTGGAGCTTCTATTATTTTTTATACACACTGTCCACTATTTAATAAAAATAAATGACTAGACATGAGAAGAGGCAGGAAAATATAACCAATAATCAAGAGGAAAAATAGGCAGTCCCATAAGTGATCCAAATGTGAGAGGCACCAGAAAAGGACTTCAACTATGAGTGAAGAAAATACAGAGATGGACACAATAAATGGAAACATGGAAATTCTGGGCAGGAAACCGGAATCTATAAAAGAGTAACACAGGCATTCTAGAACTGAAAAATACATTATCTGAGAGTAGGATTCCACTGGATGGGTTGAACAAAACAGCACAATATTCACAGCAGAATATAGGATTAGAGAACTCAGAGATGAATCCACAGAAAATAATGAAACCAAAGCACGAAGAGAAAAAAAAAGACACAACTAAGCATAAGAGACAAGTGGAATCCAGTTAAAAGGTCTTACATAAATACTGGATTCCCAGAAGGAGAGGAGAGATTGGAACAGAAGCAATATGTAGACATGAAACAAAATGTGTATTCTGCAGTTGTCAGGCAGAATGCTCTATATATGTTGATAAGGTCAAATTGATTAATCATGTTTACATTTTTCACATCCTTACTGATACTTTTGGCTTCTTATTTTTGACAGAGGTGTTTTAAAATCTCTAACTTTGACCATAAATTTGTCTATTAAACTTTTAGTTCCTTCAGCTCTTGCTTTATATATATATTTTTTTAAATTTTTTTTAATGTTTATTTATTTTTGAGAGAGAGAGAGACAGACAGACAGAGCGTGAGGAGAAGGGCAGAGAGAGAGGGAGACACAGAATCCAAAGCAGGCTCCAGGCTCTGAGCTGTCTGCACAGAGGCCAATGCAGGGCTTGAATGCACGAACTGTGTGTGAGATCATGACCTACACTGAAAGATGCTTAACTGACTGAGCCACCCAGGTGCCTCATTGTTTTATATATTTTTAAGCTATATTATTAGATGTATACAAATTAAGTGTTGTTATGTTACTGTTGGATTCACACATTTATCATGATGAAATGTCCATTTTTGTCTCTAGTAATACTTCTTGCTCTAAAGCCTATTTTGTCTGATAGTAATATAGCTACTCCTGTTTTATTTTGCTTTGCGTTTGTATGATATATCTTTTCTCATCCTTTTACTTTTACCCATTTTATATCCTTACCATTTTATATCTCTTGTGAATAGCAGATAGCTGGGTTTTGTTTTTTTATCCAATCTGACACTCTTCACCTTTCCATTGTATTGTTTGGTCTGTTTACATAAACCAAGTCTCCACACATTTGAAAGAACTGAAAATATACAGCATATGTTCTCTGACCACAGTGAAATTAAATTAGAAATCAATGAGAAAAATCACTGGAAAAGTCCCCAAGTGCTGGAAAATTAATCAACACACTTGTCCTAAACAACCATGAGCACCCCCCAAAAAAATTGCAATAGAAATCAAAAAATCTTTTCAACTGAATGATAATGAAAATATGAAATACCAGAACTTAGTGAATGCAGCAGCTAAAGCAGTGCTGAGCTGTAAATTTATAGTTCTAAGTGCCTCTGTTGGAAAATATTAAAGGTTTAAAATCAATAACCTAATCTTCCACCTCAAGAAGCTAGAAAAATAAGAGGCACCTGACTGGCTCAGTCAGTGGAGCACGCGACTCTTGACCTGGGGGTTGTGAGTTTTGAGCCCCATGTTGGGTATACGGATTGCTTAAAAATAAAATCTGAAAAAATAAAAATTTAAAAAAAGCTAGAAAAATAAGAGCAGGAGGCTTCACACCCAGTGTGGAACCAACACGCGGGGCTTGAACTCACACCCTGAGATCAAAACCTGAACTGAGATCAACAGTCAGACTCTTAACCAACTGAACCACCCAGGTACCCCTAAAAAAATTTTTTTTAAAGTGCAAGACTTCTACACTGAAAACTACAAAACATTGCTGGGAGAAATTTTAAAAGACCTAAATAGGAGACAAGATAAACAATGCTCACGGATTGTAAGAATCATTTTGTTAAAATGTCAATTTTCCCCGACATTAATCTATAGATTCAATATAAAACCAATAAAAATCCCAGCAAGGCTTTTTTGGGGGCAGGGGGAGTAGGGAGAAGTGGTAGAATGACAAGCTTAATTATGGAAATGCAAAGAACCTAGAACAGCCAAGGCCATTTTGAAGAACAAAGCTGGAGAACTTACTACTGATATTGAGACTCAGTAGAAGACAATGTGCTTTAAGGACAGACAGACTACAGAACAGAATTATCTACTTGAAAAAAAAAAAAAAGAACCTTGACTTCCTACCTCATATAGACAAAAACTAATTTGAAATAAACCACAAACCTAAACGTGAAAAGTAAAACAAGAACACTTCTATAAGAAAATTTACAAAAATATCTTGGGGATCGGGAAAGATTTCTTAAAGAGGCCACAAAAAGTACCAACCACTTAAAAAAAATGATTAAATTGGACTTCATTAAAATCAAGGCTTTCTGTTCATTAAAAGCAATATTAAGAGAGCAAAACAAGCTACAGACAGGGAAAAGATTTGTGTTATATATATATATATATATATATATATATATATATATATATATATATATATACAGGAAGACTTACATCCAGAATATATAAAGAACTCCTACAAATCAACTAAGAAGAAGACAAGTAACACAATTTTTAAAATGAGAAGAGATTCCCAAGTAAAATGGTCAATAAATTTATCAAAAGGTATTTATTATTATTAGCCATTAGGAAAATGAATATTAAAATCACAATGAAATACCTCTAGATCCCGGAATGTATACAATTAAAAAGCCTAAAAATACCAAGGTTGTAGCTCAACCAGAACTCTCACACATTGCTGGCGCTAATATGGACTGGTCCAACCATTTTGGAAAACTAGAGGTTTCTAATACAGCTAAATTTATAAATTCCCTATTATATATCCAACAGAAATAAGTGTTTATGCTAAGAGAATATGCAGGAGGTCCATAGCAGTGTTATTCATAAAAGGAAAAGAAAAAGAACTGCAAACAACTCAAATGTCTACCAACAGAAGAATGGATACATAATTTAAAGAACACTCCTGCAATGAATAATTACTTAGCAATGCAAATAAACCAACTACCACTACCCACAGTAACATGGATGACTCTCACAGACATAATGCTGAGTAAAAGAAACCAAACACGAAGAAAAATACCATATAACGCCATTTATATGAAGTTCAAAATCAAGCAAAACAAATCCGGTTTACAGATCATGACCATAGTTACCTTTTGGTGGAATATTGACAGAAGGCAGAGAGAAGCAAAAGTGAGCCTTCTAGGGTGCTTAAAAGATACTCTTTATCTTGATCTGGATGCTGGTTATACAGGTACATGCTTATAGGAAAGCTTTCCAGCTGTATATTTATGATTGGTACACTTTATGTAATAGTTCAATAAAAAGGGAACAAAATAACTGTTATCACCTGTTATCCCCTAGTCTTTGAAAATCACAGTGACCTTTTTTTTTTTTTTTTTTTTTACAACTTTTCCACTATTATTGGTAAGAGTCTAGTAACTCCTAAAGATATTCTTTGAGGCATATTTCAAAGTCCTCGCACATGAAGCATTCCAGCCAGGCTTTTGGCCCTGCACTTTTCCCACCCCCACCCCAGGGTGTCCAGGAAACAGTACACTCTCCTACCTGCTCCAACTCCTCCTCTGCGTATTTTTGGCGGCTCCGCTCATTCTCAGTACCCTCCCGCAGCTCCTTCAGCCGCTGGGCTTCCTGCTTGGCAAGGTTGATCTCATCACGCAGCTTCTTCTCCAGATGTACCTTCTCCACCTCCACTGTGCGGTGCTCCTCTTGGGCCTTGTGCAGCCTGGGGAGCGATGCAGGGAGCTGGAGAAGGCCAGGCAAGGGGTGCCAGCCAACACGCCACGAGTCACAGCATCAAAGAGGAAAATGAGGGCTCTGGCACTCAGAATATATTCTCCCTACTCTGTTGACTGGCTCTGAGTTAGCTCAGGGCCAAAAGAAACCACAGTGATTACCATATTTCTTATCATTTTGCTGCCAGTAATCATGCTAGGTTCCTGGGTATCTGAATCCTTCCTCTGAGGTATCTCACATACTAAGATCCTAACAACTACTAGCTTACAGGGTATTTCCATGTGTCCTCCCTGCAGATAATGATATGCTGCATCATTATCAGCCTAGGACAGGTATTGATTTAAGACTTAGAAAAGGGAAGTCATTGTAGGTAGAACAGAGACTAGAATTCCAATCCGTAGGACTCCAAACCCCACAGTCATTCCCCATATCCTCAGGTATCTGGAAGGCTCAATAAATGTAGAACGCCCTGCAAGCTAGCCCAAAGATCCAGAGAAGGCACAATGGCTGAGATGCGACTGGGGTGGGGATCCTGGGGGTATTTAGGGAAGATGAGAAAGGAACCATTGAGAAGCACCTCATAGAGTCCTGAGAACCTGTTCCCAGAAGTGCAGAAAATGAAATTCATAACAAAGGGTCTGGGGAGGGCCCCTGCTGCCCCCAGGCCTGACTTTCCTTTCTAAGTATCTTCCATGGTAGGTAAGATCTCAAAGGCTCAGTTATAATGAAAATATACCTTTGTACCCACCCACACATTCCCTCTGTTCACTGACAAAACCTTCCAGCCATCCAACCCAGCCTCCTTCCTTCCTCCACATATCTATGTTAGTCCATTCATTTATTCATCCATTCATTCAACACATACTTTCAAGTGTCTGCTGAATGCCAAGCCTTGCACTAAGTCCTAGATACATGGAGATGAATGAGAAATTGGTCCCTGCCAATTAGGAGCTCATGATCTAGTCCAATATAGACAAATAAACAGATACCTAAACACAGTGTGATAAGTTCTACAACAGAGAGACATACAAGGTGTTGGATGAGCCCAAAGGATGGAGTGACCAACTCTGCCTGAAAGGAGTCAGGGAAGGTAACTAGACCCAGGACAAAGAGTAAGAGTTCGCTAATCCCTCTGGAAGAAGCGAAGGACTTAGTCATTGTTGGGCCTTCCTATCTGAGTAAGAAACACCAAGTCACAGGAGACCAGGGTAGGAGGGTAAAGGATGATGAAGAAGACAGTGATATATAGCTTAGACCTGAGATACAGAAGGATAAAGCTACAGAACAAAAGGGGACCTCAGAAGAGAGTACTGACCACTGAGCTAATTAAGTAGGTGAAACAGAAGAGGCAGAGACAGAACTCAGCCTCTAAAAACTGCCAAGTCACGTCCATGAAGCGCCTTGGTTGCTCGGTCGGTTGAGTGTCCGACTTCAGCTCAGGTCATGATCTCGCAGTTTGTGAGTTCAAGCCCCACATCAGGCTCTGCACAGACAAGCTCTGAGCCTGAAGCCTGCTTCAGATTCTGTGTCTCCCTCTCTCCCTGCCCTCCCTTGCTCATGCTCTGTCTCTCTTGCTCTCGAAAATAAAATTTAAAAAAATTTTTTAATAAAAATAAAAACTGCCAATTCAAGTCCAGATCTGTCAGTGGCTGAAACCTCAAGAGATGTGGTGGGACAAGCAGAAAAGGACTAGGCTGCAAGCCTCCTGCTGACAAATGGCAGTCCACTTTGTCCCTGGAGAGAAAGGCAGTTCAGCCTCCTCAAGATACACACTAGGTGGCACTACAGGCAAGGCTCAAAACAAATCAGAGGCGCCATTTCCTGCCCCCATCAGCTTCCCTTGCTGAACACCCTCTTTATTGTATTCTTCCGTGACCCAGCTGCCTGAAATTACACCACTGGGGATTCATTTCTTCACTGAATATAATCCTCTCTGAAAGCAGCCTCTTCAGAAAAGCCTATGATCTGTCTGCCTTGCCCAGATAGTAGGGAACTCCTTTAAAGTAGAATCAAAACTGACCCACTTTTATAGTCCTAACAGGATCTAGCAGAGATGAAGATCAATAAATACTACTGGGTGCAGACATGAGCAAATACGTGTACAGTCAAGCCTCACCCCACTCCATCTCCTCCACAGAAGACTGAGCATCTTGAAAGCAGCAGTCAGTTAGCATTACAAGTGAGAAAATTCGGCTACCTGACTGCAAGCCCTGACTCTAAGCAGCTGTGTGACTAATCTGTTCCCTGTACCAGGGACAAGTCTGTTCCCTGTACCAGGCCTGTTTCTTCAATCCTAAATGGGAATCAAAATCCTTGCCTCAAAGAATTTTCTTGAAACCCAGTGAAATCCTACCTGGAATGCACATGTAGCATTACATTTATTCACCCAAAGTATCAGGAACTCTGGAAAAAAAAAGAAAAGCTCTGTGGTGGCTGGCAGTGCAGGCCTGTGAAAGGAAGGAGGGACAAGGCGGCATGTGGGCTCTGGACACTATCAGAGGAGAATATGTGTGTGCACATGTGTCAATGTGTGTGCATGCAGTCGTTTCTCTGAGGGCCACAGTGGTCGTTAAGCTCTGGAGGCCTTGGGGAGCAGGGAGAACTGGGAGCTTAGTTTTATCCTCAAACTTGGAATGTCTCCTGCCTAGATTCTTTGGCTTCGCAACGAAAACAGTACATGCTTTTCAGAGAAATGAAGAATGGGGGCTGCCCAGATAGCAGCATTTAGCCCCTAGCTGGCAAAGGGCCCAGGAACAAGGGGCCCAGAGAAGTAGCCAGAAATCAGTTCAGAGATAAAACTTCACTTATCTCCGAGAAACCCAGCCAGTGGAAATGAATGTGATAGGGCCACCTTTACTGAGGCAGCACCTGTAAGTGTCAAAATTCCTGGCTCATACTTACTGATATGTGACCCAAACAAAGCACTCATCCTCTCTGAGCCCTCATTTCTTCAACTCTAAAATAGTAATAGTACCTACCTAACATGGTTGTGGTGATTTAAAAAAATAATAATGCATTTAAGTACTTAACAATACCTAGCTCATAAGAAATCCTTTGCCCACCCTCCAAAGAAAATAGTAGCTATCATTAAAAAGTAACAGAAAAGGGCCAAATGTCATTTCCTTTTACATGGATTCCTGCAAAGACTTCTCAATGGGAATCCTGAGGCTGCCAAAATAATTTTCTAAAAAAGAGTCCTGAAGTAGGTCCCTCCTCTTCTCAAAAACAAAACAAAGCAAAAAACCAATTACCTGCGTTGACTCCCTCCTGACTTTTGCATCTTTCTAAAACTGCTCCATGAGAGTCTTATGGTGCCAGGGATCTGGCCTCACTCTATATACATTCAACCTTAACTACCAGGACCTCCCTACCATCTTTCAAGAACTAAAGGTATCAGAAAGACAGATTTGGGAGGTTTCTTCGGCGAACAATGAAGAACAGGTAATTATGTCTATTTCTATGGGAAAGATAACAGTCCAGGGGCAGTGAGAAGGATAGAACGGACAAGCCATCCACCCAGGGAGGCTCTAGATCTCTGACAGCTACACATTTCTCCCTCTGAGACTCAGAGGGAGGAAAGACAGAAATAAGCTTCTGCCCTGGGGAGGAATGTTTGCCTGTGCAACTGTAATGTCAGGAGCCTACGCTCCCAATGCAGTTTTGGGAAGTATGGCACAGCCTGGGAGGTGACGCCAGCATGATCTTGGGGGCGAGACAGCCCACAACCCTGGTGGAAACAGTAGGCTCCCAAGAGCTGGCAGCATCAGGGCTGTGGGGAAGGGGCAGGGCCTTACCTTTCCTGAAGGTCATGCAGACTCTGCTCAGCTCTGTGTAACCCCTCCAGATCCTTCATCATCTTCTTCATGTGCTCCTTTGAGTAACGGTTTTGGATGTAGGCAAACCAGCAGCCACCCACGCCAATAACGATCGACACCACCAGCATGAAGTCCTTGAGGTGATTATGACGGGTCACTGCCAGAGAGGAGGCCATGGTGAGACAGGTTGCCCACTGCACACCTAGCCTTGCAACTCCATGCATCCCCTCCTGCATGAAGCCCTCCCACTGCAGAATGCTTCTTAGACACACATTTGCCACATACTAGTATAGTGAGCTCTCTGCCTACTTTGGAAAAGATGAGAGGCCTGAGAGCTGTGCAGGAAGTTTGTTAAATCATACTTCCCTACTCGGCAGTGAACAGGAGACAACTAGTGCCTTCTCAGGACATCCCAGCTACCTCTGGACTGCAATGAGCACATGTGCCCACATGCAGTGGCTTCTGTGCTACTGGATCAGCAATGCTAGAGTAGGGAGAAGGGGACAGCTGGTAAGAGTATAAAGCAACATCACTAGAGCTTAAGGCCTGGCTGTGGGACTGATGTTCCTGCAGGAGCCGGGTCTCCCGGACAACCAGGCTATTCCAGGTACAAGGTACAGAGCCCAGGTCAGGTAAAGGTCTCACCAATGGAGAGCCTTTCTAGGCTGTGGCTCAATCCAGAGACCAAGTACAACAGGAGTAACACCAAGAGATTGGCATATACAGGATGTTGCCCTTGCCAGGAATCCAGGGACAGATCTACCTCCAGAAAATGCCTGGCGGCAATTTGGCAAAGTGCCGGTGCGGTGGCTGGGGTTCAAAGCAATGCTCAGTCTCCAGAGCAAAACTGAAAAGCTTGAACAAGGAGCAACACCGGAAGGTAAGTACAAAAGCCATGTCCTCAGAAGTGAGCCAACCAGAAGAGGGCCACTCCTGGAACCTGCCATTGTTCCTAGTCCACCAGGTCTCAGCTCTAAGCCACAGCACAGGAAACCTGGACACCATAAGGAGAACACGGCTGCTACTGTGGCCCCTGCTTGGGCTGGACTCAACTCAGGAGAGAGTAGCAGTGGGCTCAGAGGAGCCCTAGACGTGGGGGGCGGGGAAGGAAGAAAAGAAGGAATGCCCTCCTGTGCACAGCAGTTTAGCCTCAGGTTGAGGAGGGGGCAGTAGGGTCGACAGGACCCCAGCGCCTGGTAAGGATGAGGGGCTGATGGGAATCCAAAAGGACCCCGGTGGAGCCACCAAGTTGAGGCTGGGTCTAGATAACAGGAAAAGATACATGTAGCTGGAAACTGTGTGAAGCTGAGGCCCAGACTGACAAATGGTTATATTCATAGTTCCTGATTGAAAGCTGAGCAGCAGGACATGGGGACAGTGTGGGATCAAACACAGATTAGCACATTCTATTTCCATCCAAGGGAGGGGAGTTACGAGGTCTGGGGTGGCAGCCCTATCCTTTACATGTTTAGGCCAGACTCTCATAGAGAAACCCGAGGGTCCCTTGGCAGCCATCCTCCACCCTCACGCAGGCCTACCCTTCCAACCATACACAAATCCTCACTCTCCTGTCCTTTGGGTCCCAGGAAGAGATATCTCTGCAGCACGGTGAGCTGCCTTTCTTTCTGGAACACACCTGCCTCCTCCACACCTCTTCCAGAGGCCGGGGTACTCTTTGTCTCCCCTGTTTGTTACAGACTTTTAATCTTGGCTTCCCAAGGTTTCCCAACTCCAACATCCCTTTTATATTCTTACCAAAAGTCAGAGGCATTCCTGTTCAAACAAGACTCTGGGAAATGCCCGCCCCCTATTACCTCCAACACTTCAAAGTTCTCAAGATGGACATGCGGATTGGGCACCTATACATTCTATTCAGTCCCTATCCCACCTTGTCCAGATTGATGTGGAACAAGACTCTATTATTTTTTCCAGCTTAATACTCTCATCCAAGTCATGAATAAAAATACTGAATGACCAGAGCCAAGGGTAGGATCTGATAGTCCTCCCCTCGTCTAAGGCAATACTGTTCCACCTACCAGTACCCTTTGGATCTCTTCAACCAACTTTAACTCCACTTAAATATATAAGCATCCATACACCCCTCTGTCCAGTCAAGTGCATAGTTAGAGCTCAGAGATACTGCCTGTCCCATCCCATGAGCCACCACCTTGTCAAGAAGAGAATGACTCTAATCTGGCTGACTCACTTTGTAGCCCCTAGTGATCATCACTTGTCTGTATACCGGTGCCCAGCACAGCGATGACCAGCTCACACAGGGATTCAGTAAATATTTGTGGAACTGAACCTTTACTGATAAGTTCCAAGTATGATATCTCTCTCTCCTTACCCCACATAGGAGAGGAAGGAAAAGAGAAGATACATAACACATTAGACATTTATATCCACCATCTTGAATTCTCATAGCCACTCTAGAAGGCAGGTATTTGTGTTCTCACTCTATAGGCCAGGGA